>NC_090694.1:23341031-23941031 GCF_013368605.1 Nyctibius grandis
CATTCCACCCCTTATTCCATACCATTCACGTCATACTCAGATCACCACTAACTTTTCATTTTAAAATATATACAGATAACATTAGTTTATGATTCATCTCTATACAGAAAAAAAAAAGTTTATCAAGTTCATTTAGTTCAGGATTGTGGGTTTCCATCTGGCTAGGAGTCTCCCAGGGTAGGAGAGATGATATGAGTTTTGTCACAGTTCATGCCCACGGGTTGCAGGTTAAAGATGTCAGTCTCGAGGAGGTTACTGGACGCCACTTGCAGCTAGCTCTGGTCTCGTCACCACTGTCTTAACCTGAAAGACACTTATGAACACTGTTAGTATTATGCAGCAATTAACATTATACAGTTCAGAATTAAGTATTCTCACCCAAGATCAGATCACCTTCAGGGACACATCGGACTCCACCATCCTGCAGCATCACCCACCAAGTACATCCAGGTCCTTGAGCAAAAGCAATCCCATGAACGGGTTTACCTTTGCCTGTAGCAGGAAGAACCCAGACAGTTTTTCCCAACAGATTCCTTTCATGCACCACAGGGACTTTATCTCCTTCTACTGTATGTAAAAGGTCTGACTGAGCAGGGCCAGCTCGGTTGATAGATCCTCTGGTGTTGACTAGCCAGGTAGCTTGTGCCGAATGCTTATCCCAGTTTTTAAAGGTTCCACCCCCCATTGCTTTTAGGGTAGTTTTTAACAGCCCATTATACCATTCAATTTTCCCAGATGCTGGTGCATGATAGGGGATGTGATATACCCATTCGATGCCATGCTCTTTGGCCCAGTTATCTATGAGACTGTTTTTGAAATGAGTCCCATTGTCCGACTCAATTCTCTCTGGTGTGCCATGTCGCCACAAGATTTGCTTTTCAAGGCCCAGAATAGTGTTCCGGGCAGTGGCATGGGGCACAGAGTATGTTTCCAGCCATCCGGTGGTTGCCTCCACCATGGTAAGCACATAACGTTTACCCTGGTGGGTTTGAGGGAGTGTGATATAGTCAATTTGCCAGGCCTCCCCATATTTATATTTCAACCACCGCCCCCCCATACCACAAAGGTTTTAACCGTTTGGCTTGCTTAATTGCGGTGCATGTTTCACAATCATGGATAACCTGTGCAATAGAGTCCATAGTTAAGTCCACCAAAGGTGGACTTAAGGTCACGAGCCCATCTGTATGTTGCATCTCTCCCTTGATGACCTGAAGTGTCATGAGCCCACCGAGCTAAAAATAGTTCACCTTTATGTTCCCAGTCCAAATCTATTTGGAACACTTTAGCAGCCTGATCCGCTTGTTGGTTGTTTCGATGTTCCTCAGTTGCCCGACTTTTAGGTACGTGGGCATCTACGTGACGTACCTTCACGACTAGTTTCTCTAGCCGAGCAGCGATATCTTGCCACAGTTCAGCAGCCCAAATAGGTTTACCTTTGCGCTGCCAGTTGCTTCGCTTCCACTGCTTTAACCACCCCCACAAGGCATTTGCTACCATCCATGAGTCAGTATAAAGATACAGCCTTGGCCACTTTTCTCGTTCAGCAATGTCTAGAGCCAGCTGGATGGCTTTTACCTCTGCAAATTGACTTGATTCACCTTGTCCTTCTGTGGCTTCTGTGACTCGTCGTATAGGACTCCATACAGCAGCTTTCCACTTCCGATGCTTTCCTACAAGACGGCAGGATCCATCGGTGAACAGGGCATACTGCTTCTCATCCTCTGGTAGTTCATTATATGGTGGGGCTTCTTCAGCACGTGTCACCTCCTTTTCTGGTGGCATTCCGAAGTCTTTGCCTTCTGGCCAGTCCATGATCACTTCTAAGATTCCTGGGCGATTAGGGTTTCCTATTCGAGCCCTCTGTGTAATTAATGCAATCCATTTACTCCATGTAGCATCAGTTGCATGATGAGTAGTAGGAACCTTACCCTTGAACATCCAGCCTAGTACTGGTAATCGAGGTGCCAGGAGCAGCTGTGCTTCAGTACCAATTACCTCTGAGGCAGCTCTAACTCCTTCATATGCTGCCAGTATCTCTTTTTCAGTTGGGGTGTAATTGGCCTCAGAGCCCTTGTATCCTGGACTCCAAAATCCTAGGGGTCGACCTCGAGTCTCCCCTGGCACTTTCTGCCAGAGGCTCCAGGTAGGATCATTGTCCCCAGCTGAGGTGTAGAGCACATTTTTAACATCTTGTCCCGTACGGACTGGTCCAAGGGCTACTGCATGCACAATCTCTTGTTTAATCTGTTCAAAGGCCTGTCGTTGTTCAGGACCCCACTGAAAATCATTCTTCTTTCTGGTCACTTGATAAAGAGGGCGTACAATCTGGCTGTAATCTGGAATATGCATTCTCCAGAAACCCACAACACCTAAGAAGGCTTGTGTTTCCTTTTTGCTAGTTGGTGGGGACATAGCTGTTATTTTGTTGATCACCTCTATCGGGATCTGGCGACGCCCATCTTGCCATTTAATCCCTAAAAACTGGATCTCCCGGGCAGGTCCCTTGACCTTTCCTCTTTTTATGGCAAAACCATCTTTCAGAAGAATTTGGATTATTTTCTCCCCTTTGTCAAAAACTGCTGCTGCTGTATCACCCCACACAATGATGTCATCAATGTATTGCAAATGTTCTGGAGCTCCACCCTTTTCTAGTGCAGTCTGGATCAGTCCATGGCAAATAGTAGGACTGTGTTTCCACCCCTGGGGCAGTCGATTCCAGGTGTACTGGATACCTCTCCAGGTAAAAGCAAACTGTGGCCTGCACTTTGGTGCCAAAGGAATAGAGAAAAATGCATTAGCTATGTCTATGGTGGCGTATCACTTGGCTGCCTTTGACTCCAGTTCGTATTGAAGTTCTAGCATGTCTGGCACAGCAGCACTCAGAGGTGGCGTAACTTCATTTAGGCCACGATAGTCCACAGTTAATCTCCATTCTCCATCAGACTTTCGCATTGGCCATATAGGACTATTAAAGGGTGAGCGAGTCTTACTAATCACTCCTTGATTTTCTAATTGTCTAATCAGTTTATGAATGGGGATCAGGGAGTCTCGATTGGTGCGATATTGTCGTCGGTGCACCGTGGTAGTAGCAATTGGCACCTGTTGTTCTTCAACCTTCAGCAACCCCACAACAGAAGGATCCTCTGAGAGGCCAGGCAAGGTAGACAGCTGTTTAATGTCCTCAGTCTCTACAGCTGCTACACCAAAGGCCCATCTATACCCTTTTGGGTCCTTAAAATACCCTCTCTTGAGGTAGTCTATGCCAAGGATGCATGGAGCATCTGGGCCAGTCACAATGGGGTGCTTTTTCCATTCATTTTTAGTTAGGCTCACTTCGGCCTCCAATACAGATAACACTTGAGATCCTCCTGTTACTCCTGAAATACTGATAGGTTCTGCCCCTTTATGATCCGATGGCATTAGGGTGCACTGTGCACCAGTGTCTACTTTATAAAGAGATGAGATAACACAGCGTTCAAAAATGACATTACCATCTTCGCTATCTGTTTTAATTTCCAACCCCTCGTAAATCTCAAAGGAAGAAATCTGATACTCTCTCAGCTGAGCTCTCTGGGTCTCCTCCCGCCGGAGCTGGGATTCGACTTATCAGAGGAACCTGTTGGAGCTTCTCTCGTGCCCCACGTTGGGCGCCAATAAATCTGTCACGGTTTAAAGCTGGGCTGGCGATTAAACCTGCAGCAGACGCTCTCTGTTAACCCTCCCCCCCCACCCGAAGGGAAAGGGAAAGGGAAAAGGGAGAGAGACTTACGGGTTGGAAAGTTAAAACAGTTTTAATAAACCTATAATAATGAAAAAGAGTATAATAATAATATTGGAATAATCAAATATATACAAATATATATACAAAACCAAGATCGAGCTCCCCCGATGTCGGCAACGTCACCACCGGCACTGCAGGGCAGGCTCCGGGAAGGCCCAGGCTGGGCCTAGCGACGGTCGAGAGCTGGATTCAGGGATGCACGGATTGGGATCGGGGGCAGCAGGAAAACAGTCGGAGTCCTCCTTGGACACCGGCCATAGCAGAAAGAGCAAGAAGCAAGAGGCAAGAGGGCGAGACCCTCGTGATCCCCCCGCTTTATACCGAGAATGACGTGTATGGGATGGAATACCCTCGTTGGTCAATTTTGGGTCACCTGCCCTGTCTGCTCCCCCCTGCAGCTGCGACCCCCCTTTGGCTTTTCACTTGTAAGCAGTGAGGAATTCAGCAGTGACCTTGGTTTCTCTAAGAAAAAGTACAGCAAGAGCCTTAATGCACAACATCCCTACCGGTGCCTCAGTGATAACTACAAACTTCGAGCATT
The DNA here is from genome assembly GCF_013368605.1 of Nyctibius grandis. NCBI lineage: Eukaryota > Metazoa > Chordata > Aves > Nyctibiiformes > Nyctibiidae > Nyctibius > Nyctibius grandis. Next base: position 23,345,354 of record NC_090694.1, read on the forward strand.
ATCAGTCCTGGAAGCAGACACTGTCTGCAAAACATGTAGTTAGTTTCAGAAAGTGCAGTTTAACTTAGAGGAGACTTAGCTGAAAGTAAAAATCACTGAAAGGAAAAAATCGGCCTGGTTTAGGCCAAACCAGGACAACTTATCATAGAATCATAGAATGGTTTGGGTTGGAAGGGACAGAATCACAGAATCAATCAGGTTGGAAGAGACCTCTGGGATCATCGAGTCCAACCATTGCCCTGACACCACCATGTCAACTAGACCATGGCACTAAGTGCCACGTCCAGTCTTTTCTTAAACACATCCAGAGATGGTGACTCCACCACCTCCCTGGGCAGCCCATTCCAATGTCTAATGACCCTTTCCGAGAAGAAATGCTTCCTAATGTCCAACCTGAACCTCCCCTGGCGAAGCTTGAGGCTATGTCCTCTTGTCCTATCGCTAGTTGCCTGGGAGAAGAGGCCAACTCCCACTCCACTACAGCCTCCCTTCAGGTAGTTGTAGACTGCAATAAGGTCACCTCTGAGCCTCCTCTTCTCCAGGCTAAACAACCCCAGCTCCCTCAGCCGTTCCTTGTAGGACAGACCCTCCAGACCCTTCACCAGCTTGGTCGCCCTCCTCTGGACTCGCTCCAACACCTCAACATCTTTCTTGAAGTGCGGGGCCCAGAAATGGACACAGTATTCAAGGTGCGGCCTCACCAGTGCCGAGTACAGAGGGACGATCACTTCCCTAGACCGGCTAGCTACACTGTTCCTAATAGAGGCCAGGATGCCATTGGCCTTCTTGGCCACCTGGGCACACTGCTGGCTCATGTTTAGCCTGCTGTCGATCAGCACCCTCAGGTCTCTTTCCGCCGGGCCACTTTCTAACCACTCTTCCCCCAGCCTGTAGCGCTGCATGGGGTTGTTGTGGCCAAAGTGTAGGACCTGGCACTTGTTCTTGTTGAACCTCATACCGTTGGTCTCAGCCCATCTATCTAACCTGTCCAGATCCCTCTGTAGGACTTTCCTACCCTCCAGCAGATCGACACTCCCACCCAGCTTGGTGTCATCTGCAACTTTGCTGAGGGTGCACTCAATCCCTACGTCTAGATCATCTATAAAGATATTGAACAGCACCGGCCCCAGAACTGAGCCCTGGGGAACACCACTAGTGACTGGCCGCCAGTTGGACTTTGCCCCATTCACCACCACTCTCTGGGCTCGGCCATCCAGCCAGTTTTTAACCCATTTAAGAGTCCACCCATCCAAGCCCCGGGCAGCTAGTTTGTCTAGGAGGATGCTGTGGGAGACAGTGTCGAATGCCTTACTGAAGTCTAGATAGATTACATCCACAGCCCTGCCCTCATCTACTAAGTGGGTCACTTGGTCATAGAAGGAGATCAGGTTGGTCAAGCAGGACCTGCCTTTCATGAATCCATGTTGGCTGGCCCCGATGCCCCGATTGTCCTGCATGTGCCATGTAATGGCACTCAGGATGACCTTAAAGATCATCTAGTTCCAACCCCCCTGCCATGGGCAGGGACACCTTCCGCTAGACCAGGTTGCTCAAAGCCCCATCCAACCTGGCCTTGAACACTTCCAGGGAAGGGGCATCCACAACTTCTCTGGGCAACCTGTGCCCGTGTCTCACCACCCTCACAGGAAAGACTTTCTTCCTCATATCTGATCTAAATCTCCCCTCTTTCAGTTTAAAACCATTAACCCTTGTCCTATCGCTACATGCCCTTGTAAAAAGCCCCTCTCCCGCTTTCCTGTAGGCCCCCTTCAGGTACTGGAAGGCTGCTAGAAGGTCTCCCCGGAGCCTTCTCTTCTCCAGGCTGAACAAGCCCAACTCTCTCAGCCTGTCTTCATAGGAGAGGTTCTCCAGCCCTCTGATCATCTTCATGGCCCTTCTCTGGACTCGTTTCAACAGGTCCATGTCCTTCTTCTCTTGGGGGGCCCCCGGAGCTGGATGCAGTACTCCAGGTGTGATTAATTAAACAGTTATTCTGCAGAAAATTATTTGTGGATGTTTTCCTCCTAGACATGAAGGTTAGCATGAATACAATTTCCCATTGACTGGCTCTGGGCTTTGTTCTGTGCAGCAAACTTTGCTGCACTGGAACTATTGGATTAGGAAGGATGGACAGATGTTATCGCATGAGGTGTCAGCCCAGGTGAATGAGCCCTGTCTCAGCCCTCATTGGCCAACCTCTGTCCTGGCAGGAAGGCAACCATTGGATTTCTGAGCTGACACAAAAGCTTCATGTCTTAGTCCTCCTGTCAGTACATTTGGGGGCTGCCTCTTTGCAATGGGACCTCTTGGGTGTTTGAGGTGGTTGAAGAAGACCCTGGTGTCAGTGTTTCACATCTGCTGTAATTTACAGGCATCCAAGGCAGCTGGACAGCAGCTACCCAGAGTCCTGATAGAGCAAGATCATGAGGCAGGTGAAACTGGGTATTCCTGCAAAAGGAAAAGGCAGAGGAGAGCTGGCTGTGATTGAATGTGAATGTTAGCCTTCTATGATGAAATCATTGGCTCAGTGGATAGGGGGAAAGCAGAGGATGTTGTTTATCTTGACTTTGGCAAGGCTTTTGACAGTGCCTCCTATAACATCATCACAGACAAGCTGGTGCAGTATGGGCTAGATAAGTGAACAGTGAGGTGGATTGAAAAACTGGCTGAACTGCTGGGCTCAAAAGGTTGTGATCAGCAGCTTTAAGTCCAGCTGGGGTCCAGTAACTGATGGTGTACCCTGGGGTCTATACTGGGGACAATACAGTTTATCATCTTCATTAATAACCTGGATGATCAGGGGTTAGACTAGATGACCTTTAAAGGTCCTTTCCAACCCAAACTATTCTATGATTCTATGATTTTATGATGGTACAGAGTGCACACTCAGCAAGCCTGCAAATGATACATTATTGAGAGGAGTTGCTGATACACCGGAGGGTTGTGCTGCCATTCAGAGAGACCTGGACAGTCTGGAGAACTGGGCAGAGAGGAATCTCATGAAGTTCAACAAGGGGAAATGCCAAGTCCTGCACCTGGGGAGGAATAACCCCAGGCACCACTACACACTGGGGGTTGACTGGCTGGAAAGCAGCTTTGCAGAAAAGGACCTGGGAGTCCTGATGGACTCCAAGTTGAACATGAACCAGCAATGGTATCCTCAGCTGCATTAGACAAAGTATTGCCAGCAGGTCGAGGGAGATGATCCTTTCCCTCTACTCAGAACTGGTGAGGCCACACCTGGAGTCCTGTGTCCAGTTCTGGGCTCCCCAGTACAAGAGACACATGGACACACTGGGATGAGTTCAGTGAAGGGCCACTAAGTAAGGGATTGGAGCATCTCTCATATGAGGAGAGGCTCAGAGATCTGGAACTCTTCAGCCTCAAGAAAAGAAGGCTTAGTGGGGACCTTATCAATGTGTCTAAATAACTGATAGGGAGTAAAGACAGAGACAGACACTTCTCAGTGGCGCCCAGTGACAGGACCAGAGGCAATGTGCACAAATTGAAATACAGCAAATCCAGGGAACTACAGGACCATCAGCCTCACCTCTGTCCCTGAGAAAGTTACAGATCAAATCCTCTTAGAAGCCATTTTTAAACACATGAAGGAAAAGAAGGTGAATGGGAGCAGCCAGCATAGGTTTAGCAAGGGCAAATCATGCCTGATGAACCTGATTGATTGCTTTCTATGGTGCGACGTCTGGTGCTGTGGAAGAATGAAGGACAGTGGATGTCGTATACTTTGAATTTAGTACTTTGATACAGTCTCCCATATTCTTCCTATCACCAAATGGGTGAGATATGGGATGGACAAATGGATGACAAGTTGAGTAGAAAATTGGCTGGATCAAGTGCAGGATTGCCTGGCAGGTACCCCCAAACAGCCCTGATCCCATCATTTGCATACCTTATTATCCCTTTTCCCATTTTTGGCCCTCCTTTTTGCTGCCCTTATACCTCCCTTTTCCATCTGGGAGCCGGGGCGGGGGGGGGGGGGGTGTGTCTCTAAGGGTGAGACCACAATGGGGCTGGCTGCTGGGAGGCCAGGGGAGTCCTGGCCAGTTTTGTGTATGTGCACATACATATGTGTGTGTGTGAGTGAGGCAGTCTGTATCAGCAACTAGAGCAGGGGCTGCAGCCTCAGGGGCTCGTATGTCCAGGTGCCAGTAACTGGGGAGACTGGGATCCAGGGGCCAGATACTGGGCAGACTGAGTGTCTGAGCTCAGCTGCTGGAAGGATCCCCATTGTACATATGTATATATATATTCTCACTAGTGGACTTCCATCCTGCTCAACCAGAGAAGGGAGCAGGATGAGATCATTGATGCTGTGTTCATGTGAGTGCTCTGTCTGTAATCTCTGTGTCTGGGCCATATATATGTGTGTATATATATATATATGTGGTATATATGTGCGGCGGGTGGAAAAGAAGGCACGGATTCTGAGATCGAGGATGCAAGGGCCTGAAGCCGAAAGGCCTAAGGCTTTTTTTATTGTTATTCTACTACCCTATTTAACTACTACAATGCAGGAGCCAGACTATGCAGTTCAAGATAACATCAACATTCACACGCTAAGCACTCATCACCCATTCTGGGAAGAGCCACAGTGTCCTGGGCTCAAAACATCAACAACCATTCCTTGTTTTCAGCTCTGTGTTCAGAACTGACCTTCAACACATGTTTACTTCTTTCATGCCTCAAAAGGCCCTGTGAACTGGTCTCAGCTCCTTTATCTTAGAAGCAAGCAAAAGCTATTCTCAATGCAGCGTTCCCAAGCGAACCCTCTGCTCCCCAAGTAAAGCACAACTGTTTGCAGGCTGATGGTCTTCCACATTTCCCCCTTTTTTGTTTATTTGATGACAAGGGTGGTCATGATGTGGGCTTCGGCTTTTCAGAGTCCTCTGATTGCAGATCAGGTAAAGTGAAGGACTCGCAAACCGGGGGATCTCTGAAGCAGCACTCGGGGCAAAGGCATGCAAGCGGGGATGCAGGCACCGCAGAGTTCGGTTCCTGCTAGAGAGAGAGTGATGTGCGGAAAACAGACTCTACAACCGGCAGGGTTGTAAAGTAGGTATGTTTATTCAGCGCTGGGCAGCACGGGGGGTAGTCCCACCAAAATCGTGTGCCCCGGTTTGGCAAATTCCCAGAGAATATATACCATAAAGTTATACATAGTCATAGGATTTCCGAGAACTCATTTACATAGCCATGAGATATGCAAATGTCCATTCGCATGCACAGTCGTTTTTCCTGGTGGTCCTCAGGGGTCTTCAGATGAAGGCCAGTAGTCTTCCTCACTGTGTTCGCTGACTGACCCCTGCTTCTGCACAAACTCAGTCCAGGGATCACGTAGGCCACGTCCTTTGAGGTAGCTGTTGTAATTCCCTTATCTCCATGTTCCCGTGCATCCGCCCCTCCCAAGGCCCAGCCATCTGAAGTGAGATTACCACTCTCCAAATTGTAAAGGTTTCCCTTTGTTTAGTTGAGCACCCAGGATAGTCGAGTAATTAAAGTATTTACAACATCCCCCTTGCCCTTGGGGTCTCAACGTTTCATTCCCCCCTTTACTAGAAAGTTAGTAAATTCTTTTACTATATCATTGAGACCTGTTCAAAATACTTACTTGATTCTAATTGTTGTCTCAGCTGGTGTTTCCTCCAGGTTGGTATTGATGCGCTCACAGTGGTGTACCTGTGGGGAGAGAATAAAATCTTTCCTAGAGAGATAACATATTCTTTTAGATATTGTTTCCCATGATCTCAGGATCAACTCCTGTTTCTGTCATTTGATAGGGTTTATCATAAATTATTTTAAAAGGATTAACCTTTTCCTTAGTCCTATTCATTTGTCTTTTTAGGTTTTGATTCATTCTTTCTATTTTTCCATTTGATTGAGGTCTCCATGGGGTATGGAGATTCCATTTTATCTCTAATACTTTAGCCAAATTTTGAACAGCTTCCGATACAAAGTGTGGGTTCCTATTTGAAGATAGTTCCACAGGTACCCCAAATCTCAGTATTATTTTCTTAAGCAATATTTTGTTACTTCTCTTGTCTTGTTGGTGCGACAGGGGAAAGCTTCCGGCCAGCCTGAAAAAGTATTTATCATTATTAAAAGATACCAATACCCATTTGCCACGGTTCCAAATGGTTCCATGAGCATGGATTACTCCAAAGGTAAATTTTGAATCTGTCCATATATTAACAGTTTTGTCTTTCGATAATTCTAATGCTCTCAGAAGGGTTATGAGTTCTGCCTTCTGAGCTGATGTGTTAAGATGGTAGAGCCTTAGCTTCAATTATTTCCTCAGTGGTTACCACTGCGTATCCTGTTTTCCATGTTACATCCCCCATAAAACTACTACCATCCATAAATAAGTCCCAGTCTGCGTTGTCCATTGGCATGTCTTTCAAGTCAGCTTTGTTGGAGTATGTCTGTTCCACCGTCTGTAAGCAATTATGTGTTAATTCTGTCCTACCAGGATCCGTAGTCAGAAAGGTCGCTGGATTCAGGATGCTGGTTACTTTCAGCTCCACATCATCTTGTTCCAGAAGGATGGTTTGATATTTCAGCATCCGTCTCGGTGACAGCCAGTGTCCTCCTTTTTGTTCTAGGATAGTTGTAACTGCATGGAGTACAAACACAGTTAGCTTTTGCCCGAGGGACAATTTTCGGGCTTCTTAGATCAGCAGTATTGTAGCTGCCACTGCTCGGAGGCATGTTGGCCATCTCTTATTGACATTGCCTAGTTGTTTTAAAAGGTATCCCACAGGTCTTCTCTATGATCCTAGTTTCTGAGTCAACACTCTTAGGGTAATATGCAGTCTTTCATGTAAAAATAGTTCAAATGTTTTTTCTAAGTTCGGGAGGTCTAGAGCTGGAGCACTCATTTAAGTCTGTTTTAATTTTGTAAATGCACCTCTGAGTGCAAACAGGGAGGTTTCCTTTCCCTTGTACAGCTTCATATAAGGGTTTGGCAATGAGTCCAAAATTCATTATCCACAGGCAACACTATCCGGCCATCCCGAGAAATGCTCTAAGACTCTTGTTTCAATTGCTTTCATCTTACCGGTCCGGCGTCTGGTTTTGACTGGATGGTTACCGGTCCTGCCGTTCGGGATCGTCCCGGTGTTCCTGAAGCCCATACAAGAGGTGTCACAGCTTTTTCAACTTCTTCTGGTATCTCCTGTAACTCAGCTTCCTTCTGTAATATAAAAACTTGGGTATCCAGAGCTTTATTTTCAGGAATATGGTTTTGGATCTTTTCCTTTTGTAAAAGTAATATGTGCATTCAATTTAATTAGCATATCTCATCCTAACAGCGGCATGGGGCAATCTGGTATGTAGAGAAATTGATGGGTTAACACCCTTTTCCCAATTCCAAATTTTAAAAGCTGGAAAAACGGTCGAGTTTCTTCCCGCCCTGTGGCACCAACAACTGACGCACTACGATCATTGAAATTACTCCTACATGTATTTAACACTGAATAGGTAGCTCCTGTATTTACTAAAATTTTATTTTCTCATTCCCCAACCTTACTATAATCAGGGGTTCTGTTGGGGAGGGTTTCGAATCTTCCCTAGCTTTATCGTGACCAGGGGATCCGCTAGGGTAGATTCCCCAGAACAGCGATACCAATTGTTGTATTCCTACCTCTGAATCAGGATCCAGCGGTGTATTATGGTGCATTACGTCCCTTAATCGATCCAGGAATTCGGATGGTGACTCGGAGGGACCTTGTTTGATTGCATATAATGCTGACCAATTTATGGTTTTAGGAATGGCTCTCTCCATTCCCTTCGAGATCCACTCCTGATATGTCTTTAACCTTTCCATGTGTGTGCAGATCTATTGGGTTGCCACTTCGGATCTTGAAGGGGGAGGTATCCTTGATATCTCCTCCCGTAGTTTTATAGTGATCCTCAGCTAAATCTCCTGCAGTTTTTAAGATTAACTGCTTCTCTGTTTCAGCCATGTAATCTAATAATAATTGTATGTCATTCCAATCAGGGTTATGCTGTTTCACAATAAATTGGAAATGTTTGGTTACACTTATCGGATCATTCCTGTAATCTTTGGCAACCCTTTTCCATGCCTCTAAATCAGTAGTAGAAAAAGGTACTTTTATTAGCATTGTCCCACCATCAGATCCTACTGCCTCTCAAAGGGGTGCCTATAAAGCTGTTGGGGCAGGTTTCCTCCTGGTGCGGGAGGATACGGGGCTGTTTGGGGGAGTGGGGTATCCGTCCGAGTCCTCATCCTGTTCCTGTGGTCGAGGGGGAGGCTTAAACAAATCAGTTAGATCTTGTTCCGGTGCTTGGCAAGTATTTATTCTAGTGTACCTTTGTCCAATACTACATGCTGAACAACACCGCCCCAGTTTACCTTTAGACTATTATTTTCTCACTCGAGGGCGAGTACCATAGGGTCGTGTGGTGGGATCATTCCACAGTACCTCTGCCACTCCGGATGGTTTCGGAGGGTGAAAAAAAAAAAACAAAACCAAACCATAATTCACTCAGCCCTTCATCTCCCAAACGCACAGTACCACCTTTTTACAGGTCTTACAACTTAAAAGGATCCACACCAAATGTCATCCACCTTGTCTCTTAAGTACAGAATCACAGAATCACAGAATGTTAGGGATTGGAAGGGACCTCGAAAGATCATCTAGTCCAATCCCCCTGCCGGAGCAGGATTCCCTAGATCATATCACACAGGAACGCGTCCAGGCGGGTTTTGAATGTCTCCAGAGAAGGAGACTCCACAACCTCTCTGGGCAGCCTGTTCCAGTGTTCGGTCACCCTCACCGTAAAGAAGTTTTTCCTCATATTTAAGTGGAACCTCCTGTGTTCCAGCTTGCACCCATTGCCCCTTGTCCTGTCAAGGGATGTCACTGAGTAGAGCCTGGCTCCATCCTCATGACACTTGCCCTTTACATATTTATAAACATTAATGAGGTCACCCCTCAGTCTCCTCTCCTCTAAGCTAAAGTGACCCAGCTCCCTCAGCCTCTCCTCATAAGGGAAATGTTCCACCCCCTTAATCATCTTTGTGGCTCTGCGCTGGACTCTCTCTAGCAGTTCCCTGTCCTTCTTGAACTGAGGGGCCCAGAACTGGACACAATATTCCAGATGCGGCCTCACCAGGGCAGAGTAGAGGGGGAGGAGAACCTCTCTTGACCTGCTAACCACACCCCTTCTAATACACCCCAGGATGCCATTGGCCTTCTTGGCCACAAGGGCACACTGCTGGCTCATGGTCATCCTGTTGTCCACTAGGACCCCCAGGTCCCTTTCCCCTACGCTGCTCTCCAACAGGTCTGCCCCCAACTTGTACTGGTACATGGGGTTGTTCTTGCCCAGATGCAGGACTCTACACTTGCCCTTGTTATATTTCATTAAATTTCTCCCCGCCCAACTCTCCAGCCTGTCCAGGTCTCTCTGAATGGCAGCACAGCCTTCCGGTGTGTCAGCCACTCCTCCCAGTTTTGTGTCATCAGCGAACTTGCTGACAGTGCACTCTATTCCCTCATCCAAGTCATTAATGAATATATTGAATAGTACTGGTCCCAGTACCGACCCTTGAGGGACTCCGCTAGACACAGACCTCCAACTGGACTCAGTCCCATTGACCACCACTCTCTGGCTTCTTTCCTTCAGCCAGTTCACAATCCACCTCACTACCTGATCATCCAGACCACACTTCCTCAGTTTAGCTGCGAGGATGCTGTGGGAGACCGTGTCAAACGCTTTACTGAAATCGAGATAGACCACATCCACAGCTTTACCATCAATTATCCACCGGGTTACGTCCTCATAAAAGGCTATCAAGTTGGTTAAGCATGACTTCCCCTTGGTGAAGCCATGCTGAGTGCCCCTAATGATCCCCCTATCCTTGATGTGTCTAGAGACAGCACCAAGAACAAGTTGTTCCATCACCTTTCCGGGGATGGAGGTGAGGCTGACCGGTCTATAGTTACCCGGGTCCTCCTTCTTGCCCTTTTTGAAGACTGGAGTGACATTCGCTTTCCTCCAGTCCTCAGGCACCTCTCCCGTTCCCCACGACTTAGTAAAGATGATGGAGAGTGGCCTAGCAATGACATCCGCCAGCTCCCTCAGCACCCGCGGGTGCATCCCATCAGAGCCCATGGATTTATGGACGTCCAGGTTGCTTAATTGGTCCCTGACCCAGCCCTCATCAACCAAGACAGATTCCTCCTCTATCCTGACTTCTTCTGGGGCCTCAGGGGTCCGGGGCTCCTCAGGACAGCCTCCAGCAGTATAGACAGAGGCAAAGAAGGCATTCAGTAACTCTGCCTTCTTTTTATCCTCTGTCTCCAGGACCCCCACCTCATTCATCAGTGGGCCTACATTGCCTCTAGTGTTGGCTTTACCTGCAATGTATTTGAAGAAGCCCTTTCTGTTGTCCTTGACCTCTCTTGCAAGGTTTAATTCCAAGGAGGCCTTAGCTTTCCTAGTTGCCTCCCTACATCCTCTGACAACAGACTTATATTCCTCCCAAGTGGCCAGCCCCTCCTTCCATGATCTGTACACTCTCTTCTTCCACTTGAGTTTGCCCAGCAGTTCCCTGTTTAACCATGCAGGTCTCCTGGTACCCTTCCTTGACTTCCTACTTGTTGGGATGCTCTGGTCTTGAGCTCGGAAGAAGCAGTCCTTGAATGCTAACCAACTATCTTGGGCCCTCTTACCTTCTAGTACCCTGTCCCATGGGATTTCCCCTAGCAATTGCTTGAAAAGGCCAAAGTTGGCCCTCCTGAAGTCCAGGGTTGTGATTCTGCTAGCTATTCTGTTCCTGCCACATGAGATCCTGAACTCTACCATCTCATGGTCACTACAACCAAGGCTGCCCTCAACCTTCACCTCTTCAACCAGACCCTCCTTGTTAGTGAGGATCAGATCCAGCAGCGCTCCTCTCCTAGTTGGCTCATCCACCATTTGCATCAGAAAGTTATCATCAACGCACTGGAGGAACCTCCTGGACTGGGGATGGCTGGCTGAGTAGGCCTCCCAGCAAATATCAGGGTAGTTGAAATCCCCCACAACAACCAGGCCCTGTAATTGCAAGACTGCTCTCAGCTGCCTGTAGAAGGCCTCATCACCCTCCTCATCCTGATCCAGTGGCCTGTAATAGACACCCACAACAGTATCACCCCTGCCAGCCTGCCCCTTAATTCGCACCCACAAACTCTCAACTCGCTCCTGATCCGCCTCTGGACAGAACTCAATACATTCTAGCTGCTCACTCACATAAAGGGCAACTCCACCACCTCTCCTTAGCGGCCTGTCTTTCCTGAACAGGACATAGCCATCCATTACCACATTCCAGTCATGCGAGGCATCCCACCAAGTCTCTGTAATTGCCACTAGATCATAGCCCCCCGACCGAACACGGATTTCTAACTCCTCCTGCTTATTCCCCATGCTGCGTGCATTGGTGTACAGGCATTTCAGGGAGCGAGCTGGGCACACCGGTTTCATCCCAGCTTCACCCCCTGAATTCACCCCAGGAGGATGGGAGGCCTCCTGGTCTACCTCAACACTAGAGCGTTGTCCCAGTGGTGCAAGCCCAGCTACCACCCCATCCCCCTTCAAATCTAGTTTAAAGCTCTCCGAATGAGCCCTGCTAATTCCTGTCCCAGAACCCTTTTGCCCCTACGACATAAACCTTTCCCATGTATTACCGTCACACCTGTTGTCTTATAAAACCAGCCATTATCAAAGAACCCAAAGCCCTGCCTGTAGCACCAGTCTCGTAGCCAGGCGTTAATAGAGAGAATACTACTGTTCCATCCCACATCATCACCTGAAAATGGAAGGAGAGAGGAGAAAACAACTTGTGCTCCAGACTCTTTCACCAACCGCCCTAGGGCCTTATAGTCTTTCTTCATCCCCCTCAGACTACGGGATGCAGCTTCTTCCCCACCTGTCTGGAAGATCAGCAGGGGGTAGTAGTCTGTGGCCTTCACCAGGTTGGGGAGTTGCCTGGTGATATCCCTGATTCGGGCTCCAGGCAGGCTGCAGACCTCCCTGTGATGGGGGTCAGCTCTGCATATTGGGCCCTCAGATCCCTTTAGGAAGGAGTCTCCAACCACAGTCATTAGCAGGTCCGTCCTGGCTCTCGATTAGAGATGCAGCGGTAACCTCAGATTCACTCGATCTACTCTCAAGATCGCTAGCGGCCGCTCTATCGGTCAGCGAATCCCCCCATATCACAATTGTGAGAGGCTCGCTTACCCTTCTCCTGCTTCTTATACAGTCATTAGCAGGTCCGTCCTGGCTCCCGATATCGGGATGCAGCGATAACCTCGGATTCACTCGATCTACCCTCAAGATCGCTAGCGGCCGCTCTATTGGTCAGCGAATCCCCACATCGGGTACCTTCCTCCCGTACGGGGACTACGCTGTATGCCAGACGTCTCTGCGCGGTTTACCAGCAGCCCCAGCCACGCGTGGGCATCCCCAACGACTTACTGGCTTCCCGACCGGTCCCCTGTTAAACATACCATTTATCCGCGGCTTCAGGAGATTCTTGTCTGCTCCTGCGGTGAGCGGCTGGAATCGGAGGCCCCTTCCGAGAAAAGGGCTCGGGGCGCGCCTAGGGGCGTCCGCTTCCTCAGTCGATCCCGTAGCCGAGCAGAGTTCTCCTGGCTGGCTCGCCAAAATGACGTGCGGAAAACAGACTCCACAACCGGCAGGGTTGTAAAGTAGGTATGTTTATTCAGCGCTGGGCAGCACGGGGGGTAGTCCGTTAGGTTAGGTCTCTGGGTTTTATTACACCAGAAGAGGCTAGAATCGTTATCAATTGCACAGTCATCCTGATTCCTTAGTGACCAGTATCCCAAAGGTGGTTCTGGCCACCATGATTCACTGGAATCATTTGTAGTCTTTATTCTTTTACACGGGGTTTCTCCTATCCTTGTTTTGAATTTGTTTCCCACTCGCCTTATACATTCCTCCCCGATTACCTCTGAACTCAAGATCCACCCCTCCGGTCTATGTTCTCTGGAGATTTAAGTGTTATTCCACTTTAATATATCTGACACACATAAACTACTTCCTTTCCACGGCCATTCTTCGGTCATTAGGGCTCCCCCACAAATCCAACAATTGCTTATGTTTAGTGCCTGACTTATCCTTTCCATTAAGTCGATAAACAAGTTTTTCCCTAAACCAGGGAGTTGGAGTTCCCTCTCTAATTTCTCCTTTATTCCAGTATACAAATCGCTATATTTGGGAAGGGAACTAGAGTGAATAAGTCCTTTCACTCATGTTTTAATAATTTCCTCCTTTTTCTCCATTCTTCTCCCCTCGGACAACCCAACCCCAATTTAGTTCCCCCTTTTCCTAGATTCTGTCCTACACAAATTTCCAAATTTCCAATTTTACAAGTTTCTAGTCTCCTCTGGTCGTAGCATTGCTTGTTTATGTGAGTGTGATAAGACATGGTCGAGGTCGTTTTTCCTCCAAGTCGGACTGGCGTCACGCATTTATGGCAATTATTGCTCAAGCCGACTGGGATGTGTATTAGGATCAGCAAAAGGGGTCCAGTATAACATACGCTCCCACGCCTCATGCCCTATGGGAGTGCTGCCCGCGGCCGGCTTTCCTGTGGTGAGAATAGAGGTTAACCCAGTCTTGCCCCCTTATGTCTGATATTTCCTTTGAGCTTGTTTCCACGCAAACTTCTTTGCGCAATATAGTAAAGTCTTGTACCAGTCTTTATCAAACACTTCCCAAGTTTCTGGAATTAATAATTCCCACCCACAAAATAGTTGTTTAACTTGTACTGGCGCCAACAGATCTCTGATTGGGTAACTAGGTCCGGATTGACTTCTACGACATTTCCTGCAGTAGTGGTGTTGATTGTAAGATACACAGGACCACCTGACACCACACCCTGTGCATTCACATGTAACCCAACATGTGTGCCCTGATTCCGGATGTTTTATACAAGGGATTCAATATGGTTGTTGGGGTATTAAGGGGTCACAGGCTAAGGCGAAAATCCTGGTACTAGGGTTAGTCTTATAAAGTCCAGACCCCCCCGTTTGAAGAGGGATTTCTCTCTCTCTCCAGGGAGCGAATTTTGTTCTCAAAAGGGTATGTCCAGGGGGAATTTGTAACCAGGAGTATAGGCTAGGCTTAACTCCGGTTTGATCAAACCTGCTACACCAGTCTCTCGGGTCCCTCTGTTCCGGATCTTGTATCTCCCACCTTTCGAAGTCTCTATCAGCGTCAGGAAGTGGATTCATATGGGTCGTTTGGTCAGCTTAAGATTGAGTTTCCCTGGGGCTGATGTTATTGTCCATTCTAGTTGCGTGAGTCCACCCTTGTTCCGCCGTACGTACTGCAGCTTCCGTAGTTAACAATACCTGAAAAGGACCTTCCCATTGTGGGGTTAAAGTAGCTTCTTTCCAAGTTTTTATCAACACCCAATCTCCTGGATTCAATTGATGTATCTTAAAGTCCAAGGGTGTTGACTGAGCTATCATGCCTTGTTCCCTCATCCATTGTATTCTTTTTGCTATGGTTTGGACATATGTTCTAATATTTTTATTGATTCCATCATAATTATCTTGTCCCCGTTTGGTAACTAAATAGGGCATTCCAAACATTTCATATGGGGATAGCCCTGTGTCCGTTTGAGGTTTTGTCCTTATCCTTAATAGCGCTAGTGGTAGACATTTTACCCATGACAATTGCGTTTCCAACATCAATTTCATCAAAGTCTGCTTTATGGTTTGGTTCATTCTTTCTACTCGCCCCGAGCTCTGGGGATGCCACGGGGTATGTAATTCCCATTTGATCCCCAAGTTTGCTGTTATCGTCTGTATTATTCGGGAGGAGAAATGGGTCCCTCTATCCGAGTCAATGGAATTCACAAGGCCGTATTGGGGAATTGTTTCTTCCAATAATACCTTAGCTACTACATTTGCAGTTGCCCGTGCCACTGGGGTTGCCTCTACCCAATGTGTTAGTTGGTCTACTATCACCAATAGGTATTTCCATCTATTTACTTTGGGCAGTTCTGTAAAATCTATTTGAATCTTTTCAAATGGCCTAAAGGCAATGGACCTGCCTCCAGGAGGTGTGCGCCGCATCACCTTTTTATTTACCTTTTGGCATGTAAGACATCTGTTTGTTACTTGTTTAGCTGTCTCAAATATTCCTATACATCCACAGTCCCGTAAAAATTGGTCACATAAAGCCTGTGTTCCCCAATGTGTATGATAACGGAGTTTAATTAAAACTTCTCTCGCTAGTGGTTTTGACAGCATCTGTCTCCCATCTGCCAGAGTCCATTTCCCTTGTTCATCCTTCGTTCCTCCCAATTTTAAAATTTCTTGCTCTTCCTTATCTGTAAATTTTGGTATCACCTCAGGTTCCACATTTTCCATTGTCCTGGTTTGGCCTAAACCAGGCCAATTTTTCCTTTCAGTGATTTTTACTTTCAGCTGAGTCTCTTCTAAGTAACTGCACTTTCTGAAACTAACTGCATGTTTTGCAGACAGTGTCTGCTTCCAGGACTGATAACGCTCAAAGTTTGTAGTTATTGCTGAGGCACCGGTAGGGTTGTTCTGCAGAAAGGCTCTTGCTGTACTTATTCTTAGAGAAACCAAGGTCACTGCTGAATTCCTTACCGCTTACGAGTGAAGAGCCGAAGGGGGGGTCACACCTGCAGGGAGGAGCGAACAGGGCAGGTGACCCAAAATTGACCAACGAAGGTATTCCATCCCATACATGTCATTCTCAGTATAAAGCGGGGGGATCACGAGGGTCTCGCTCTCTTTTCTGCTATGGCCGGTGTCCGAAGAGGACTCTGTCCATTTTCCTGCTGCTCCCGATCCCGATCGGTGCATTCCTGAATCCAGCTCTCAACCATCACTAGGCCCAGCCTGGGCCTTCCTGGAGCCTGCCCTGCAGTGCCGATGGTGACGTGGCTGACATCGGGGGAGCTCGGTTTTGGTTTTGTATATATATTTGTATATATTTGATTATTTCTATTATTATTATTATACTCTTTTTCATTATTATAGTTTATTAAAACTGTTTTAACTTTTCCAACCTGTAAGTCTCTCTCCCTTTTCCCTTTCCCTTTGGGGGCGGGGGGGAGGGTTAACAGAGAGCGTCTGCCGCAGGTTTAATAGCCGGTCCAGCTTTAAACCATGACATCCATAATCATCATGATCTTTTCCTCTCCGTGGTTTGCTGCCTCTTTTGCAATCTGATTGGCTAAGTTGTTTCCTCTTATTAAGAAGGAGGTTCCTTTCTGGTGTCCCTTTACATGTACTACCACTATTTCCTCAGGTAACTTTAAGGCTTCTAGTATTTCTTTCACTAAACCTTCGTGTATCAGCACTTTCCCTTTTGAGTTCAACAGTCCTCGTTCTTCCCAAATCTTCCCAAATGTGTGTACAACCCCATAAGCATATTTTGAATCAGTATATATAGTTCCTTTCTCCCTGGCCAGTAGAAGAAGAGCTCGATATAGGGCATATAGTTTACAAGACTGAGCCAACCAGCTTGAGGGCAACTTTCCCTTTTCGATTACTACCATCCCGTTCCCATCTATTATTGTGTATCCCACTATTCTTTTTCCCTCTATACACCTAGAGGATCCGTCGATAAAATATTTCTTCCCTTCATCCAATTCAGTATCCATTAGGTCCTCCCTTATTTTTGTCTGATAATCTATTAATTCTAAACAGTCATGGACAATTTGCTCTTCAGTTTTCCCAAATAAGAATTGAGCCGGATTCTGACTACTTGTTACAGCCATTTCCAAATCAGGGCTATGGATCAGAATGGCTTCGTATTTTAGTATTCTGGCATCTGTCAGCCATTTTTCTACTTTCTGATTTAATATGTTTCGAACTGCATGAGGGGTATAAACTATCAATTTCCCTCCAAAGGTAATTTTTCGACTCTCCTTCACTAACACGGCAGTGGCGGCTATTGCCTGGAGGCACACCGGCCAACTTCGAATTACTGGGTCCAGTAGTTTTGATAGGTACACTACAGGCTTCCGCATTCCAGCCCATTCCTGGGTGAGCACCCCATGAGCAGCCCCATCCTCTACGTTTACGAACAATTGGAACGGATGGTCTAACGAGGGGAGGCTTAGAACCGGAGCAGTAATTAAAGTCTCCCGGATCTTCATCAAGCGTTCGTCATCTTCCTCATCCCATCCCACGGGTTCTTCTGTAAGTTTTTTATATAAAAATTTAACCAATCCTCTATATCCTTCTATCCAGATTCGGCAGTATCCTAATAGACCCAATAGTTTTCTAATTTCCCGTTTTGACGTCAGGGTGGGAAGAGATAATATTCCATTGATTCTTTCAGGGTCCAACCTTTTTGTTCCTCTATCCAGCCAGTGCCCCAAATATTTTACTTCTTGCTCCACAAATTGAAGTTTCGTCTTTGACACTTTTAAACCCTTTTTACCTAGAAAGTTTAATAAGCCTATGGTAGCAATTCTGACCCTTTCTTCTTCGGTTCCTGTGATTAATAAGTCATCTACATATTGGATAACCTCAATCCCTTCCGGCTTGTCAAATCCTAATAATATTTTCTCCAGGGCTTGCCCGAACAAGTTCGGAGACTTCGTAAACCCCTGGGGAAGGACAGTCCATCTTAATTGCTGTTTCCTTCTAGTTTCAGGGTCCTCCCGTTCAAAAGCAAAAACGTCTCGACTCTCCTCTTCTAATGGACAAGCCCAAAAGGCATCTTTTAAGTCTATCACACTATACCATATGTGAGAGGGGGGTATATGACTCAATAGCGTATAGGGGTTGGATACTACAGGGAATCTTGTAATAGTACGCTTATTCACTTCCCTTAGGTCCTGTACCAATCGAAAGGTACCATCCGACTTCCTAACCGGTAAGATAGGGGTGTTGTGGGGAGACATACAAGGTTCCAGGGTGCCATCTCTGATTAGCTTATCTATGATTGGTTTCAATCCTTGTCTTCCTTCTCTTGAGATAGGATACTGCCTAACTTGTATGGGGTCATTCGGACGATCTATGTTTACCTTAATTGGTTCTATGTCTAACTTCCCTTTCTTTTCTTTGGTCGCCCATACCTCTGAATGTATTAACTCTTCGTCCTCCATTCTTAAGGTCATCAATCTGACCTGCATCTTTCCTTCCTCCGGGAATATCCCTATTCCCAATTGGACCTGGAGATCTCTTCCCAAGAGATTATATCCTGCCTCAGGAACCAATAATATGTCTCCTATTGTAATTTTAGTCCCACTCTCTATCTGTATCTGCTTTATTATTGGTACCCGAAACCCTTCCCCTTTTGCCCCTATTACCTGGATTGTATCTTTGCTAATTTCACATCCTTTTGGAGCTCTCATAACACATGTTCGTTCTGCCCCTGTGTCTACTAAAATCTCGTAGATTTCCTCCTGGGGTCCTATTTTTAGTTTTATCAAGGGCTCCATTTGATGTTCTTTCCCCAGGAGGAAGAGCCCCTGACACCCCTAATCCTCTTCAGCCTCCTCGAATATTTTCATGTCTTTCTGCCTTTTTAGGCAGTCCCTCTTAAAATGTCCAGGTTTACCACAATAAAAGCATTCCCCAATGCTTCTTGTCGATCTTTCCCTTTGACCATTGTCCTGAAATCTCTGCCCATTATTTATCGGAGTTCCCTGACTCCTTAGGTTTGGTTTCGGCGGGTCCCTACGGTTCTGGGATGCCATTATTGCACTAGATTCCCTCATAGTAGAGACTAATATTTTGGCCTTCGCTTTTGCTTTCTCCAAATCCCTCCGGATATACACCTTTTGTGCCTCTCTTAGTAGCTCCTGTAATCCTCTATCTTGCCAATCTTCCAATTTTTCTAACTTCTTCCTTATGTCCTGCCACGCGTGTGTTACAAAATTTACCCGTAACAACGTTTGTCCCTCTTGGCTATCCAGATCTATCCCGGAATACTGCTGCATGTTCTTCCTTAACCGTTCTAACCAATCCATAGGGATTTCGTCTTTTTCCTGGCGACTATCGAATGCTTTATTTACATTTTGCCCTCTGGGCACCTGTCCTGGTTTGGCCTAAACCAGGCCGATTTTCCTTTCAGTGATTTTTACTTTCAGCTAAGTCTCCTCTAAGTAACTGCACTTTCTGAAACTAACTACATGTTTTGCAGACAGTGTCCGCTTCCAGGACTGATAACGCTCGAAGTTTGTAGTTATCGCTGAGGCACCGGTAGGGATGTTGTGCACTAAGGCTCTTGCTGTACTTAGTCTTAGAGAAACCAAGGTCACTGCTGAATTCCTCACTGCTTATGAGTGAAGAGCCAAAGGGGGGTCGCAGCTGCAGGGGGGAGCAGACAGGGCAGGTGACCCAAAATTGACCAACGAGGGTATTCCATCCCATACATGTCATTCTCGGTATAAAGCGGGGGGATCACGAGGGTCTCGCTCTTTCTGCTATGGCCGGTGTCCAAGGAGGACTCCGACTGTTTTCCTGCTGCCCCTGATTCCGATCCGTGCATCCCTGAATCCAGCTCTCGACCGTCGCTAGGCCCAGCCTGGGCCTTCCCGGAGCCTGCCCTGCAGTGCCGGTGGTGACGTTGCCGACATCAGGGGAGCTCGATCTTGGTTTTGTATATATATTTGTATATATTTGATTATTCCAATATTATTATTATACTCTTTTTCATTATTATAGGTTTATTAAAACTCTTTTAACTTTCCAACCCGTAAGTCTCTCTCCCTTTTCCCTTTCCCTTCGGGTGGGGGGGGAGGGTTAACAGAGAGCGTCTGCCGCAGGTTTAATAGCCGGTCCAGCTTTAAACCGTGACAGATTTATTGGCGCACAACGTGGGGCTCGAGAGAAGCTCCAACAGGTTCCTCTGATAAGTCGAATCCCAGCTCCGGCGGGAAGAGACCCAGAGAGCTCAGCTGAGAGAGTATCAGATTTCTTCCTTTGAGATTTCACAGAATCACAGAATCACAGAATGTTAGGGATTGGAAGGGACCTCGAAAGATCATCTAGTCCAATCCCCCTGCCGGGGCAGGATTGCCTAGACCATATCACACAGGAACGCGTCCAGGCGGGTTTTGAATGTCTCCAGAGAAGGAGACTCCACAACCTCTCTGGGCAGCCTGTTCCAGTGTTCAGTCACCCTTACAGTAAAGAAGTTTTTCCTCAAATTTAAGTGGAACCTCCTGTGCTCCAGCTTGCACCCATTGCCCCTTGTCCTGTCAAGGGATGTCACTGAGAAGAGCCTGGCTCCGTCCTCTTGACACTTGCCCTTTACATATTTATAAACATTAATGAGGTCACCCCTCAGTCTCCTCTTCTCTAAGCTAAAGAGACCCAGCTCCCTCAGCCTCTCCTCATAAGGGAGATGTTCCACTCCCTTAATCATCTTCGTGGCTCTGCGCTGGACTCTCTCTAGCAGTTCCCTGTCCTTCTTGAACTGAGGGGCCCAGAACTGGACACAATATTCCAGATGCGGCCTCACCAGGGCAGAGTAGAGGGGTAGGAGAACCTCTCTCGACCTGCTGACCACACCCCTTCTAAGACACCCCAGGATGCCATTGGCCTTCTTGGCCACAAGGGCACACTGCTGGCTCATGGTCATCCTGCTGTCCACTAGGACCCCCAGGTCCCTTTCCCCTACGCTGGTCTCCAACAGCTCTGTCCCCAACTTGTACTGGTACATGGGGTTGTTCTTGCCCAGATGCAGGACTCTACACTTGCCCTTGTTATATTTCATTAAATTTCTCCCCGCTCAACTCTCCAGCCTGTCCAGGTCTCTCTGAATGGCTGCACAGCCTTCCGGCACATCAGCCACTCCTCCCAGTTTTGTGTCATCAGCGAACTTGCTGACAGTGCACTCTATTCCCTCATCCAAGTCATTAATGAATATATTGAATAGAACTGGTCCCAGAACCGACCCTTGCGGAACTCCGCTAGACACAGACCTCCAACTGGACTCTGTCCCGCTGACCACTGCTCTCTGGCTTCTTTCCTTCAGCCAGTTCACAATCCACCTCACTACCCGATCATCCAGACCACACTTCCCCAGTTTAGCTGCGAGGATGCTGTGGGAGACCGTGTCAAACGCTTTACTGAAATCGAGATAGACCACATCCACAGCTTTACCATCATCTATCCACCGGGTAACATCCTCATAAAAGGCTATCAAGTTGGTTGAGCAAGACTTCCCGTTGGTGAAGCCATGCTGAGTGCCCCTAATGATCCCCCTATCCTTGATGTGCCTAGAGACAGCACCAAGAACAAGTTGCTCCATCACCTTTCCAGGGATGGAGGTGAGGCTGACTGGTCTATAGTTCCCCGGGTCCTCCTTCCTGCCCTTTTTGAAGACTGGAGTGACATTCGCTTTCCTCCAGTCCTCAGGCACCTCTCCTGTTGCCCATGACTTAGCAAAGATGATGGAGAGTGGCCTAGCAATGACTTCCGCCAGCTCCCTCAGCACCCGCGGGTGCATCCCATCAGGGCCCATGGATTTATGGACATCCAGGTTGCTTAATTGGTCCCTGACCCAGCCCTCATCAACCAAGACAGATTCCTCCTCTATCCTGACTTCTTCTGAGGCCGCAGGGGTCCAGGGCTCCTCAGGACAGCCTCCAACAGTATAGACAGAGGCAAAGAAGGCATTCAGTAACTCCGCCTTCTTTTTATCCTCTGTCTCCAGGACCCCCACCTCATTCATCAGTGGGCCTACATTGCCTCTAGTGTTGGCTTTACCTGCAATGTATTTGAAGAAGCCCTTTCTGTTGTCCTTGACCTCTCTTGCAAGGTTTAATTCCAAGGAGGCCTTAGCTTTCCTAGTTGCCTCCCTACATCCTCTGACAACAGACTTATATTCCTCCCAAGTGGCCAGCCCCTCCTTCCACGATCTGTACACCTTCTTCTTCCACTTGAGTTTGCCCAGCAGTTCCCTGTTCAACCATGCAGGTCTCCTGGTACCTTTCCTTGACTTCCTACCTGTTGGGATGCTCTGATCTTGAGCTCGGAAGAAGCAGTCCTTGAAAGCCAACCAACTATCTTGGGCCCCCTTACCTTCTAGTACCCTGTCCCATGGGATTTCCCCTAGCAATTGCTTGAAAAGGCCAAAGTTGGCCCTCCTGAAGTTCAGGGTTGTGATTCTGCTAGCTATTCTGTTCCTGCCACATGAGATCCTGAACTCTACCATCTCATGGTCACTACAACCAAGGCTGCCCTCAACCTTCACCTCTTCAACCAGACCCTCCTTGTTAGTGAGGATCAGATCCAGCAGCGCTCCTCTCCTAGTTGGCTCATCCACCATTTGCATCAGAAAGTTATCATCAACGCACTGGAGGAACCTCCTGGACTGGGGATGGCTGGCTGAGTAGGCCTCCCAGCAAATATCAGGGTAGTTGAAATCCCCCACAACAACCAGGCCCTGTAATTGCGAGACTGCTCTCAGCTGCCTGTAGAAGGCCTCATCACCCTCCTCATCCTGATCCAGTGGCCTGTAATAGACACCCACAACAGTATCACCCCTGCCAGCCTGCCCCTTAATTCGCACCCACAAACTCTCAACTCGCTCCTGATCTGCCTCTGGACAGAACTCAATACATTCTAGCTGCTCACTCACATAAAGGGCAACTCCACCACCTCTCCTTAGCGGCCTGTCTTTCCTGAACAGGACATAGCCATCCATGACCGCATTCCAGTCATGCAAGGCGTCCCACCAAGTCTCTGTAATTGCCACTAGATCATAGCCCCCCGACCGAACACGGATTTCTAACTCCTCCTGCTTATTCCCCATGCTGCGTGCATTGGTGTACAGGCATTTCAGGGAGCGAGCTGGGCACACCGATTTCGTCCCAGAATCACCCCCTGATTTCACCCCAGGGGGATGGGGGGCCTCCTGGTCTACCTCAACACTAGAGCATTGCCCCAGTGGTGCAAGCCCAGCTACCACCCCATCCCCCTTCAAATCTAGTTTAAAGCTCTCCGAATGAGCCCTGCTAATTCCTGTCCCAGAACCCTTTTGCCCCTACGACATAAACCTTTTCCATGTATCACTGTCACGCCTGTTGTCTTATAAAACCAGCCATTATCAAAGAACCCAAAGCCCTGCCTGTAGCACCAGTCTTGTAGCCAGGTGTTAATAGAGAGAATCCTACTATTCCATCCCAAGTCATCACCTGAAAATGGAAGGAGGGAGGAGAAAACAACTTGTGCTCCAGACTCTTTCACCAACCGTCCTAGGGCCTTGTAGTCTTTCTTCATCCCCCTCAGACTACGGGATGCAGCTTCTTCCCCACCTGTCTGGAAGATCAGCAGGGGGTAGTAGTCTGTGGCCTTCACCAGGTTGGGGAGTTGCCTGGTGATATCCCTGATTCGGGCTCCAGGCAGGCTGCAGATCTCCCTGTGATGGGGGTCAGCTCTGCATATTGGGCCCTCAGATCCCTTTAGAAAGGAGTCTCCAACCACTAAAACTCTTCTCTTCTTCCTTGTGGAGGAGGTAGCTATACGCCTGTCAGGTTTTTCTGACTGTGGTGGGACCTCTGATATAGGTTGCCTCTCCACCACATCCCCGTTGGACCTGCTGTATTCCACTAGGGCTTCATATCTATTGCTCAGAGGCACCTGTGGAGGCAAGGTAGGCAAGGAGGGCACTCGCCTTTTGCCACGGCCATAGACTTGTCTCCACTCACTCTTCTCCTCTAGGTTATTGTTTTCCACCTGAGAGGGGCAGAGTACAGGGGTCCCTCGATCCTGGGAGCTCTCCGGCAGGTGCTCCCATTTTTGTTGCAGGGAGGGCAGAGCCTGGCTCCACCAGTCTATCTCCATTTCAGCCTCCCGAATGCTCCTAAGACTTTCTACTTCGGCTTGAAGCCTTTCAACCTGGCTTTGCAGCTGTGCCGCTCGGCCAAGCAGATCATCTACTTGCTCACAGCGCACACAGCCCCCTGACACCACAGAGACAGTGTAGCATTCCCTGCAGCCCGCAACCTGCACCATCGCCTCCTTCCGTGGGAGCTCTGTCTGGGTTCCCACATCCATTTTGGTCTTCTTCCACCGGGTAGATACCATTGTTCTTTCACTGAACTGGGAAATACCTGTTGGTGGCACCCCTGGTTCACAGCTCCTTGGCCCTTCCTCGCCTTATGCACTGGGAGGGAGTCAGCGCCCTCCCCAACGAGTTGCAAACAACTGCAGCCTCTCCTGCCCTGGGACACACCCAGTCACTGCTGACTGACCCAGGCACTGCTGAGTCTCTCCCTCCCTTCTGGGCAGGGACTAGTCCCTGCCCTCCAAGAGACTTTTTATCAACGGTAACAGGGGTTTGGAGGGGTTTTTTTACCCCCTTTTTACCCCCCTTTTACCCCCCTTTTTACGAGGGGTTGGAAACTAAAACAGATAGCGAAGGTGGTAATGTCATTTTTGAACGCTGTGTTATCTCATCTCTTTATAAAGCCTTTTACAGAGTTAAGTGTAATGATACCCTACTTGCCGTATGCGCTGTTTGTTACTGTTTATGTGCAGTTTATCACTGCTGGGCACTGGTCAATATGCATTGTTTTGTTATGGCGTTTCATACTGATTTATGTCGTGATAAACTGGGCTGTTACTATTCTGACCGCGGTAGCAGCGATTTTATCTGCGGACTCCGGGCGTCCTTTAGCTGATTGTGTTAATGATTACACTTCCAGTTTTACTTCGGGAAATAGTACCTTCTCCTTTTCTGCCAAGCTGATTCCTCTAGATTTTGTGAAATTAGGATGGTGCTGTCTAGGTGGCATGTTTTTATTTTCGGTTGTCCTGAATGTGTTTCTGATGTGGGATAAGATTAAATATCGGTGCAGGGACAGTTGTAGGTGTTATGCAGCCACCTCAGATCCTACAGCGTGTGCTGCCGCTACAGCCACTAAATCCACTGAAACCTCGGCAGCCTGCACCACAGCTGCTACACCCCCCAAGATGGCCACTGCAGCTACTCAGACTCTAACGAGTCTCAGCACTCCCACAACAGCCACTGCATCTACTCAGACCCCAGCATCTAACGAATCTGTACCAATTGCTCCTGTAACCAGGAAGAAATACCAAAAGAAATCAGCTAGTAAAGTGAAGGATGATGACTCAGACCCTTCTAAGCCAGAGCCATCATATGACCCAGGTGAGGGCCCTTCTCAGGCAGAGTTAGGGCCTGACACAGATGGGGGTTCCCTTGATCGTCTTTTTAAAGAAGGCCCATCACAGAAGAAAGGTCCTTCTAAAGCAGAACTATCACAGGAGGAGGACTCGGACGTAGAGATAACCTACCACTCCTTATCCCTGAAGGACCTGAGAAATATAAGGAAAGACTTCAGCCGTTATGACGGTGAGCCTATTATTACCTGGTTGCTCCGATGCTGGGATAATGGGGCAGATAGCATGCAATTAGATGGCAGAGAAGCCAGACGGTTGGGATCCCTGTCCAGAGATGGTGGTATTGATAAGGCGCTCGCAAGAAAGTCAAACACTATCAGTCTCTGGAGGCGACTCTTGTCAGCTGTAAAGAGCAGGTATCCCTATAAAGATGATGTTATGAGCCACCTGAGCAAATGGACCACTATAGAAAAAGGTATTAACTACCTTAGAGAACTAGCTGTGCAAGAGATCATTTATAGACACCCACAGGAAGTTGTACATCCTGTAGATCCTGATGAAGTGGAATGCAACCGATCCATGTTCCGGAAGGTTGTGAAGAATGCTCCACCGACATATACCCATATATATCTCGGCTGTGGAAAAACTGACTAAGGAAAACAAGGACTCATTTAAACAACTGTCAGACAAACTGTCCAAGATCGAGAATAAACTTGACTCTCTACCTACACAGGCGCGCGTTGCAGCTGTTAGGAGAAAACGCTCTCATACAGGACCAGCTCAAAGGAAACGGAACACATCACGAGGTATCCTGTGGTTTGCCCTGCGTGGTTATGGGGAGGACATGAGCAGATGGCATGGACAACCTACCAGTACCCTACAGGCACGAGTACGTGAGTTGCAAGCTAAAAGAAATACCAGAGAGAATTTTTCTAGGAGGATGGCTGCTCCAGTTACCAGTGAGCAGGACCCCAGTCAGGGTAGATGGGCCTCAAATCCCTTTTTCCCAAGTGTGAATAGGAGAAATGAAGGTCCAGTCCCTGTGAGCAGCATGAATCCATTTCTTAATTAGGGGGGCCCTGCCTCCAGCCAGGTGGAGGAGAGGGACAACCGAGTTTATTGGACTGTGTGGATTCGATGGCCTGGCGCATCAAAACCACAAAGGTATCGAGCCTTGGTAGACACTGGTGCACAGTGCACCCTCATGCCATTGGATCATAAAGGGGCAGAATCTATCAGTATTTCAGGAGTAACAGGGGGATCTCAAGTGTTATCTGTATTGGAGGCCGAAGTGAGCCTAACTAAAAATGAATGGAAAAAGCACCCCATTGTGACTGGCCCAGATGCTCCCTGCATCCTTGGCATAGACTACCTCAAGAGAAGGTATTTCAAGGACCCAAAAGGGTATAGATGGGCCTTTGGTATAGCAGCTGTAGAGACTGAGGACATTAGACAGCTGTTTACCTTGCCTGGCCTCTCAGAGGATCCTTCTGTTGTGGGGTTGCTGAAGGTTGAAGAACAACAGGTGCCAATTGCTACTACCACGGTGCACCGACGACAATATCGCACCAATCGAGACTCCCTGATCCCCATTCATAAACTGATTAGACAACTAGAAAATCAAGGAGTGATTAGTAAGACTCGCTCACCCTTTAATAGTCCTATATGGCCAATGCGAAAGTCTGATGGAGAATGGAGATTAACTGTGGACTATCGTGGCCTAAATGAAGTTACGCCACCGCTGAGTGCTGCTGTGCCAGACATGCTAGAACTTCAATACGAACTGGAGTCAAAGGCAGCCAAGTGGTATGCCACCATAGACATTGCTAATGCATTTTTCTCTATTCCTTTGGCACCAAAGTGCAGGCCACAGTTTGCTTTTACCTGGAGAGGTATCCAGTACACCTGGAATCGACTGCCCCAGGGGTGGAAACACAGTCCTACTATTTGCCATGGACTGATCCAGACTGCACTAGAAAAGGGTGGAGCTCCAGAACATTTGCAATACATTGATGACATCACTGTATGGGGTGACACAGCAGCAGAAGTTTTTGACAAAGAGGAGAAAATAATCCAAATTCTTCTGAAAGCTGGTTTTGCCATAAAAAGAGGCAAGGTCAAGGGACCTGCCCGGGAGATCCAGTTTTTAGGGATTAAATGGCAAGATGGGCGTCGCCAGATCCCGATAGAGGTGATCAACAAAATAACAGCTATGTCCCCACCAAGTAACAAAAAGGAAACACAAGCCTTCTTAGGTGTTGTGGGTTTCTGGAGAATGCATATTCCAGATTACAGCCAGATCGTACGCCCTCTTTATCAAGTGACCAGAAAGAAAAATGATTTTCAGTGGGGCCCTGAACAACGACAGGCTTTTGAACAGATTAAACAAGAGATTGTGCATGCAGTAGCCCTTGGACCAGTCCGTACGGGACAAGATGTTAAAAATGTGCTCTACACCTCAGCTGGGGACAATGGTCCTACCTGGAGCCTCTGGCAGAAAGTGCCAGGGGAGACTCGAGGTCGACCCCTAGGATTTTGGAGTCCAGGATACAAGGGTTCCGAAGCCAATTACACCCCAACTGAAAAAGAGATACTGGCAGCATATGAAGGAGTTAGAGCTGCTTCAGAGGTAATTGGTACTGAAGCACAACTTCTCCTGGCACCTCGATTACCAGTACTAGGCTGGATGTTCAAGGGTAAGGTTCCTACTACTCATCATGCAACTGATGCTACATGGAGTAAATGGATTGCATTAATTACACAGAGGGCTCGAATAGGAAACCCTAATCGCCCAGGAATCTTAGAAGTGATCATGGACTGGCCAGAAGGCAAAGACTTCGGAATGCCACCAGAAAAGGAGGTGACATGTGCTGAAGAAGCCCCACCATATAATGAACTACCAGAGGATGAGAAGCAGTATGCCCTGTTCACCGATGGATCCTGCCGTCTTGTAGGAAAGCATCGGAAGTGGAAAGCTGCTGTATGGAGTCCTATACGACGAGTCACAGAAGCCACAGAAGGACAAGGTGAATCAAGTCAATTTGCAGAGGTAAAAGCCATCCAGCTGGCTCTAGACATTGCTGAACGAGAAAAGTGGCCAAGGCTGTATCTTTATACTGACTCATGGATGGTGGCAAATGCCTTGTGGGGGTGGTTAAAACAGTGGAAGCGAAACAACTGGCAGCGTAAAGGTAAACCTATTTGGGCTGCTGAACTGTGGCAAGATATTGCTACTCGGCTAGAGAAACTAGTCGTGAAGGTACGTCATGTAGATGCTCACGTACCTAAAAGTCGGGCAACTGAGGAACATCGAAACAAGCAGATCAGGCTGCTAAAGTGTTCCAAATAGATTTGGACTGGGAATATAAAGGTGAACTATTTTTAGCTCGGTGGGCTCATGACACTTCAGGTCATCAAGGGAGAGATGCAACATACAGATGGGCTCGTGACCGAGGGGTGGACTTAACCATGGACTCTATTGCACAGGTTATCCACGATTGTGAAACATGCGCCGCAATTAAGCAAGCCAAACGGTTAAAACCTCTGTGGTATGGGGGGCGGTGGTTGAAATATAAATATGGGGAGGCCTGGCAAATTGACTACATCACACTCCCTCAAACCCGCCAGGGTAAACGTTATGTGCTTACCATGGTGGAGGCGACCACTGGATGGCTGGAAACCTACTCTGTGCCCCATGCCACTGCCTGGAACACTATTCTGGGCCTTGAAAAGCAAATCTTGTGGCGACACGGCACGCCAGAGAGAACCGAGTCGGACAATGGGACTCATTTCAAAAACAGTCTCATAGATAACTGGGCCAAAGAGCATGGCATCGAATGGGTATATCACATCCCCTATCATGCACCAGCATCTGGGAAAGTTGAACGGTATAATGGGCTGTTAAAAACTACCCTAAAAGCAATGGGGGGTGGAACCTTTAAAAACTGGGATAAGCATTTGGCACAAGCTACCTGGTTAGTTAACACCAGGGGAATCTATCAATCGAGCTGGCCCTGCTCAGTCAGACCTTTTACATACAGTAGAAGGAGATAAAGTCCCTGTGGTGCATGAAAGGAATCTGTTGGGAAAAACTGTCTGGGTTCTTCCTGCTACGGGCAAAGGTAAACCCATTCGTGGGATTGCTTTTGCTCAAGGACCTGGATGTACTTGGTGGGTGATGCTGCAGGATGGTGGAGTCCGATGTGTCCCTGAAGGTGATCTGATCTTGGGTGAGAATACTTAATTCTGAACTGCATGATGTTAATTGCTGCATAATACTAACAGTGTTCATAAGTGTCTTTCAGGTTGAAGCAGTGGTGATGGGAATGGAGCTAGCTGCAAGTGGCGTCCAGTAACCTCCTCGAGACTGACATCTTTAACCTGCAACCCGTGGGCACAAACTGTGACAAAGCTCATACCATCTCTCCTACCCTGGGAGACTCCTAGCCAGATGGAAACCCACAATCCTGAACTAAATGAACTTGATGAACTTTTTTTTCTGTATAGAAATGAATCATAAACTAATATTATCTGTATATATTTTAAAATGAAAAGGTAGTGGTGATCTGAGTATGACGTGAATGGTATGGAATAAGGGGTGGAATGTCCTGGTTTGGCCTAAACCAGGCCGATTTTCCTTTCAGTGATTTTTACTTTCAGCTAAGTCTCTTCTAAGTAACTGCACTTTCTGAAACTAACTACATGTTTTGCAGACAGTGTCCGCTTCCAGGACTGATAACGCTCGAAGTTTGTAGTTATCGCTGAGGCACCGGTAGGGATGTTGTGCACTAAGGCTCTTGCTGTACTTAGTCTTAGAGAAACCAAGGTCACTGCTGAATTCCTCACTGCTTATGAGTGAAGAGCCAAAGGGGGGTCGCAGCTGCAGGGGGGAGCAGACAGGGCAGGTGACCCAAAATTGACCAACGAGGGTATTCCATCCCATACACGTCATTCTCGGTATAAAGCGGGGGGATCACGAGGGTCTCGCTCTTTTTCTGCTATGGCCGGTGTCCAAGGAGGACTCCGACTGTTTTCCTGCTGCCCCTGATTCCGATCCGTGCATCCCTGAATCCAGCTCTCGACCGTCGCTAGGCCCAGCCTGGGCCTTCCCGGAGCCTGCCCTGCAGTGCCGGTGGTGACGTTGCCGACATCAGGGGAGCTCGATCTTGGTTTTGTATATATATTTGTATATATTTGATTATTCCAATATTATTATTATACTCTTTTTCATTATTATAGGTTTATTAAAACTCTTTTAACTTTCCAACCCGTAAGTCTCTCTCCCTTTTCCCTTTCCCTTCGGGTGGGGGGGGAGGGTTAACAGAGAGCGTCTGCCACAGGTTTAATAGCCGGCCCAGCTTTAAACTGTGACAGCACCACTTCCTTGATTCCCCTAATTATCAGGGTACGATAATCTGCCATGTGTTGTCTATCTGCTATGGCGTTGTGATTCCAATTAGGGTTCGCCATGGGCATCTTTTGGTCCCCAGGTGGGCCCTGCTGGTTCTCTCGTTCCCAAATCCTCATTCCCGCGACCCTTATCATTTGTCTTTCCTCTGCTGAGAACAGAATACCCATTATTGACTGAATTTCTTCCCAGGTATATATGTTCGGTCCTAAGAACTGGTCTAACTGTTCTGCCAGTGCTAAGGGGTCTTCTAACAATTTCTTTATTTCTTTCTTAAAATTCCGTACCTCGGTGGAACTGAGTGGGACGTTTACATATCCTATGCCCCCTTGGGCCCCTCCCAGAGGGACTTCTCTCAACGGGTAGATTAAAGCCTGATTATTTACAGTGTTTCCTTCTGGTTGCTCTGTTTCTGTTTCTGACAGGCCTTCTTGTTCCTCAATTACTAATATATTCGCGTTCCCTCCATGAGGAGGAACAACCCCTGCCAATTTCTCTTTGGACGGGTAGTATTCGATAAAGGGGGCGTCGCCGGGATTGGAGCTGGAGCCGCCGCTACCGGAGCCGCCACTACTGGAGCCGCCGCTGCCAGAGCCGCCGCTGCCGGAGCTGCCACTGCCGGAGCCACCATGGCTGGGTTGTAAGGGGGTGGTAAGTGATTGAGAGGGTCCCATTTTGATTCCTCAGATTCTGGTTTTTCCTTGAGCTTATATATACCGGCCTGTTTTGGCCAGATCTCTCCCTTCCAACATGCGGCATAATCACTTTCTTCCTGACTGTAGGGTTCTTTACTGTTTACATGTAAATTAAGAGCCTGACAGATCCACCCTTCAAAGGATCCATACTGAGGCCAGTATAAATCATCTGGTCTTTTTTTTCTCTCTGGCCCATGTTATCATACAATACTGTATCATTTCAACTTTGTCCTTATCCTGGGTACTAGATTCATTATCCCAATTTGCCAATTTCACCCCCAATGGACTGTCCGGGGGTATTTCTGATATTCTTTTGCTCCCTCTTTTCCTGGGATTCGTTCTCCTGATAGAACTCTGTCCCATTATTCCCGAGGTCCCTTCCTATCCACCTGGCCCGGCACTGACCCTTTCCCGTCCCGGCACCAACCCTTTCCCAGGTCCCTTCCTATCCACCCGTCCCAGCACAACCTGTTCCCAGGTCCCTTCCTATCCACCTGTCCCGGCACCGACCCTTTCCCAGGTCCCTTCCTATCCACCCGTCCTGACACCGACACTTTCCCAGGTCCAGTCACTCTTGTCACAGCTCTCGCTTCATCCCTTCGCTGGCCAATCTCCTCGCAGAGGGACAGAACCACGGCTAGAAGGACGGAACCGCGGCTAGAAGGACTCCACTTTCGCTTCATAAATTTCGGACTGACCAATTTACGTCTCACACACACACCACGCACCGACCTCTTTATCCACCCAACCGAATAATACAGTCCTTTTTCTTATTCGGGTCTTCGTGCATAAGAATTATGGGCCAAGATGCAGCATCCGGGAGCTCCAACCTTGCCTTTGCCGTGCAATTATTGTGTTCTATTATCCGCACCACGTTAGGATCCAAGGGTCCAAGCTGGGCCGCCAAAATCGGCAGGGTGCCTCCCATATGCAGTCTCCAGGAACCCACCGTAGCGGGGAAATCATGTCGGGGTCACCAAATTTGTGAGAAACGAGCCTCAGTCCGAAATGCCAATCATAATTTCGGTTTATTGCAAAGCAAAGGCAAAACAGTGCTGGGCAGCACGGGGGGGTAATCCCACCAAAATCGTGCGCCCCGAATAGAGGAAGCGCCCGGTCTTTTATCTCACCGGGTTATACATATGCAACGGTCATGATATACATATTCATTACATTTCCTAGAATAGGTGTGTTTTTACAAATGATTTCCCGGTATTGGGGGGGTTACACAACTTTTATTACTGCGCCTGCATCAGTTCATGCTTGGAGGGTCTTCTGTAGCCCCTGGTGGTCGTTTGGGATGAAGTCAGGAGTCTTCCTCGGTATGAACTCTCTTTTACCCCTTGACTTTACCCATGCGCAGTTCGTTACCTCGTTGTTTGTCAATCTTGCATACATCTGGATTTCCTGACCGTTACTCGTCGCATCCTGTCTTCTGATCTAAGAGACTTAATCCTTCTTATAGATTACCTTATATGTCTTTTTGTCAGCGGCTTATTTTTTTGTGGTTACTTGCTTATACATTGCCAAGAAGCCTCTACTTTTTCCCCTTTATTTCTGACACGAGTCATACTTTACTCTTTACAAGAACCAAAACAGTATCTTCTCCTCAGAGCCACCTGCATGTGTCAACAGAAATGCCTTAACCACGCTTGAGCGGAAGCAAGGTCACACAGCAGACAGCACAACTATAGGGGGACTACAACCACCAGAGACTACCCAAGATCCCTCGCAGCATGTTACTTGCGTGCTCATCCAGTCATTTCAGCATTCCCCAAGTAATGCCTGGTGTCGGGTTGACTGTTCTACGTCGCTTGTGTGGTCCCTGTACTTTCAGCGTCTGCATTTCTGGTACCGGGTTCTGGTTGTGGTTTCTCCAGCTCATGGTATGGCTTCACGTATCTCGCAGGTAGCCAACGAGGACCTGTTGGGAGTAAAACACAAGCATATCCCCTCCTCCATGTCAACAATTCTACTGGTCCATGCCAATCAGTTGGGCCTGGCAGATCTTTATACCAAACCTTAGGATTTTGTGTAAAGGGAACTTTAGCCTGAAAATGTCGTTCCACTGCCGTGGTATCTAATCGACATGATGACCGATTTAGAAAATTTAAAGTGAACACAGCCATATCTAATTGTTCTTGAGGAGCTGTGGCTACACTCCCCCTTTTTTGTTTTTGCAACATGTGTTTCAAGTTTTGATGTGTCCGTTCAATTATGGCTTGTCCGGTGGGGGTGTGCGGGATACCTGTAACGTGAGACACACCCCACTGTTGTAGGAATAAGGCCGCTGCTTGAGATACATAGGCAGGTCCATTGTCTGTTTTTATTTGTTTGGGGAGGCCCATAAGTGCAAAGCACCTTGTCCAATGTTTCTTAACATCCTGAGTCTGTTCCCCTGTAGCTGCAGAAGCAACAACATAACCAGAAAAGGTATCCACAGTAACATGAACATACTTTTGCCTGCCAAAAGATGGATAATGCGTAACATCTGTTTGCCAAATTTCATTAGCCTTCAGTCCCCTGACATTTACACCATCATGAGAAGTTGCAGTATTATATAATTGACAATCGTTACATGCCCGAATAATATCACGAGCCTGCGTTTTTGTGAGAGCAAATTCTTTCTGTAAACTGCGAGCATTTTGATGGAAAAAGGAGTGAGATAATTGTGCATGTTGAAATCGTTGAGTAAAGGAGGATGATGTTATGGGCAAAACAGTGTACTTATCAACTGCCGCATTCCCTTCTACCAGAGGTCCTGGCAAGCGAGTGTGAGACCGAATATGAACAATAAAGCAAGGATGCTGTCGTTGCTGAAGCAGAGTTACAATAGCAAGGAAAAGTTTATACAGCTCTTGATTGCTAATTTCTTTGATAAATGCAGCTTCTAAGCGGTTAATAGCGCCAACAGCATATAGGGAATCTGATACAATATTAATAGGTTCACTTGCAAACAATGTCAAAGCTAAATGTATTGCAGATAATTCAACAATCTGAGTGGATGCTTCCACAGTAATTGATATGTGTTGCCATTGTGCCTCTTCCTTCCAGGTCACTACGGCCTTCTTTGTTTTACCTGAGCCATCTGTAAAAACCGTTTTTGCATTTGGTATAGGGTGAGGCACCATCACTCTCTGTGGCTGTAAACAGAGGGAAGGTAAGGCTTGCAAGATTTTATTCTGTGGCAAAGTAAAACACATATCATTAAAATAATCAGCCAGAGCAGCCTGAAATTCAAGGCTGTCCCTCATCAGAGTAATGTGGGTTTCCTTATGAAAGGGTAGGTAAATAATGTCAGGGTCTCGACCTGTCAGCTGCTGTATCCTGAACCGTCCTTTCTGAATCACCATAATGACCATCTCCAAAGGGGTCATAATTGTTTTTGTAAAGGTGCGTGATAAGAAAATCCATTCCAGGGTAACTAATTGCTGTGATTCTGTCAATTGAGCAAATAGCCCATAAGGCTGGAATTTCGTGTGAATCACAAAAAATAGAAGAGGCAAATGTAAGATTATACGACCTGCTTGGGAAGTTAAAGTTTTTGAATTACTAATGCCAATTCCTGTTTTGCTTTGTCAGAAAGGATTCGAGGCGAAGTTAAATCTGAATCCCCCTTCAAGGTATTAAACAGGGTACTTAACTCTTCAGTAGAAATACCCAGCACAGGACGAATCCAATTAATTGTCCCTAGTAGTTGCTGCAAATCATTTAATGTAGAGATATTGTTTACCAGACGAAGTTGTTGTGGTCGTAAGGTTCTGGTAAACAGTACCCATCCCAAATACTTCCAGGGCGATTCTGTTTGTATTTTTTCTGGGGAAATATGAAGCCCAAATAGTTGTAAAGAGTCTTTTAGATGATTTACAGTTTTCATCAGTTCTGTCTGTGTCAAAGCTGCAATGAGAATGTCATCCATATAATGGTAAATAAGAGACTGTTTAAAAACACTTCGAGTCGGCTCTATTGCAGCAGAGACCACTAACTGACAAATTGTGGGACTGTTCATCATGCCCTGTGGGAGAACCGTCCATTGGTACCTTTTCATAGGTGCCTGATTATTAATGGAAGGTATAAAGAAAGCAAAATGTGGCTGATCGGCAGGATGGAGAGGTCTAGTAAAAAAGCAGTCCTTCAAATCAATTATATATAACTGCCAATCAGAAGGGATCATTGCTGGACTGGGTGTACCTGGCTGTAAAATAGGCTGCATTACTGCATTGACAGCTCTAAGATCCTGCAATAATCGCCATTTGCCAGTTTTCTTTGGTATCACAAATATAGGGGTATTCCAAGGACTAGTTGAGGGCACGATATGTCCAGCCCTTAATTGTTCATTTACTAATTCCTCTGCCCGTTTTTGTTTCTCCCCATTAAGGGGCCACTGATTTACCCAAACCGGTTTTGTTGTTAGCCAAGTCAGTTTGAGCCGGGGTAAGAGATCAGTGACCCTTGGGTTAAATGCGCCATCATAGCTGACAATACAATTCCCCACTGAGCTAAAAGATCACGTCCCCACAGTGTAAAAGGAACTGAAAGAACAAAAGGAACTAAGGTTGCTGTTTTTCCTTCAGGGCCCACCACACACAGAGTACGTGCACTTTGCAATGGAATTTGCAACCCTCCTACTCCATTCACAGCAGCAGCTACTTGTTTAAGAGGCCAATCTGACGGCCAGTCATTTTTGCTGATGATGGACATGTCTGCTCCGGTATCTAACAGACCTGTGAATAACCATCCATCAATTTTTATTGTGAGCATGGGCCGATCATTAGTTACCTTTTGATTCCACAACACCTGTGGCGTATTAGTAATGCCAAATCCTCCTGTGCCGTGTGGATGTGGATTAGCCGCTGGCACGGTATATGGTATCAATAGCAACTGCGCCACACACCGGCCTTTAGGTATAAAACAAGGTGGTTCTGATGTTCATAACATGATTTTAATTTGGCCCATATAATCTGAATCAATAACTCCTGGTATGACAAATATATTTTGCTTTCCCACAGAAGAACACCCAAAAATCAGTCCTACCAGTCCAGAAGGGAGAGGCCCATATACATTGGTATCTATGATCTTAGTCCTCTTATCATTCAATTCTGTATCGGTGGCTGAGGCCAGATCCAACCCGGCGCTGCCAGCTGTGCTGGCAACGAGTTCTGAGACTGTCCGTTTATCGGATTATCGGGCTGAGCATGTGCACAACAGACCCTGTTGTATTGGGGGGCACCAGGCCTGGCGCCCCTCCTCCAGTTTCCCTGCATGGGGTTTCCATCCTTATCAAACCTTGATCGACACTGATTGCTCCAATGATAGCCCTTTATCACACTTAGGACATAATCCTCTGGGTGTTCTAGATCTGTTTGATCCTCTCTGCTCATTTTTTTTCTTTACTGTCAGCTTTGGGCATTTTTTTCTAATATGTCCCATTTGATTACACTCAAAACATTTCATTTCTGCTCGTCCCACAACGAGTTGCTGAGCCAAGGTACTTGCAATTAAAGTAGCTCTATGCTCTTCAGAACCCACGTTCTGACAGGCTTTAATAAATTCTGCTATACTTCTGTAAGAGTTTCTTAGATGGGCCAAAATTTTTTGACAATCTGCATTTGCATTTTCATAAGCCAATTGTAATAACAGCGTTTCTACTGCATTTTCATCATCAATCTGCCTGCTCAATGCAGTTTGTAAATGATCAATAAATGTAACATAGGGTTCTCGAGCTCCTTGCCTAACTGCCGCAAAAGAGGGCTGGCGTTTCCCTGCCTCCGGAACGCGTTTCAGGCACTTTAAAGCCAATGCAGAGATCTGTTGTAAACGCTGTCGAGGTAGCCCTGCCTGTGCCTCTGATGTCGCATAGTGATTAATTCCCAAATATTCATCTAAGCCTGCTTGTATATTTTCCTAAGTGTCTGCAGAAGCAGCCTCCTGGTACTCTGCCAGCCACACTGAATATTGTGCAGGTGTTAAAATCATCCGTAAAAGTGACTTCCAGTCATGTGGAGTCATAGTATAGGATTCCCCAATGACTGTTATTAAATTTAAAGTATAGTTACTGTGCAAACCATAGTCTCTCACCGCAGCCCGTACTTCCTTAATCATTTCATAAGTAAGGTAGTGATACTCAGGAGGATGATTTGGGCGATAGATTACCGGCATCGCCGTCAGCATGGTAAAATCTCCTTTACTAGTAGCTTCCTCTCTACATTTTTCTGCCAGCATTTTGTATTTCGTTACACGAGATTCTGGTACCTTTTCAGCAAAGCCAATAGGTGGCTTGGCAGGCGCAGGATACGGAGGAGCTGATTTCCCACAGTCTTGTTTCCCGTGTCCTGACAGCTCCTCCCAAGCCCCTATGAAACCTTATTCCCTTTTCCCTAGCACCTTGTTTCATGGTCCTGCCCCAGTACCTCCAGTTCTCCTGTCCCCAGCATCTGCACGAATACCACTCCCAGATTCCTCCTATATCCACAACTGCTGGCAGGAAAAGGGCCAGCTCATGCTCCATTTGGCTTTGACCTCTGCTTTGCTGAATGGCCAAATGTCAGCACCAGTGGGACAGATAACTGCTGTATGCAGGCACCAGCCTTTCACTCACAGGGGCCCTGACTCAGGTTTCTCTCCTGTGCCCAGACAATGAATTTTATGAAACTTGTAGGAACTTCACACTTGAGATACCTAGACTTCTGCCAGACTGGGCAAAACTGGACAATGAGTTTCAGATTTGTCTGACAGAAGTGGGCAAACAACACCAGGACATCATGAGTCTCATCCTTGTAGGAAATGAGGCTGACAAAAGAGAGACTGAGACCCCTATATCTCCCATTTGAAAACTAAAACCCAGGGTGTCTCTCCTTCTAAAATTATTGGCTCATAAAATGTGAGGGTTTAGAAAAGCTATGCCACCTTCATTTGTATTCTGTGTTTGGAGATATGGGGCACATTTCTACAGCTATCAGGAAAACAGGCAGACACATTGTCCTGGTTTGGACTAGGACAGAACCGATTTTCCTTTCAGCTAAGTCTCTTCTAAGTAACTGCACTTTCTGAAGATGACTACATGTTTTTCAGACAGTGTCCACTTCTAGAATTGATAACGCTTGAAGTTTATAGCTATTACTAAGGTAATGGCATGAATGGTATAGAATCATAGAATGGTTTGGGTTGGAAGGGACCTTAAAGATCATCTTTTGATTTCCACTAGACCAGGTTGCTCAAAGCCTCATCCAGCCTGGCCTTAAACACAGCCAGGGAGGGGGCAGCCACAACTTCTCTGGGCAACCTATTCCAATGTCTCACTACCCTCACAGTAAAGAATTTCCTCCTAATATCTAATCTAAACCTACCCTCTTTCAGCTTAAAACCATTCCCCCTCGTCCTGTCACTACTTGTCCTTGTAAAAAGCCCCTCTCCCGCTTTCCTGTAGGCCCCCTTCAGGTACTGGAAGGCTGCTATGAGGTCTCCCCGGAGCCTTCTCTTCTCCAGGCTGAACAGCCCCAACTCTCTCAGCCTGTCCTCGTAGGAGAGGTGCTCCAGCCCTCTGATCATCTTCATGGCCCTCCTCTGGACTTGCTCCAACAGCTCCATGTCCTTCTTATGTTGGGGGCCCCAGAGCTGAACACAGCACTGCAGGTGGGGTCTCACGAGAGCAGAGTAGAGGGGCAGTATCACCTCCCTCGACCTGCTGGCCACACTTCTTTTGATGCAGCCCAGGATGCAGTTGGCCTTCTGGGCTGCAAGTGCACATTGCCGGCTCATGTTGAGCTTCTTGTCAACCATCACCCCCAAGTCCTTCTCCTCAGGGCTGCTCTCAATCCATTCTCCGCCCAGCCTGTATTTGTGCTTGGGATTGCCCTGACTCACATGCAGGACCTTGCACTTGGCCTTGTTGAACTTCATGAGGTTTGCACAGGCCCAGCTCTCAAGCCTGTCAAGGTCCCTCTGGATGGCATCCCT
The DNA here is from genome assembly GCF_013368605.1 of Nyctibius grandis. Classification (NCBI taxonomy): domain Eukaryota; kingdom Metazoa; phylum Chordata; class Aves; order Nyctibiiformes; family Nyctibiidae; genus Nyctibius; species Nyctibius grandis. The sequence goes on from NC_090694.1 coordinate 23,384,551, forward strand.
TCCCTCCAGCATGTCAACCACACTGCACAGCTTGTTGCCATTGGCAAACTTGCCGAGGGCGCACTCAATCCCACCGTCCATGTTGCCGACAAAGATGTTAAACAGGACTGGTCCCAATACCGACCCCTGAGGAACGCCACTCATCACTGGTCTCCACTTGGACATTGAGCCGTTGACCGTAACTCTTTGAGTGCGACCATCCAGCCAATTCTTTATCCACTGAGTGGTCCATCCATCAAGTCCATGTCTCTCCAATTTAGAGACAAGGATGACGTGCGGGACGGTGTCAAATGCTTTGCACAAGTCCAGGTAGGTGACATCAGTTGCTCTTCCCCATCCACCAGTGCTGTAACCCCATCATAGAAGGCCACCAAATTTGTCAGGCATGATTTGCCCTTAGTGAAGCCATGTTGGCTGTCACTAATCACCTCCTTGATTTCCGTGTGTATGCAGAAAGACTCTTGCTTAGACTTATTCCTATAGAAACCAAGGTCACTGCTAAGTGTCTTATGGTCCACAAGTGAAAGGCCGTAAAAAGGTCACACCTCCAGGGAGGAGCAGACAGGACAGGTGACCCAAAATTGACCAATGAAGTATTCCATCCCATACACGTCATTCTCAGTTTAAAGCTGAGGTATCATGAGGGTTGCCCTCTCTTCTTCTATGGCTGGTGTCTGAAGAGGACTCCGTTTTTCTCCTGCCTTCTGTCCCAATCTGTACATTTCTGAATCCATTTCCCATCTGCCGCTGAGTCCAGTTCGGGACTTCTTGGAGTCTGCCCTGCAATGCCAGTGGTGATGTGATTGTCATGGGGGAGCTCGATCTTGGTTTTGTACATATTAGTGTATATTTATTTCCATTATTATTATTATACTCTTTTTCATTGATAATGTTTATTAAAACCCTTTTAACTTTCCAACCTGTAAGTCTTTCTCCCTTTTCTATTTTCCTTCCCCTTTCTGGGGGAAGGAAAGGGTTAATAGAAAGCATCTGTCATCAGTTTAATAGCTAGCCCAGCTTTAAACCTTGACATGCATACAGGTCCAAGACCTTGCCAGCATCTAATGGAAGGAAACTGTTATAAGCTTGCTTCTTACTAGAAGCCAGAAAACCTACATAAGTCAGTGCCTTCACTTCATCCTTCCCATCTCATGGGAAGTGAAAGCCTGTACCTCCCTTGACACCAACGGCAATCAGCCACAAGGTTCCCCAGAGGGAATCAAGCTGCATTTGTTCTTGTGCTCACAGAACTCCTGCCTTTTTAAAATAAAGCACAAAATCCCATGACAGTGGGACCTGGGGGTTTGAGCAAAGCCTGAGATAAAAGAGAATCATAGAATCGTAGAATCATAGAATCACAGAATCATAGAATCATAGAATGGTTTGGGTTGGAAGGGACCTTTGAACATCATCTAGTCCAACCCCCCTGCCATGGGCAGGGACATCATCCACTAGATCAGGTTGCTCAAAGCCCATCCAACCTGACTTTGAACACTCCCAATGATGGGGCATCCACAACTTCTCTAGGCAACCTGCTCCAGCATCTCACCACCCTCATTCTGAAAAAATGTCTTCCTTATGTCCAATCTAAACCAACCCTCTTTCAGTTTAAAACCATTGCCCCTTGTCCTGTCACTACAGGCCCTGGCAAAAAGTCTCTCTCTGACTTTATTATAAGCCTCCTTTATATATTGAAAGGCTCCAATAAGGTCTTCCTGGAACCTTCTCTTCTCCAGGCTGGATAACCCCAACTCTCTCAGCCTTTCTTCATAGGAGATGTGTTCCAGCCCTCTGATCATTTTTGTGGCGCTCCAACAGGTCCATGTCTTTCCTGTACTGAGGACTCCAGAACTGAACGCAGTACTCCAGGTAGGGTCTCACGAGAGCAGAGTAGAGGGGGAGAATCACCTCCTTCGACCTGCTGGCCATGCTTCTTTTGATGCAGCCCAGAATATGATTGGCTTTCTGGGCTGCAAGCACACATTGCCAGCTCGCGTCCAAATTTTCACGTGTTTCAAATTTTGAGAGTGGCTCAGCAACTACATCAGCCAATTCCCTCAGGACTCCAGGATGCATCTCATTGGGTCCCACGGACTTGTGTATGTTCTGCTTCCTCAGGTGGTCTCAAACCTGATCTCTTATGATGGGAGGGACTTCATTCCCCCAGTCCCTGCCTTGAGTTTGAGGGGTTTGAGAGGTGTGGGAAGAGCAATTTCCAGTGAAAATGGAGGCAAAAAAAGCTATTGAGCACTTCAACCTTCTCCATGTCAGTTGTCACCACATCCCTCGTCTCATTTATTGGGGGGGGTTTACAATTTATTTAGTCTTTCTTTTCTGACTAATGTACCTGTAGAAGCTCTTATTATTATTCTTCACATCCCTTGTCAAATTCAGCTCCAGCATTGCCTTAGCCTCCCTGATCCCATCCCTACACTCCCAGGCAGTATCCCTATATTCTTCCCAGGATGCATGTCCCTGGTTCCACAGCCTATGCATTTCCCTCTTGCGTTTCAGTTTGACCAGGAGGTCCTTACTCAGCCATGCTGGTCTCCTGCCTTCCTTGCCTAATTTCTTACACGTGGGAATTGAGAGCTCTTGTGCCCTAAGAAAAATGTCCTTAAAGAGCTGCCAGCTCTCTTCTGCTTCTTTATCATGAGGGCAGTTTCCTGGGGGGTCCCATCCATTAATTTCTTAAACAACTGAAAGTTCATGTTCCTAAGGTTTAGGGTCTTGACTCTACTCTTCACCTGGCCTGAATCCCTCAAGATCATGAATTCCACCAGGGCATGATCACTGCAGCCCCGGCTCCCTCCAATCTTGACCTCTCCAATAAGTTCCTCTGAGTTGGTGAGCAACAGGTCCAGTAATGAATCTCCTCTTGTTGGGCTATCACCTGGATTAGGAAGTTATCTGTAGGGGCCTGGACCGTGGGAAAATTATAGAGATAACATACGAGTACACTGTTATGTAAGAGCATGAGTCAGTAAGGAAGTATGAAGATAAAGCTTGCTTAGGCTCATAGCAAGTATCCAATCAGAACAGCAGAAGAGGCGTGTGGACAGAGCGTGCACAGTGCTTACAGCCAATAGCTTAAGGCGTGACCGCGAGATAAGGAAGTATGTATGCTATAAAAGAGCTGTGTTAACCAAAATAAAGCGGACTATTAGAGCATCATATTGGTGTGCTGTAGTTCCTTCCTCGCGCGGACCCCAACATTGTGGTGACCCCAACGTGATCTTCGCATCGGAGAAGAAGGGGGACCAGACGAAAGACGCGAGGGTGACTGCCGTGCCGGCGGAGGTAAGCCGGGCCATCCGAGAGAGATGGGGAAGCCATCCGAGAGAGACGGGGAGCCGTCCGAGAGAGACGGGAAATCGTAGGCCTACGTGATTAACGGCAGGATGGGGGGTGCAGTATCTGCACTGGAAAAGGCGGCGGTGGAATGTATTCTGCAGATAGCTGCACAAACTGAGATTAAGATAAAAAGAAAAGAAGTAGAAACTTTGCTGGGATGGGGCCAGCGAAGAGGCTTGCTAAAAACCACCGATCAATTGTTTTCTGCAGCTTGCTGGGACGATCTAGGGCAAGAACTTTGGAAATCAATTACGGTGGGAAATAAAGAGGCTAAAAAGTTAGCTACATCTTGGAAAAAAGTGAGGGATATGCTGGAGGCTATGTCCTCTGAGGCGAAAGTGCAATCCGCTCTCAAAAAAGCACTAACAAAACCAGAAGAAAAAGAGCAGTTACCGGCAGACCCTGTAGAAGCAGTCCCTCCCTACGAGGATTCGCCGATATTTCCCCCCCCCCCCCCCCCGCAGGCTTGGTGCCTTCCGCCCCCCCTCCCGCAGGCTTGGTGCCTTCTGCCCCCCCACCCGCAGGCTCGGCGCCCGCCGCTTACCCCACGCTTGAAATGGAGTTTTGGGGCGGAGAATCAACAGTCTCGTCAGCCCCATTAATGCCTCATGAAATGGGGCCGGAGGCAACATCTGGGGTCTCGGTACCCCCTCCGGAGGCTGACGGGGGAAAACAGCCACCGGTGAATCCTGAAACTGTACCCCTCCCCATGGAAGTAGAAACAAATGAGTCAGACGCCGCTCCCGAAGCGGATAGTAACGCGCCTTTGCGAGAAGAACAGCAAATGCAGGAACTATTAAAAAAAATGGAGAAGCTAGATGGAGGAGCTAGTAAAATATCGCGGCAACTCGCTTACAATAAAGCCTCGCAGGCGATATCTGGTGAGTTAGAGGCTCTCGGACAAGCTATCGAGAAGCAGAAAGCTCCACCAGCAGAACCGGAACTAACTCCGGCAGAGCTAAAGCACAAAGAGGAAAGAATTTTGAAGTGCGCGTGACGGTGTGTCGAAGGCGGGCTATGGGAGGAGGCAGCAGCTGACGCGTACCTACGCGACAGATTTGGGAGTGGCCTGGGCGGTCTGTCACCTCCCCAGGGCGGTCCGTCGACTCCCCGGGGCGGGACGTCGACTCCCCTGGGCGGGACGTCACCTTCCCGGGGCGGGACGTCGTCTTCTCGTTCGCGCATGCGCCGGCTGACTGACCCTCCTCGACAAGAGCATAGCACTCAAAGACCAGCAGGGGAAGGTCGAGCCCCATCTCCGCCATTGCCAAACTCTTCAGATTCCGATGATCCTGGTGACGAACAGAATACACAGCCTGAAGCATTACCCAGTCATGATCCAGGGCAACGATGGCAGGGCGTCATTCGAGAGGCTACCATCGAAGGCGTAATGTTACCGCATAGTGTTACCGCATAGTATTACCGCAATGCCAGTTTTCACACAAGGAGATCGTCGTCAATGGGCACCGTTTGATTGGAAAACTGTGAAGCAGTTACAAGAAGCAGTGATGCAGTACGGAATGGACAATAAATATGTGATACAGTTGCTAACATCATTCTTTAAAAACCAAACATTAACACAAGTGGACATACGCGCTCTTGGTGAACTGATGTTGCCACCCACTGCATACCTGTTATTTCTGGAAAAGTGGCAGCAAAAGCTGGAGATAGCTGCTGTTGAGAACATACGCCGAGAGGAAGGGGATCCCTTGAGAATGGCATCGCTTGACGCACTATTAGGGAAAGGTCAGTACGCCGATGGTGCGACACAAGCTGCTTTACATCCGCACATGTTACAACAATCACAGGCCTTAGCATTGGCTGCATTAAAGGAGTTGCCAAATATAGGGACACCTAAGCCTCCTTACACGACGGTCAAACAGAAGGCGGGTGAACCTTATATGCAATTTGGTGATCGCTTAAAAGACGCCATTGATGCATCGCCGAATTTAACTCCTGAAGCTAAGGCCGCAGTCGGGAAGGATTTAGCAGTCATGAATGCAAACCCACAATGTCAGCAGATTCTTGTCAGTTTGGGAAAGACGGCCACATTGGCAGAGATGGTTGAGGCTTGTAGCAGAGTTCCAATACTGCAAGCGGAGGCGGAAAAGGCGCGGATTCATGCTCAAGCCCATGCTGACGCCTTAGCCGCAATTTTCAAGCCACCATGGAAAACAGGGAAAGAAAACCGAGGCCCATCCGGGACAGGATGTTATCAGTGTGGAGAAAAGGGACACATGAAGCGGAATTGCCCCAAGAAAAATACTCTAAACAAAGGGAGCAACCCCGGAGGATCCGCTGGGCTTGCAGGTGTGTGCAAACGCTGCAATAAAATTGGGCACCAGGCAAAGGACTGCCGATCAAGATTTAGAAAAGATGGAACCCCATTGCAGGGAAACTGGAGAAACAGCGCCTGGGGACAGGGTGCGATGACACCACAATACCGTCCAGCAGCCTACCCCATTCAGGCTGTCTCTCAGAGCTCTCAGCTTCCACCAGAGGAAGCGCAGGCGTCGATTTGGCCGTGGGATCAGATGTAACAATTACAGATAGCGCCGTACACGTAATTCCCTCAACCGTTAGTGGACCTTTAGGCTATGGACTCAGTGGATTGTTGTTAGGAAGATCATCAGCTACCAAACAAGGTCTTCTGGTACTACCAGGCGTCATCGACGCGGACTACACTGGACAAATTGGAATCATGTTGCGAGTATTAAACCCACCTGTGACATTGAAACAAGGAACTAGAATTCCTCAATTAGTTCCGTTCCGATCCAGCGTTCCTAGAGCCGTTGACAGAGCCAGAGGGAATCAAGGTTTTGGTTCCACTGGAGCCCCCACAGTCGCATTTGTGCATGAAATAACTGCTGCCAAACCCTGTCGAACAGTTAATATCAGAGGACCCAGAAACATAACGTTAACCAAGAAGCAGATGTTGTTGGACTCTGGAGCTGATGTTACCATAGTTCCTCATGCGGCCTGGCCAGAAGCATGGCCTCTTGAATCAGTTAATACCACTGTGGTCGGAATCGGAGGTGCTTCACCCACACATGTAAGCATTCGTTTTGTAACAATTGAGGACTGTCAGGAGAAAATAACAGCTCGAGTTCGACCGTATGTGTTACATACCACTATTTGGATTCTGGGGCGAGATGTGCTTTCGCAATGGGGATGCGTTCTCCAAACACCTTTTTAGAAGTGGCCATTGCGGCGAGCAACACCCGACCTACACTGAAGTTCACTTGGTTAACAACATCACCCGTCTGGGTGGACCAATGGCCGCTACCCAAAGAAAAGCTCGCACACTTACAGGAATTGGTGCAAGAACAACTTGATGCAGGTCACCTAGTACCCTCAACAAGTCCATGGAACACACCTGTATTTACAATACCTAAAAAGTCAGGGAAATGGAGATTACTGCAAGATTTAAGGGCCGTTAATGCTGTCATGCAAGACATGGGCCCGTTACAGCCAGGGCTCCCTACACCTACTATGTTACCACGAGGATGGGATATCGTTGTGATCGGCCTCAAAGACTGTTTCTTCACAATACCCTTGCATCCAGACGACTGTGAAAAATTTGCATTTACAGTTCCCTCCATAAATCGTGCAGCACCAGCGAAGAGATATCATTGGGTAGTATTGCCACAAGGTATGAAGAATTCTCCAACAATTTGTCAGTGGTACGTGGATCTGGCTCTACAGAAATTTCGAAAGACGCATGAGGAAATGCTGATTTACCATTATATGGATGACTTGCTACTTTGTCAAAAGGGAACCATCGCCAGCAAAGTGGTAGAAGAATTGAAGTCGGATCTGGAAAAGTGGGGCCTGGTCATAGCCCCGGAAAAGGTGCAGCTGTCAACACCTTGGAAATATCTAGGGATATCGCTTACCGAATCCACTGTTCGACCTCAGAAATTGGAGATTCGAGCAAATGTAAAGACCCTGAGTGATGTACAGAAATTAGTGGGAGACATTCAGTGGATAAGAACTGTCTGCGGCATCACCAATGCAGACCTTCAACCTCTCTTCAAAATGCTTCAGAAGGGTTCCGCACCTCAAGAATCCCACGAGCTCACAGAAGAAGCTCGATCTGCACTGCAAGTAATAACTCAAAAGATTGCCTTGTCTTGTGCTTCACGAGTAGTGCCTGAATTACCTGTGGACTTGTACATTTATAATATGGACCTTGAAGTGTCAGGCATATTAGGACAATGGGACCCATCTCAGTCAAATCCACTTCAAGTACTGGAATGGGTGTTTTTACCCTCTCATGGTAAAAAGACTATCACTACAAGGTGGGAAGCTATCGCTCAAGTCATTCTCAAAGGGACTGCACGGCTATTAGCTGTGGCTGGACGAACACCTGACAAGCTTGTTATTCCAATCAGCCTCAACTACCTACCAGATGTATGTCAACGAGAAAAACTGATGTCCTTAGCCCTATTGAACACAACGATGCAGATTGACAATCACTATCCGTCACACCCCATCTTTAAAACTCACATATCGCTGGAAGAAAGGCCTATTGTCGTCAGTGAGCCGTTGCAAGCAATCACGGTGTTTACCGATGCAAGTAGCCGCACCGGAAAAGCTGGATTTGTCTGGCAAGAACAGGGAGAATGGAGAAAACATGTCAACGTAGCAGAAGGATCTGCTCAGGTTTTAGAATTACAAGCTGTACTCCTGGCCTTACAAAAGTGGCGCGAAGCACCCTTAAATTTGGTAGTGGATTCCCTATACATGGTAGGGGTTGTGAAACACATACACCGATCGTTGCTTCGCCATATCGCCAATGAACTGCTGTTCAAAGCCTTTTTCGACCTATGCCATGAAATGCAACACCGTCTACACCCAGTATTTGTCACCCACATTAGAAGCCATACCAGTTTACCCGGAGGTTTGGTGGAAGGAAACTCCCGAGCCGATCAGTTGGTATCCACGTTTCCGGTGGACAGATCTCCGCAGGCAAAATTAACAGAGGCTCGACAATCTCACCAGTTTTTTCACCAATCTGCAGCAGCATTGCGATCGCAATTCCAATTGACAAAGACTGATGCAAGGGCGATTATAGCTTCTTGCCCTGATTGTGCTAGAATACCTGTGTTACAGATTGCAGGAGCAAATCCCAGGGGACTCCAACCCAGACAGATTTGGCAAACAGACATCACCGAATATGCTGCCTTTGGCCGACTCAAATATATCCATGTATCAATTGACACCTGCTCCGGTCACATGTGGGCTACAGCCCTGACCTCCATGACAGCTAAGGCTGTTAAAAAACATCTTTGCAAGCTATTGCAGTAATGGGCCAGCCGGAACAAATTAAGACTGATAATGGCCCTGCCTATCGCTCTGAATCGCTTGCAGAGTTTATGCAGAAATGGGGTATTACACATGTACGCGGTATTCTATATAATTCTACAGGGCAGGCAATTGTGGAACGGGCGCATCGCACATTAAAAGAACATTTAGAAGTTATTCGAAAACAGGGGGAGATGGGACCACAGGATGCACTACATAAAACATTGTTTGTATTAAATTGGCTAAACCCTAAGCAGAACTCGCAAACACCACCTGCCATAGCTCACGGGCAGGGAAATCAAAAAGACCTCAGTAATACAAACGTATCGGTAAGGGTATTCATCCAGGAGTCAGGCACTTGGGAAGGGCCAAAGCAATTAATAACCTGGGGCAGAGGGTATGCTTGCGTCTCCACAGGAAATAACTGCCAATGGGTTCCGGCCAAATGGGTGAAGCCATGGCTAGATGAACCAGCCGACGCTACAGGACCAGACAACTCTAACACCAGAGGCCTTGAGGAGGTGTGATCACCGCCTTGCACGTATCATCTGGCCGTGACTCCAGAATCTGAATCCAGAACAGAAAATGCGGGAACATCATGGGTTTTTGGATGAACTGGTTGGGTGGTCTGGGAATTGGAGGGTGGATAGCCAGCCTAGTGAAAGGCTTAGCACAAGTATTGCTATTCATTTTTGTCTTGGTACTCTGTATCATAGAAGGTTTGCAGGGAATGATATCAAGAACCATTGCTATTTATATTAAGAAAGAAAGGGGGAGATGTAGGGGCCTGGACCGTGGGAAAATTATAGAGAGAACATACGAGTACACTGTTATGTAAGAGCATGAGTCAGTAAGGAAGTATGAAGATAAAGCTTGCTTAGGCTCATAGCAAGTATCCAATCAGAACAGCAGAAGAGGCACGTGGACAGAGCGTGCACAGTGCTTACAGCCAATAGCTTAAGGCGTGACTGCGAGATAAGGAAGTATGTATGCTATAAAAGAGCTGTGTTAACCAAAATAAAGCGGACTATTAGAGCATCATATTGGTGTGCTGTAGTTCCTTCCTCGCATGGACCCCAACAGTTATCCTCAATGCACTCCAAGAGTCTCCTGGACTGCTTACATCTTGCTGTGCTGCTTTTCCAACAGATGTCAGGGTGGTTGAAGTCCCCTAGCAGAATCAGAGCCTGCGAGCGTGATGCTTCCCGTAGTTGAAGTAAGAACGCTTCATCGACATCCTCCCCTTGATCAGGCGGCCTGTAGTAAACACCAACCATGAGGTTTCCTTTGTTGGCTTGGTCTCTAATTTTCACCCATAAGCTCTCTACCCTGTACATTGCTGTTTTTCAAAGACAGCTCTGTGCAATCAATCCATTTTTTTACGCAGAGGGCAACACCCCCATCTTTCCTTCCTTGCCTGTCCCTCCTGAACAGTTTATAGACATCAATTGCAGTGCTCCAGTCATGCGATTCATCCCACCATGTTTCAGCGATAGCAATTTGATCATAGCTTTCTAGCTGCACACTGGCTTCCAGCTCCTCCTGCTTGTTACCCAGGCTGCGTGCATTGGTATAGAGACACTTCAGTTGGACTGTCGACTGTCTCACCTTTTTGGCAGAACCTTTTTGGAGGGTTGGAAGGCATTCCTCACTACTGTGGTAGGTCCGCTCACCCACTCTGTTGCTTGTGAGTACACAAGTGTCATGGCTTTGGACCCCACCCCCCCAAGTTCATTAGTGTAAAACGTGATTCACTGTCAGCCTATTTGCTAGTGAAGATTCTCCTTCCTCTTCTAGACAGGTGGAGCCCATCTCTCTCCAATAGGCTGTATTTGTCGAAGAACATCCCATGATCATAGAAGCCAAAGCCCTGGCAATGACACCAGCCACGAAGCCAAGTGTTGATCTGCATGATGCGTCGACTTCTGCCTGCACCCCTATCCCTGACTGGCAAGACAGAGGAGAAGATCACTTGGGCCCCTGTCCCCTTCACTTGGGCCCCCGGTGATATAGTGACATTTGTATTCGTGTTTGAACATTTACTTAGTGTACTTGCTAATTGCTTTAAGATGCATGCAGGATACATCTTGGCATGATACATCTGGTCCATCTGGAGAAAAAGAAGATATTGTCCTTATCTACATCTTGAGACGCTAGCCAGAAGAAGAAGAAGAAAGGAGTATCCCAGAACATCAGAACTTTAATCAGTGGTCTGTTTAAAGCAAACTAATAACTACTGTTTAATGTAAATCAACCTTAGCTGAAATATGGGGTTTCGGATGTCCTGAAGTAAACTACGCTCATTATAATACTAAAAATCATGCCCACAGGTCAAAAAGTCCCTTGACCAGGTGAAGACCCTTCCCCTGAGCACGCGTAGCTAGTATAGGAATGACTAAGCATTTATGTTAATTGTAATTAGATATATTAACCAATGAAAAGTATGTTACGCAAATAGAGGGATGATTTCATGTAATCCTTTGTGTATAAAAAAAGGTATTGGGATTCGCAGTGGGTGTGCTTGATTTGTGGATGATTCCACCAAGCACCCTGAGCAGAATAAATACAATATATCTCCTGAGAGTGTGAGATGATTGGTTTATTGTACGCCGGGCACGAATCCACTTTTCGGACAACGGTTTTTGTCAACCTAGATGTGACTGTCAGTCGGCAGCAGCGGCAGCAGCGACAGCAGCAGCAGCGGAGGCAGCGACTGAGGTGAGTGTGGGGCGAGGGCGAGATCGGGCTGTACCGGGTGGTTTCTGTACTCTGGGCCCCCCGAGAAGCAGCCCCGAGTCCTGCCTGGACCCGGAAGTTCCCGGCAACGAATCAGGAGAGGAGGGGGGCGTAGCCGGAGGCACCACCCCCCATTGATCGGGTGATAAGAAGTCTCTGGGAGGGCCCACAGGGTACAGGGTGAGTAAGCAGTGACTGTGTGTGTCCCGGGGCTGGGGAGGCCACAGCCGTTTGCAGCTCGTTGGGGAGGGCGCTGACTCTCTCCCAGTGCACAAGGCGAGGAAGGCGCCTAGAAGCTGTGAACCAGGGGTGTCACCAGGAGGTAGTTACCAGCTCAGCTGAGTTACCAGATCAGTGAAAGAACAATGGTCTCCACCCAGCGGAAGAAGACCAAAATGGATGTGGGAACCCAGACAGAGCTCCCACAGAAGGAGGTGATGGTGCAGGTCGCAGGCTGCAGGGAATGCCACAGCGTCTCCCTGGTGACAGGGGGCTGTGTGCGCTGTGAGCAGGTAGATGATCTGCTCGGCCAAGCGGCACAGCTGCAAAGCCAGGTTGAAAGGCTTCAAGCCGAAGTAGAAAGGCTTAGGAGCATTCGGGAGGCTGAAATGGAGATAGACTGGTGGAGCCAGGCTCTGCCCTCCCTGCAACAAAAATGGGAGCACCTGCCAGAGAGCTCCCAGGATCGAGGGACCCCTGTACTCTGCCCCTCTCAGGTGGAAAACAATAACCTAAAGGAAAGGAGTGAGTGGAGGCAAGTTTACGGTCATGGCAAAAGGCGAGTGCCCTCCTTGTCTACCTCGCCTCCCCAGGTGCCTCTGAGAAATAGATATGAGGCCCTGGTGGAATACAGCCAGTCCAATGGGGATGTGGTGGAGGGGCAACCTATATCAGAGGTCCCACCACAGTCAGAAAAACCTGACAGGCGTATAGCTACCTCCTCCACAAGGAAGAAGAGAAGAGTTTTAGTGGTTGGAGACTCGCTCCTAAAGGGAACTGAGGGCCCAATATGCAGAGCTGACCCCCATCACAGGGAGGTCTGCAGTCTGCCTGGAGCCCGAATCAGGGATATCACCAGGAAACTCCCCAACCTGGTGAAGGCCACAGACTACTACCCCCTGCTGATCTTCCAGACAGGTGGGGAAGAAGCTGCATCCCATAGTCTGAGCGGGATGAAGAAAGACTACAAGGCCCTAGGACGGTTGGTGAAAGAGTCTGGGGCACAAGTTATTTTCTCCTCCCTCCTTCCATTTTCGGGTGATGACGTGGGATGGAATAGTAGGATTCTCTCTATAAATGACTGGCTACGAGACTGGTGCTACAGGCAGGGCTTTAGGTTTTTCGATAATGGCTGGTTTTATAAGACACCAGGTGTGACGGTAATACATGGGAAAGGTTTATGTTGTAGGGGCAAAAGGGTTCTGGGACAGGAATTAGCAGGGATCATTCGGAGAGCTTTAAACTAGATTCTAAGGGGGATGGGGTAGTAGCTGGGCTTGCACCACTGGGGCAATGCTCTAGTGTTGAGGTAGACCAGGAGGCCTCCCATCCCCCTGGGGTGAAATCGGTGTGCTCAGCTCGCTCCCTGAAATGCCTGTACACCAATGCACGCAGCATGGGGAATAAACAGGAGGAGTTGGAAATCCGTGTTCGGTCGGGGGGCTATGATCTAATGGCAATTACAGAGACTTGGTGGGACACCTCGCATGACTGGAATGTGGTCATGGATGGCTATGTCCTGTTCAGGAAAGACAGGCCGCTAAGGAGAGGTGGTGGAGTTGCTCTTTATGTGAGTGAGCAGCTAGAATGTATTGAGTTCTGTCCAGGGGCGGATCAGGAGCGAGTTGAGAGTTTGTGGGTGCGAATTAAGGGGCAGGCTGGCAGGGGTGATACTGTTGTGGGTGTCTATTACAGGCCACTGGATCAGGATGAGGAGGGTGATGAGGCCTTCTACAGGCAGCTGGGAGCAGTCTCTCAATTACAGGGCCTGGTTGTCATGGCGGATTTCAACTACCCTGATATTTGCTGGGAGGCCTACTCAGCCAGCCATCCTCAGTCCAGGAGGTTCCTCCAGTGCATTGATGATAACTTTCTGATGCAAATGGTGGATGAGCCAACTAGGAGAGGAGCGTTGCTGGATCTTGTTCTCGCTAACAAGGAGGGTCTGGTTGAAGCGGTGAAGGTTGAGGGCAGCCTTGGCTGTAGTGACCATGAGATGGTAGAGTTCAGGATCTCATGTGGCAGGACCAGAATAGCTAGCAGAATCACAACCCTGGACTTCAGGAGGGCCAACTTTGGCCTTTTCAAGCAATTGCTAGGGGAAATCCCATGGGACAGGGTACTAGAAGGTAAGGGGGCCCAAGATAGTTGGTTAGCATTCAAGGACTGCTTCTTCCGAGCTCAAGATCAGAGCATCCCAACAGGTAGGAAGTCAAGGAAGGGTACCAGGAGACCTGCATGGTTAAACAGGGAACTGCTGGGCAAACTCAAGTGGAAGAAGAGAGTGTACAGATCATGGAAGGAGGGGCTGGCCACTTGGGAGGAATATAAGTCTGTTGTCAGAGGATGTAGGGAGGCAACTAGGAAAGCTAAGGCCTCCTTGGAATTAAACCTTGCAAGAGAGGTCAAGGACAACAGAAAGGGCTTCTTCAAATACATTGCAGGTAAAGCCAACACTAGAGGCAATGTAGGCCCACTGATGAATGAGGTGGGGGCCCTGGAGACAGAGGATAAAAAGAAGGCAGAGTTACTGAATGCCGCCTTTGCCTCTGTCTGTACTGCTGGAGGCTGTCCTGAGGAGCCCCGGACCCCTGAGGCCCCAGAGGAAGTCAGGATAGAGGAGGAATCTGCCTTGGTAGATGAGGGCTGGGTCAGGGACCAATTAAGCAACCTGGACGTCCATAAATCCATGGGCCCTGATGGGATGCACCCGCGGGTGCTGAGGGAGCTGGCGGATGTCATTGCTAGGCCACTCTCCATCATCTTTGCAAAGTCGTGGGCAACGGGAGAGGTGCCTGAGGACTGGAGGAAAGCAAATGTCACTCCAGTCTTCAAAAAGGGCAAGAAGGAGGACCCGGGTAACTATAGACCGGTCAGCCTCACCTCCATCCCCGGAAAGGTGATGGAACAACTTGTCCTTGGTGCTGTCTCTAGGCACATCAAGGATAGGGGGATCATTAGGGGCACTCAGCATGGCTTCACCAAGGGGAAGTCATGCTCAACCAACTTGATAGCCTTTTATGAGGACGTAACCCGGTGGATAGATGATGGTAAAGCTGTGGATGTGGTCTATCTCGATTTCAGTAAAGCGTTTGACACGGTCTCCCACAGCATCCTCGCAGCTAAACTGAGGAAGTGTGGTCTGGATGATCGGGTAGTGAGGTGGATTGTGAACTGGCTGAAGGAAAGAAGCCAGAGAGTGGTGGTCAATGGGACAGAGTCCAGTTGGAGGCCTGTGTCTAGCGGAGTCCCTCAAGGGTCGGTACTGGGATCAGTTCTATTCAATATATTCATTAATGACTTGGATGAGGGAATAGAGTGCACTGTCAGCAAGTTTGCTGATGACACAAAACTGGGAGGAGTGGCTGACGCACCAGAAGGCTGCGCAGCCATTCAGAGAGACCTAGACAGGCTGGAGAGTTGAGCGGGGAGAAATTTAATGAAATATAACAAGGGCAAGTGTAGAGTCCTGCATCTGGGCAAGAACAACCCCATGTACCAGTACAAGTTGGGGACAGAGCTGTTGGAGACCAGCGTAGGGGAAAGGGACTTGGGGGTCCTAGTGGACAGCAGGATGACCATGAGCCAGCAGTGTGCTCTTGTGGCCAAGAAGGCCAATGGCATCCTGGGGTGTATTAGAAGGGGTGTGGTTAGCAGGTCGAGAGAGGTTCTCCTCCCCCTCTACTCTGCCCTGGTGAGGCCGCATCTGGAATATTGTATGCAGTTCTGGGCCCCTCGGTTCAAGAAGGACAGGGAACTGCTAGAGAGAGTCCAGCGCAGAGCCACGAAGATGATTAAGGGAGTGGAACATCTCCCTTATGAGGAGAGGCTGAGGGAGCTGGGTCTCTTTAGCTTAGAGAAGAGGAGACTGAGGGGTGACCTCATTAATGTTTATAAATATGTAAAGGGCAAGTGTCATGAGGATGAAGCCAGGCTCTTCTCAGTGACATCCCTTGACAGGACAAGGGGCAATGGGTGCAAGCTGGAACACAGGAGGTTCCACATAAATATGAGGAAAAACTTCTTTACAGTAAGGGTAACAGAACACTGGAACAGGCTGCCCAGAGAGGTTGTGGAGTCTCCTTCTCTGGAGACATTCAAAACCCGCCTGGACGCATTCCTGTGTGACATGATCTAGGTAATCCTGCTCCGGCAGGGGGATTGGACTAGATGATCTTTCGAGGTCCCTTCCAATCCCTAACATTCTGTGATTCTTTGTGATTCTGTGATTCTGTGACTGCCATGACGCCTTGCCCATATCGACTTGCCAGCTCCCAGAGGGGAGGCTCACTGGATTCCAGCACGCACTGAACTCTTTGTTCGGGGACTCCGCAAGTACTCTCCCCACCCGAAGCAGGTAAGCGACACAACGGTGTAATGCTAGAATAAGAGATATTGTTTCTGATTAATGTGCATGCAAAGGGGGGGTTACTGGAGTAGAGTTCATATACGCTTGACAGTGATGACTGGAGTATATGAAATCGTGGTTTAGAATGTTCTTTTTTGGAAATTATATGGGTGGTCAACAGTCTAAATTAGGTCTGTGTTCTCCTCTTGGATGTATTGTGAAAAATTGGGGAAAAATTGGGGGAGATCCATTAACAAAAAAAAGGTTGTTTGATTACTGTACTAAATGGTGGCCACTATATAAGTTGGATGGCAAGGAAAAGTGGCCAGAAAAGGGGTCATTGAAATATAACACCATTTTACAATTAATGCTGTTTTGTAGAAGGCAAAACAAGTGGGATGAGGTACCACATGTAGATTTATTTTTTGCTCTCAGGAATTACCATGATATTAGGAAAAAATGTAAACTTATGGATTTTGATGCAAATGTGATGTTAATGTTGGATGATAGAGATACTGAATCGCGTTGCTGTTCGGCTTGTAGTATTGGCAAGAGATGTTTGAGATATGGGGAAGAAGAGGAGGATATTCAGATGTTGGTATCCCCACTTTCAGAAAGAAGAAGGGAAACTGATTGAGGCGGAGAAAGGAGTGAGACTTTTAGCCCCATTGCAGGGAGAACAAGAGCACAACAGAACCCTATTCTGTTGGCCCCTCTCCGACAGGCTGTTGGGCCAGAAGGAGACCAGGCGTACATTAAGGTATCATTTTCTACCTCAGATCTGATGAATTGGAAGGAGTCCACAGGATCTTATAGGGAAAATCCGGAAAAGATGTATCATTCTTTTAGGATGATAGTTGAAAACCATAACCCAGATTGGCAGGATATACAGGTCCTATTAAATAATCTGTTTACTCCTGAGGAAAGAAGGATGGTCTTAGAAAAGGTAAATATGGAAAATGAAAGAGTAAATGCTAGAGAAGGTCCAGTCCATTTTATGCCAACTCAGAAGCCAAATTGGAATCCTAACACCAATGATGGGAGATTAATGATTAAACAATATCAACAGTTAATCTTGCATGGGATTAAAAATGGCATATATCAACCAAAAAATCTTGCAAAGTTAATGCAGGTAGTCCAGGGAAAAACAGAGGATCCTTCTGCTTTTTATGAAAGACTATGTGAGGCAGCCAGAAAGTGGACTGATTGATTTAGATCCTGAGAGTGAGGAGAATAAGACAATATTTACTACCCTATTCATGGGCCAATCAGCCCCAGATATAAGGAAGAAATTGCAGAAAGTGGATGGAGTTACAGGAATGTCTATTTCTCAACTGATTGAGATTGCTTATAAAGTTTATAATAACAGGGTGGAAGAGGAACGGAAGGCATTAGAGAAAGAAAAAGCAAAGGATAGAAAGCAGAAGGCTGCTATTCTGGCAGCCACCTTTGCAAACGCTGACAGAGGGAGAGGCAGAGGCAGAGGCAGAGGCAGGGGAAGAAGCTGAGGTTGGGATAACACAACCTGACAGTCCTTTCCCTTGGGACCAAATCAGTGCACAGTGTGTGAGGAACAGGGACACTGGAAAAACAAATGTCCGGAAAACAAAAGGGTTAGTGAGGCAGATTTACTCATGCTTGGGGAGGATTCAGACTGAAGGGGACCAGGGGCAGGAGAAAAAGATTCCCCAGCCAAGCCTCTGGTTCCAGTAAGGCTGGGAGGAAACACCATTGATTTCTTAGTAGATACGGGTCCCAAATATTCTGTGATAAATACATGTAAGGGACCTTTAAGTAGATTTTTCAATGCCTACTGTTGGGGTTACAGGAAAGAGAGAAATATGACCATTCCTGAAACCTTTAAAATGTACAATTGGAAATAAAATGGTAATGCATGGATTTCTGTATATACCGGAATGCCCAATGCCTCTCCTAGGATGGGATTTATTGGATAAATTAGGAGCACAAATTATCTTTGAGAATGGAAAAATTCAAGTTCATTTTCCTGAAGCTAATGCCTGGCAAACCCAGATTTATTTGTTGCAGTCGGAGACAGAAGCAGCTGGAAACCCGCCAAAAACAGAAGAAACTGGAAATGTTCCAGAGGAAATCAAGAATGCTGTTAGTCCTTTTGTCTGGGCAATGGAAAAACCAGGAACAGTAAAGAACGCAGAGCTGGTAAAAGTCGAATTAAAAACAGGAACTAAACCGGTAAGAAATAAACAATATCCTATCAGTTTAGAAGCTAGGAAAGGTTTGGAATCAATAATAAATTACTTTCTTAAACATGGACTCTTGAGAGAATGTCAATCTGAATATAATACTCCTATCCTTCCAGTGAAGAAACCACATAATCAAGGATATAGATTGGTCCAGGATTTAAGAGCAGTAAATCAACTGGTAGTGGATATCCACCCAGTGGTCCCTAATCCATACACATTGTTGACAACTATCAATGAAACAAAAGCTTACTTTTCTGTTTTAGACTTGAAAGATGCTTTCTTTTGTATCCCTCTGGAAGAAAATAGTCAGAAGATCTTCGCTTTCGAGTGGGAGGACTCATCAACTGTAAGGAAAACACAACTCTGTTGGACAGTACTACCACAAGGGCTCAAGAACAGCCCAACCATCTTCGGGACAATCCTGGCCAAGGAATTGGAACAATGGTCTGGTAAGGAAGATCAAGTAACACTCCTCCAATATGTTGATGACATTTTACTAGGGACAGATACGATTGAGATCTTAAGGAAAAGACTGTTAGCCTCCTAAATTTTCTGGGAATGGCTGAGTACTGGGTGTTGGGGTCCGCGCGAGGAAGGAACTACAGCACACCAATATGGTGCTCTAGTAGCTTCTTTATTTTGGTTAACACACACTTTTATAACCTACATACTCTCTTATGTAACGGTTACACACTAAGCTATTGGCTACAAGTATTGTCCATAGTCTGGCTGCGTGCCACCTCTACTGTTCTAATTGGATACTTACTATAAACTTAAGCAAGCCACATCCCTATGCTTTCTTGCTATCTCATGCTGTTACATAACAGTGTACTGGTATGTTCTCTCTATAACATTCCCACGGTCTAGGCCCCTACATCTCCCCCTTTCTTTCTTAATATAAATGGCAATGGTTCTTGATATCATTCCCTGCAAAACCTTTTATAGTACAGAATACCAAGACAAAATGAATAGCAATACTTGTGCCAAGCCTTTCACTAGGCTGGCTATCCACCCTCCAATTCCCAGATCACCCAACCAGTTCATCCAAAAAACCCATGATGTTCCCGCATCTTCTGTTCTGGATTCAGATTCTGGAGTCACGACCAGATGATACGTGCAAGGCAGTGATCACACCTCCTCAAGGCCTCTGGTGTTAGAGTTGTCTGGTCCTGTAGCGTCGGCTGGTTCATCTAGCCACGGCTTCACCCATTTGGCCGGAACCCATTGGCAGTTATTTCCTGTGGAGACACAAGCATACCCTCTGCCCCAGGTTATTAATTGCTTTGGCCCTTCCCAAGTGCCTGATTCTGGGATGAATACCCTTACTGGTACATTTATATTACTGAAGTCTTTTTGATTTCCCTGCCCGTGAGCTACGGCAGGTGGTATTTGCGAGTTCTGCTTAGGGTTTAGCCAATTTAATACAAACAATGTTTTATGTAGTGCATCCTGTGGTCCCATCTCCCCCTGTTTTCGAATAACTTCTAAATGTTCTTTTAATGTGCGATGCGCCCGTTCCACAATTGCCTGCCCTGTAGAATTATATAGAATACCGCGTACATGTGTAATACCCCATTTCTGCATAAACTCTGCAAGCGATTCAGAGCGATAGGCAGGGCCATTATCAGTCTTAATTTGTTCCGGCTGGCCCATTACTGCAATAGCTTGCAACAGATGTTTTTTAACAGCCTTAGCTGTCATGGAGGTCAGGGCTGTAGCCCACATGTGACCGGAGCAGGTGTCAATTGATACATGGATATATTTGAGTCGGCCAAAGGCAGCATATTCGGTGATGTCTGTTTGCCAAATCTGTCTGGGTTGGAGTCCCCTGGGATTTGCTCCTGCAATCTGTAACACAGGTATTCTAGCACAATCAGGGCAAGAAGCTATAATCGCCCTTGCATCAGTCTTTGTCAATTGGAATTGCGATCGCAATGCTGCTGCAGATTGGTGAAAAAACTGGTGAGATTGTCGAGCCTCTGTTAATTTTGCCTGCGGAGATCTGTCCACCGGAAACGTGGATACCAACTGATCGGCTCGGGAGTTTCCTTCCACCAAACCTCCGGGTAAACTGGTATGGCTTCTAATGTGGGTGACAAATACTGGGTGTAGACGGTGTTGCATTTCATGGCATAGGTCGAAAAAGGCTTTGAACAGCAGTTCATTGGCGATATGGCGAAGCAACGATCGGTGTATGCGTTTCACAACCCCTACCACGTATAGGGAATCCACTACCAAATTTAAGGGTGCTTCGCGCCACTTTTGTAAGGCCAGGAGTACAGCTTGTAATTCTAAAACCTGAACAGATCCTTCTGTTGTAAGGAGACCAACACTTTGTCCTCAGTCTTGTTAACATCAAAGATGTACTGGGGATTCTGAAGGAAGGTGTCCTTGTTATCAAAGCATCCACCAGAGCGATTTAGCAGGGGCTCTGAATTCTTTGTCCAAGCCCCGTGCATCATTTTCTTCTCCCAGGTCTTGTGGATACTGAAGTAGGAGGTATTCACAATCCGGCAGGTGTCCACTTGTGTTACTGTTTGGTTTTTAGAGAATGATGTTAGGAACTGCATCACATGTTTATTGTCCATTCTGTACTGCATCACTGCTTCTTGTAACTGCTTCACAGTTTTCCAATCAAACGGTGCCCATTGATGACGATCTTCTTGTGTGAAAACTGGCATTGCGGTGATACTAGGTGGTAACATTACTCCTTCGATGGTAACCTCTCGAATGACGCCCCGCCATCGTTGCCCTGGATCATAACCGGGTAATGCTTCAGGCCGTGTATTCTGTTCATCACCAGGATCATTGGAATCTGGAGAGTCTGACATTGGCGTAGATGGAGCTCGTGCTCCACCTGCTGGTCTGTGAGTGCTATGCTCTTGCCGCGGCGGGTCAGTCAGTCGGCGCATGCGCGAACGAGAAGACGATGTTCCGCCCAGGGGAGGTGACGTCCCGCCCAGGGGAGGTGACGTCCCGCCCCGGGGAGACGACGTCCCGCCCCGGGGAGGCGACGGCCCGCCCCGGGGAGGAGACGGACCGCCCTGGGGAGGAGACGGACCGTCCAGGACACTCCCAAATCTGCCGCGTAGGTACGCGTCAGCTTCTGCCTCCTCCCAGTCTCCGTTCTCCACACAAATTCGCGCCCACTTCCGGATTTTTTCCTCTTTGTGCTTTAGCTCTGCCGGAGTTAGTTCCGGTTCTGCTGGTGGAGCTGTCTGCTTCTTGATAGCTTGTCCGAGAGCCTCTAACCCGCCAGATATCGCCTGCGAGGCTTCATTGTAAGCGAGTTGCCGCGATGTTTTACTAGCTCCTCCATCTAGCCTCTCCATTCTTTTCAGTAGTTCCTGCATTTGCTGTTCTTGTCGCTGCAGCAAGTCTCGCAAAGGCGCGTTACTATCCGCTTCGGGAGCGGCGTCTGACTCATTTGTTTCTACTTCCATGGGGAGGGGTACAGTTTCAGTATTCACCGGTGGCTGTTTGCCTCTGGCAGCCTCCGGAGGGGGTACTGAGACCCCAGATGTCACCTCCGGCCCCACTGCATAAGGCATTAACGGGGCTAACGGGGCTGTTGATTCTCCACCCCAAAACTCTTCCTCAATCGCAGGGTAAACAGCTGGCACCGAGCCAGCGGGGGGGGAAGAGGGGGGCGGTGGAGGGCGCCGAACCGGCGGGGGGAGGGGGGGGGCGAGTATCGGAAAGTTCTCGTAGGGAGGGGCTGCCTCTACAGGGTACGCCGGTAACTGCTCTTTTTCTTCTGGTATTAGTGCTTTTTTGAGAGCGGATCGCACTTTCGCCTCAGAGGACGTAGCCTCCAGCATATCCCTCACTTTCTTCCAAGATTTAACTAGCTTTCTAGCCTTTTTATCTCCCACCGTGACTAATTTCAAAAGTTCTTGCCCTAGCTCGTCCCAGCAAGCTGCAGAAAACAACTGATCAGTGGTTTTTAGGAAACCTCTTCGCTGGCCCCATTCCAGCAAAGTTTCTACTTCTTTTCTTTTTATCTTAATCTCAGTTTGTGCAGCTATCTGCAGAATACATTTCACCGCCACCTTTTCCAGTGCAGATACTGCACCCTCCATCCTGCCGTTAATCACATAGACCTACAATTCCCCGTCTCTCTCGAACGGATTCCCGTCTCTCTCAGATGGCTCCCCCGTCTCTCTCAGACAGCCTTCCGTCTCTCTTGGACGGCTTCCCCGTCTCTCTCGGATGGCCTCCTGCCTCTCCGGACGGATTCCCCATCTCCCTCGGACGGCCTCCCGTCTCCCTCGGACGGCTTCCCCGCCTCTCTCGGACGGCCTCCCGCCTCTCTCGGACGGCTTCCCCATCTCTCTCGGACGGCCTCCCGCCTCTCTCGGACGGCCCGGCTTACCTCCGCCGGCACAGCAGTCACCCTCGCGTCTTTCGTCTGGTCCCCCTTCTTCTCCGATGCAACGATCACGTCGGGGTCACCATAATGTTGGGGTCCGCGCGAGGAAGGAACTACAGCACTCCAATATGGTGCTCTAGTAGCTTCTTTATTTTGGTTAACACACACTTTTATAACCTACATACTCTCTTATGTAACGGTTACACACTAAGCTATTGGCTACAAGTATTGTCCATAGTCTGGCTGCGTGCCACCTCTACTGTTCTAATTGGATACTTACTATAAACTTAAGCAAGCCACATCCCTATGCTTTCTTGCTATCTCATGCTGTTACATAACAGTGTACTGGTATGTTCTCTCTATAACTTTCCCACGGTCCAGGCCCCTACACTGTGTGTCAGAGAAAAAAGCACAAATTTCACAACAGACCGTAATATATATTGGATTTGAGGTATCCCAGGGACAACAAAGATTGGGAGGTGACAGAAAAGAAGCCATCTGCAGGTTGACACCCCCACAATCTAAAAGAGAACTGAGAGGATTTCTAGGAATGGCCGGATGGTGTCGCCTCTGGACATCATTGGCTTACCCCCATCCGATTACTACCATACCAGCCCTATTGGTAGAACAAGATGATGTTATTTTGAAAGTAAGTACAACCCTGAATCCTGCTACACTAATGCTGACTGAAAAGGAAAATGATTCTAATCATGACTGTTTACAAGTTATCGAACAGGTATATGCCAGCAGGCCAGATCTGAGGGATACTCCCCTGCAGAACCCTGATGAAGAACTATTTACTGATGGAAGCAGCTTTGTAGTGAAAGGATAAAGGAGAGCTGGCTATGCTGTGGTAACCTCAACTGAAGACCTGGAGGTAAAAGCATTACACCCGACCACATCTGCTCAGAAGGCTGAAATAATTGCCTTGACCAGAGCATTAGAATTGGCTGAAGGGCAAAGGGTCAATATTTATACAGACTCTAAATATGCTTTTGGGGTTGTTCATGCACATGGTGCCATACGGAAAGAACGAGGACTCTTATCTGCAACTAGAATCACAGAATCACAGAACATTAGGGACTGGAAGGGACCTCGAAAGATCATCTAGTCCAATCCCCCTGCCGGAGCAGGATTGCCTAGACCATATCACACAGGAACGCGTCCAGGCGGGTTTTGAATGTCTCCAGAGAAGGAGACTCCACAACCTCTCTGGGCAGCCTGTTCCAGTGTTCGGTCACCCTCACCGTAAAGAAGTTTTTCCTCATATTTATGTGGAACCTCCTGTGTTCCAGCTTGCACCCATTGCCCCTTGTCCTGTCAAGGGATGTCACTGAGAAGAGCCTGGCTCCATCCTCATGACACTTGCCCTTTACATATTTATAAACATTAATGAGGTCACCCCTCAGTCTCCTCTTCTCTAAGCTAAAGAGACCCAGCTCCCTCAGCCTCTCCTCATAAGGGAGATGTTCCACTCCCTTAATCATCTTCGTGGCTCTGCGCTGGACTCTCTCTAGCAGTTCCCTGTCCTTCTTGAACCGAGGGGCCCAGAACTGCATACAATATTCCAGATGCGGCCTCACCAGGGCAGAGTAGAGGGGGAGGAGAACCTCTCTCGACCTGCTAACCACACCCCTTCTAATACACCCCAGGATGCCATTGGCCTTCTTGGCCACAAGGGCACACTGCTGGCTCATGGTCATCCTGCTGTCCACTAGGACCCCCAAGTCCCTTTCCCCTACGCTGGTCTCCAACAGCTCTGTCCCCAACTTGTACTGGTACATGGGGTTGTTCTTGCCCAGATGCAGGACTCTACACTTGCCCTTGTTATATTTCATTAAATTTCTCCCCGCTCAACTCTCCAGCCTGTCTAGGTCTCTCTGAATGGCTGCGCAGCCTTCTGGTGCGTCAGCCACTCCTCCCAGTTTTGTGTCATCAGCGAACTTGCTGACAGTGCACTCTATTCCCTCATCCAAGTCATTAATGAATATATTGAATAGAACTGGTCCCAGTACCGACCCTTGAGGGACTCCGCTAGACACAGGCCTCCAACTGGACTCTGTCCCATTGACCACCACTCTCTGGCTTCTTTCCTTCAGCCAGTTCACAATCCACCTCACTACCCGATCATCCAGACCACACTTCCTCAGTTTAGCTGCGAGGATGCTGTGGGAGACCGTGTCAAACGCTTTACTGAAATCAAGATAGACCACATCCACAGCTTTACCATCATCTATCCACCGGGTTATGTCCTCATAAAAGGCTATCAAGTTGGTTAAGCATGACTTCCCCTTGGTGAAGCCATGCTGAGTGCCCCTAATGATCCCCCTATCCTTGATGTGCCTAGAGACAGCACCAAGAACAAGTTGTTCCATCACCTTTCCGGGGATGGAGGTGAGGCTAACCGGTCTATAGTTACCCGGGTCCTCCTTCTTGCCCTTTTTGAAGACTGGAGTGACATTCGCTTTCCTCCACTCCTCAGGCACCTCTCCCGTTGCCCACGACTTTGCAAAGATGATGGAGAGTGGCCTAGCAATGACTTCCGCCAGCTCCCTCAGCACCTGCGGGTGCATCCCATCAGGGCCCATGGATTTATGGATGTCCAGATTGCTTAATTGGTCCCTGACCCAGCCCTCATCTACCAAGGCAGATTCCTCCTCTATCCTGACTTCTTCTGGGGCCTCAGGGGTCCAGGGCTCCTCAGGACAGCCTCCAGCAGTATAGACAGAGGCAAAGAAGGCGTTCAGTAACTCCGCCTTCTTTTTATCCTCTGTCTCCAGGGCCCCCACCTCATTCATCAGTGGGCCTACATTGCCTCTAGTGTTGGCTTTACCTGCAATGTATTTGAAGAAGCCCTTTCTGTTGTCCTTATAGAACACCTTTATATATGGAACTAAAATTCTAAAATTGCTTGAAGCAGTCCAAAAGCCCAAGGAGCTGTCTGTGATTCATTTCAAGGCACACCAGAAGGGAAACTCCAACATAATTGAAGGAAATAAGAAAGCTGATGAAGCAGCAAAGTATGCCACTTTGACAACCATGATTTACGTTTTGATCCCATCAAAAGAAATACAAGTAGAGACTCGACAATATGGTGAAAAGGAAGACAAATTGGCTGAACTCTTGCAGCATAGAAAAAATGATGAGGGGTGGTGGATTACCTCACATGGACAATGTGTAGTTACCCCTGAAATTCTGCAAAAAATAATGATTAAAACCCGTGAGGAGACCCATATGGGAGCAGAAGCGATGGTAGAATCGGTGATACAATATGCCATTGGAGCAAAGATGCTGCTTATTGCCAAAAGTATAAGCAACAGGTGTGAGGTTTGTCTTAAAAATCATCCAAAGATCCAGCTTCAACCCCCTCCTGGAGAGGTAAAAAGGGGCATTGCTCCAGGTGAGTATTGGCAAATTGATTTTTCAGAATTGTCTAGATGTAATCAGTACAAGTATCTACTAGTGTTAGTGGATACTTTTTCAGGATGGCCTGAAGCTTTCCCGTGTCGTACCAATAAGGCAAGAGAGGTAATTAAACATTTGCTAAAAGAAATTATACCCAGGTTTGGATTGCCGATAGGGATGTCCTCTGATAGGGAGGGGACCACATTTGTGGCCATCATAATTAGGAATATGAGTAGGATATTGGGACTTACATACCCCATGAAGGCCACAGTCGAGCGGGCAAGTGGAAAGAATGAATCAAACACTGAAAAGACAAATTTCTAAATTATGCCAGGAAACTCAAATTTGGATCCCTATTTACCAATCATGAATAATGGGGATCGAATCCACGTGAGCCGATCAAACCGAGATGTCGATAATGGACACTATGTTCAGGATTAGAGGGGCCCTGCCTCCAGCCAGGTGGAGGAGAGGGACAACCGTGTTTTTTGGACTGTGTGGATTCGATGGCCTGGCACATCAGAACCACGGGAGTATAAGGCTCTAGTGGATACCGGTGCACAATGCAACATAATGCTGTCAAAATATAAAGGGACAGAATCGATTTCTATCTCTAGTGTGACAGGGGGCTCCCAAGAGCTGACTGTATTGGAAGCTGAAGTGAGTCTGACTGGGACTGAGTGGCAGATGCACCCTATTGTGACTGGCTCAGATGCCCCATGCATTCTTGGCATAGATTACCTGAGAAGAGGGTATTTCAAGGACCCGAGGGGGTATTGGTGGGTGTTTGGTGTAGTGGCTGTGGAGATGGAGGGAATTAAACAGCTGTCTACCTTGCCCGGTCTATCAGAGGATCCTTCTATTGTGGGGCTGCTGAGGGCCAAGGAGCAAAAGGTGCCCATTGCTACTACAACGGTCCACCGGCGACAATATCGTACTAATTGAGACGCCGAGCCAGTTTGCAGAAGTAAAAGCCATCCAGCTGGCTCTACATATTGCTGTGTCCTGTTTTGGACTAGGACAGACTTTTCAGTTAAGTTTCTTTTAAGTGACTACTTTTCTGAAGTTGACTACACATGCCTGTTGCCGTGGGAACTAGGGTCCCTGTTGGGTCTCTTTGTCCCACAGAGGAAGGGACTGTAGTGTGCTGCACCTGTGGGGAGGGGCGGACAGGACAGGTGACCCAAATTGACCAACGGGGTATTCCATCCAACCTATGTGATATACTCAGTTAAAAGCTGGGGGACCATGAGGGTCGTTCTCTCTTCCCCTATGGCCGACATCCTGGGAGGACTCTGCCTATGCTCCTGCCTTCGCTCCTGAACCCGGTTCCCGCCTGCTGCCGCGTGTGGTTCGGGACTCCCCAGTGCCTGCCTTGCAGCATCAGCGGTGACACGGTTGTCATCGGGGGGGAGCTCAGTAGCGGTTTTGTATACAGTTTATTATTTATTATACTCTTTCTTTTCCTTGTTATTGTTTATTAAAAGAGTTTTAACTTTCCAACCCATAAGTCTCTCTCCCTTTTCTCTTTTCCTTCTCCCCTCTGGGGAAGGAGAAGGTTAACAGAGAGCATCTGCTATCCGTTTAACCACCAGCCCAGCCTTAAACAGTGACAGATTTATTGGTGCCCAACGTGGGGCACGAGAGGAGCAGCCCCGACCAACAGGTCCCCTGAATAATTTTCATTTCGGCTCCGAAGGGGGGGGAACCTGGCCAGTTCAGCCAGGGCAGTACCAAATTCCTTGCTTTGAGATTCTCAAGGGGTTGGAAGTTAAAACAGCTTGCAACATGCCGATATCTTTGTTCCTGAGCACAATTCTTTATCATGTTTTCATACAGTTTTGTTCTGAGTTAAGTGCCCTGATATTGTCTTACCTGCCGTACGCGTGTGTACATGCGGTTTGTCAGGGCTGGGGGCTGGGTGAAAGCCCTTGTTTTGGGTTTTACTGTATATGTACTCCTTGCTAAAGCGGGCAATTATCACCCTGATGGCTTATCTCTATGCAACAGTGATGGGCAGCAGGGAGCAGGAGTCAATAGCAGCGGCTTTAGCGGAGCACTTCGGGTGCCTCCTGTCGACCATTGTAAATCACTACAGTTGTAATTTTACCTTGGGGAACGATACTTTTCCTGCCAAGCTGACTTCACCAGGTTTTGGGAATTTTGGATGTTCTTGGGACCGTCATCGCACCGTGCTCCTATTACTGGCTCTCTCAAACATTTTTCAGGGGTGGTGTAGAGTTAAATATCTGTGCAGGTACTGTGAAGCCACCTCAACTCCTACAAAGTGTGCTGCCTCCCCAACAATCACCACAGCCACGCCAACCCCCACAACAGGCACTGCCACTACTCCAGCTCCAGCAACGGGCACCGCAGCTACACAAACGTCGGTAACAGCAGCCATGGCCACCCCTACTCAACCTGTGACGGTATCAGTCGCCCCTTTAACCAGGAGAAAACACAAAAGAAAATCTGTTTGTGTAGTGGAGGACAGCAAGGATGGAAATGAGGGAGAGGGTCCTTCTCAATCAGGCCCATCACAGGATGAAGACTCAGATGCAGAGGTAATGGTCCACTCCCTATCCCTGAAGGAGCTACGAAACAGGCGGAAAAATTTTAGCCGCCATGAGGGTGAGCCAATTATCACCTGGTTGCTCCGATGCTGGGATAATCGGGCCAATATCTTGGACTTGGAGGGTAGAGAAGCCAAGCAGTTGGGATCCCTGGCCAGAGAAGGGGGCATTGATAAGGCACATGGGAGAAAGGCAAATACTCTTAGCCTCTGGAGGCAGCTCTTGTCAGCTGTAAAGATCAGATATCCCTTTAAGGATGATATCGTATGCTGGCCAAATAAATGGACTAACATGGAAAAAGGTATCAAGTACCTGAGTGAGCTGGCTGTGCAGGAGATGATCTATAGTGACCCACAGACAATTGTAGACCCTGATGAAATGCCATGAAGCCGACCTATGTTGTGCAAGTTGGTGCAGAGTGCCCCATCAACATATGCCCACATTGTCAATATTGGTCTGGGGAGGAGAGGGAGAGACATTAACTGTGGGTGATGTGGCCAACCAAATACAACAATATGAAGACAGTCTCTCCACTCCCGTACAGGCTTGTGTCTCAGCTGTAGAAAAACTGACTAAGCAATCTGAGAATTTATATAATAGATTGTTTGACAGATTGTCCGAGGTAGAGACTAGATGCTACTCGCCACCTGCATGGACCCGTGTCGCAGCCATCCAGAGAAGATGCCCTCCAACAAGACTGGCCCAAGAGCGATTGAACACACCTCAAGGTGACCTGTGGAGTACCCTCTCTGACTACAGAGAGGACATGAGCAAATGGGATGGAAAACCCACTGCTGCTCTACAGGCACGAGTACGCAAATTGTGAGGTAAATCAAATACACAAGGGGGTTCTTCCAGGAAGGTGGCTGCTCCAGTTTCTAGTGGGTGCATCTCCAGGCAGAATAGGTGGGATTCTGATCCCTCCCTACCAGGCACTACCAAACAGGATTAGAGGGGCCCTGCCTCCAGCCAGGAGGAGGAGAGGGATAACCGAGTTTACTGGACTGTGTGGATCCGATGGCCTGGCACGTCAGAGCCACAGGACTATAAAGCCCTGGTAGAAACAGGTGCACAGTGCACCCTGATGCTGTTGCATCATATGGGGACTGAATCCATCTCTGGAGTGACAGGGGGATCTCAAGGGTTATCTGTATTGGAGGCCGAAGTGAGCCTACCTAAAAATGAATGGAAAAAGCACCCCATTGTGACTGGCCCAGATGCTCCATGCATCCTGGGCATGGACTACCTCAGGAGAGGGCATTTTAAGGACCAAAAGGGTATAGATGGGCCTTTGGTATAGCAGCTGTAGAGACAGAGGACATTCAACAGCTGTCTACCTTGCCTGGCCTCTCAGAGGATCCTTCTGTTGTGGGGCTGCTGAAGGTAGAGGAACAGCGGGTGCCAATTGCTAACACAATGGTGCACTGACAACAAAATCACACCAATCAAGACTCCCTGATCCCCATTCACACACTGATTTGACAGCTAGAAAATGAAGGAGTGATTAGCAAGACTCACTCACCCTTTAACAGTTCTATATGGCCAGTGCAGAAGCCTAATGGAGAATGGAGATTAACAGTAGACTATCATGGCCTAAATGAAGTTAAACCACCACTGAGTGCTGTCGTGCCAGACATGCTCGAACTTTACTATGAGCTGGAGTCAAAGACAGCCAAGTGGTATGCCACCATAGACATTGCTAATGCATTTTTCTCTATTCCTTTGGCACCAAAGTGCAGGCCACAGTTTGCTTTTACTTGGAGGTGTATCCAGTATACCTGGAATTGATTGCCCTAGGGGTGGAAACATAGCCCCACTATTTGTCATGGACTGATCCAGATTGCACTGGAAGAGGGTGGAGCTCCACAGCACTTGCAATATATCAATGATATCATCGTATGGGGTGACACAGCAGCAGAAGATTTTGCCAAAGGGGAGAAAATAATTCAAATTCTTCTGTGAGCTGGTTTTGCTATAAAAAGAGGCAAAGTCAAGGGACCTGCACAGGAAATACAGGTTTAGGGAATTAAGTGGAAAGATGGGCATCGCCAGATCCCAATAGAGGTGATTAATAAAATAACAGCCATGTCCGCACCAACGGACAAAAAGGAAACACAAGCCGCCTTAGGCATTGTGGGCTTCTGGAGAATGCATATTCCAGATTACAGCCAGATTGTACGCCCTCTTTATCAAGTGACCTGAAAGAAGAATGATTTTCAATGGGGCCCTGAACAACAACAAGCCTTTGAGCAGATTAAACAGGAGATTGTGCACGCGGTAGCCCTCGGATCAGTCTGGACAGGAGAAGGTGTTAAAAATGTGCTCTATACCGCATCCGGGGGCAATGGTCCTACCTGGAGCCTCTGGCAGAAAACCCCAGAGGAAGCTCAAGGTCGATCCCTAGGATTCTGGAGTCGAGGATTGTCCTGGTTTGGCCTAAACCGGGCCAATTTTCCTTTCAGTGATTTTTACTTTCAGCTAAGTCTCCTCTAAGTAACTGCACTTTCTGAAACTAACTGCATGTTTTTGCAGACAGTGTCTGCTTCCAGGACTGATAACGCTCGAAGTTTGTAGTTATCACTGAGGCACCGGTAGGGATGTTGTGCAGAAAGGCTCTTGCTGTACTTGTTCTTGAGAGAAACCAAGGTCACTGCTGAATTCCTCACTGCTTACGAGTGAAGAGCCGAAGGGGGGGTCGCAGCTGCAGGGGGGAGCGGACAGGGCAGGTGACCCAAAATTGACCAACGAGGGTATTCCATCCCATACATGTCATTCTCAGTATAAAGCGGGGGGATCACGAGGGTCTCGCTCTTTTTCTGCTATGGCCAGTGTCCAAGGAGGAGGACGTCTGTTTTCCTGCTGCCCCTGATCCCGATCCGTGCGTTCCTGAATCCAGCTCTCGACCGTCGCTAGGCCCAGCCTGGGCCTTCCCGGAGCCTGCCCTGCAGTGCCGGTGGTGACGTGGCTGACTTCAGGGGAGCTCAATCTTGGTTTTGTATATATATTTGTATATATTTGATTATTTCTATTGTTGTTATTATACTCTTTTTCATTACTATAGTTTATTAAAACTGTTTTAACTTTCCAACCCGGAAGCCTCTCTCCCTTTTCCCTTTCCCTTTCCCTTTGGGGGCGGGGGGGAGGGTTAACAGAGAGCATCTGCCATAGGTTTAATAGCCGGCCCAGCTTTAAACCGTGACAGATTTATTGGCGCACAACGTGGGGCTCGAGAGAAGCTCCGACAGGTTGCTCTGATAAGTCGAATCCCAGCTCCAGTGGGAGGAGATCCGGAGAGCTCAGCCAAGAGAGTATCAGATTTCTTCCTTTGAGATTTACGAGGGGTTGGAAATTAAAACAGATAGCTAAGATGGTAATGTTATTTGTGAGCCTTGTGTTACCTCTTCTCTTTATAAAGCTTGTTTTAGAGTTAAGTGTAATAATACCTTACTTGCCGTATGCGCTGTGTGTTAGTGTTTTCATGTGGTTTAACAGGGCGTGCTGGTCGAAATGTGTCGTTTCGGTATGGGTTGTGATACTGATTTATGTCGTGATAAACTGGGCAGTTATTATTCCGATCTCTTATCTCTATGATACAATGATGGGCAGCTTTAATCGCGAATCGGTAGCTGCGCACACTGGGCGTCTTTTAACTGATTTTGATAGTATCTGCTCCTTTTTTGCCAAGCTGATTCCTGCAAAATTCGAACAGGGCGTGCTTTTATTTGTGTGTGTCCTGTGTGTCCTAAATGTGTTTCTGGTGTGGTATGTGATTAGATGTCAGTGCAGCAACAGCGGGAGGTATTATGCTGCCCCTGTAACCAGGAGAAAACACCGAAAGAAATCAGCTAGTAAAGTGAAGGATGATGACTCAGAGCCTTCTAAGGCAGAGCCATCACGTGACCCAGGTGAGGGCCCTTCTCAGTCAGAGTCAGGGCCTGACACAGATGGGGGTTTCCTTGATCACCTTTTTAAAGCAGACCCATCACACAAGAAAGATCCTTCTAAAGCAGAACAATCACAGGAGGACTTGGACTCGGACGTAGAAATAACCTACCACTCCTTATCCCTGAAAGAACTGCGAAGTATAAGGAAAGACTTTAGTCGTTATGACCGTGAGCCAATTATTACCTGGTTGCTCCGATGCTGGGATAATGGGGCAGATAGCATAGAACTGGATGGTAGAGAAGCCAGACAGTTGGGATCCCTGTCCAGAGACGGTGGTATTGATAAGATGCTTCCAAGAAGGTCAAACACTATCAGTCTCTGGAGGCGACTCTTGTCAGCTGTAAAGAGCAGGTATCCCTATAAAGATGATGTTATGAGCCACCTAAGCAAATGGACCACTATAGAAAAAGGTATTAACTACCTTAGAGAACTAGCTGTGCAAGAGTTCATTTATAGACACCCACGGGACATTGTAGATCCTGTAAATCCTGATGAAGTGGAATGCAACCAATCCATGTTCCGGAAGGTTGTGAAGAGTGCTCCACCGACACATACCCATACGTTGTCAATATTAGTCTGGGGAGAAGATGCTAGGGCACGACCTAGTGTGGGCGAAATGATTAACTGTATGCGACAGTATGAAGATAGTATTTCTTCCCCACTGCAGGCCCGTGTCTCGGCTGTGGGAAAAGTGACTAAGGAAGACAAGGACTCATTTAAACAACTGTCAGAAAAACTGTCCAGGATCGAGAATCAACTTAAATCTCTACCTACACAGGCCCGTGTTGCAGCCTTTAGGAGGAAACGCCCTCCTACTGGACCGGCTCAAAGGAAACGAAACACGTCACGAGGTATCCTGTGGTTTACCCTGCGTGATTATGGGGAGGACATGAACAGATGGCATGGACAACCTACCAGTACCCTACAGGCACGAGTACGTGAGTTGCAAGCTAACAGAAATACCAGAGAGAATTTTCCTAGGAGGATGGCTGCTCCAGTTACCAATGAGCAGGACTCCAGTCACGGTAGATGGGCCTCAGGTCCCTATTTCCCAAATATGAATAGGGGAAATGAAGGTCCAATCCCCGTGAGTTGCACGAATCCAATCTTTAATTAGAGGGGCCCTGCCTCCAGACAGGAGGAGGAGAGGGACAACCGAATTTATTGGACTGTGTGGATTCGATGGCATGGCACATTAGAACCACAAAAGTATCGAGCCCTGGTAGACACTGGTGCACAGTGCACCCTCATGCCATCGGATCATAAAGGGACAGAATCTGTCAGTATTTCGGGAATAACAGGGGGATCTCAAGAGTTATCTGTATTGGAGGCCGAAGTGAGCCTAACTAAAAATGAATGGAAAAAGCACCCCATTGTGACTGGCCCAGATGCTCCATGCATCCTTGGCATAGACTACCTTAAGAGAGGGTATTTTAAGGACCCAAAAGGATATAGATGGGCCTTTGGTGTAGCAGCTGTAGAGACTGAGGACATTAAACAGCTGTCTACCTTGCCTGGCCTCTCAGAGGATCCTTCTGTTGTGGGGTTGCTGAAAGTTGAAGAACAACAGGTGCCAATTGCTACTGCCACGGTGCACCGACGACAATATCGCACCAATCGAGACTCCCTGATCCCCATTCATAAACTGATTAGACAATTAGAAAACCAAGGAGTGATCAGCAAGACTCGCTCACCCTTTAATAGTCCTATATGGCCAATGCGAAAGTCTGATGGAGAATGGAGATTAACTGTGGACTATCGTGGCCTAAATGAAGTTACACCACCTCTGAGTGCTGCTGTGCCAGACATGCTAGAACTTCAATACGAACTGGAGTCAAAGGCAGCCAAGTGGTATGCCACCATAGACATTGCTAATGCATTTTTCTCTATTCCCTTGGCACCAAAGTGCAGGCCACAGTTTGCTTTTACCTGGAGAGGTATCCAGTACACCTGGAATCGACTGCCCCAGGGGTGGAAACACAGTCCTACTATTTGCCATGGACTGATCCAGACTGCACTAGAAAAGGGTGGAGCTCCAGAACATTTGCAATATATTGATGACATCATTGTATGGGGTGATACAGCAGCAGCAGTTTTTGACAAAGGGGAGAAAATAATCCAAATTCTTCTGAAAGCTGGTTTTGCCATAAAAAGAGGCAAGGTCAAGGGACCTGCCCGGGAGATCCAGTTTTTAGGGATTAAATGGCAAGATGGGCGTCGCCAGATCCCGATAGAGGTGATCAACAAAATAACAGCTATGTCCCCACCAAGTAACAAAAAGGAAACACAAGCCTTCTTAGGCGTTGTGGGTTTCTGGAGAATGCATATTCCAGATTACAGCCAGATTGTACGCCCTCTTTATCAGGTGACCAGAAAGAAAAATGATCTTTCAGTGGGGCCCTGAACAACAACAGGCTTTTGAACAGATTAAACAAGAAATTGTTTAATTTCAGATTAAACAAGATTGAACAGATTAAACAAGATTAAACAAGGGCTCTGAGGCCAATTACACTCCAACTGAAAAAGAAATACTGGCAGCACATGAAGGAGTTAAAGCTGCTTCCGAGGTAATTGGTACAGATGCACAGCTCCTCCTGGCAACCAGATTACCAGTACTGGGCTGGATGTTCAAGGGTAAGGCCCCGACTACTCATCATGCAACTGATGCTACATGGAGTAAATGGGTTGCATTAATCACACAGCGCGCTCGAATAGGAAATGCCAGTCGGCCAAGAATCTTAGAAGTGTTCATGGACTGGCCAGTAGGTAAAGACTTTGGGCTGCCACCGGAAGAGGAGGTGACACATGCTGAAGAAGCCCCACCATATACTGAGTTACCAGAGGATGAGAAGCGGTATGCCCTGTTCACCGATGGATCCTGCCATCTTGTAGGAAAGCATCGGAAGTGGAAAGATGGAGGGTGGAGTCCTATATGGCAAGTCACAGAAGCCACAGAAGGACAAGGTGAATCAAGTCAGTTTGCAGAGGTAAAAGCCATCCAGCTGTCTTTAGACATCGCTGAGCGAGAAAAGTGGCCAAGGATTTACCTCTACACTGACTCGTGGATGGTGGCAAATGCCTTGTGGGGGTGGCTAAAGCAGTGGAAGCGAAGCAACTGGCAGCACAGAGGTAAACCTATTTGGGCTGCCAAGTTGTGGCAAGATATTGCTGCCCAGCTAGAGAGACTAATTGTGAAAGCGCGTCATGTGGATGCCCACATACCAAAAAGTCGGGCCACCGAGGAACTTCTCAACAACTGACAAGTGGACCAGGCTGCCAAAGTGTTCCAAATAGATCTGGATTGGGAACACAGAGGTGAATTGTTTCTAGCTCAATGGGCCCATGACACTTCAGGTCATCAAAGAAGGGACGCAACATATAGATGGGCTCATGACTGAGGGGTGGACTTAACCATGGACATTATTGCGCAGGTTATCCATGACTGTAAAACATGTGCCACAATCAAACAAGTGAAACGGTTAAAACCTTTGTGGTAAGGGGGCGCAGTGGTTGAAATATAAATATGGGGATGCCTGGCAAATTGACTATATCACACTCCCTCAAACCCGCCAAGGCAAACACCATGTACTTACAACGGTGGAAGCAACCACCAGATGGCTTGAAACATACCCCGTGCCCCATGCCACTCCCCAAAACACTGTTCTGGGCCTTGAAAAGAAAATCTTGTGGCGACATAGCACTCCAGAGAGAACTGAGTTGGACAATGGTACTCATTTCAAAAGCAGTCTCATAGACAACTGGGCCAAAGTACACAGTATCAAGTGGGTATATCATATCCCCTATCATGTACCAGCTGCTGGTAAAATTGAAAGATACAATGGGTTATTAAAAACTACCCTGAAAGCAACGGGGGTTGGAAGCTTTAAAAATTGGGATAAGCATTTGGCACAAGCTACCTGGCTAGTTAAAACCAGGGGGGTCTATCAATCGAGCTGGCCCTGCTCAGTCAGGACTTCTGCATCCAGTAGACAGGGATGAAGTCCCTGTGGTTTCATGAAAGGCATCTATTGAGGAAAACTGTCTGGGTTTCTCCTGCTTCAGGCAAAGGCAAACCCATTCGTGGGATTGCTTTCACCCAAGGGCCTTGGATGTACTTGGTGGGTGATGCTGGAAGATGGTGAAGTTCAATGTATGCCTCAAGGGGTCCTAACTCTGGGTTAGAATGATCAATTTAGAACTGTATGATGTTAATCACTGCATGATGCTAACAGCGTTCAAGAAGTATCTTTCAGGTTAACGCAGTGGTGATGAGACCAGAGCTAGCTTCAAATGACGTCCAGTAACCTCCTCGAGGTTGACATCTTTAACATGCAACCCGTGGGCACGAACCATGACAAGTCTCATACCATCTCCCCTGCCCTAAGAGACTGCTATGCCAGATGGAAAACCACAGTCATGGACAAGTGATATCTGTATATATGTTTGAAAATTCAAAGAATAGCAGTGAACTGAGTATAACGTGAATGGTATGGAATAAGGGGTGGAATGTCCTGGTTTGGACTAGGACAGACTTTTCAGTTAAGTTTCTTTTAAGTGACTACTTTTCTGAAGTTGACTACACATGCCTGTTGTCATGGGAACTAGGGTCCCTGTTGGGTCTCTTTGTCCCACAGAGGAAGGGACTGTAGTGTGCTGCACCTGTGGGGAGGGGCGGACAGGACAGGTGACCCGAATTGACCAACGGGGTATTCCATCCAACCTATGTGATATACTCAGTTAAAAGCTGGGGGACCATGAGGGTCGTTCTCTCTTCCCCTATGGCCGACATCCTGGGAGGACTCTGCCTGTGCTCCTGCCCTCACTCCTGAACCCGGTTCCCGCCTGCTGCCGTGTGGTTCGGGACTCCCCAGTGCCTGCCCTGCAGCGTCAGCGGTGACGTGGTTGTCATCGGGGGAGCTCAGTAGCGGTTTTGTATACAGTTTATTATTTATTATACTCTTTCTTTTCCTTGTTATTGTTTATTAAAACAGTTTTAACTTTCCAACCCATAAGTCTCTCCCTTTTCTCTTTTCCTTTCCCCTCTGGGGAAGGAGAAGGTTAACAGAGAGCGTCTGCCATCCGTTTAACTGCCTTAAACAGTGAC
Organism: Nyctibius grandis; assembly: GCF_013368605.1. Classification (NCBI taxonomy): domain Eukaryota; kingdom Metazoa; phylum Chordata; class Aves; order Nyctibiiformes; family Nyctibiidae; genus Nyctibius; species Nyctibius grandis. Next base: position 23,422,136 of record NC_090694.1, read on the forward strand.
ATGCTGACTGAGAAAAATGTCCAGTACTTTACTTTATCTGTAGACTGACTCATGGATGGTGGGAAATGCCCTGTGGGGATGGTTGAAGCACTGGAAGAAAAACAACTGGCAGCGCAGAGGCAAACCCATCTGGGCACCTTACTTGTGGCAAGAGATTGCTGCCCGATTGGAGAAGCTGGTTGTGAAGGTATGTCACATAGATGCCCACGTACACAAGAGTCGAGCCACTGAGGAACAACAAAACAACCAGCAGGTGGATCAAGCTGCTAAGGTGAAAGTGTCTCAAGTAGATCTGGACTGGCATCATAAAGGTGAATTATTTTTAGCTCAGTGGGCCCATAATACATCAGGCCATCAAGGCAGAGATGCTACATATAGATGGGCTCGTGACCGAGGGGGGGATTTGACCATGGACACCATCGCACAGGTCATCCATGAATGTGAAACATGCTGCAATTAAACAAGCCAAATGACTAAAACCCCTGTGGTATGGAGGACAATGGCTAAACTATAAGTATGGAGAGGCCTGGCAAATTGATTACATCTCACTTCCATGAACCCGGGAAGGCAAGCACTATGTGCTCATGATGGTGGAAGCAAGTACCGGCTGGTTGGAAACATACCCCATGCCTCATGCCACTGCCCGTAACACTATTATGGGCCTTGAAAAGCAAATTTTGTGGTGACGTGCTACTCCAGAAAGAATCGAGTCAGACAATGGGACTCATTTCTGAAATAGCCTCATGGACACCTGGGCTAAAGAGCATGGTATTGAATGGATATATCATATCCCCTACCATGCACCCGCCACCGGGAAAGTGGAATGATGTAATGGACTGTTGAAGACTACTCTGAAAGCAATGGGTGCTGGGACATTCAAAAATTGGGATGAACACTTGGCAAAAGCCACCTGGTTAATTAATACCAGGGGATCTGTCAATCGGGATGGTCCTGCTCAATCTGAACTGTTGCGCACTGTAGAGGGGGATAAAGTCCCTGTAGTTCATGCAAGGAATATGTTGGGGAAAACAGTTTGGATTACTCCTGCCTCGAGCAAAGGCAAACCCATGTGTGGAATTGCTTTTGCTCAAGGACCTGGGTGCACGTGGTGGATGATGCAGGAGGATGGGTAAGTTAAATGTGTACCCCAAGGAGATTTAATTCTGGGCGAGAATAGCCAATAACTTGAACTGTATGATGCTAATTGTTATAGGCTACTGCTTGTCATCATTTCTCTAGTTATTTATCACAGTAAGAATCGCCCCAGACTGTGAACATGGCTGTACCAGATACACCAGCTGCGAGCTCCAGCTGCATGACACATCATCCTGCTGCACCCAACTTCACCCATCCATCACACCGTATTGTGGCCTGGTCCCGATCTGCCAACTGAATGAATCCCATATAATTTTTTCTTCTCCTGAAAGACTATTATGACAGACAGAACCCACAGTTTTGGACTAAATTAATTCAATGAAGTTTTTAGAGAGAGAGCCCACAAACTAAGGGAATGATATCTGTGTGTATATATGGAGATATATATATATATGTCGCTGTCACCGAAATCGGGAATAAAACCTCTTAACACCAATTTAGTATTAAGAAGCAGGCACTCCTCTATTGCAGCACTGGGGACACAAGGGATAGCTCCGCCTACATGTCCACTTTAGTATCAAAATTTAAGGATTTTTATACACTTTTTCAGTCAAGTCATTGTTACATAACCTTTACATTGATTGGTTTCACCCATCACACGATCACATCAATATTCCAATCTTACTATAATAATTGGTTAGCTCTCCATCACATGATCACATCAATATTTTAATTTTATTATAATCATTGGTTAGCTCTACTGACCGATATCTTTAATATTTAAATCAAGATAGGAAGGGTAAGGGGATTTCCAAGTACTATTACTGGTGTTCATTGTATTCAACTAGTGTCCATGACGGTCTCCTAACAAAACAAAAAGTCCAGTAACTTACCTAGTGGGGTGTCTATGGTTACCTGTTTAAAATTTAACAATCCTATAGTTAACTCTATAGATTCGAAAGCAGAACACAGCACTTCTTCTATTATTATACCTATTCTATTAAACTTATCTTCTTATGATTTTAAATTAAATTTCATTTAATTTCAAATATTTATAACATTTCCCCCCTTTGAAAGTTTTGAAAATCATTTCAAGACTTTCACCTTTATCTCTAGAGTTTATCTATTAATACATTTTCATTCAATTTTGTTGGTGGGAGCCTTAAAATCATTTATCTTTCATCTTGTGGTCTGGTCACTGCTTGGATAATCATCTGATTAAAGGCAGTCTTGTTGTTTATTTGTTTCTTTAGGCAATAATAGATCAGAAAAATCGTCATAAAGACTATTAGCAAAACTAATGCAGTGCTAATCAATGGTTTAGCCCATGAACTCAATTTCCATCCCAATCCACTGAAAATTTTGTCTATCCAATTTTCTTGCATGTCCTGTTGAAGTTTTTGGCTATCAATTTTTATTTTCTCCAATAAATCTAAATCATATTCCACATCTTGAGTCACATTTGGGATATGTATGCAGCAGTGGTCTACTCTATCTTTCAGATATCCACAAACCCCATGTTCTTTAAGTAAGAGCATATCCAATACCATTCTATTTTGTAAAGTCATTCTAGATGTTGCCTGTAATTGTAAATTTAAGTCTTTAAATCCTTTTCTGGTCACATTTACCAATTTCTCTACTTGTCCTGTTAACTGATATATCCATTCTCTATTCCTGTACGTTGATAAAGGAGTTAACAGGGATTCCAAAAACCAGCTCACTTTTACCCCAGTTGATGGTTCATTCCATTTATCTTCTTCTTCTGACCTTTTTACACGTTTTAATTTCAAATTTTCAAGTGCTCCCTTAAAGGGAGACTTTTTCCAAATTGGACATAATGTTGGCATGCCTAATGTTATTTGTTTTACTTTCCCATCTAAAGGTAAGTGGGTTGTCCAAGTTCCATCACTCATCGCCCAAACTAAATGTCCTGGGCTCTGAATTGTATCTTTTCTACAACTAAATCTCTTTCCTCTTATGGGAGTATATGCATCAGTCAATAGGAGGTCATTCTTAAGGCCTCAACATAGACACCCATATTTTAAAGCTGCTGCTAAAGAAGGAATTCCCTGGATCGCCCAGTTTATTGTGCTACAGTTGTAAACCTTTTTGCAATTCCACCAGGGTACAAAACTTTCCTTTTCTCGAATTGAACTTCCTTTATCATCTACTGATGGCCATACTGTAAAAATCGATCCGTCCCGAACAAAGCACCAGGAAGCATTTGCCATATATTGGAGTTGGGATAGTATGGTCATAGACCAGACTGAATCCCAAACTATTCCTTTTCTTTGTTGAGTTTGATTATTCTTTTCACATTTTGTTTCTGATATCCATACACTGGTGTTTCTTGTATCCATTTTAGGGTAATAACACCATCCCTTATTTGCTAAAACTCCATATAATCCGGGTTTTGCTACAAATCATCCTTTACATTCCCAAATGGTTGAATATACTGGTGCTTCTTCCCCAATTTTAACCTTTTGTAATTCCTAAGTCTCCCTAGGTTCCTGTCTACAAGTCATTGTCCCATTTTTATATTCTAAGTTAGTCAAATTCATAGTTAAAATTCCCCATGGAATTGGTTCACCCACTGCCCTTGGTATTGGTAAACAAGCTGTAATCTGTGACACATTTTGTAAGTTGGCAAACTCCTTGATTAATCCTAACATCAAATTTTCTTCCTGAGTTTTCCTTGGGAGATATAACAATTGATCTGTTTCTGTTTGAAGGTCTGTATCCCCATACCCTTTTGTTACACCATGTTGTCCAATTTTTGTCTCAAACCAGGCTCCCACTAACAATAATTCCCAAATCAATATTAATTTCACAAGTATTACAAACTGATATCCAAAGTTAGACATATTTCAGAGTCAATTTTGAAGTTTCAGCATCCCTTTTAACAATCCTCCACGCTGGCGGAGCTTTCTTCACTCTGGTACAATGTATCCACGCATTTGATTCAGCGACTTTTATGGCGGTGAATGTAGTCAGCAACACCTGGAAAGGTCCTTTCCAACGTTCCTGAAGAGGTTCAGAAGTCCAGGTCTTTATATAAACGTAATCTCCCGGTTGAAAATGATTTTGGAGTGTGATTGTGACACAGGATTTTCTAAAGACAGAGGTCTGTTCCACACAATCACACTCTGAAGCGCAGTTAGAGTTTTTCCTAAAGAAAGCAAATAGTTATATACATCTTGTTTCCCTTTTAAATACATATTTACATTTGGTTCAGGAGATTCATAAGGTTTTCCATACAATAGTTCATAAGGATTAATTGATGTCTCACTTTTTGGTTGAACCCGTATCCGTAAAAGGGCTAATGGAAGAGCCTGAGGCCATTTCAAATTGGTTTCTTGACATATTTTACTGATTTGTCTCTTTATTGTTTGATTCATTCTTTCTACCTTTCCACTAGATTGTGGTCTCCAAGGTGTATGTAAATCCCAAGTAATTCCCAACACCTTACTGATATTTTGCACTACCTCTGCAATAAAATGTGGACCTCTATCTGAGGAAATTTCAATAGGTACTTCATATCTCAGAATGATTTCTTGTAACAACCATTTAACAACTTCTTTTGCTTGATTTGTCTGACAGGGAAAGGCTTCTGGCCATCCTGAAAAAGTATCAACCCCTACCAGAATGTACCAATACCCATTTTGTCTAGGTAATTCCAAAAAATCTATTTGCCAATAATCTCCTGGTTCCATTCCTGATTTTAACACTCCCATTGGAAGTTTCTTTTTCACTAATGGATTGTTCTTTAAACAAACCTCACATTTAGCAATCGTCGTCTTTGCCATTTCTAGCATCTTTACTGATACAATTTGTCTCTTTAGGGAAGTTGGTAATGCTTCTGCTCCCCAATGACATTCCCTATGTTTTGTCTGTATTATTTCCCTCATCAAAAGTGGTGGAATCACCACTTGACCTGTTGCTGTCACCCACCATCCAGCTAAATTTTTCCTTGCATTCAATAAATTTGCTAACTTCTCATCTTCTTGTGAATATTTAGGTTCTTCTCTAGGTAGGGTAATAGTCTTAGAAGGAATTAATGCCATTTGAAAGGCATCTTTCTTTGCTACTCTTTTAGCTATCCTGTCAGCTAGTTTATTTCCTATTATTTCTTTTGAATTTCCTGTCTGGTGGGCTTTACAGTGCATGATTGCTACATTAGCTGGCTTCTGAACTGCTTGTATTAATTTCAAAATTTCTTCTTTGTATTTTATACTTGTTCCCTGGGAAGATAGTAATCCTCTTTCTTTCCACAGAATTCCATGGACATGTACTACACCAAAGGCATATTTTGAATCAGTCCAGATATTTACTCTTTTTTCTTTGCTCAATTCTAACGCCCTTGTCAAGGCTATCAATTCTGCCTTTTGAGCTGAGGTTGTGCAAGGTAAAGAATTTGCTTCTATGACAGAGTTTTCAGTCGTCACCGCATATCCTGCGTATCGAATTCCATCTTCCACAAAGCTGCTGCCATCTGTATACAGTTCCCAGTCAGGATCCTCCAACGGTGTATCCTTTAGATCCTCCCGACTAGAGTACGCATGTTCTATGGTCGTTAGACAGTCATGTTTTAGTTGCTCTTCTTCCTGTACAGAACTCAAAAAGACTGCAGGATTGACAAGGTTAGTAGTTTTCAGAATCACATCATCTTGTTCTGATAAAATCACTTGGTACTTCATCATTCTGCTAGGGGACAGCCAGTGACCCCCCTTTTGTTCTAAAACGGTGATTACCATATGTGGTACATATACTGTTATCATTCTCCCCAAAGTCAATTTTCGTGCCTCTTGTATTAGCATTACTGTGGCTGCAACTGCTCGGAGGCAACTTGGCCATCCTTTACTTACAGTGTCCAGTTGTTTGGAGAAGTATCCTACCGGTCTCTTCCAGCTTCCCATCCTCTGGGTTAACACTCCAAGTGCAAGATGTTGTCTCTCATGAGCAAACAGTTGGAAGTCCTTAGTCAAATCTGGAAGTCCTAGTGCTGGTGCAGTCATCAGGGCCTGTTTTAAATCCCGAAAGGCTCTTTGTTGTTTTCGGAATCCCAAGGGCAGCCCAGGCTTGCCGAAGATGTGAGATGGTGTCGAGTGCTTTCTCGCCAGCATGGGCCGATGTCCACACAACCTTAGAAAAAGTATCCACAGAGACATGAATATATTGTAGGCGACCAAAAGAGGGAATATGTGTTACGTCCCGTTTGCCACAGGTCCAAGGCTTGGCAGCCACGTGGGTTAACCCTGTGTGGAAACACCAGTCCGGGTCCTAGGCGTTGGCACTCCGGACAAGCGGCGGTGATAGATTTCGCGTCTGCAAAAGAGATCTTGAATTGATGGACTAACGCCCGAGCCCCTTGGTGAAAAAACTGGTGAGACAGAAATGCTTGATGAACTAGGTCTGGCACTGGAGGGGTCCAAGCGGGGGCTGCGAGAGCGTCGGCACACGCGTTCCCTTCACATATGAATCCTGGCAGACTGGTGTGGCTGCGAATATGCAAGATATAATACCTATGCATACGTCGGTTCACTACAGTCCATAGCATTTTTAGCAATGAAAATAATTGTTCTGAGTTTACCTCTTTGAGCAGCGCACGATCAACACGCTGCGCAATATCTGCTACATAAGCAGAGTCCGTAACAATGTTTACAGCACAATGCGAAAATGTTTTAAAAGCAACAATGGCAGCACTAAGTTCAACCAATTGAGGTGATCCCTGTACTAAATGCACCAATTCCTGCCATTGCCTTCCGTCATACCAGGTAACTACTGCTTTTCCCCATTTTCCAGAGCCGTCAGTAAAGACCGTGGGGCCTTGTACTGGGCTATCCACTGCCAGCGGCTTTTGAATCACTTGTAACTCTGCATGAATTTGTAACAATTTGTGACTGGGAAGATGATAAGATACCTGCCCTTCAAATCCTTCCAGGGCCAATTGAAATGGTAAACTGTTTGCCATACACCAGCTTACACAATCGTGTTCAATGGGAATTATCAGTTGACTGGGGTCTCGGCCCGTGAGTTGAACGCATCGTGTGCGTCCTTTCGTGATTATTTTTGATATCAGCTCATTCTGAGTGCTCACTGTTTTTCGTGGTTGAACGGATAAAAACAGCCACTCTAGAACGTGTAGCAGATCCTGCCAGCGCTCATTCCACTGGCCCAGTAATCCCATGGGATGATAGTTGGCAATGGCTACATATAAACTTACTGGTGTCTCTAAATCCACACGATGTACCTTTTTCTGTCACATACCATTGGCATATTGTGGGACTGTTTTTCATGCCTTGCGGTAATACCGTCCACTGATATCGTTGACAAGGCGCCATGTTGTTCCTACTAGGTATTGAAAAAGCAAATTAGCATTTGTCAGTTTCATGTAAAGGGATGGTGGAAAAAAAAAACAAAACCACAAACCAATCTTTCAGATCAATAACCAAAATATATAGTCTGCATCAATAACTCCTGGTAAAACAAATAGACCTTGCAAGGTTACACTAGAACGTCCGAGTAATAGTGCACTTAACCTGTTTCCAATGGGTCCCACGGCATTCAGTGGAACCTTATGCACTCTGCTATTCTCTGTTGTGATTGCGGTTGCTGTGGTAACATCCAGTCCGGCGCTCCCTGCCGTTCGGGCTGTGAGTTGACTGTTTAGGCCTGGAACTGGTTGGGAAGATTCATTTGTGTCAGCACACAGTTCCTCCCTGCGTTCTTTCTCCAGTTTCCCTGCACTCTGCAGCTGGTTGTTATCAGCTGACCTTGAGCATTATACTTAGACCTGCACTGCTTCACAAAATGCCCCAGCTTCCCACAGCGATGAAACATCAAAAGAGAGTTACCTCCCCTACTCAGCTTCTACTTCTTAGGGCAGTTTTTCTTAAAGTGACCTTCTTGCCCGCATGTATAACAACGATGAGCTACCTTAACTGCTGCCGCAAATGTTTTTGCTAAATGCTCCATCTGAAAAGTGGTGGTTCCTACTTTCCCGCAAGCATCCATTAGTTCGGTTAAGGTGGGGTTACCGTTTGCCATCCCTGCAATAATTTTCCTGCAGTCCTCGTTTGCGTTGTCCTTTGCTAACTGTAACAACAACGCTTCTTTAGCAGCCCCGTTTAGTATTTATTTTTCTAAGGCATCTCTCAACCTATCTAAAAAGGACACGTATCCCTCACCTGGACCTTGTTTTATTGTGGTCCAAGATTGTTGAGGAGCACCGTTATCTGGGACCTGCAACAGAGCCTGGAAGGCCAGTTCTTTTCCCTGTTGCAGGATTAAAGGATGCAAGCGAGCTTGCAATTGGGGAGAATTCATCGGAGGATCTCCCATCGACTGCGGTATTCCAGCCCCAAAACGGGGATCATCTTGTGGATATTCCAAATTCATCTATGCCTGTTCGTTAGCGAATCGTCTCCAGTTTACCTCAAAAAGCAACATTTGCATAGGGGTCAGTATCACTTGAGCAATCGCACGGCAGTCGTGGGCTGTCAAGTCTCCCATAAAAATACTACGCAATAACAATTGAGCATAGGGCGAGCCCAGACCATGTGGCATACATGTAGCTCTTAACTCCTTAATCACGTCCCAATTAAATGGCTCCCACTCGGGTGGGCCGTTCCTGTCCCCTTGATATACCGGGCAAGCCAATACCCCGCCACCCATAGCAGCCACGGCCCCGAAATCACCGTCCGCAAGTGCGTGCTCTCTTAATTTTCTCCAGAACTTGGCCGGGTCCAGGCCAGACACAGTAACCTGGACTGGCTGCAGCGTGAATAACTCCTCCATGCTACCACCTGACTTTCCCGACCCTCGGGCTCTGCAGCAATTATGTCCGCTTCCACCTCTTCAGAAAGATCTATTAAGGGTGGCTCAGTCTCAGATTCGGGTAACGGGACGGTAGAAGGATCAATGTTCCGCTGCTGTCCTCTGGGCGGTGGGGGGGGCTCTGGCGGTGCGGAGGGCAGTGGGGGGGCTCTGTCAGCATGGAGGGCGGTGGTGGGGGGGACCTCTGGCGGCGCGGAGGGCAAAGTCACTGTGAAAGGAGCTGTAGCCGCCTCAGCCACCGCCTTTGCTTCTCTGTCTGCCTTCATTTGCTCCAGTGAGTCTAAAACTAATCTCCACGTCGTCAACGACGCAGTGGCGATCTTGTCCCTCCTTGAGGCAGCCTCAAACAGAGAAGTTCCAGCGCTTTGCCACGTACTAACTTCGAAAGCAGTCTGCGCCGTAGCTGGCAAATTATTCTTTTTACACCATACCAGCAATGTTCTCAGGGCATTCTCCTCATATCTGATGCCCCTCCTTTCAAGTATGCTTATCAGTATTGTTAGTATGGAATTTTCCTCGGCTGAAATTTTAGCACCCATGTTAATTAGTCCCTAATGGCTCACCTCTCCAGGTGTCTGTTACAGTGGTCCGGACCTCAGGCTCAACTCCGCCTGTCTCAGCTACGTTGGGCACCGCCGTCACTGCTCATAGTCCACGGTCAATTAGCACCTCTAAATGCTCCGGTCGTTCCTCACACGCCCCGGTCGTGCCTCACCCGGGGCACCATTTGTCGTTATATTTGTCACGGCGGTCAAATAAAAACAGGAGACAGAATGATAGTTTCAAGCAGGCAGCAAAGCAAGAGCAAAAGCAAAAGAGCGCCTGTGTTTATTTTACTCCATTTTTTATATCTTCCCCCTCTAGCTGGCTAGCTTTATGATTGGTTGCACTCGCTATTCACGCGCCCGACCACAACCGCTGATTGGCCATCACGCGCCGGCCACGAGTCCATAGTTGGCAGCTGGAATATCACTCCGTATCTCGTTTTTCTCACATCCTGTTTTCTTGCTAAATTCCTTCAAGGTCAGGGCCGCCAGCAGCCCAGTCCAATCCCACATTCAGCCATCTCCAGGAAAGCAGGGCTCCATCACACGTAACAGTTACGTGGGATGGCAAATGCCATAACTCCAAACAACCCCCTCTTCCTCCTTCTTTTCCCAGCTTTTTATTGCTGAGCGTGATGTCATATGGTATGGAATATCCCTTTGGTCAGTTGGGGTCAGCTGTCCCAGCTGTGTCCCCTCCCAGCTTCTTGTGCACCCTCAGCCTACTCACTGGTGGGGCAGTGTGAGAAGCAGAAAAGGCCTTGACTCTGTGTAAGCACTGCTCAGCAATAACTAAAACATCAGTGTGTTATCAACACTGTTTTGGTCACAAATCCAAAACATAGCCCCACAGCAGCTACTGTGAAGAAATTTAACTCTATCCCAGCCAAAACCCGTACAGATACTGTCCTATCAGGCAGCCCCCATTACAGTGATTAAGCAAACCCACAGAAACAGGAACACTGCACCCCAGAACGTGACCCGTCAGTGGTCCTTTACTCAGAGCAAAACTACAGAAATGCAGGTCACTGACAGCTACCGCCTTAGGGAGATACCCCTGCAGTGGCTATGACGGTGCTGGGAAGCTGAAGCAGATGGGATACAGCTTTTGGCTTGGGAGACTGGAGCCATGAGGAGTTTGGGACCCATGTCACTTTAAACACTGTCCTGCACAGAAGAGATGGACTAGAGCTATCACGATGGTGGTGGTGTGGGCAAAACCGTCTCAGCTCATGGAATTTGAAGTAATTTAATTTAGTACCAATTAGCATAAACTTTTAATATCTGATTTGGGTATTGAGGAAAAAAAAGATAAACAATTAAAGAAAAACTTAGGAAAAACACTTTTTCTTCCCCTTCTCCAGGCTCAACTTCAGTCTAACACCTCTCCTCCCCACTTCGTAGTCTCAACTCCCCTTGTTTTTGCTGCACATTGCACTCAGTCCTACTCAATTCCTTCACTGAGGCAATGGGCAGTATAGGACATTGGGGTTGGTGCATATTAGTTTCTTTTTGCCATTCCTTGCTTCTCACTCCCTTTGGTAAGGTGATGGGTGTCACAGGAGAGATTGAGGTCAGTGTGTAATGGTTTCTTTCTGCCTATGGTTGGTCAGCCCTGGCTGAGCAGCCAAACTCCCACCCAGCCACTCCCTCCCTCCTGCTCAATGGGATGGAGGAAAGAATATGCAGAACAGGAGCGAGAAAGCTCATGGGTCAAGATAAATACAGGGAGATTGCTGACCAGTTACTGTTGCTGTCAAAACAGACTCAACTTGGGGAAAAATTAATTTATTACCAATTAATATGTTTATATTTAATTACTGATTCAGGTATTGGGAAGGAAAAAGACAAACATTAAAACACATAGGGAAAACACCTTTCCTCCCCCCTTTCCCAAGCTCAACTTCACTCCTTCACTCCAGATTCTTCTTCTCCCCACCTTGTTATCACTGCAGGTTACACTCAGTCCCTTCAGTGAGGTAATGATACCAGATGGTTTAGTAAAAGTAAGCCTCAAAGTAGGCCCTAAAAGGCCTACTCTGTGTAACCTTTAGACAGAATTAACTTTTCTTTCAGCAATTTTCCTTTCAGCTAAAATAACAGTACATTCTGAAGCGTTCTGAAGCATGTTTTGAAGACAAGATCTGCTTCTGGGACTGATAACACTTAGAGTTATAGTCATCACTGATTCTTGCTTGTGCTTAGTCTTAGAGAATCCAAGGTCTCTGTTAAATTCCTCACTAATTACAAAGAAGGGCCAGAGATAAACAAGACTGTGAAGAACATCTTTGTAGTGTCTTCAATGACTTGATTCATAGCTCTGGCACCAGGAGTAGAGATAAATCCTGTAAGAATCAGAACAAAATCTTCTCCTTGGAGCCACCTGTGTGTGTCAACAGAAAGGCCTCAACCACGCTTGCGCAGAAGCGGGGTTATACAGCGGACAACATAACTATGGGGGGGTTATGACCACTAGAGACCCCCAAAGACCACCCAAGACCCCTTCCCCAATTTAGTAAGCATGCGCAAAGACAATTACAGAATATATTAACATATGCATAAGGTTTCTTGGAATAGGTGGGCTTTTCTTGGAATTGTATGAATATTCATTTTTCTATAATGTATATAATGAGTGTGCTTTTGTCCCTCGGTGTGCATGCTAGGAGGAGAGATCCCCCATGCACCCAGCACCGCAATAAACCAATGTCGGCTTTCTAAACTATCATTTGGTTTAGAGAGTTTTCTTGGTTACTATTTTCCAGTAACAGTAATAAGCAGCGCAAGGGGGTATGTGCTAAAGTCAGTGCACAGTGGTTTCTCTTTGCCACTCCTTCTTTCTCATACTTTTCCTCTGCTCCAGCATGGGTTCTCCATGGGTTGCAGGCATCATGGAGCACCTTCTCCTCCTCTGACCTTATGTTCCCTCTGTTGTTTCTCACTCCTTTTTGTTCCCTCCGCCTCTCTCTGTCCAGCATTTTCTAATCTTTCTTAAACATGCTTTCACAGAGACACCACAAACTCTGTGAATTGGTTCAGCTTTGGCCTGCAGTGGGTCCATTGCTGAGCTGTCTGGAACCAGCTGTGTCTAGCACAGGACAGCCCCTTACTTTCTCCCACAGAGGCCAACCCTGCAGCCCCCACTGCTACTAAAACCTTGCTACAGACACACAATACACTTCAGCTCCTGTCTTCTTACTAATTTTTTTCCACTTCTCCTTGCTTCTTACTTGTTTCCTCTGCTCTGTTGTGGATCCCTCCATGGGCCACAGTCTCTTCAGGGGCATACCTACTCTGGTGTGGGTTCCTCCATGGGCTGTAGCCCCTTCGGGGGTGTACTGGCTCTGGCATGTGCTCCTCCATGGCCTGCAGCCCCCTCAGAGGTGTACCTCCTCTAGCACAGAGTGCCTGCTTCCAAGAGTGCATCTCCAGTCATGTCCCCTTCTACTTGCCTTCTCCACTTCTCTCACACACAGCCTTACATGCCTCCTCCTGTCTTTCCTTTTGTGTCTCCTGCCCCTAGCAGCTACTGCAATTTCTTAAATATGTTTGAGCAGAGGTGCCATGTGCTCCTCTGATTGGTTGAAGTTTTGGCACGTGGTGGGGTGTTTTCATCTGTTGCCGAGCTGGCTGGAACTGGCTGTGACCAGCACAGGGCAGTTCATGGCCTCCTCCCACACAGCCCACCCCTGCAGCCCCTTGCTCCTGAAACCCTGCCATTCATGCCCAATATAGGATGGCTAGCTTTCCCCACTGTGGTGGGTTGACCCTGGCTGGATGCCAGGAGCCCACCAAAGCTGCTCTATCACTCCCCCTCCCCCTGCAGGGGACAAAATATAATGAAAGGCTCATGGGTCAAGATAAGGACAGGGAGATCACTCAGCAATTACTGTCATGGGCAAAACATTAATTAATTTAATTTATTACCAATCAAATCAGAGTGGGATAATGAGAAATAAAACTAAATCTTAAAAGACCTTCCCTCCACCCCTTCCTTCTTTCTGGGCTTAACTTTACTCCTGAATTCTTTACCTCCTCCCCCCAAGCGGCACAGGGGGACGGGGAATGGGGGTTGTGGTCAGTTCATCACATATCATCTCTGCTGCTCCTTCCTCCTCAGGGGGAGGACTCCTCACACTCTTCCCCTGCTCTAGCGTGGGGTCCCTCCCATGGGAGACAGTTCTCCATTAACTTCTCCAACATGGGTCCTTCCCACAGGCTGCAGTTCTTCACAAACTGCTCCAGCATGGGGTCCCTCCCATGGGAGACAGTTCTCCATTAACTTCTCCAACATGGGTCCTTCCCACAGTCTGCAGTTCTTCACAAACTGCTCCAGCATGGATCCTTTCCACGGGATGCAGTCCTTCAGGAATGGACTGCTCTAGTGTGGGCTCCTCTTTCCACAGGGCCACAGGTTCTGCCAGGAGCCTGCTCCAGCGTGGGCTTCCCACAGGGTCACAGTCTCCTTCAGGCACATCCACCTGCTCCGGCATGGGGTCCTCCATGGGCTGCAGGTGGATATGTGCTCCACCATGAACCTCCATGGGCTGCAGGGGGACAACTTGCATCACCATGGTCTTCACCACGGGCTGCAGGGGAATCTCCGCTCTGGTGCCTGGAACACCTCCTCCCCCTCCTTCTTCACTGGCCATGGTGTCTGCAGGGTTGTTTCACATATTCTCACTCCTCAGTGCAGGTTCCCACACAGGTTTTTTTTTTTCCCCCCTTGTTAAATATGTTATCACAAAGGTGCTACCACTGTTGCTGATTGGCTCGGCCTTAGCCAGCAGCGGGTCAGTCTTGGAGCCGGTTGGCATTGACTCTATCGGACACAGGGGAAGCTTCTAGCAGCTTCTCACAGAAGCCACCCCTGTAGCCACCCCCATAGCCACCCCCGGCAACCAAAACCTTGCCACGCAAACCCAATGCACCCACTCAGAAAGTGAATGCAAATAGCACCCTAGAAGGAAAAAACAAGCATGTCTGTTGGTGCCATTGGATGCCACTTAAGCTAGACTCAGATAACGGAAGCCATTTCAAAAACACAAACACTCAAGAATGGAATGAAGATCATGGATTTGAAGAAGTATATCACATTCCCTGTCATCCCCAAATGTCTGGAAAGGTAGAGCAATACAGTGGCTTACTTCAAAAAATGCTAAAAGCCCTAGCGAAAGGGAATCTCAGGGGATGAGAATCTCATCTCCAGGAAGCTGTGTGGTTAGTTAACCCATCAGAGTAGCCCTGCAGAAAACCATACACCTGTCCTGGTTTCACTGGGATTTGGTTTCAGTTTGTGGCCAGCCATGGTGATCAAGGCCCTCAGCAGTTAAATCCAGGGCAGCTGACCCTGGCTGGCCCACAGGTGTATTCTATATCATTGACATCAAGCTCACTATAAAAGAGAGGGTTTGGTGATAAGAGTGGGATGGAGCAACTTGCTAGTGATTTGTGGATGAGTTTTTTGGGGGTTTTTTTGGGGGTTTTTTTGTGTTTGTTTTTTTTTTTTTTTTGGTGTTGTTGTCTGTTTTGTGTTGTCATTTATATTGATTTTCTTCATTTCATTAAATCTGGTTTACTTAATCCCATGACTCTCTCTCTCTCTTTTTCCCAATTCCCTTCCTCATTTGGGGAAGGGATGTTGGGTGATAGAAAAACTGCTATTGTTTAGCCCCGGGTGTAGGCTAAATAAAAACAGTTTATTTGGCACCCAGTGTAAATAGATCACCTGGGAGAACCATAGACTTTTGGTCTAAGAGTCTTGGAGGGTTGAAGTTTTCAGATTTTACTGGGTTTTGTATGAGCATTCATCATGCTGGTGTTAATAGCAGGGCCACTGGGTGGCATTCTCTGGTGTTTGGTTTTACAGTTGCTTTTGGAATGGTTAATCAAGTGTGTGGTTTGGCTATTGTTTGTTACTGTTTTTGTGTGGTTTGTCACTTCTGGGCATGGACTTAGAGGTATCGGTCTGCTATGTGGTTTGGCATTGGTTTATGGTATTATAAATTTATTTGGAACTGTGCCCATTTCTGATTTCTACAGAATGGGAATGAGTGACCTGTATGTTCTTTTTCCTTTGGAGTGGATCTCACTGGCTTTTGAAAATTTTGAATACCCATGGGATGTCTCGACCACCATGGTCATATTGTCAGGCCTTTTGAATGTTTTGCCGTTCTTGCTCTTGCTTCAGCATTGGTATAAGGGCAGATATGGCACAGCTGCTGCAACCACTGCAGCTGCCCTGGTCCCCACAACTGGAATCGCAGATACTTGGACCCTGTCAGTCCCTACAGCAGACACCCTGGCTACCCCAGAGGCTATTCAGATCTCCGCACTGGGCAGTGTGATTACCCAACTCCAGGAAGCACTTGCTGTAATGACCCAGACCTTGGCAACTAGGGCTGCAGCTTATCAGCCCCCAGTGATGGGTGATGCGGCTAACCTAGGGACTCAACTAGTGCTAGTATCGGTTGCTCCTGTACAGAAGATGAAAACCACAAAAAGGGCAAGTCGTGATGGCCAACCAGGGACATCACAGGAGGCCGAGCCAGAGGTGACTACTCGATCCCTATCCCTGAGTGAGCTGCGGGACATATGTAGAGATTACAGCCATCATAAAGGTGAGCAGCTTGTTACTTGGCTGCTCCGCTGCTGGGATAACGGAGCCAATGGTCTCAAGTTAGATGGTAGAGAAGCCAAGCAGCTGGGACCAATGGCTAGAGAAGCAGGTATTGATAGGGGTCTTGCAAGTGGTGCAGAGCCCCTCACTCTCTGGCAGCGACTCCTGCAAAGCATAAGGAACAGGTATCCTTTTAGGGATGATGTCATATACCACCCAGGCAAGTGGACAACCATTGAGAGAGGAGTTAAGAATCTCGGGGAAATAGCTGTGCGGGATCTAATTTTTGCTGGCCTAGATGACCTGCAGACACCACTAGATCCAGATGCACTCAAAGTTACTGGACCCATGTGGCGCAAGCGGGTACAGACCGCACCACCATCTTATGGCAATTCATTAGCGTTATTTAGCTGGGCTGATGCCGATGCACCAACAGTGGGCGACATAGATAATCGGATGCAGCAATATGCAGACATTCTTGTTTCCTCCACACGGGCCACTGTCTCTGCTATGTAAAAAACATGTAACGAATCCACAGAGCTGCTCGGTAAGGTGTTGGACAAATTGTCCCAGATGGAGGACAGACCCCGCTCCCCACCTGCACTGAAGAATGTCTCGGCCATCAGGAGACAGCATCCCCCTGCAAGAACTCCTCGGGAGAGATGGTACACATCATGAGGCACCCTGTGGTTTTTCCTGTGTGACTATGGAGAAGGCATGAGGAAATGGGATGGAAAACCTACCTCGGCTTTATGGACATGTGTACATGAGTTACAAGGTGCACCGACTAGGAATGGGGCTTCTTCCAGGAGATTTGTTGCTCCAGTTTCCAATGGGAAGCTCTCCAGACAGCATAGATGGGCTTCAGATCCCTATTTACCAGACGTGAATAATGGGGATCAAATCTACGTGAGATACTCGAACCGAGATGTCGATAATGAACGCTATGTTCAGGATTAGAGGGGCCCTGCCTCCAGCCAGGTGGAAGATAGGGACAACCGTGTTTTTTGGACTGTGTGGGTTCGATGGCCTGGCACATCAAAGATACAGCAGTATAGGGCTTTAGTGGACACTGGTGCACAATGCACCATAATACCATTGAACTATAAAGGGACTGAATTGTTTTCTATCTCTGGTGTGACAGGAGGCTCCCAAGAGCTGACTATATTGGAAGCTGAAGTGATTCTGACTGGGAGTGAGTGGCAGATGCACCCTATTGTCACGGGCCCAGATGCCCCATGCATTCTTGGCATAGATTACCTGAGAAGAGGGTATTTCAAGGACCCGAGGGGATAGCGGTGGGCATTTGGTGTAGTGGCTGTAGAGACAGAAGAAATTAGACAGCTGTCTACCCTGCCCGGTCTATCAGAGGACCCTTCTATTGTGGGGCTGCTGAGGGGCGAGGAGCAAAAGGTGCCTATTGCTACTAGAACGGTCCACTGACGACAATATTGGTCTAACAGAGACTCCCTGATCCCCATCCACGAGCTGATCCGTCAACTGGAGAGCCAAGATGTGATCAGCAAAACATGCTCCCCCTTCAACAGTCCCATATGGCCAGTGTGAAAGTCCAATGGGGAATGGAGACTAACTGTGGACTATCATGGCCTGAACAAAGTAACACCACCGCTGAGTGCTGCCATACCGGACATGTTAGAACTCCCTTACGAACTGGAGTCAAAGGCAGCCAAGTGGTATGCCACGATTGACATCGCAAATGCGTTTTTCTCCATTCCTTTGGCAGTGGAGTGTAGGCAACAGTTTGCCTTCACCTGGAGGGGCATCCAGTACATGTGGAATTGACTGCCCCAGGGGTGGAAACATAGCACCACCATTTGCCATGGACTGGTCCAGACTGCACTGGAGAAGGGTGGAGCTCCAAAACACCTGCAATACATTGATGACATCATTGTATGGGGTGATACAGCAGGAGAAGTTTTTGAGAAAGGGGAAAAAGTAATTAGAATTCTTCCAGAAGCTGGTTTTGCTATCAAACGTGCTAAGGTCAAGGGACCTGCAAAAGAGATTCAGTTTTTAGGAATCAAGTGGCAAGATGGCTGCTGTCAGATCCCAATGGATATGATCAACAAAATAACAGCGATGTCTCCGCCAACTAACAAAAAGGAGACACAAGCTCTCCTAGGCATAGTAGGCTTCTGGAGGATGCACATTCCCCATTACAGTCAGATTGTGAGCCCTCTCTACTAAGTGACTCGAAAGAAGAATGACTTTAAATGGGGCCCTGAGCAACAACAGGCTTTTGAGCAAATCAAACAAGAGATAGTCCATGCAGTGGCCCCTGGACCAGTCTGGATGGGACCAGAAGTAAAGAATGTCCTCTATACTGCAGCCGGAGAGAACGGTCCTACCTGGAGCCTCTGGCAAAAGGCACCAGGGGAGACTCGAGGTCGACCCCTGGGGTTTTGGAGCCAGGGATACAGAGGATCAGAGGACCATTATACTCCAACTGAAAAAGAGATACTGGCAGCCTATGAAAGGCATTTGAGCTGCCTCAGAAGTAATTGGCACTGAGGCACATCTCTTCCTGACACCCAGATTGCCAGTGTTGAACTGGATGTTTAAAGGACAGACCCCCTCTACACATCATGCAACTGATGCTACATGGAGTAAGTGGGTTGCATTGATTACTCAGCGGGCACGAATAGGGAACCTTAATTGCCCAGGAATTCTGGAAGTAATCACGGACTGGCCTGAAAGCAAAGATTTTGGAATGGTGCCAGAGGAGGAGTTCATGTGTGCTGAAGAGGCCCCACCATACAATAGACTATCAGAGAATGAGAAGCATCATGCCTTGTTCACCAATGAATCTTGTCGTATTGTAGGTAAGCAGCGAAGGTGGAAAGCTGCTGTGTGGAGTCCTATGCGACGAGTGGCAGAAGCAGCTGAGGGAGAAGGTGAGTCGAGTCAGTATGCAGAAGTAAAAGCCATCCAGCTGGCTCTAGACATTGCTGAGCGAGGAAAATGGCCAGTACTCTCCCTGTATACTGACTTGTGGATGGTAGCAAACGCCTTGTGGGGATGGCTGAAGCACTGGAAGAAAAACAACTGGCAGCACAGAGGCAAACCCATCTGGGCAGCTGAATTATGGCAGGATATTGCTACCCGATTAGAGAAGCTGGTTGTGAAGGTACATCATGTAGATGCTCACGTACCAAAGAGCAGAGCCCCTGAGGAACAGCAAAACAACCAGCAGGTGGATGAAGCTGCTAAGATGAAAGTGGCTCAAGTACACCTGGACTGGCAGCATAAAGGTGAACTATTTTTAGCTCAGTGGGCCCATCAAGGCAGAGATGCTACATATAGATGGGCCTGTGACCGAGGGGTGGATTTGATCATGGACACCATCGCACAGGTCATCCACGAATGTGAAACATGCGCTGCAATTAAACAATCCAAATAGCTAAAACCCCTGTGGTATGGAGGACGATGGCTGAAATATAAGTATGGAGAGGCCTGGCAGATTGATTACATCTCGCTTCAACGAACCTGCCAAGGCAAGCGCTACGTGTTCATGATGGTGGAAGCAAGTACCGGCTGGTTGGAAACATATCCTGTGCCTCACACCACTGCCCGTAACATTATTGCGGGCCTTGAGAAGCAGGTTTCGTGGCGACATGGCACTCCGGAAAGAATAGTAAGACAATGGGACCCATTTCTGAAATAGCCTCATGGACACCTGGGCTAAAGAGCATGGTATTGAAGGGATATATCACATCCCCTACCATGCACCAGCTGCTGGGAAAGTAGAATGATGTAATGGACTGTTGAAGACTACCCTGAAAGCAATGGGTGATGGGACTTTCAAAAAACTGGGATGAACACTTAGCAAAGGCCACCTAGTTAGTTAATACCAGGGGATCTATCAACTGGGCTGGTCCTGCTCAATCCGAGCTGTTGCGCACTGTAGAGGGGGATAAAGTCCCTGTAGTTCATGCAAGAAATATGTTGGGAAAGACAGTTTGGATTACTCTTGCCTCGAGCAAAGGCAAACCTATGCATGGAATTGCTTTTGCTCAAGGACCTGGGTGCACGTGGCGGATGATGCAGGAGGATGGGGAAGTAAAATGTGTACCCCAAGGAGATTTAATTCTGGGCGAGAATAGTCAATAACTGTATGGTGTGAAGTGTCATTTCTTATAGTAAGAATCACCCCAGACCCTGAACATGGGCTGCAGCAGATACATGCACTGCAAGATCAAGATACAATACACCATCCTGCTGTTCCCAACTTCAGCAGTCCGTAACACCATATGGAGGCCTGGTCCTGAGCTCCTAACTGAGTGGATCCTATACCAATGTGTTTTCCTGCCCTGAGAAATACTATGAGAAATGGAACCCATGTATTTGGACTGAATTGTTTCAATGGACTGGAAAGAGTATCTGTGTGGATGTGTATTTATGTTGAGGGATGGGGAAAAATGGTAGTGACTTGATGTAAATGATATAGAATAAGGGGTGGAATCCTGTCCTGGTTTCCCTGGGATTTGGTTTCAGTTTGTGGCCAGCCATGGTGATCAAGGCCCTCAGCAGTTAAATCTGGGGCAGCTGACCCAGGCTCGTCCATAGGTGTATTCTATATCATTGACATCAAGCTCACTATAAAAGAGGGGGTTTTCTGGGAAGAGCTGGGGGTTTTTCCTGTTCTCCTTACCTCTCTTCCCTTCTCCTTGTCTCTTGTTGCGATTCCTGGAGCAACTTGCCAATGATTTGTGGATGAGTATATTTCTGTCTGTTTTGTGTTGTCACTTATATTGATTTTCTTCATTTCATTAAATCTGGTTAACTTCATCCTATGAGTCTCCCTTTTTTTTTTTTTTTTCCCCAATTCCCTTCCTTATTTGGGGAAGGGACACTGGGTGAGAGAAAAACTGCTATTGTTTAACCCTGGGTGCGGGCTAAACAAAGACAATACCCTGAGCTCAGCTATGTGATAAGGTACTGGCAAAGCCTGGAGATGTTTGGATGGGGAGGCACATTCTTGTTTCTCATCCTGCAGCAGTCAAAATCTCTAAGGAAGGGGCTCCTATCACTTGAGGACCAGGGTTTACTTATGTACTGGATCTGGCTGGAATGGAGTTCATTTTCTTCATAGCAGCCCATATGGTGCTATTTTAGATTTGTGATTAAAGCAGTGTTTATAACACACCAGTGTTTTAGGTGTTGCTGAACAGCACTTGCACAGCATCAAGGCTTTTTCCCACTCTGCCCCCCCCGGATGGGGTTGGGCAAGAGCTTGGTAGGGGAAGCAACCAGGACAGCTGACCCAGCTTGACCAAAGGGATGTTCCATGCCTTATAAGATCAGGCTCAGCAATAAAAACTGAGGGGAGGGGGATTTTGTATAGGTAACCATTGCTTGGAGACTGACTGGGCATTGGTCTGTTTGTGAGAGGTGGTGGGTGATTGCCTTTGCATGAGTTGTTTTGGCTTTTTTTTTTTTTCTTCCTCTTTGCTTATTAAACTATCTTTATCTTGACCCACAAGTTTTCTCTCTCTTGCTCCTCTTCTTCTGTCCTCCACTGCATCAGGCAATAGCATTTAATACTGCAGTGAACTCCACCCCTTGCCCTGCTCCAATGAGGGCATATACACAGGCCACAGTCCCTGCAGGAGAGTACCTGCTCCAAGAGGGGTGTACCCATAGGCCACAGTTGCTTCGGGGTGTATCTGCTCTAGTATGGACTTGACTACATGTCACAGTGCCTTTAATTTCAGTTCATGCTGAAGTTCCAGCATGTCCAGTACAGGAACAGCAGCAATACTCTGGCCATATGCCAGCCCAGGCACATAGCTATTGCTGTTATCAAAATGTTCCCAAGCACAGCAGAGTAAGTTGATAAACACTGCAATACACAACAAAAGCCAGAAGCAGCCACTAACAAGACCTAACCTCTAATATACAGCAAAGTAAGCAAGCCCTGTAGCCAGCACAGAAGCCTGCCAATTAGCAGCTAAACAGCTATAGCAGTTTTAAATTCAGTCTAGCCTGATCAAATCTGTCATTGTCTTTAACTCCTCTGGGCCCAAGTTGGGCACCACAAAGGACAATAGGGGGTTAACTCTGCTGCTAGACAGCTAAGCACCACACAGCCATTTGCTCACTCTGCTGCCATTGGGGTGGGGGAGATAATCAGGACAAAAGCAAGAAAACTTGTGGTTAGAGATAAAGGCAGTTTAATAGGTAAAGCAAAAGCTCTGCACACAAGCAAAGCAAAATAAGGAATTCATTCACTACTTCCCATCAGCAGGCAGATGTTTAGCCACTTCCTGGGAAGTAGGGCCTCAGCATCTGTAACAGTTACTTGGGAAGACGTGTTATAACCACAAATGTCCCCCCTTCCTCCTTCTCCCCCCCCAGTATTTATTGCTGAGCCTGATGTCACATGGTATGGAATATCCCTTTGGTCAGTTGGGGTCAGCTGTCCTGCCTGTGCCCCTCCCAACTTCTTGCACACCTCTAGACTACTTACTGTGGGGGCAGAGTGGGAAAAAGGAAAGGCCTTGATGCCATGCAAGCACTGTTCAGCAATGGCTAAAACATCAGTGTGTTATCAACACTGTTTTGGTCACAAATCCAAAACATAGCACCAAAAGGGCTGCTATGAAGAAAATTAACTCCATCCCAATCAGACTCAGTACACCCACTCAAAGGAAAGGAACCATGGCTGCATGCCATGTGCCACCCTGTGGTTCCATCTGTGCAAGCATGGGGAGGACATGAGCAAGTGAGACAGTGCAACTGCCTTGGTCCTGGAAGCCCGTGTACGTGAATTAAGGGGAAAAACAGTGGCTAAAAAGGGTCCATCCAGGAAGATTACTGCTCGAGTGGCTGTTGAGCCATTCCCCAGATGTGGTAGAAGGGATGAGGATGCCTCTCCGCCTTTGATACTGATCCAATGGACATGTCTGTGTGGCTTTGAATACCACTCCTGGTACCATGATGAAGGGACTTCTTGTTTGCAATTACAGGAGTCAAGTAATGAATGATCTGACAAGGAATAGGGGGGCTCTGCCTCCAGCCAGGCAGAGGAAAGAAATGACCAGGTTTACTGGACTGTATGAATTTGACGGCCTGGCACATTGGACCCATGGGAGCATAAGGCTTTTGTGGACACCAATGCACAGCATACCCTAATGCCATGAGGTTACAAGGGGGTGGAACGCATCTGGATTTCTAGAGTGATAGGGGGATCCCAACAGCTGTCTGTGCTGGAAACCAAGGTGAGCCTAACCAGGATCAAGTGGCAGAAGCATCCTCTTGTGACTGGCCTGGAGGCCCCATGTATCCTTGGCATAGACTACCTCAGAAGAAGGTCTTTCAAGGGCCCAGAAGGGTGCTGGAGGGCATTTGATGTAGCCACTGTGGATACAGAAAAGATGAAACAGCTGTCTACCTTGCCGGGCCTCTCTGAGAATCCTTCTGTTGTGGGATTGCTGTTTATCTGTTGTGGGTTAACAGGGGTAGGCACCTAAGCACCACACAGCCATTTGCTCACTCCCCCGCAGTGAGAAAAAAACCAAACTAAACCAACAAAACGAAACCAAAACCCCAAAAAACCCAAGTGATGCAAAAAGCAATTACTTACCACCAGCCGACCAATGACCAGCCAGTCCCCAAACAACAGCAGCCCTGGCAAACTCCTCCCCCAGTTTAATTGCTTAGCATGATGTTATATGATATGGAATACCCCTTTGGTCAATTTGGGTCAGCTGTCCTGGCTGAATTCCCTTCCAGCCTCTTGTCCATGACCAACCTACTCTCTGGGAGGGGCAGAGTGAGAAATGGAGAAAGCCTTCACATTGTGTAAGCACTGCTCAGCAACAGTCAAAACCCTGGTGTGTTAATGTCCTGGTTTGGCCCAAACCAAGCCAATTAGTCTTAGAGAAACCAAGGTCACTGCTAAATTCCTCACTGCTTATGAGTGAAGAGCCGAAGGGGGGTCACACCTGCAGGGAGGAGCAGACAGGGCAGGTGACCCAAGATTGACCAACGAGGTATTCCATCCCATACACGTCATTCTCACTTTCCTATTTATCACTAACCCACTGCCTCCTGGAGGTGGGGACTTCACCATCTTGCAACATCACCCACCAAGTACATCCAGGACCCTGAGCAAAAGCAATCCCACGAATGGGTTTACCTTTGCCCGTTGCAGGAAGAACCCAGACAGTTTTTCCCAACAGATTCCTTTCATGCACCACAGGGACTTTATCTCCTTCTACTGTATGTAGAAGGTCTGACTGAGCAGGGCCAGCTCGATTGATAGATCCCCTGGTGTTAACTAACCAGGTAGCTTGTGTCAGATGCTTATCCCAGTTTTTAAAGGTTCCACCCCCCATTGCTTTTAGGGTAGTTTTTAACAGCCCATTATACCGTTCAATTTTCCCAGAGGCTGGTGCATGGTAGGGGATGTGATATACCCATTCGATGCCATGCTCTTTGGCCCAGTTGTCTATGAGACTGTTTTTGAAATGAGTCCCATTGTCCGACTCAATTCTCTCTGGCGTGCCGTGTCGCCACAAGATTTGCTTTTCCAGGCCCAGAATAGTGTTCCGGGCAGTGGCATGGGGCACAGAGTATGTTTCCAACCATCCGGTGGTCGCCTCCACCATGGTAAGCACATAACGTTTACCCTGGCGGGTTTGAGGGAGTGTGATATAGTCAATTTGCCAGGCCTCCCCATATTTATATTTCAACCACCGCCCCCCATACCACAAAAGTTTTAACCGTTTGGCTTGCTTAATTGCGGCGCATGTTTCACAATCATGGATAACCTGTGCAATAGAGTCCATAGTTAAGTCCACCCCTCAGTCATGAGCCCATCTATATGTTGCATCTCTCCCTTGATGACCTGAAGTGTCATGAGCCCACCGAGCTAAAAATAGTTCACCTTTATGTTCCCAGTCCAAATCTATTTGGAACACTTTAGCAGCCTGATCCGCTTGTTGGTTGTTTCGATGTTCCTCAGTTGCCCGACTTTTAGGTACGTGAGCATCTACATGACGTACCTTCACAACTAGTTTCTCTAGCCGAGCAGCAATATCTTGCCACAGTTCAGCAGCCCAAATAGGTTTACCTTTGCGCTGCCAGTTGCTTCGCTTCCACTGCTTTAACCACCCCCACAAGGCATTTGCTACCATCCATGAGTCAGTATAAAGATACAGCCTTGGCCACTTTTCTCGTTCAGCAATGTCTAAAGCCAGCTGGATGGCTTTTACCTCTGCAAATTGACTTGATTCACCTTGTCCTTCTGTGGCTTCTGTGACTCGTCGTATAGGACTCCATACAGCAGCTTTCCACTTCCGATGCTTTCCTACAAGATG
Organism: Nyctibius grandis; assembly: GCF_013368605.1. NCBI lineage: Eukaryota > Metazoa > Chordata > Aves > Nyctibiiformes > Nyctibiidae > Nyctibius > Nyctibius grandis. Next base: position 23,447,572 of record NC_090694.1, read on the forward strand.
GCAGGATCCATCGGTGAACAGGGCATACTGCTTCTCATCCTCTGGTAACTCAGTATATGGTGGGGCTTCTTCAGCATGTGTCACCTCCTCTTCCAGTGGCAGCCCAAAGTCTTTACCTACTGGCCAGTCCATGAACACTTCTAAGATTCTTGGGCGATTAGGGTTTCCTATTCGAGCCCTCTGTGTAATTAATGCAATCCATTTACTCCATGTAGCATCAGTTGCATGATGAATAGTAGGAACCTTACCCTTGAACATCCAGCCTAGTAATGGTAATCGGGGTGCCAGGAGAAGCTGTGCTTCAGTACCAATTACCTCTGAAGCAGCTCTAACTCCTTCATATGCTGCCAGTATCTCTTTTTCAGTTGGGGTGTAATTGGCCTCGGAGCCCTTGTATCCTCGACTCCAAAATCCTAGGGGTCGACCTCGAGTCTCCCCTGGTACTTTCTGCCAGAGGCTCCAGGTAGGACCATTGTCCCCAGCTGAGGTGTAGAGCACATTTTTAACATCTTGTCCCGTACGGACTGGTCCAAGGGCTACTGCATGCACAATCTCTTGTTTAATCTGTTCAAAAGCCTGTCGTTGTTCAGGGCCCCACTGAAAGATCATTCTTCTTTCTGGTCACTTGATAAAGAGGGCGTACAATCTGGCTGTAATCTGGAATATGCATTCTCCAGAAACCCACAACGCCTAAGAAGGCTTGTGTTTCCTTTTTGTTAGTTGGTGGGGACATGGCTGTTATTTTGTTGATCACCTCTATCGGGATCTGGCGACGCCCATCTTGCCATTTAATCCCTAAAAACTGGATCTCCCGGGCAGGTCCCTTGACCTTGCCTCTTTTTATGGCAAAACCATCTTTCAGAAGAATTTGGATTATTTTCTCCCCTTTGTCAAAAACTGCTGCTGCTGTATCACCCCATACAATGATGTCATCAATGTATTGCAAATGTCCTGGAGCTCCACCCTTTTCTAGTGCAGTCTGGATCAGTCCATGGCAAATAGTAGGACTGTGTTTCCACCCCTGGGGCAGTCGATTCCAGGTGTACTGGATACCTCTCCAGGTAAAAGCAAACTGTGGCCTGCACTTTGGTGCCAAAGGAATAGAGAAAAATGCAAAAAAGAAAAATTGACTTTGAAACATGTCTTTTAATCTTGTGTATCACATTGAAATATGGGGAAATGGATATTGATTTGGAGATTGATGTTAGTGGGAGCCTGGTTTGAAGTGAAAACTGAACAATATGGAGTATCGGTGAGAGACAGAGACCCATTGAGATTGAGACATGATTGTACTCAGATTCCAGACTTTAATTCTGAAAAATTGCAGGTGAACTGAGAAAATAAAAAGGAAGGGCGAATAAGAAATAAAAGACAAACAGAAGTGGAACAGTTGATATACCTCCCAAGAAAAACCCCAGAAGAAAATTTGATGTTAGGATTACTTAAAAGAGTTTGCCAATTTGCAAAACGTGTCACAAATTACTGCTTGTCTATCAATACCGAGAGCAGTAGGAGAATCAATTCCGTGAGGAATTTTAACTATGAACTTAACTACTTCAGAGCATAAAAATAAAACCACACATTGCGAACAGAAACCTGGAGATGAATGGCAAGAACAAGTGGAGAATATTAGAAAACAATGGAAATCTCTAGGAGTAGGGCTGATTGATTGTGAGAAATTATTAAATTATGTTTTTACCAAAATAGGGAGGTTACAGAATATAAGATGGTGTTCTTATAATGAACCAGTGAGGAGAAACGTGAGCCGAATGATCATGAAATGGGAATGTGAAAAAAACCAATCAGACTACACAAGGAAAAGGAGCTGTTTGGGATTCAGTTTGGTCTATGACTATATTATCCCAATTTCAATACATGGCCAAAACTCCTTGGTGTTTTACTTGGGATGGATCGGCTTTTACAACTTGGCCATCAGTAAACGATAAAGGAAGCTCATCACAAGAAAGTGAGGGTTTAGTGTCTTGGTGGAAATGTGAAAAGGTCTATGATTGTAGTACAATAAATAGGGCAATTCAGGAGATTCCCCCTTTAGCGGCAGCCTTAAAATATGGATGTTTGTGTCGGGGACTTAAGAATGATCTTCAATTAACTGAGCAATATAAACCTGAAAGAGGAACAATATTCAGTTGTAAAAGGTCTACAATCCCGAATCTAGGACGCTTAGTTTGGGCAACGAGTGATGGATCATGGACAACTCACTTGTCTCTAGATAGAAAGGTGAAACAAATTACTTTAGGCATGCTCACATTGTGTCCGATATGAAAGAGAGATCCTTTTAGAGGAACTTTGGAAAATCTAAAATTAGAACGAATAAAAAGATCAGAAATAAATGAAGAGTGGAATGAACCATCATCAGGAGTAGAAATTGGTTGGGCTTTGGAATCCTTATTGACTCCTTTAGCAACATATAGGAAAAGAGAATGGATATATCAGCTGACAGGCAGAAAAGCTGGCAAATGTAACCAAGAAGGGATTTAAGGACTTAAATTTGCAGTTACAAGCAACTTCAAAGATGACTTTACAAAACAGAATGGCTTTAGATATGCTCTTACTTAAAGAGCATGGGGTTTGCGGATACCTGAAGGATAGAATTGACCATTGTTGCATACACATTCCGAATGTGACTCAAGATGTGGAACATGACTTGGACTTATTGGAAAAAGTAGAAAAGGACACTCAAAAACTTCAACAGGACATGCAAGAAAGTTGGATAGATAAAATCTTCAGTGAATTGGGATAGAATCTGAGTTCATGGGTCAAATCACTGATTAGCACTGCATTAGTCTTGTTAATAATCTTAGCCATAACATTGATCTACTATTGTTTGAAAAAAACAAATAAATAACAAGACAGCCTTTAACTGGATGATTATTCAAGCAGTGGCTAGACAACAGGATGAAAAGGAATCTATTCCAAGGCTCCCACCAACATAGGATGCCTAGAAAGTGTAACATAAATATGAGTAGAAAATCAAAAGATAAAATAAGATTTTCAAAGTATAAAATTAGAGCAAAACTTAAAGGAACTACTTTAAATACTAATAGCAATTTTGATTTAAGAAATATAATAAAGATTTTGATTGTTATATGTATACTAATCATAATATATATCAAATCCATAATGGGTGAAAGTATTGAAACGATTTTCAAAAGTTTCAAAGGGGGGAAAATGTTGCAAATACTCTGATAAAATAATCAAGATTTGATCATATAGAAGAGTCAGATCTGAAACAGGTAACTATAGGCACTGTTAGGTTTGAGATAGGTAACCATAGGCACACGGATAACCATAGGCACTGTTAAGTTTAAAATAGGTAACTGTTAGGTTTGAAATAGGTAACCAGAGAAACCTCACCAGGGAAATACTGGAGTTTTCTATGTTTTGTTTAAGAAACTAAGGAGACCATCACAGACACCAGTTATGCTGCTTAGAAACTCCCTTACCCTTCCCATCCTGATTTGAATATCAGGGATAGTTTCCAATCAGTAGAGTAGAACTAACCAATGATTGTTTTAGAATAAGAATATTGATGAGGTTATAATTAACAGAACCAATCATTGTAAAGGTTAAATTTAAGAGCGAGCATACTATGCATTTTTATGTAAATCAGTGTATAAAAACAGATGGATTTTAATGTTTGGTTGGACATGTATGGAGGAGCTATCCCCCGTGTCCCCAGCGCTGCAATAAAGTGCCTGCTTATCTGCTTCGTGTAGATGAGTTTTCTTCCCAATTGCTAACAATATCAGGGTGGCCAGCTCCTTGGTGCTTCTGCTGTGACACCGGGCCATGCCTTCCCCCGGTCTCGTAGCCATACCCACAGGGCTCCGTGAGTCGCTCTGAGGCGTCCGCAGTGGTTCGTCAGCAGGTGGCGCCGGCCGCCATTGTTCTCGCACAGAGGCCGCCCGCGCCTCCCTGAGAGGACGAAGCAGGGCGGAGGGAGTTGGCGGCAGAGTCTCTCCTAGGCCACGGACTGTATGGCCTACTTCCCCAACTGAGGCCGGGGGAGTTGGTTCCTAGGATCATCTCAGTCATGGTCCTGGCTAACCGAGGGGGTCCTGCTGAGAACCTGTCATCTGGGTCATCCCTACTTGGTCTGGGTCAAAGGTAGGCTGCTGTATAAGAATCTTTCTAGTAGCCAAAAAGCTTACTGATATAATCTGCAGTTTACATGCTAGGGGCACGCTACACCTCTCAGACTATTAAACAGCAGTTAGAAGCAGGGGTTCTCTGACAGACACATTTGCCTTTTAATAGCCCTATTTGGCCTGTAAATAAACTGTCTAGGTCCTGGTGTGGGACTGAATGTTACCAACTTTGGGCACAGCTGCCCCTCCCAGGGCTGCAGTTGCTCCTGATAGTGACACCTTGCCAGAGTGGTCAGAGACTGGGGTGAGTGCCCAGCTTGCTGTTGCCTACTTGGTGAATGCCTCCTTCAGCATCCCTAGCACTGAGGAGTCACAGTCTGACTTTTCCCGGGAAGGCCAGCAGTGTGCATTTCTGTGCTGCCTCGAGGATACCAACATAGCCCCACGCCTTGCCTGGGGATTGTGGCTCAGCACTTGGGGGAGTGAAGCCTGTCCCCAAAGCGTGAGCTGTCCCATTACATTGGTGACACTTTGCTGACTGCACCTACTGAGCAGGATGTCAGGGTGGGGAGGCACGGGGGAGCGTCATGGACACTATGAGTGCATGGCTGGGAAATTAATCTGCAGAGAGCACAACAACTGAGCATTGTAAAATGGGAATAGTATAGTTCGGCAAAACCACGTCCCTGCAAAATCAGTGCCTGGAAGGAAAAAATAGCCCAAATAGGATTGACAGATGTGACTCAAGCTAATCTGGTGCTGTTAACCCCTGCTTGGGTTCAGGAAACCCCACCTTCTTTCTCTTAGCAGCAACAATGTGCCTGGTTCACAGATGGATCAGCCAGATATGTTAAGGGGGAGAGGTGGTGGAAGGCTGCCACCTTTAATACAGCTAAGCCGGGGGAGGGGGATAGCAGTCAATATGCAGAACTAATTCAAGATACAAGAGGAGACACTCCTCCCAAGTTGTATATAAAAAAAATTCCTTTGTTTTATTTCATTCAAAACTATTTTATGGACCCTCACACTACTGCTTTCTCTCATTGCATACTGTATATCAACAAACATGATTGCAGTGCCCCTGCACTCCCGCTGCACCAAAGCTCCTCCTTGTCTACTACATCACACAAGCAGCTGACTGGTGGAATTTGCACTACCATTGCTTACAGGACATGGGACAACAGGTAGAGCCCAATGGTGGGACATATCTGGTGGTCCTAGCCCTAATATCACTGCTATTCTGCACTTATTCTCACAACCAATATTTGTTTTCATTCTCATTACTCTTGTATTATTTGAAGTAGCCACTTTTTATATATGTATTGGGTTTACATGGCAAGGTTTTGTACCGGGGTGCTGTAGGGGTGGCCTCTGTGAGAAGCGACCAGGGGCTGCCCTGTGCCACAGACAGCCAGATCCAGCCAGCTCTGCAATGGACCCACTGCAGGCCAAAGCTGAGCCAATCAGCAAAGTCGGTGGCACCTCTGTGAAAACATATTTAAGAAACAGCTAAAACCACTGCACAGATAGAGGAGAAAAGGAAAAAAAAGAGCGAGAAACATCAGTATAAACACCAATGTCAAAGAAGGAGGGGGAGGAGGGGCTCCATGGCACTGTAGCAGAGATTCCCCTGCAGCCCATGGAGGGCTCCACATTGGAACAGTTGGATATTTCTTGACAGGACCACAGTCCATGGAGAATCCATGCGACAGCAGATTTTCCTGACAAGAACTACAGTCCATGCTGGAGCAGGGGGAAAGTGTGAGGAGGAAGGAGCAGCAGAGAGGAACTTTTATGAACTGACTGTAACCCCCCAACAATGCTGGAGTGGGGATGTAGAGGAGTCTGGAGTGAAGCTGAGCCTGGGAAGGAGGGGAGGTGGTGAGGTGGTGGTGTTTTAATTTTTGTCTTTGTTTCTCACTACTCAAATCTATTTTAATTGGCAATAAATTAAATTAATTTTCACCATTAATTTTCAAGTCTGTTTTGCCCATGATGGTAATTGGTAAGTGATCTCCCTGTCTTTATCTCGACCCATGAGGTTTTTCAATCCTATTTTCTACTCTAGATCTATTGAGGAGGAAGAGTGTGTGAGCAGCTGCATGGGAGTTTGGCCCTTAGCCAGGATTATGGATATAAACTGTAACTTAGAATATCTTTTAAAAAAATCAACTGTATGTGGATCAAGAGATGCAATGTAGTGATCCTGACCGGAAGGCCATTGAACGTTGAGTGATCCACATAGCAGTTAACCTGAGTAGGCCCAAGACTGTGTTGTGCTGTGCTGTGCTGCACTATGCTGCACATACAGCATGGCCTTCAGCCCTGTATTGTGCTGCACAAATCCCTTGGCCGCAAGACAAACACAGCCAGCTCATTTTAACAGAGGAGCCTGCAGGCAGCTCCCAATTGGTTATGGCAATTAGTCTATCTGTGTGTCCTTGTCTTTATCTGAAAGTGCAGCAAGAAGTTCTCATGTGGACATCCCTTCTGTTTGACAGTAGAAATAGTGAATAGAGTTGTTTTCTTTTAAGGAAATCATATAAGAGCTCAAATGACCAAAATGGGGTAACCCTTCCACAGACAGGATCTGCACAGCGTGTTGCACCCTAATTGGATGCCCATTCGATGTTGCACAGCTCGGGGTTCCCAGCATTTGAAGGGGTGTAAGATTATCTGTACTGTCACAGAATCACAGAATGGTTGAGGTTGGAAGGGACCTCTGGAGGTCATTTTGTCCAACTCCCCTGCTCAAGCAGGGCCACCTAGAGACAGTTGCCCAGGACCATGTCCAGACGGCTTTTGGATATCTCCAAGGAGGGAGACTCCACAACCTCTCTGGGCAACCTGTTCCAGTGCTCAGAAAAAGAGCCTGTCTCTATCTTCTTTACACCCTGCCTTCAGGTATTTATATACATTGAGAGATCCTCCCTGAGCCTTCTCTTCTCCAGGCTAAACATTCCCAGCTCTCTCAGCCTTTCCTCATAGGAGAGATACTCCAGTCCTTTAATCATCTTCGTGGCCCTTCACTGGACTTTCTCCAGTATGTCCATGTCTCTTTGTTGTCCCTAAATCAGGATTCTTTCACCCGGTGTGCAAAACACCAATCAACACACTGAGTCGAGATATTTGTCTTTATTGCCAGTCTGCAGAGTGGGGTGCCGGGCATTTAACACCAGCCAGCACACCTTTTGGAAACACACAGGGTCTTTTATACAAAATGATAACAAAGAAGAAATAGTTGATTGGTCACTTATATGAAAGTTTAGCCATTCATGTCCTAATTTTAGTTTACCTCATTATATTAGGGCTGTCCTACATTATACTAGGGCTGTCCTATATTTGCATCTTAAATCTCCTCCTAGGGGTTTCATTCCATGTATTGCAAATGTTCTGGAGCTCCACCCTTTTCTAGTGCAGTCTGGATCAGTCCGTGGCAAATAGTAGGACTGTGTTTCCACCCCTGGGGCAGTCGATTCCAGGTGTACTGGATACCTCTCCAGGTAAAAGCAAACTGTGGCCTGCACTTTGGTGCCAAGGGAATAGAGAAAAATGCATTAGCTATGTCTATGGTGGCATACCACTTGGCTGCCTTTGACTCCAGTTCGTATTGAAGTTCTAGCATGTCTGGCACAGCAGCACTCAGCCGTGGCGTAACTTCATTTAGGCCACGATAGTCCACAGTTAATCTCCATTCTCCATTAGACTTTTGCACTGGCCATATAGGACTATTAAAGGGTGAGCGAGTCTTGCTGATCACTCCTTGATTTTCTAATTGTCTAATCAGTTTATGAATGGCGATCAGGGAGTCTCGATTGGTGCGATATTGTCGTCGGTGCACCGTGGCAGTAGCAATTGGCACCTGTTGTTCTTCAACTTTCAGCAACCCCACAACAGAAGGATCTTCTGAGAGGCCAGGCAAGGTAGACAGCTGTTTAATGTCCTCAGTCTCTACAGCTGCTATACCAAAGGCCCATCTATATCCTTTTGGGTCCTTAAAATACCCTCTCTTAAGGTAGTCTATGCCAAGGATGCATGGAGCATCTGGGCCAGTCACAATGAGGTGCTTTTTCCATTCATTTTCAGTTAGGCTCACTTCGGCCTCCAATACAGATAGCACTTGAGATCCCCCTGTTATTCCCGAAATACTGATAGATTCTGTCCCTTTATGATTCGATGGCATGAGGGTGCACTGTGCACCAGTGTCTACCAGGGCTCGATACTTTTGTGGTTCTAATGTGCCAGGCCATCGAATCCACACAGTCCAATAAATTCAGTTATCCCTCTCCTCCTCCTGTCTGGAGGCAGGGCCCCTCTAATTAAAGATTGGATTCGTGCAGCTCACGGGGATTGGACCTTCATTTCCCCTATTCATATTTGGGAAATAGGGACCTGAGGCCCATCTACCGTGACTGGAGTCCTGCTCATTGGTAACTGGAGCAGCCATCCTCCTAGGAAAATTCTCTCTGGTATTTCTGTTAGCTTGCAACTCACGTACTCGTGCCTGTAGGGTACTGGTAGGTTGTCCATGCCATCTGTTCATGTCCTCCCCATAATCACGCAGGGTAAACCACAGGATACCTCGTGACGTGTTCCGTTTCCTTTGAGCCGGTCCTGTAGGAGGGCGTTTCCTCCTAAAGGCTGCAACGCGGGCCTGTGTAGGTAGAGATTTAAGTTGATTCTCGATCCTGGACAGCTTGTCTGACAGTTGTTTAAATGAGTCCTTGTCTTCCTCAGTCACTTTTCCCACAGCCGAGACACGGGCCTGCAGTGGGGAAGAAATACTATCTTCATACTGTCGCATACAGTTAATCATTTCGCCCACACTAGGTCGTGCCCTAGCATCTTCTCCCCAGACTAATATTGACAACGTATGGGTATGTGTCGGTGGAGCACTCTTCACAACCTTCCGGAACATGGATCGGTTGCATTCCACTTCATCAGGATTTACAGGATCCACAATGTCCCGTGGGTGTCTATAAATGATCTCTTGCACAGCTAGTTCTCTAAGGTAGTTAATACCTTTTTCTATAGTGGTCCATTTGCTTAGGTGGCTCATAACATCATCTTTATAGGGATACCTGCTCTTTACAGCTGACAAGTGTCACCTCCAGAGACTGATAGTGTTTGACCTTCTTGGAAGCATCTTATCAATACCACTGTCTCTGGACAGGGATCCCAACTGTCTGGCTTCTCTACCATCCAATTCTATGCTATCTGCCCCATTATCCCAGCATCGGAGCAACCAGGTAATAATTGGCTCACGGTCATAACGACTAAAGTCTTTCCTTATACTTCGCAGTTCTTTCAGGGATAAGGAGTGGTAGGTTATTTCTACGTCCGAGTCCGAGTCCTCCTGTGATTGTTCTGCTTTAGAAGGATCTTTCTTGTGTGATGGGTCTGCTTTAAAAAGGTGATCAAGGAAACCCCCATCTGTGTCAGGCCCTGACTCTGCCTGAGAAGGGCCCTCACCTGGGTCACGTGATGGCTCTGCCTTAGAAGGCTCTGAGTCATCATCCTTCACTTTACTAGCTGATTTCTTTCGGTGTTTTCTCCTGGTTACAGGGGCAGCATGATACCTCCTGCTGTTGCTGCACTGACATCTAATCACATACCACACCAGAAACACATTCAGGACACACACAAATAAAAGCATGCCCTGTTCGAATTTTGCAGGAATCAGCTTGGCAAAAAAGGAGCAGATACTATCAAAATCAGTTAAAAGACGTCCGGTGTGCGCAGCTACCGATTCGCGATTAAGCTGCCCATCATTGTATCATAGAGATAAGAGATCGGAATAATAACTGCCCAGTTTATCACGACATAAATCAGTATCACAACCCATACCGAAACGACACATTTCGACCAGCACGCCCTGTTAAACCACATGAAAACACTAACACACAGCGCATACGGCAAGTAAGGTATTATTACACTTAACTCTGAAACAAGCTTTATAAAGAAAAGAGGTAACACAAGGTTCACAAATGACATTATCATCTTAGCTATCTGTTTTAATTTCCAACCCCTCGTAAATCTCAAAGGAAGAAATCTGATACTCTCTTGGCTGAGCTCTCCGGGTCTCCTCCCACTGGAGCTGGGATTCGACTTATCAGAGCAACCTGTCGGAGCTTCTCTCGAGCCCCACGTTGTGCGCCAATAAATCTGTCACGGTTTAAAGCTGGGCCGGCTATTAAACCTATGGCAGATGCTCTCTGTTAACCCTCCCCCCCGCCCCCAAAGGGAAAGGGAAAGGGAAAAGGGAGAGAGGCTTCCGGGTTGGAAAGTTAAAACAGTTTTAATAAACTATAATAATGAAAAAGAGTATAATAACAATAATAGAAATAATCAAATATATACAAATATATATACAAAACCGAGATTGAGCTCCCCTGAAGTTTGTAAACAGAAGGTCTAGTGGGGCACCTCCCCTGGTGGGCTCACTAACCAGTTGTGTTAGGAAGTTATCTTGCACACACTCCAGGAACCTCCTAGACTGCCTCCTTTCTGCTGAGTTGAGTTTCCAGCAGACATCCAGCAAATTAAAGTCTCCTACTAGAACAAGGGCTAGCAGTCGTGAAACATCAGCCAGCTGCTTGTAGAATAGTTCATCTGCCTCTTCATCCTGGGTGGGTGGTCTATAACAGACTCCCACCAGGATGTCTGCCTTGCTGGCCTTCCCCCTGATTCTTACCCATAGGCACTCAACCTTATCATCACTATCCTTAAGCTCTATACAATTAAAACACTCCCTAATGTAAAGAGCCACCCCACCACCTCTCTTTCCTCTCCTGTCCCTTCTGAAAAGCTTGTAGCCATCCATTACAGCACTCCAGTCATGCGAGTCATCCCACCACGTTTCTGTGATGGTGACTACGTCATATCTTTCCTGCTGCACAATGACCTCCAGCTCCTCCTGTTTGTTACCCATGCTGTGTGCATTGGTGTAGATGCACTTCAGCTGGGCTATTGGTTTCTCCCCCAACTCTGGCATTCCACCCCTAGGCTCATTTCCAGCAAGCCAGGTTTTATCCCCCTCCCCCTTCAAGCCTAGTTTAAAGCCCTCTCAATATCAGCCCTGCCAACTTACAGGCTAGAATCCTTTTGCCTCTGTTAGACAGGTGAACCCCATCTGTCTCAACCAGGCCTGGTGCCATATAAACCACCCCATGATCGAAAAAGCCAAAATTCCACTGATGGCACCAGTCTTTAAGGCAAGTGTTGATCAGGTGGGTTCTCCTGCTCCTTTTGCCATTCTTGCCTGCTACAAGAGGAATTGAGGAAAACACCACCTGTGCTCCTGTCCCTTCAGCCAGTTGCCCCAGTGCTTTGAAATCCTTTTTGATTGCCCTAGGGCTTCTCTCATCAACCTCATCACTGCCAACCTGGACAACCAGCAATGGGTAATAATCAGAGGGTTGAATTAGTCTAGGGAGCCTCCTGGTAATACCCCTTACCCAGGCCCCAGGGAGGCAGCAGACCTCCCTGTGAGATGGGTCTGGTCGGCATACAGGGCCCTCAGTTCCCCTCAGAATGGAGTCCTCCACTACAATCACCCTTCTTTCTTTTTTAACACCTGTAGTTCTGATCCATCTGATTGACTGACTTATTCTAGGCAAGCCCCCCGAGGAGGGACCTGTTTCCACTCCCCCTCATCCTTTGGGTCCCCTCCTTCCTGATGCCGAGAGGATCGGGGCTCCTCTGACTCTTGCTGAGTTTCCATCTGCTGTATATCTCTCAGGGATGGAAGGGTATGACTCCACCAGTCAATTTCTCTTTCATACTCCCTGATACTCCTCAGCCTCTCTACTTCTTCTTTAAGCTCTGCCACCAGGCTGAGCAGATCATCTACCTGTTCACACCGCACACAGGTATCATGTCTGCTGTCTCTTGATACTAATGCCAGGTTCAAGCACTCCCTGCAGCCAGAGACCTGGACAGCTGTATGCTGCTTAGGGGGCTCCATCTGGGTCCCCACACACCTGCTAGCCACGGCTTTCAACCTTGTGGAGACCATCACTGGGTCTGTTCCAAATTGGACAGGCGAAGCCACCAAGTGTGCTCACCCCAGGAGTCGGGAGGGTGGCTGAGCTCTGCCTGCTTGCCCTGCCTGCGCTAACTGCCGTGCCCATCCTGTTTGCCCATCCTGTTTGCCTGTCCTAGTCGCCGCGCTCCTGGTCGCTCGCTCTCCCTCTGTTGTCGTTGTCGCCCCACCGAATGACTGTTTGTTTTGATCTTTCCGCATTTAAATCTCCTGAGGTTGCTCCTGGCAATGCCCCCTCCTCACCTGATTGTCTGGCAAGGGCTTCCAGGTGCTGACAGGGCTCGGGGCTGCTGCTCTGGTGTCCCTGAGCTCGGGAACCCCCTGTACAGCCTGATCTAACACTCACCCCCGGACTCACCTCAGTCGTCGTCGTCATCATCGTCGCTGCTGCTGCTGCCCCGCTGACTGACTCGTGGCATACCACTTAGCAGCCTTCAACTCCAGTTCATATTGGAGCTCTAGCATGTTCAGTACAGCAGCACTCAACAGTGGAGTGACTTCATTCAGGTCACAACAGTCCACCTGTAGCCTCCACCCTCCATCAGACTTTGGCACTGTCCATATGGGACTATTAAAGGGTGAGCGAGTCTTGCTGATCACTCCTTGGCTTTCCAATTGATGCATCAGCTCATGGATGGGAACCAGGGAGTCTTGGTTGGTGTGATATTGCTGCCGGTGCAATGTCATGGTAGTAACAGATACCTGCTGTTCTTCACTACTGTACTGGTTTTGGCTAGGATAGAGTTAATTTTCTTCATAGCAGCCCATATTGTGCTATGTTTTGGATTTGTGACCAAAACAGTGTTTATAACTGTCCTGGTTTGGCCCAAACCAAGCCAATTAATCTTAGAGAAACCAAGATCACTGCTAAATTCCTTACTGCTTATGAGTGAAGAGCTGAAGGGGGGTCGCACCTGCAGGGAGGAGCAGACAGGGCAGGTGACCCAAGATTGACCAACGAGATATACCATCCTATACACGTCATTCTCACTTTCCTATTTATCACTAACCCACTGCCTCCTGGAGGTGGGGCCCAGGAGGGAGGGGCCCTCCTGTCTCCCACTGATTGGTACCAGCTTTGCCAATTCTCCAGTTAAAAGCCTGCAGGTGTGATGGTAGGGAAGCTACTGCATTTTTCCCTCTGCCCATGCTGGGGGGAACAACTTTACCTGAGGAGGATTTCCAAGCTTTTGATCTTGGTTTTGTATATATTTGATTATTTCTATTATTACTATTATACTCTTTTTCATTACTATAGTTTATTAAAACTGTTTTAACTTTCCAACCCATAAGTGTCTCTCTCCCTTTTCCCTTTCCCTTAGGGTGGGGGGGGGGAGAGGGTTAACAGAGAGGGTCTGCCACTGGGTTAATAGCTGGCCCAGCTTTAAACTGTGACAGATTTATTGGCACCCAACATGGGGCACGAGAGAAGCTCCAACAGGTTGCTCTGATAAGTTGAATCTTGGCTCTGGTGGGAGGAGACCTGGAGAGCTCAGCTGAGAGAGTATCAGATCTCTTCCTTTGAGATTTACAAGGGGTTGGAAATTAAAACAGATAGTAAAGATGGTGATGTCATTTTTGAATACTGTGTTATCTCATCTTTTTATAGAGTTTCTTTCACAATTGAGTATTGCAGTGATGCCTTACCTGCCGTGGGCACTGTGTTATTGCTTGCTTCTTATGAATGTTTACATGCAGTTTAGTAGTGGGCGCTGGTTGAAATGTATTGTTTTGGTATGGGGTTTAATACTGATTTATGCTGTGATAAACTGGGCAGTTAATATTCCGATCTCTTATCTCTATGACACAATGATGGGCAGCTTTAATCGTGAATCAGTAGCAGCCACTTCATCTGCACGCTCCAGGCGTCCTTTAGCTGATTCTGTTAATGATTACACTTCCAGTTTTACTTCGGGAAATAGTACCTTCTCCTTTTCTGCCAAGCTGATTCCTCTAGATTTTGCAAAATTATGATGGTGCTGTCTAGGTGGCATGTTTTTATTTTTGGTTGTCCTGAATGTGTTTCTGATGTGGGATAAGATTAAATATCAGTGCAGGGACAGTTGTAGGTGTTATGCAGCCACCTCAGATCCTACAGCATGTGCTGCTGCTACAGCCCCTAAATCCACTGAAATCTTGGCAGCCTGCACCACAGCTGCTACACCCCCCAAGATGGCCACTGCACCTACTCTATTACCCCAGCATCTATCGAATCTGTACCAATTGCTCCTGTAACCAGGAAGAAATACCAAAAGAAATCAGCTCATGAAGAGAAGGATGATGACTCAGAGCCTTCTAAGGCAGAGCCATCATATGACCCAGGTGAGGGCCCTTCTCAGGCAGAGTTAGGGCCTGACACAGATGGGGGTTTCCTCCATCGTCCTTCTAAAGCAGACCCATCACAGAAGAAAGGTCCTTCTAAAGCAGAACTATCATAAGAGGAGGACTCAGATGTAGAGATAACCTACCACTCCTTATCCCTGAAGGACCTGAGAAATATAAGAAAAGATTTTAGTCGTTATGACGGTGAGCCAATTATTACCTGGCTGCTCCGATGCTGGGATAATGGGGCAGATAGCATGCAATTAGATGGCAGAGAAGCCAGACAGTTGGGATCCCTGTCCAGAGATGGTGGTATTGATAAGGCGCTCGCAAGAAAGTCAAACACTATCAGTCTCTCGAGGCGACTCTTGTCAGCTGTAAAGAGCAGGTATCCCTATAAAGATGATCTTATGAGTCACCTAAGCAAATGGACCACTATAGAAAAAGGTATTAACTACCTTAGAGAACTAGCTGTGCAAGAGATCATTTATAGACACCCACGGGACGTTGTAGATCCTGATGAAGTGGAATGCAACCGATCCATGTTCCGGAAGGTTGTGAAGAATGCTCCACGGTTTAAAGCTGGGCTGGCGATTAAACCTGCGGCAGATGCCCTCTGTTATCCCCCCCCTCCCCCCAGAGGGAAAGGGAAAAGGGAGAGAGACTTCTGGGTTGGAAAATTAAAACAGTTTTAATAAACTATAATAATGAAAAAAAAAAGTATAATAATAATAATAAAAATAATCAAATATATACAAATATATATACAAAACCAAGATTGAGCTCCCCTGAAGTCAGCCACGTCACCACCGGCACTGCAGGGCAGGCTCCGGGAAGGCCCAGCCTGGGCCTAGCAATGGTCGAGAGCTGGATTCAGGAACGCACGGATCGGGATCGGGGGCAGCAGGAAAACAGACGGAGTCCTCCCTGGACACCGGCCATAGCAGAAAGAGAGCGAGACCCTCGTGATCCCCCCACTTTATACCGAGAATGACGTGTATGGGATGGAATACCCTCGTTGGTCAATTTTGGGTCACCTGCCCTGTCTGCTCCCCACTGCAGCTGCGACCCCCCTTCGGCTCTTCACTCGTAAGCAATGAGGAATTCAGCAGTGACCTTGGTTTCTCTCAAGAATAAGTACAGCAAGAGCCTTTCTGCACAACATCCCTACCGGTGCCTCAGTGATAACTACAAACTTCGAGCGTTATCAGTCCTGGAAGCAGACACTGTCTGCAAAAACATGCAGTTAGTTTCAGAAAATGCAGTTACTTAAAGGAGACTTAGCTGAAAGTAAAAATCACTGAAAGGAAAATCGGCCTGGTTTAGGCCAAACCAGGACAGACACATACCCATACATTGTCAATATTAGTATGGGGAGAAGATGATATGGCACATTCTACTGTGGGCAAAATGGCTAACTGTATGTGACAGTATGAAGATAGTATTTCTTCCCCACTGCAGGCACGCATCTCGGCTGTGGAAAAACTGACTAAGGAAAACAAGGACTCATTTAAACAACTGTCAGACAAACTGTCCAAGATCGAGATTAAACTTGACTCTCTACCTACACAGGCCCGCGTTGCAGCTGTTAAGAGAAAGCGTTCTCCTACAGGACCAGCTCAAAGGAAACGGAACACGTCACGAGGTATCCTGTGGTTTGCCCTGCGTGGTTATGGGGAGGATATGAGCAGATGGCATGGACAACTTACCAGTACCCTACAGGCACGAGTACGTGAGTTGCAAGCTAACAGAAATACCAGAGAGAATTTTCCTAGGAGGATGGCTGCTCCAGTTACCAATGAGCAGGACTCCAGTCACGGTAGATGGGCCTCAGGTCCCTATTTCCCAAATATGAATAGGGGAAATGAAGGTCCAATCCCCGTGAGCTGCACGAATCCAATCTTTAATTAGAGGGGCCCTGCCTCCAGACAGGAGGAGGAGAGGGATAACTGAATTTATTGGACTGTGTGGATTCGATGGCCTGGCACATTAGAACCACAAAAGTATCGAGCCCTGGTAGACACTGGTGCACAGTGCACCCTCATGCCATCGAATCATAAAGGGACAGAATCTATCAGTATTTCGGGAATAACAGGGGGATCTCAAGTGCTATCTGTATTGGAGGCCGAAGTGAGCCTAACTGAAAATGAATGGAAAAAGCACCTCATTGTGACTGGCCCAGATGCTCCATGCATCCTTGGCATAGACTACCTTAAGAGAGGGTATTTTAAGGACCCAAAAGGATATAGATGGGCCTTTGGTATAGCAGCTGTAGAGACTGAGGACATTAAACAGCTGTCTACCTTGCCTGGCCTCTCAGAAGATCCTTCTGTTGTGGGGTTGCTGAAAGTTGAAGAACAACAGGTGCCAATTGCTACTGCCACGGTGCACCGACGACAATATCGCACCAATCGAGACTCCCTGATCGCCATTCATAAACTGATTAGACAATTAGAAAATCAAGGAGTGATCAGCAAGACTCGCTCACCCTTTAATAGTCCTATATGGCCAGTGCAAAAGTCTAATGGAGAATGGAGATTAACTGTGGACTATCGTGGCCTAAATGAAGTTACGCCACGGCTGAGTGCTGCTGTGCCAGACATGCTAGAACTTCAATACGAACTGGAGTCAAAGGCAGCCAAGTGGTATGCCACCATAGACATAGCTAATGCATTTTTCTCTATTCCCTTGGCACCAAAGTGCAGGCCACAGTTTGCTTTTACCTGGAGAGGTATCCAGTACACCTGGAATCGACTGCCCCAGGGGTGGAAACACAGTCCTACTATTTGCCACGGACTGATCCAGACTGCACTAGAAAAGGGTGGAGCTCCAGAACATTTGCAATACATGGAATGAAACCCCTAGGAGGAGATTTAAGATGCAAATATAGGACAGCCCTAGTATAATGTAGGACAGCCCTAATATAATGAGGTAAACTAAAATTAGGACATGAATGGCTAAACTTTCATATAAGTGACCAATCAACTATTTCTTCTTTGTTATCATTTTGTATAAAAGACCCTGTGTGTTTCCAAAAGGTGTGCTGGCTGGTGTTAAATGCCCGGCACCCCACTCTGCAGACTGGCAATAAAGACAAATATCTCGACTCAGTGTGTTGATTGGTGTTTTGCACACCGGGTGAAAGAATCCTGATTTAGGGACAACAAAGAGACATGGACATACTGGAGAAAGTCCAGTGAAGGGCCACGAAGATGATTAAAGGACTGGAGTATCTCTCCTATGAGGAAAGGCTGAGAGAGCTGGGAATGTTTAGCCTGGAGAAGAGAAGGCTCAGGGAGGATCTCTCAATGTATATAAATACCTGAAGGCAGGGTGTAAAGAAGATAGAGACAGGCTCTTTTTCTGAGCACTGGAACAGGTTGCCCAGAGAGGTTGTGGAGTCTCCCTCCTTGGAGATATCCAAAAGCCGTCTGGACATGGTCCTGGGCAACTGTCTCTAGGTGGCCCTGCTTGAGCAGGGGAGTTGGACAAAATGACCTCCAGAGGTCCCTTCCAACCTCAACCATTCTGTGATTCTGTGACAGTACAGATAATCTTACACCCCTTCAAATGCTGGGAACCCCGAGCTGTGCAACATCGAATGGGCATCCAATTAGGGTGCAACACGCTGTGCAGATCCTGTCTGTGGAAGGGTTACCCCATTTTGGTCATTTGAGCTCTTATATGATTTCCTTAAAAGAAAACAACTCTATTCACTATTTCTACTGTCAAACAGAAGGGATGTCCACATGAGAACTTCTTGCTGCACTTTCAGATAAAGACAAGGACACACAGATAGACTAATTGCCATAACCAATTGGGAGCTGCCTGCAGGCTCCTCTGTTAAAATGAGCTGGCTGTGTTTGTCTTGCGGCCAAGGGATTTGTGCAGCACAATACAGGGCTGAAGGCCATGCTGTATGTGCAGCATAGTGCAGCACAGCACAGCACAACACAGTCTTGGGCCTACTCAGGTTAACTGCTATGTGGATCACTCAACGTTCAATGGCCTTCCGGTCAGGATCACTACATTGCATCTCTTGATCCACATACAGTTGATTTTTTTAAAAGATATTCTAAGTTACAGTTTATATCCATAATCCTGGCTAAGGGCCAAACTCCCATGCAGCTGCTCACACACTCTTCCTCCTCAATAGATCTAGAGTAGAAAATAGGATTGAAAAACCTCATGGGTCGAGATAAAGACAGGGAGATCACTTACCAATTACCATCATGGGCAAAACTTGAAAATTAATGGTGAAAATTAATTTAATTTATTGCCAATTAAAATAGATTTGAGTAGTGAGAAACAAAGACAAAAATTAAAACACCACCACCTCACCACCTCCCCTCCTTCCCAGGCTCAGCTTCACTCCAGACTCCTCTACATCCCCACTCCAGCATTGTTGGGGGGTTACAGTCAGTTCATAAAAGTTCCTCTCTGCTGCTCCTTCCTCCTCACACTTTCCCCCTGCTCCAGCATGGACTGTAGTTCTTGTCAGGAAAATCTGCTGTCGCATGGATTCTCCATGGACTGTGGTCCTGTCAAGAAATATCCAACTGTTCCAATGTGGAGCCCTCCATGGGCTGCAGGGGAATCTCTGCTACAGTGCCATGGAGCCCCTCCTCCCCCTCCTTCTTTGACATTGGTGTTTATACTGATGTTTCTCGCTCTTTTTTTTCCTTTTCTCCTCTATCTGTGCAGTGGTTTTAGCTGTTTCTTAAATATGTTTTCACAGAGGTGCCACCGACTTTGCTGATTGGCTCAGCTTTGGCCTGCAGTGGGTCCATTGCAGAGCTGGCTGGATCTGGCTGTCTGTGGCACAGGGCAGCCCCTGGTCGCTTCTCACAGAGGCCACCCCTACAGCACCCCGGTACAAAACCTTGCCATGTAAACCCAATACATATATAAAAAGTGGCTACTTCAAATAATACAAGAGTAATGAGAATGAAAACAAATATTGGTTGTGAGAATAAGTGCAGAATAGCAGTGATATTAGGGCTAGGACCACCAGATATGTCCCACCATTGGGCTCTACCTGTTGTCCCATGTCCTGTAAGCAATGGTAGTGCAAATTCCACCAGTCAGCTGCTTGTGTGATGTAGTAGACAAGGAGGAGCTTTGGTGCAGCGGGAGTGCAGGGGCACTGCAATCATGTTTGTTGATATACAGTATGCAATGAGAGAAAGCAGTAGTGTGAGGGTCCATAAAATAGTTTTGAATGAAATAAAACAAAGGAATTTTTTTTATATACAACTTGGGAGGAGTGTCTCCTCTTGTATCTTGAATTAGTTCTGCATATTGACTGCTATCCCCCTCCCCCGGCTTAGCTGTATTAAAGGTGGCAGCCTTCCACCACCTCTCCCCCTTAACATATCTGGCTGATCCATCTGTGAACCAGGCACATTGTTGCTGCTAAGAGAAAGAAGGTGGGGTTTCCTGAACCCAAGCAGGGGTTAACAGCACCAGATTAGCTTGAGTCACATCTGTCAATCCTATTTGGGCTATTTTTTCCTTCCAGGCACTGATTTTGCAGGGACGTGGTTTTGCCGAACTATACTATTCCCATTTTACAATGCTCAGTTGTTGTGCTCTCTGCAGATTAATTTCCCAGCCATGCACTCATAGTGTCCATGACGCTCCCCCGTGCCTCCCCACCCTGACATCCTGCTCAGTAGGTGCAGTCAGCAAAGTGTCACCAATGTAATGGGACAGCTCACGCTTTGGGGACAGGCTTCACTCCCCCAAGTGCTGAGCCACAATCCCCAGGCAAGGCGTGGGGCTATGTTGGTATCCTCGAGGCAGCACAGAAATGCACACTGCTGGCCTTCCCGGGAAAAGTCAGACTGTGACTCCTCAGTGCTAGGGATGCTGAAGGAGGCATTCACCAAGTAGGCAACAGCAAGCTGGGCACTCACCCCAGTCTCTGACCACTCTGGCAAGGTGTCACTATCAGGAGCAACTGCAGCCCTGGGAGGGGCAGCTGTGCCCAAAGTTGGTAACATTCAGTCCCACACCAGGACCTAGACAGTTTATTTACAGGCCAAATAGGGCTATTAAAAGGCAAATGTGTCTGTCAGAGAACCCCTGCTTCTAACTGCTGTTTAATAGTCTGAGAGGTGTAGCGTGCCCCTAGCATGTAAACTGCAGATTATATCAGTAAGCTTTTTGGCTACTAGAAAGATTCTTATACAGCAGCCTACCTTTGACCCAGACCAAGTAGGGATGACCCAGATGACAGGTTCTCAGCAGGACCCCCTCGGTTAGCCAGGACCATGACTGAGATGATCCTAGGAACCAACTCCCCCGGCCTCAGTTGGGGAAGTAGGCCATACAGTCCGTGGCCTAGGAGAGACTCTGCCGCCAACTCCCTCCGCCCTGCTTCGTCCTCTCAGGGAGGCGCGGGCGGCCTCTGTGCGAGAACAATGGCGGCCGGCGCCACCTGCTGACGAACCACTGCGGACGCCTCAGAGCGACTCACGGAGCCCTGTGGGTATGGCTACGAGACCGGGGGAAGGCATGGCCCGGTGTCACAGCAGAAGCACCAAGGAGCTGGCCACCCTGATATTGTTAGCAATTGGGAAGAAAACTCATCTACACGAAGCAGATAAGCAGGCACTTTATTGCAGCGCTGGGGACACGGGGGATAGCTCCTCCATACATGTCCAACCAAACATTAAAATCCATCTGTTTTTATACACTGATTTACATAAAAATGCATAGTATGCTCGCTCTTAAATTTAACCTTTACAATGATTGGTTCTGTTAATTATAACCTCATCAATATTCTTATTCTAAAACAATCATTGGTTAGTTCTACTCTACTGATTGGAAACTATCCCTGATATTCAAATCAGGATGGGAAGGGTAAGGGAGTTTCTAAGCAGCATAACTGGTGTCTGTGATGGTCTCCTTAGTTTCTTAAACAAAACATAGAAAACTCCAGTATTTCCCTGGTGAGGTTTCTCTGGTTACCTATTTCAAACCTAACAGTTACCTATTTTAAACTTAACAGTGCCTATGGTTATCCGTGTGCCTATGGTTACCTATCTCAAACCTAACAGTGCCTATAGTTACCTGTTTCAGATCTGACTCTTCTATATGATCAAATCTTGATTATTTTATCAGAGTATTTGCAACATTTTCCCCCCTTTGAAACTTTTGAAAATCGTTTCAATACTTTCACCCATTATGGATTTGATATATATTATGATTAGTATACATATAACAATCAAAATCTTTATTATATTTCTTAAATCAAAATTGCTATTAGTATTTAAAGTAGTTCCTTTAAGTTTTGCTCTAATTTTATACTTTGAAAATCTTATTTTATCTTTTGATTTTCTACTCATATTTATGTTACACTTTCTAGGCATCCTATGTTGGTGGGAGCCTTGGAATAGATTCCTTTTCATCCTGTTGTCTAGCCACTGCTTGAATAATCATCCAGTTAAAGGCTGTCTTGTTATTTATTTGTTTTTTTCAAACAATAGTAGATCAATGTTATGGCTAAGATTATTAACAAGACTAATGCAGTGCTAATCAGTGATTTGACCCATGAACTCAGATTCTATCCCAATTCACTGAAGATTTTATCTATCCAACTTTCTTGCATGTCCTGTTGAAGTTTTTGAGTGTCCTTTTCTACTTTTTCCAATAAGTCCAAGTCATGTTCCACATCTTGAGTCACATTCGGAATGTGTATGCAACAATGGTCAATTCTATCCTTCAGGTATCCGCAAACCCCATGCTCTTTAAGTAAGAGCATATCTAAAGCCATTCTGTTTTGTAAAGTCATCTTTGAAGTTGCTTGTAACTGCAAATTTAAGTCCTTAAATCCCTTCTTGGTTACATTTGCCAGCTTTTCTGCCTGTCAGCTGATATATCCATTCTCTTTTCCTATATGTTGCTAAAGGAGTCAATAAGGATTCCAAAGCCCAACCAATTTCTACTCCTGATGATGGTTCATTCCACTCTTCATTTATTTCTGATCTTTTTATTCGTTCTAATTTTAGATTTTCCAAAGTTCCTCTAAAAGGATCTCTCTTTCATATCGGACACAATGTGAGCATGCCTAAAGTAATTTGTTTCACCTTTCTATCTAGAGACAAGTGAGTTGTCCATGATCCATCACTCGTTGCCCAAACTAAGCGTCCTAGATTCGGGATTGTAGACCTTTTACAACTGAATATTGTTCCTCTTTCAGGTTTATATTGCTCAGTTAATTGAAGATCATTCTTAAGTCCCCGACACAAACATCCATATTTTAAGGCTGCCGCTAAAGGGGGAATCTCCTGAATTGCCCTATTTATTGTACTACAATCATAGACCTTTTCACATTTCCACCAAGACACTAAACCCTCACTTTCTTGTGATGAGCTTCCTTTATCGTTTACTGATGGCCAAGTTGTAAAAGCCGATCCATCCCAAGTAAAACACCAAGGAGTTTTGGCCATGTATTGAAATTGGGATAATATAGTCATAGACCAAACTGAATCCCAAACAGCTCCTTTTCCTTGTGTAGTCTGATTGGTTTTTTTCACATTCCCATTTCATGATCATTCGGCTCACGTTTCTCCTCACTGGTTCATTATAAGAACACCATCTTATATTCTGTAACCTCCCTATTTTGGTAAAAACATAATTTAATAATTTCTCACAATCAATCAGCCCTACTCCTAGAGATTTCCATTGTTTTCTAATATTCTCCACTTGTTCTTGCCATTCATCTCCAGGTTTCTGTTCGCAATGTGTGGTTTTATTTTTATGCTCTGAAGTAGTTAAGTTCATAGTTAAAATTCCTCACGGAATTGATTCTCCTACTGCTCTCGGTATTGATAGACAAGCAGTAATTTGTGACACGTTTTGCAAATTGGCAAACTCTTTTAAGTAATCCTAACATCAAATTTTCTTCTGGGGTTTTTCTTGGGAGGTATATCAACTGTTCCACTTCTGTTTGTCTTTTATTTCTTATTCGCCCTTCCTTTTTATTTTCTCAGTTCACCTGCAATTTTTCAGAATTAAAGTCTGGAATCTGAGTACAATCATGTCTCAATCTCAATGGGTCTCTGTCTCTCACCGATACTCCATATTGTTCAGTTTTCACTTCAAACCAGGCTCCCACTAACATCAATCTCCAAATCAATATCCATTTCCCCATATTTCAATGTGATACACAAGATTAAAAGACATGTTTCAAAGTCAATTTTAAGGTCTCAGCATCTCTGTTAACAATTTTCCATGATGGTGGAGCTTTCTTCACTCTAGTATAATGGATCCACGTGTCTGATTCAGCAATCTTGATAGCGGTGAAAGTGGTCAAAAGTATTTGAAAGGGTCCTTTCCAACGTTCCTGGAGAGGTTCAGAAGTCTAGGTTTTTACATAGACATAATCTCCTGGTTAGAAATCATGTATTGGATTCTCCAAAGACAGAGGTCTGTTCCAAATAACCACACTCCTGAGTGCAGTTAGAGTTTTTCCTAAAGAAAGCAGATAGTTATATACATCTTGTTTTCCTTTTAAATGCATGTTTAAATTTGGTTCAGGAGACTCATAAGGCTTCCTCGTAAGGACTGGTTAATGTTTGACTTTTTGGTTGAACCCAAATTTCTAAAAGGGCTAATGGGAGTGCCTGAGGCCATTTCAAATTGGTTTCATGACATTTTTTACTAATTTGTCTTTTCAATGTTTGATTCATCCTTTCTACTTTCCCACTAGATTGTGGCCTCCAAGGTGTATGTAAGTCCCAAGTAATTCCCAAAATTTTACTAATGCCCTGCACTACTTCTACAATAAAATGTAAACCTCTATCCGAAGAAATTCCAGTGGGTACCCCAAATCTCAGAATGACTTCTTGCAATAGCCATTTAACAACTTCCTTTGCTTGGTTGGTTCGACAGGGAAAAACTTCTGGCCATACTGTAAAAGTATCAACCCCTACCAGAATGTACCGATACCCATTTTGCCAGGGTAATTCTGAAAAATCTATTTGCCTGTTAAAGAAAATTGGCAGAGTCCGGGTCTCTAGGTTTGCTGATTCTTTATTGAAGCAACTCAGATTTGGACCACCACCGCAGTGAATGGTACTTGACTCAAATTCACTATCAGTTTATATAGAAACTAATAAGTAGTTACATCACAAATTTCTTCTGTTATAAATCCACTAACTATTTCAATTCCTCTTTCTTCCTTCATCAAGAGTCCACAAAAGTCCATTCTTTTCCATTGGTTAGCTGATCTTTATCTTCTGGTTCCACTCCGGCTCCGGTCGACACCCCATCCTTAATGTTCTTGCTGTGATCAGCATCCCGTCTGGATACGGGTTGACCAGAGTCTGGTTTCCACTGCCAGCATCTCCTAAGTATTAACCTAAAATAGCTAAAGTCTATTTAGAACTTTATTTCTATTAATGCTTATTTCTAAGTGTCCTATATTTCTTTTAAGGTAAAGAAAAGGTTAACCATACATCCCCTTTACTAAAATCATCAGAAGGTAATACCTCTAGGCCTACTCCTGCTTAGCTACTCATTAAACTTTGATTGATGATTTGTTCAGTCATAGGTTGTAGAGGGGTTTTTGGAGGAGAATGGTCATGTAATGAGGCAGAAGTATGAGAGTATGGAGTGAGGGCCTAGCTGCGTGACAAGAGTCATGTAGTTAGTGTCAACAAGCTGACCTTGGAGAGAAGAAATGAGGAAAAACAGCAGTTGAACAAACAAGAATTGAGGGAGTAGCCGAGGGGAGCCGAAAACGGAGGAGAAGAAACAGGAACTGATGGAGCCAATTAAGAAAGGATCAGTGGCAGAGCAGTAACCAATCAACACATCAAAGAAGAGTGTGCCTGAAGTGTGGACAGTAATATTAACCAATAGCAATGCACATGCTTACAGCCAGGGAAAGTACAAAATGTATAAAAGGGACAGCTTATGCTTAATAAAGTGTCTTAACTTTGATTCACATTGGATTGTGTGGAGTCCTGTTTCTTCTCCTCAGATGGTGACCCCGACGTGATACTGATTTAGTAAATCGACGGCAAGTTCGGGGAACAGCCCAGAAGGAGGTACACCGGCTGGAGTACGGCTCAGCGGGACTGAAGACCGGGGCGGGCCGGAGGACGACCCGCAAGAAAAGAAAAGTGCGTTGCAACGGGACACCCAGTGAGGTGAGCAGCCAGGGAAAAGGAGATGGGCCAAAATATTTCTAAAGAAGAAAGTGCGATAGTAAGGCTTCTCCTACATATCCTCTCTAAGAGAGGGGTAAAATACGATGAGCATTTGCTCCAGAGACTATTGATGTAAATAATTGGTGTAAATAATTGTAAATAATGGTGTAAAAAGAATAATTTGCCAGCTACAGCGCAGACTGCTTTCGAAGTTAGTACGTGGCAAGGCGCTGGAACTTCTCTGTTTGAGGCTTCCTCAAGGAGGGACAAGATCGCCACTGTGTCGTTTGACGATGTGGAGATTAGTTATAGACTCACTGGAGCAATTGAAGGCGGACAGAGAGGCAAAGGCAGCGGCTGAGGCGGCTACAGCTCCTTTCACAGTGACTTTGCCCTCCGTGCCGCCAGAGCTCCCCCCCCCCACCGCGCCGCCAGAGCCCCCCCCCACCGCCCTCCACGCTGCCAGAGCCCCCCCCACCGCCCAGGGAACAGCAGTGGAACATTGATCCTTCTACCGTCCCGTTACCTGAATCTGAGACTGAGCCACCCTTAATAGATCTTTCTGAAGAGATGGAAGTGGGACATAATTGCTGCAGAGCCCGAGGGTCAGGAAAGTCAGGCGGTAGCGTGGAGGAGTTATTCACACTGCAGCCAGTCCAGGTTACTGTGTCTGGCCCGGACCCGGCCAGGTTCTGGAGAAAATTAAGAGAGCATGCACTTGCGAACGGTGATTTCGGGGCCATGGCTGCTATGGGTGGCGGGGTATTGGCTTGCTCGGTATATCGAGGGGATGGAAGCAGCCCACCAGAATGGGAGCCATTCAGTTGGGGAGTGATTTGCCTTAGACAAACAAATACAAAACGGGGCTGCTAAAGAAGCGTTGTTGTTACAGTTAGCGAAGGACAACGCAAACGAGGACTGCAGGAAAATTATTGCAGGTATGGCAAATCGTAACCCCACCTTAACCGAACTAATGGATGCTTGCGGGAAAGTAGGAACCACCACATTTCAGATGGAACATTTAGCAAAAACATTTGCGGCAGCAGTTAAGGTAGTTCATCGTTGTTATATATGCGGGCAAGAAGGTCACTTTAAGAAAAACTGCCTTAAGAAGTAGAAGCTGAGTGGGAGAGATAACTGTTTTGATGTGTCATTGCTGTGGGAAGCTGGGGCATTTTGTGAAGCAGTGCAGGTCTAAGTATAATGCTCAAGGTCAGCTGATAACAACCAGCTGCAGAGTGCAGGGAAACTGGAGAAAGAACGCGGGGGGGAACCGTGTGCTGACACAAATGAATCTTCCCAACCAGTTCCAGGCCTAAACAGTCAACTCACAGCCCGAACGGCAGGGAGCGCCGGACTGGATGTTACCACAGCAACCGCAATCACAACAGAGAATAGCAGAGTGCATAAGGTTCCACTGAATGCCGTGGGACCCATTGGAAACAGGTTAAGTGCACTATTACTCGGACGTCCTAGTGTAACCTTGCAAGGTCTATTTGTTTTACCAGGAGTTATTGATGCAGACTATATATTTTGGTTATTGATCTGAAAGATTGGTTTTTTTCACCATCCCTTTACATGAAACTGACAAATGCTAATTTGCTTTTTCAATACCTAGTAGGAACAACATGGCGCCTTGTCAACGATATCAGTGGACGGTATTACCGCAAGGCATGAAAAACAGTCCCACAATATGTCAATGGTATGCAACAGAAAAAGGTACATCGTGTGGATTTAGAGATACCAGTAAGTTTATATGTAGCCTTTGCCAACTATCATCCCATGGGATTACTGGGCCAGTGGAATGAGCGCTGGCAGGATCTGCTACACGTTCTAGAGTGGCTGTTTTTATCCGTTCAACCACGAAAAACAGTGAGCACTCAGAATGAGCTGATATCAAAAATAATCACGAAAGGACGCACACGATGCGTTCAACTCACGGGCCGAGACCCCAGTCAACTGATAATTCCCATTGAACACGATTGTGTAAGCTGGTGTATGGCAAACAGTTTACCATTTCAATTGGCCCTGGAAGGATTTGAAGGGCAGGTATCTTATCATCTTCCCAGTCACAAATTGTTACAAATTCATGCAGAGTTACAAGTGATTCAAAAGCCGCTGGCAGTGGATAGCCCAGTACAAGGCCCCACGGTCTTTACTGACGGCTCTGGAAAATGGGGAAAAGCAGTAGTTACCTGGTATGACGGAAGGCAATGGCAGGAATTGGTGCATTTAGTACAGGGATCACCTCAATTGGTTGAACTTAGTGCTGCCATTGTTGCTTTTAAAACATTTTCGCATTGTGCTGTAAACATTCTTACGGACTCTGCTTATGTAGCAGATATTGCGCAGCGTGTTGATCGTGCGCTGCTCAAAGAGGTAAACTCAGAACAATTATTTTCGTTGCTAAAAATGCTATGGACTGTAGTGAACTGACGTATGCATAGGTATTATATCTTGCATATTCACAGCCACACCGGTCTGCCAGGATTCATATGTGAAGGGAACGCGCGTGCCGATGCCCTCGCAGCCCCCGCTTGGACCCCTCCAGTGCCAGACCTAGTTCATCAAGCATTTCTGTCTCACCAGTTTTTTCAACAAGGGGATCAGGCGTTAGTCCATCAATTCAAGATCTCTTTTGCAGACGCGAAATCTATCACCGCCGCTTGTCCGGAGTGTCAACGCCTAGGACCTGGACTGATGTTTCCACGTGGGGTTAACCCACGTGGCTGCCAAGCCTTGGACCTGTGGCAAACGGACATAACACACATACTACAGGCCAGGCCATTGTGGAACGAGTGCACCACACTCTGAAGCAACTTCTCGAAAAAAAAAAAAGAAAAAAAAAAAAAAGGTGGAATGCGCTCTGAGACCCCACATGCTCTCCTGTGGAAGGCTGTGTACACATTGAATCATTTAACTGTGCCAACCGGGAAAGAGTGTCCTGTAAGTATCTCTCATTTTTTGTCTTTGCAGGGAGGCGATCCTCTTGTCAGGGCAAAGGTTTTAGCACGAGATCTGCAAAGGGGAAAGTAGACAGGCCCGTGGGATTTAATTACCTGGGGACGTGGGTATGCTTGTGTCTCCACAGATGCAGGGCCACGGTGGTTTCCCACCAGGTATATTAAGCCTGCTTTGGATCCTGGAGCTGACAAGAGGACATCAACCGATAGTCCTTCCGCCAACACCGTGGAAGGGGAGTCACGACGTTTGGGTGACTCTGATGCGGAGCCTGAACCAGATGCAGTTTTGTGCCTCCTTAGCTCAGCCTGAACAACCCTTTCATACATGTCTAGTGGGAGTCCCCTTAAACGGATCTGAAAGCAAAAATTACCAAAGGGTTTATTCCTAATTTGTGGAGATAGGGCTTGGCCAAGGTTGCCCAGTAAGAATGTGGGAGGTTCATGTACGATAAGCAAATTAAGTCTACTAATGCCTATGTGAAAAGTCATACTAACCATACTAACCTACATAAGGCCAGGTAAAAAAGAAGTGTCACTAACATAGGGATAGAATGTAACGATGCTGCCCAAGGGTTAACACAATTGCGAAATTTAGCTTGCTAGGTTGCATAAAGAGCTAACCAAACTCCTAGAGTTTTAGAAGTATTAGCCAACGATGTAGATAGTATTCTACATGCTACCTTACAAAATAGAGCTGCTATAGACTTTTTATTATTAGCGCATGGTCATGGATGTCAGGATTTTGATGGGATGTGTTGCATGGATCTGAACGATCGCTCCAAGTCAATTCATAAGCAGATCAAAGAGCTCATGGATGCCACACAGAAAATACGGGAACAGCATGGGTTTCTGGATGACTGGTTGGGTAATCTGGGAATTGGAGGGTGGCTGGTCGGATTGATTAAAATGCTATTAATGGGATTGTTCGTAATTTGTATTATCATGCTTGTATTACCGTGTTTATTCTCCTGCTTGCAAAGGGCCCTGCAGCGGATGATAAACACGGCCTTTCTGGCTCAAGAAAAGAAAGGGGGAATTGTAAAGGGGTTTCTGGAGGAGAATGGTGAGGGCCTAGCTGCGTGACAAGAGTCATGTAGTTAGTGTCAACAAGCTGACCTTGGAGAGAAGAAATGAGGAAAAACAGCAGTTGAACAAACAAGAATTGAGGGAGTAGCCGAGGGGAGCCAAACATGGAGGAGAAGAAACAGGAACTGATGGAGCCAATTAAGAAAGGATCAGTGGCAGAGCAGTAACCAATCAACACATCAAAGAAGAGTATGCTTGAAGTGTGGACAGTAATATTAACCAATAGCAATGCACATGCTTGCAGTCAGGGAAAGTACAAAATGTATAAAAGGGACAGCTTATGCTTAATAAAGCGTCTTCACTTTGATTCACATTGGATTGTGTGGAGTCCTGTTTCTTCTCCTCAATAGGTCAGGATTACACAAGGAGCTTTGAGAACAATATTCATGGATTGTGAAAGCCCACCTGTGTTTATCAGATAGACTTATATTTATTATTCTATTCTTAATTCTTTTTCATCTCTATTGATTCTTATCTGCTTAACTCATGAGAACTTCTACAACAATTTATGTGAAAATTTCTACAACATGCCAATAATCTCCTGGTTCCATTCCTGATTTTAATATTCCCATCTGAACATTTTTCTTTACTACTGGATTGTTTTTCAAACAGATCTCACATTTTGCAGTTGTCATTTTAGCTATTTCTAGCATTTTCACTGATACTATTTGTCTCCTTAGGGAAGTTACTAATGCTTCCGTTCCCCAATGACATTCCTTATGTTTTGTCTGTATTATTTCCCTCGTTAAAAGTGGTAGGATTACTACTTGACCTTTTGGTGTCACCCACCATCCTGCCAAATTCTTCCTTGCATTTAATAACTTTCCTAATTTCTCATCTTCCTCTGAATATTTAGGTTTTTCTCTTGGTAAAATAATGGTCTTAGTAAGAATCAATGCCATTTGTAAGGCATTTCTTTTTGCGACTCTTCTAGCTGTTTTATTTGCCAATTTATTCCCTATAAATTCTTTTGTGTTTCCTGATTGGTGTGCTTTACAGTGCATGATTGCCACCTTGGTCGGTTTCTGGACTGCTTGTATTAATTGCAAAATTTCTTCTTTATATTTAATGCTTGTTCCTTGAGAGGATAATAATCCTCTTTCTTTCCATAGAATTCTATGGACATGTACTACACCAAAGGCATATTTTGAATCAGTCCAAATATTCACTTTCTTTTCCTTGCTTAGCTCTAATGCCCTTGTCAAAGCTATATCAATTCTGCCTTTTGAGCTGAAGTTGTGCAAGGTAAAGAATCTGCTTCTATGACAGAATTTTCAGTTGTCACTGCATATCCTGTGTAACGAATCCCATTTTCTACGAAACTGCTGCCATCTATATACAGCTCCCAATCAGGATCATCCAGGGGCATGTCTTTTAAATCTTCTCTGCTGGAATACACATGTTCGATGGTTGCCAGGCAGTCATGTTCTAGTTGTCCTTCTTCCTGTACAGAACTCAAAAAGACTGCAGGGTTAACCAGGTTAGTCGTTTTCAAAATTACATCATCTTGTTCTGTCAGAATTACTTGGTACTTCATCATTCTGCTAGGGGATAGCCAATCATAGAATCATAGAATGGTTTGGGTTGGAAGGGACCTTAAAGATCATCTAGTTCCAACCCCCCTGCCACAGGCAGGGACACCTTTCCTCTAGACCAGGTTGCTCAAAGCCTCATCCAACCTGTCCTTAAACACAGTCAGGGAGGGAGCAGCCACAACTTCTCTGGGCAACCTGTTCCAGTGTCTCACCACCCTCACAGGAAAGAATTTCTTCCTCATATCTCATCTAAATCTCCCCTCTTTCAGTTTAAAACCATTACCCCTCATTCTGTCACTACTTGTCCTTGTAAAAAGCCCCTCTCCCGCTTTCCTGTAGGCCCCCTTCAGGTACTGGAAGGCTGCTATGAGGTCTTCCCGGAGCCTTCTCTTCTCCAGGCTGAACAGCCCCAACTCTCTCAGCCTGTCCTTCATAGGAGAGGTGCTCCAGCCCTCTGATCATCTTCATGGCCCTCCTCTGGACTCACTCCAACAGCTCCATGTCCTTCTTATGTTGGGGGCCCCAGAGCTGAACGCAGCACTGCAGGTGGGGTCTCATGAGAGTGGAGTAGAGGGGCAGAATCACCTCCCTCGACCTGCTGGCCACGCTTCTTTTGATGCAGCCCAGGATACGGTTGGCCTTCTGGGCTGCAAGCGCACATTGCCAGCTCATGTTGAGCTTCTTATCAACCGTCACACACAAATCCTTCTCCTCAGGGCTGCTCTCCATCCATTCTCCGCCCAGCCTGTATTTGTGCTTGGGATTGCCCCAACTCCCATGCAGGACCTTGCACTTGGCCTTGTTGAACTTCATGAAGTTTCCACAGGCCCAGCTCTCAAGCCTGTCAAGGTCCCTCTGGATGGCATCCCTTCCCTCCAGCGTGTCGACTACACCGCACAGCTTGGTGTCGTCGGCAAACTTTCTGAGGGTGCACTCAATCCCACTGTCCATGTCGCCGACAAAGATGTTAAACAGGACCGGTCCCAATACCGACCCCTGAGGAACGCCACTCGTCACTGGTGTCCACTTGGATATTGAGCCGTTGACCGTAACTCTTTGAGTGCGACCATCCAGCCAATTCTTTATCCACTGAGTGGTCCATCCATCAAGTCCATGTCTCTCCAATTTAGAGACAAGGATGTCGTGCGGGACAGTGTCAAATGCTTTGCACAAGTCCAGGTAGATGATATCAGTTGCTCTTCCCCTATCCACCAGTGCTGTAACCCCCCTTTTGTTCTAAAACAGTGATCACCATGTGTAGTACATATACCATTATCATCTTCACAAAGTTAATTTTCGGGCTTCTTGTATTAACATAACAGTAGCTGCAACTGCTCAAAGGCAAGTAGGCCATCCTTTACTTACAGCGTCCAGTTGTTTGGATAAGTATCCAACCGGTCTTTTCCAACTTCCCATCTTCTGGGTCAAAACCCCAAGTGCAAGATGTTGCCTTTCATGAAAAAACAACTGAAAGTCTTTGGTTAGGTCTGGAAGTCCCAATGCTGGTGCAGTCATCAAAGACTGTTTTAAGTCCCGAAAGGCTCTTTGTTGTTCTGGGCCCCATACAAATGGTACAACCTTTTGGGCTTCATATAACGGTTTAGTTATCAGACCATAATTCATTATCCAGAGTCAACACCATCCAGCCATTCCCAAAAAGGCTCTTAATTCATGAACATTTCTTGTCTCGGGAATACTGCAAACTGCTTCCTTATGATCTGTTCCCAATTGTCATTGTCCTTTGGTAATTTCAAAGCCCAAATATATCACAGTTTGGCTTGCTATCTGAGCCTTATTTTGAGATACTTTATACCCACTTAGTCCAAGAAAGTCTGAAAGATCTATTGTTACCTTTACACAGGTCTATCTTTCTTCCGTAGCAATCAGAATGTCATCCACATATTGAAAAGCAGATGTCCAGGCTTAAGTTCTGAGTCAGTTTGTTTCCACTGTTCAAGTTCCTTTGCCAATTGGTTGCCAAAAATCATTGGACTATTCTTGAATCCTTGCGGTAATCTTGTCCATGTTAATTGCGGTTTTTTTTGTCCTGTTTGTGGATTTTCCCGCTCAAAAGCAAACAATTTTTGACTTTCCTTTTCCAAGGGTATACAAAAGAAAGCATCCTTTAAATCAAGCACTGTAAACCACTGATGATTCTCTCTTAATGCTGTTAAAAGTTTGTGTGGGTTTGCAACTACAGGATGTATGTCTTTATCTGATTTATGGCCCTTAAATCCTGAACTAACCTGTATTCACCTGAAAGTTTCTTTACTGGCAAAATTGGAGTATTATATTCTGATTCACACTCTTCAAGAATCCCATACTCTAAAAATTTATCAATTAATTTCTTAATCCCTTGTCTAATCTCGAGCTTAATTGAGTACTGTTTGATTCTTACAGGCCTTGCCTGTTCTTTCAAATCTATTTTGACAGTCTGTGCTGTCTTTGATCTACCCAGTATGTCTGTATTCCAGACTGTAGGTATAACAGCCTCATCCACTTCTTGTGGTATTTCTTGTTCCTTGACTTTCTCCTGTATCACCCTGTCTTTGATTCTGGTATTTTCAAAAGGATTTCTCCTTCTTCAAAAACTATTTGCGCATTTCATTTGGATAACAAATCTCATCCTAACAAAGGTATCGGACAATCTGGTACGTACAAAAATTCATGTGTAATTACCTTATTTCCAAATTTTAAATCCAGGGGTTGAAGGAATGGTCTATTTTCCTGTTTCTCAGTTGTTCCAATTATATTAGCTGTTTTATTCCCCAATTTCCCTTTACAAGTGTACAAAACAGAATATGTTGCTCCCATATCTATTAAAAAATTCAACTTTATCATTTCCCAGCTTAATTGTAACCAGTGGTTCAGCTGGGTTCTTGCAGCTTCTCATTGACTTGTTTTCAATTTAGTATAATTTTTTTTTCCAATGTCCATCTTCCCTACAATATGCACACTGATTTATACCTAGAGGTGCATTAGGTTCCTGGTCACTAAAGTTTCTAAAACCTCCTCTTCCTCTTGCTCGTCCTCTTCCCCTTGCTATGTTCCCTGTTAAGGCAGCTATTAATTTACTTTCCCTCACTTTCTCTTTTTTTCCCTTTTCTTTGTTTTCTTATTTTCCGAAGTTAATGCCATCACCAAATTATCTCGACTAATTAATTTACATTCCTTTTGCCAATCCGTTCATTGTCTCAAAAAAACCCAAATCTACATACGGCACTTCATTCCATTTACCCTCTCTTCTACAAAACAACATTAACTGCAGTATAGTATTATATAGTATTATAGTATTATATGATTACAATATTCTATCATCTGACTTTTACATAAATCATCATGCAATTCACCCCAATGTGTTAATAAACACCCAAATGGTGATGGTTTGATATCTTTTCATCCGATACCAGATTTCTGGAACTTTTGCTCTTAAACAGTTTCACGAATCCTGACGCCATCGTGCGGCAGAATATTTAAACAACAGTTACCAAAATACTTAACTGACTGTTACCAAAATACTTAAACGACAATTACTAAACTGAGTACTCAAAACAAATACCAAACAAAGTCCAACTGTGGGGATCTGTTCCTTGTCCCCCTTTTTTTTCGGCATTGTCTCAGAAACCATCCTATCCCACGTGCTCAGACGCCATCTTCTGGGGTACAGGACTACCTGAACTTGACGACATTTTCTGAGGCAAGAAGTTAGTCGCCGACTAGGGGTGAGTGACGTCTCCAGCCCTCCACCCCCTCCGGAAAGACCCATCCGGGATATTGGGCAACAGCCTGGCAATGGGCCAATCCTACGGGGCGGGAACCGGACCTGGCACGCCCTCGGGCCTGTGAGCGGTGCAAACTGTGACTGGCGGCTCCACGTCACATGACTCTGCAAAAATTCTCTATAAAAGAGGCCGGTTTGCCCCACCATGCGCGCGCCCACCCCCGACTGCCGAGAATCAACAGAGGACCCATGGGACGCCGCGGGACCCAGGGTGGTGACTATCCTTTCCCTCTCAACTGATCTCTTTTCCTCTCTTCCTTTTACTTACTTCTCTCCCTCTCTCCCTCCCTTGCTCACTAAGTTGCCTCATTGTTGGACTTAATAAAGTCAAAGTTAAGTTTATTGATACTGTGCCTTGGTTGTGCTTTGTCTGAACTCAAGGATCACGAATCTATTTTATCTTTGGTCAGGATTTTGGGGGTGATTTATACCGGGTGATTAATCAGGTGGGTCCCACGTGGACTGACTGCAATTGAATCAGGTGGGTCCCACGTGGACTGACTGCATTGAATGGGTGGGTCCCTCTTGGGACTGACTGCGCTGAAGTTACCAATAAGACGGGTCCTTCTCAGGACTGACTGCATTTAATTTCTAGATTTACCAATAAGGCGGGTCCCTCTCGGGACTGACTGCATTTAATTTCTAGATTTACTAATAAGGCAGATCTTAATCCGGAACCTGACATTTTAAATTGGCATCACGGACAGGATCCTTGAGTTTCAGAAGGTATCAATAGCTTAGAGAGAATGGGCGCAAGTCTGACTGCAGCCGTTGAAACCCAAAATCAGGAATTAGAAGACCCGGCACAGATGCCGCAGGCACTAAAGCTTTTGGTGCAGTTGTTGCAAGAGCGGGTGGCAGACTTAGAGCAAAAAAACTGTGAATTGGAGGAACAGGTTAAAACTCTGCAAAATGAAGTAGGGAACGAACAAGAGAATGTAAGGTGTTTGCAGGAGGCTTTTGTACAAAAGTTACTAGCTTGTGACTGCAAGGGGGGACGGAATCGTCAACAGGGAACTGATGCAGCCCTGTCCCATGGTGATTATCACAAAGGGGATGGTTTGTACCCCAATGGAGAACTAGAGGAAGCGAGGACACGATATGATTTACCGCAGGGTCCTCCGCAACCCCTTCGACCGCTGGTGTGGGAATATAACAGAAGATTGGCGAGGAGGCTTGTAAACACGCTCAAGTGACTTGCACCTGAGGTGTTGAAAAACACATATATCATACTAGTAACTGTTGTTTAGTCTTGTGTGCTGGACAAGTAGAACATCTGCATTCAGATAACATAGGCCTGTGATAAGACACCTAATTGTTCATGCCTGAGATTCCTGCCCTGCTGTGAGAAAGATCAAAGCACAGTGGAAAACTGCCACCTGCAAGAAACCCCTAATATATAGGTGAAAGCAGCAGGCCCGGAATCTCTCGCTCTCTCTCTAGCAGGAACCGAGCTCCACGCTGCCTGCGTCCCCGCTTGCGTGCCTTTGCCCCAGGTGCTGCTTCGGAGATCCCCCGGTTTGCTAGGTAACGGGAATAAATTTGCTCTTTGCATTTTATCCGTGGTCTTGTGGCTGTTCCTGCGTCCTGCCTGTGTCGGCTCACACATTTTGGTGTAGTCGGCAGGATCCAGGAACAGTCATGCCATGGCTGAAAAAGAAGTCGGGGACTGGGGAGGCCGTGACGGTGACTCCTCGCATTCCAGGATGGCCCAGTACTGAGGAATGGGCCCCGTGGCCAGTTTCCTGGCTACGCTGGCTCTGCCAGAAGCATGGCCTGAAATAGATGACGGGGTGGTGATGACCCCCTAGGCAATTGACACGGCTGTGCGCGGGTTGCCATGGAAAAGGGCATCAGATTCTTCTCGCAAATTAGCGGGGAGATTGGGATGGTTGTTAGCTACTGGTCTTAGAGCTTTTCACCGTGAAAATGTTGCATTACGGAGTAGAGTGAGAGAATTAGAGAAGGAAGTCCGGACTTTACAGGATGCAAAGGTGATCGCGCATGAAGTAATTACTATTCAAGCAGAGCGGTGCTATGAGTTGCAAGATAATGTAGAGCAGTTAGTAGCGCATATTGCTAATAAACGAAGGGATAAATATGGAAATATTGAGAGTGAATCCTCGGACTCTGAGATTGAGTTTGAATTTGATCTGGACTTAAAAGGCAGGGAGGTGGTGGAAGCACGACCCCTCATACAAATGATGGGGCAGCAGGAACGAGCGGACGGGGGAGTGCAGGTCACACGTACTTACACTCCGAAAGAATTAAGGGAGTTTTTAGCGATCTATCAGCAGAAGAGCGGGGAAGGCATACTAGCATGGATTTTGCGAGCTTGGGACAGTGAGGCTGCCTCTATTCATTTATTAGCAGGTGAAAAAGATTTATTAAGCCCTATAGCCCATGATGATCAGATACAGCGGGGATATGCTCAGTTGCAAAGTGTCAGGGGCCCTGATGGGCGAGCCATTATTGCACCTACGCTGTATCAGTGGTTGTGTGCAGCAGTTTTAACAGCATATGCAGAACCTGTTGAATTAGTGTCGTCCCTTGTAAGCTGGTGCACATTGGAAGAAGGTATTAATTTAGTGCGGCAAATGTGGAATGATTTTGTACAAGTCGGCATCCCACGATCAGAAATAGACGGGATCACAACATCAGAAATGTTTCGCAGATGGCAAAAGTTAGCATTTACGCGAAAAAGCCGGCCACCCCCAGACCCACCACCAACTCCGCGCCCACCCTCAACCCCTCCTGCCACCGCAATGCACGACACTACTTGGCAAATGAACTATAAAGTGGCTGTCTTGGGGTGGGGGGGGTGGGGATTACATGTATTAGCTCTGGTGACTACTGGAGCTGAAGTTACTGTATTGCACAGTATTGTTAATAATAAAGATACCACATCACAGATCTGTGGATTGGGGGGAAATCTGACCCCCGCCCTCCAAGCTAAGGTGACCTTAACAATGTAAATGCTACACCATTTACTGCGACCATGTTAATTGCCCCAATTAAAGAATATTTCTTGAGTATTGATATGTTGACAGGACGAATAGTTGAAACTTTAAATGGTCGCTTCTGCTTTGGAACTTCGCAAGCAGGATTTGCTATTCGATCTATAACTGTCTTGCGTGCATTCCCAAAGTGGGATCCTGTTGTGCTGCCTGTGCCTGCTAAGGTGATAACAGTAAAAACAGTATCGTATTCTAGGGGGGGGGAGGAGGAAATTACCTAAACCAGATGGCACTTGGAGAATGACTGTATATTACAGAGAATTGAATAAAGTCCCCCACCCCCCACCCCATGCAGTTATTGTACCAGACATGGTTACTCTTATAAAAAAAAAAAATCAGCAGAAGTTTACAACCCTGGAGAGTGGTGATGTTACCGGAAAATAGTAACCAAGAAAACTCTCCAAACCAAATGATAGTTTAGAAAGCCGACGTTGGTTTATTGCAGCGCTGGGTGCATGGGGAATCTCTCCTCCTAGCATGCACACCTAAGAACAAAAGCTTGCTCCTTATATACACAATTCCAAGCAAAGCCCACGCGTTCCAAAAAAAACACTTACGCATAATACATTATGTAATGCATTACGTAATGTCTTTACGCATGCGTACTAAATTGGGGAAGGGGTCTTGGGTGGTCTCTGGGGGTCGCTGGTGGTCGCAATTCCCCTTTAATCGTGCTTGTGCGCAAGCGTGGTTGAGGCCTTTTTTGTTTACAAGTACATGTGTTCTCAAGAAGAAGATATCGTTTTGGACTTATCTCTCCTCTGACACAAGAGTTTATGAATCAAGTTAATTTAGACATCACAAAGTTGTTCTCTACAGTTTTGTTTTGTCTTTTGGCCTTATATAGTTAGCAGAGACCTTTGTTTTTCTGGGACTAAGCGTAAACAGCATGAATCATTATTTACTAGAACCTTGTTATCAATCCCATAAACAAACTCTATCTACAAAACATGTAGTTTGCTTCAGAACCTATTGTTATTATTCTAGCTAAAAGGAAAATTATTGACAGGAATGTTTGTTCTGTGTAAAGGTAACACAGAGCAGGCCTTTAGAGCCTACTCTGAGGCCTACTCTTGCTAAACCGTTGCTAAATTGAACCGTCTGGTATCAGTGATAGACCTTGCTAATGCTTTCTTTTCGATAGCCATTGCTTCAGAAAGCCAAGACCAGTTTGCCTTTACCTGGCAACAAAAGCAATATACTTTCCAAGTTTTGCCTCAGGGATACAAACACAGTCCCTCCCTCTGCCACCAAATGATAGCAGCTGATGTTGCCCTATGGTCAGGTACTGTTACTGTTTATCATTATATTGATAATCTATTGATTATGGCAGAGTCACAACAAGAAATCGCAGCTGCGGGTGGCAGAAAAGGCGGCACAGACTCTGCGATCCAGGAGGCAAGGGCCAAAAGCCGAAAGGCCTAAGGCTTTTTTATTGTTATTCTACTACCCTATTTAACTGCTACAATGCAGGAACCGGACTATGCAGTTCAAGATAACATCAACATTCACACGCTAAGCACTCATCACCCATTCTGGGAAGAGCTACAGTGTTCTGGGCTCAAAACATCAACAACCATTCCCTGTTTTCAGCTCTGTGTTCAGAACTGACCTTCAGCACATGTTTACTTCTTTCATGCCTCAAAAGGCCCTGTGAACTGGTCTCGACTCCTTTATCTTAAAGGCAAGCAAAAACTATTCTCAGTGCAGTGTTCCCAAGCAAATCTTCTGCTCCCCAAGTAAAGCACAGCTGCTTGCAGGCCGAGGGTCTTCCACAGCAGCAGCTGCTGAATCACTGAAAGTGTATTTAAAGGACCAAGGCTGGGCAATTAATTCAAAGAAAATACAGGGCCCTAGTACTACCATACAATTTTTGGGAATAGATTGGCATGTACTTCTCCTCTTATTTGACATCTTTTGTTAATATTGGATTCTTGAGTTCTTGTATTTCAGGCATCTTCGACGACTACCTGTACCTTATCTAGAGGAGATAGCATTGGAATGGTTTTATTGCTGTCACAAACCCAACATCGAATTGAAGTTAAATCTGAAAAAAGCACATGCCCTGGATACATTTCTGCAAGGCCAACATGTAAATACTTAGATTTGGTGTAACTAACTCTTCTGCTTTTTGTATTAAGGGAAGATCAACAGCTGCAGATCTTTTAATGATGTGTTTCATTAGCATGCCAGTAGCTGTATTATACAATTATATTATGCTAAGTGATTATGATATTAATGGGTTTTTTTCATTTGCTATTTTTTTCTGATTAGGTAATGACTGTATGCCAATGAACATTGCAACATTGATTGACAATGGACTATTTCCTCCTCCAACACCATAAATGCAACCTCAGCATCACTGATGAACCAGCCAGCACAGAGGACAACATTCAACATCTCCAGGACTTATAGCATCCAATTGAACAATCTGCTGATGGTGCCTGGCTGGCTGAGTGGTTTCATTCCCTCACAGGATGACTGGGACACTTGATTTACAGTATTATTCTATAGATCACAGAATCATAGAATCAACCAGGTTGGAAGAGACCTCTGGGATCATCGAGTCCAACCATTGCCCTGACACCACCCTGTCAACTAGACCATGGCACTAAGTGCCATGTCCAGTCTTTTCTTAAACACGTCCAGAGATGATGACTCCACCACCTCCCTGGGCAGCCCATTCCAATGTCTAATACCCTTTCTGAAAAGAAATTCTTCCTAATGTCCAACCTGAACCTCCCCTGGCAAAGCTTGAGGCTATGTCCTCTTGTCCTATCGCTAGTTGCCCGGGAGAAGAGGCCGACTCCCACTTCACTACAACCTCCCTTCAGGTAGTTGTAGACTGCAATAAGGTCACCTCGGAGCCTCCTCTTCTCCAGGCTAAACAACCCCAGCTCCCTCAGCCGTTCCTCATAGGTCAGACCCTCCAGACCCTTCACCAGCTTGGTCGCCCTCCTCTGGACTCGCTCCAACACCTCAACATCTTTCTTGAAGTGCGGGGCCCAGAAATGGACACAGTATTCAAGGTGCGGCCTCACCAGTGCCGAGTACAGAGGGACGATCACTTCCCTAGACCAGCTGGCTACACTATTCCTAATAGAGGCCAGGATGCCATTGGCCTTCTTGGCCACCTGGGCACACTGCTGGCTCATGTTTAGCCGGCTGTCGATCAGCACCCCCAGGTCTCTTTCCGCCGGGCCACTTTCTAACCACTCTTCCCCCAGCCTGTAGTGCTGCATGGGGTTGTTGTGGCCGAAGTGTAAGACCCGGCACTTGTTCTTGTTGAACCTCATGCCGTTGGTCTCGGCCCATCTATCTAACCTGTCCAAATCCCTCTGTAGGGCCTTCCTACCCTCCAGCAGATCGACACTCCCACCCAGCTTGTTGTCATCTGCAAATTTGCTGAGGGTGCACTCAATCCCTACGTCTAGATCATCTATAAAGATATTGAACAGCACCGGCCCCAGAACTGAGCCCTGGGGAACACCGCTAGTGACTGGCCGCCAGTTGGACTTTGCCCCATTCACCACCACTCTCTGGGCTCGGCCATCCAGCCAGTTTTTAACCCATCGAAGAGTCCACCCATCCAAGCCCCAGGCAGCTAGTTTCTCTAGGAGGATGCTGTGGGAGACAGTGTTGAATGCCTTACTGAAGTCTAGATAGACTACATCCACAGCCCTGCCCTCATCTACTATATATGTTTATTCCTTTTCCTATATGTATTTATCGCATGCCTCTGTATATTACTCTGTTCTATACCCAGCAAGCCCAAATGTACACGTCCAGCTTTGTACTCCCCAGGAGAAGCGGTCTCTTGAGCGAGGGGGTGGAATGTGGGAATATAATGGAAGATTGGCGAGGAGGATTGTAAACACGCTCAAGTGACTTGCACCTGAGGTGTTGAAAAACACATATATCATACTAGTAACTGTTGTTTAGTCTTGTGTGCTGGACAAGTAGAACATCTGCATTCAGATAACATAGGCCTGTGATAAGACTCAGGGGCACCTAATTGTTCATGCCTGAGATTCCTGCCCTGCTGTGAGAAAGATCAAAGCACAGTGGAAAACTGCCGCCTGCAAGAAACCCCTAATATACAGGCGAAAGCAGCAGGCCCGGAATCTCTCACTCGCTCTCTAGCAGGAACAGAGCTCCGCGGTGCCTGCATCCCCGCTTGCGTGCCTTTGCCCCGGGTGCTGCTTCGGAGATCCTCCGGTTTGCTAGGTAACGGGAATAAATTTGCTCTTTGCATTTTATCCGTGGTCTTGTGGCTGTTCCTGCGTCCTGCCTGTGTCGGCTCACACAGCTGGTCAAGGTAGAATATGCTTATGAGGATAGTGAGGGCAATAACCCTA
This sequence comes from Nyctibius grandis, assembly GCF_013368605.1. Classification (NCBI taxonomy): domain Eukaryota; kingdom Metazoa; phylum Chordata; class Aves; order Nyctibiiformes; family Nyctibiidae; genus Nyctibius; species Nyctibius grandis. Next base: position 23,489,949 of record NC_090694.1, read on the forward strand.
GAATGGTCACTAAGGAGGTGCCATATACAGCAACTGAATTGGCTAAATTGAAAAAAGAATATTCGCGCAGTCCGAAGGAGTCTGAGACAGAGTATGTGTGGAGAGTGTCGTTAACTGGCGGAGATCAGATTATATTGAGTGAAAGAGAAGCTGAGGGATATTGGGCACCTGGAGTGTTTTTGACTACTGGTGATCATAGGGCCCCTTGGTCTCTCACCCAGTGAGCCGCTTATTGGGCTGGAGGTTTAAATCCCTTGGAAAGGGGAGATCCTCTTGCGCTTACAGGCTCGGTGGATCAGCTTGTGGAGAATGTGCACAAGGCGGCTTGTTTGCAGATGATGTATGATTGGGAATTGAAGTTTAGGCAGGAATCCCCAATGATGATACCGGTAGATCCTGAGAGGATGACTCCCCTGGTTAGAGGTTTACCTGACTCATTGAAACCCTTAGGAATTCAATTACAAGGCACTATTAGAACTACCTCCCAGAGTGCACGGGTGACAGCTGCTTTAACAGGAGCTTTAACCCCGGATTGCCTTATCCCGGGACAAAAAGTGTGGACGTGGGGGGAAGTAGCTCAAGAATTGATTAACTATGGGTGGAAATATAGTCCAGTGAAATCAGAACCTAAAAATGTGAGGCGTACAGAGGCGAAGTTTCCTCCAGTGAGGCCCTCTCCCCCAAACCTGGTGAATTTAAAGAGAGATAGTACATCTCGAAGGAAAGCATTGTGGATAATAGGATTGTTTGTGGTAAGCTTAGCACTACGAGAGGCCGAGCGCACTATTCGTCAGCAACCAATCATTCTCAGAGGCCCCTTTAAGGTAATAAAACCAATTTTAGCAGGGACCCTTCCCCCTGACGGGGTGGCACAACGAGCATCCGTGTGGAAATGGTATGCACAAATTGAACATTATTGTGGCATCTTTAACATATCAGAAGGCACACCTAAAAAACTAGCTATACAGGAGGAATTCTCTCCAGATCGTGAGAATAACCTCCCACCTCCTGTCATACAAGTAGCACCTCCATTTTCCAAGCAATTACCAAATGTCTGGTTCACTGATGCCTCAGCCAAACATGAGGGAAAAGCGTGGAAGTATCGAGCCGCTGCCTTACAAGCCCAGACTGATGAGAAAATCATAACAGAAGGTGAAGGTAGTGCACAAGTGGGTGAATTAATTGCTATTTGGAGTGTTTTCCAACACGAGGCTCAATCTTCTTCTCCTGTCTATATCTATACTGATTCTTTTGCTGTCTTCAAGGGGTACACTGAGTGGCTTCCTTTCTGGGAGAAAAATGGGTGAGAAGTAAACTGGGTACCGGTATGGCAAAAGGAAAAGTGGCAGGACATTTTAAGAATTGCCAAACGAGGGAATTTTGCCATAGCCTGAGTGGCCTCTCATCAAAGCAGTGATGATCCAGCTAGTCAGTGAAACGGTGGGGCAGACAAATTGTCTCGATTGGCTCGCCTGCAAAAAGAACCAATAACAGAAAATTAGGAGAGACTATTGGAGTGGTTGCATGTCAGATGAGGACACACAGGAGCCAAAGATCTTTACTGCAAGGCACAAGCTCGAGGCTGGCCTGTCACTGGGGAAAACATAGTCCAAGCCTTGAAAGAATGGTTTAGCTCATTCCCAAGACCCCAATCAATTCCACCAGACAATGGTTAACCAAAACCTCACCTGGTTCTTTCACTAATAGGACCGAGAAGTTTCTTTTTTCTGTTCTTTACAGGTTGTAAGATAGAAGTTTGGAAAAGAAGAAGAGAGCGGCGTTTAATGGAAGTTTTGATTGTGTGTATAGTTGTAAATTGTATAGCTTTAATAATCTTTGCAGTATGCCTTTATCACCATTGGCAAAACTGTTTTGGGCAGTTGTATGTTGTCTCATCTGTACTGTTCAAAGCATGCCCGGCGAGAACCTTGCTTCCTTGTTTTCAAGTTTAACATGGGAAAATGAGTTCTTGTTGTTGGGAAAATCGATAGCTCAAGCTTTTAATCTTAATAATTGCTGGGTGTGTGGCGGACCATTTGGTCTGAAAAGTTGTCTGTGGATCTCCATTCCTCTTGCTCCCGAGTGGATTGTGAGAAGAATCACCCTCATCTTGGCCCATACAATACCCTGCTCCTGGTCGCTATTGTATTAGTCAAACCCAGAAGGGAGGGTGGTACAATCAACCCCTGGTGGGAGAAAGTTTTCTGGTCCTCCACTAATTACACTCACTTTGGGGAAATATTAGGTGCAAATTGTGTTTAGAAACAACGGGCAGGAGCATGGTAATGCAAATGGTGACCGAATTAAATGAATCGCATTAACTGTGACGTGACAGGGGACCCCTTTGGCCTGGGAACCATCTGAGTCAAAGGACTATCGCCCTGCCAGATCATGGCCAAGTCCTTTGCAAATGGGATGCAAACCCTGAAAGGTCATTATTGGATTTGCAGGCACCATGCATACAAAATGCTACCAAAAAATTGGACTGGGGTATGTTATATTGAGATGATATGACCACCATTCTTCTTACTTCTGAAAATTGACAGCTAAGAATTGGGAATCAAATTATATGATCCCCAACGAATTATTGAGTATTATGGACCCGCAACCTGGAACACCAATGAACCAATCAGCAGTGCTCGAGAACCAATCAACATTGGCTGGTTTCTCGATTACCTGCTAGCAGAAGGAGGAGGAGTTTGTGCAAAATTAAATTACTCTAATTGTTTCTTGAAAATTGATGATAATGGAGATGTACTTACATTATATAACTCTTTTCTCATTTTGTTTACGACATGTTATAACTGTACTATAATTTTATCAAAAGTTGTTTGTCGTTATTGATGATGTTGTTAGACTTCTGTAAAGAAGAGGAGGTGTCTCATTTTGTTTATTAGAATGATATCAATCGCAAGTCATTGGACTTATCTTTATTTCCTTGTATGCTTTTCTCTTCCCTTTTCCTTCTTTTAACCTCTTACCTTTTTCTATCCTTACCTTTCTACACCCCCTGGAATTGAACCACTGACATTGACTATTTCTGAACCACAGGGTGGTGTGGGGATCTGTTCCTTGTCCCCCTTTTTTTTCCGGCATTGTCTCAGAAACCGTCCTATCCCACGTGCTCAGACGCCATCTTCTGGGGTACAGGACTACCTGAACTTGACGACATTTTCTGAGGCAAGAAGTTAGTCGCCGACTAGGGGTGAGTGACGTCTCCAGCCCTCCACCCCCTCCGGAAAGACCCATCCGGGATATCGGGCAACAGCCTGGCAATGGGCCAATCCTACGGGGCGGGAACCGTACCTGGCACGCCCTCGGGCCTGTGAGCGGTGCAAACTGTGACTGGCGGCTCCACGTCACATGACTCTGCAAAAATTCTCTATAAAAGAGGCCGGTTTGCCCCACCATGCGCGCGCCCACCCCCGACTGCCGAGAATCAACAGAGGACCCATGGGACGCCGTGGGACCCAGGGTGGTGACTATCCTTTCCCTCTCAACTGATCTCTTTTCCTCTCTTCCTTTTACTTACTTCTCTCCCTCTCTCCCTCCCTTGCTCACTAAGTTGCCTCATTGTTGGACTTAATAAAGTCAAAGTTAAGTTTATTGATACTGTGCCTTGGTTGTGCTTTGTCCGAACTCAAGGATCACGAATCTATTTTATCTTTGGTCAGGATTTTGGGGGTGATTTATACCGGGTGATTAATCAGGTGGGTCCCACGTGGACTGACTGCAATTGAATCAGGCGGATCCCATGTGGACTGACTGCATTGAATGGGTGGGTCCCTCTTGGGACTGACTGCATTTAATTTCTAGATTTACTAATAAGGCAGATCTTAATCTGGAACCTGACACCAACCCAGCAATAGCTTTCTCTTATGACTTACGGGCAGACGCCTAGGCTTCCAAGGCAAACGGGTACCCTCTTAGCCCCAACCCTGCGCAGCTTTCGCCCCCACCTTATAGGCAGGCTTTCCAAACCAAATTCTAAAAAGAAGTGCCTTACCCTGTTCCAGGGAACGTTGCGAGGAGCTTTACGGGTCGAGGGCGATGGTTCTCCCCGAGAAGTCCTTCGTGTCACCTGGAGCTCGATCAACACTCGATCCCTTCCAGTCTCACTCACAAGGTCCCATCTGGGTTGCCAAAACAGTTAGTAATTGGGAAGAAAACTCATCTACATGAAGCAGATAACCAGGCACTTCTTTATTTCAGCACTGGGGACACGGGAGATAGCTCCTCCATATGTGTGCAACCAAACATTAAAATCCATCAGTTTTTATACACTGATTTACATAAAAATGCATAGTATGCTCACTCTTAAATTTAACCTTTACAACGATTGGTTCCGTTAATTATAACCTCATCAATATTCTTATTCCAAAACAACCATTGGTTACTTCTACTCTACTGATTGGAATCTATCCCTGATATTCAAATCAGGATGGGAAGGGTAAGGGAGTTTCCAAGCAGCATAACTGGTGTCCATGACTGTTTCCTTTGTGGCGGGTGGCAAGGAAGGCACGGACTCTGCGATCCAGGATGCAAGGGACTGAAGCCGAAAGGCCTAAGGCTTTTTATTGTTATTCTACTACCCTATTTAACTGATACAATGCAGGAGCCGGACTATGCAGTTCAAGATAACATCAACATCCACACGCTAAGCACTCATCACCCATTCTGGGAAGAGCCACAGTGTTCTGGGCTCAAAACATCAACAACCATTCCCTGTTTTCAGTTCTGTGTTCAGAACTGTATTGAACTGACCTTCAATATATGTTTACTTCTTTCATGCCTCAAAAGGCCCTGTGAACTGGTCTCGGCTCCTTTATCTTAAAAGCAAGCAAAAACTATTCTCAATGCAGCATTCCCAAGTGAATCTTCTGCTCTTCAAGTAAAGCACAACTGTTTGCAGGCCGATGTTCTTCCACATTCCTTAGTTTCTTAAACAAAACATAGAAAACTCCAGTATTTCCCTGGTGAGGTTTCTCTGGTTACCTATTTCAAACCTAACTGTACCTATAGTTCCCTGATTCAAATCTGAATCTTATGACTGACTATATTGATACCAGACGGTTCAATTTAGCAACAGTTTAGCAAGAGTAGGCCTCAGAGCTAGCAATGGTTTAGCAAGAGTAGGCCTCAGAGTAGGCTCTAAAGGCCTGCTCTGTGTTACCTTTATACAGAACAAACTTTCCTGTCAATAATTTTCCTTTTAGCTAGAATAATAATAGTTTCTGAAGCAAACTACATGTTTTGTAGATAGAATTTGTTTATGGGATTGATAACAAGGTTCTAGTAAACAAAGATTCATGCTGTTTACGCTTAGTCCCAGAAAAACAAAGGTCTCTGCTAACTATATAAGGCCAAAAGACAAAACAAAACTGTAGAGAACAACTTTGTGATGTCTAAATTAACTTGATTCATAAACTCTTGTGTCAGAGGAGAGATAAGTCCAAAACAATATCTTCTTCTTGGGAACACATGTACTTGTAAACAAGAAGGCCTCAACCACGCTTGTGCACAAGCACGATTTAAGGGGAATTGGGACCACCAGCGACCCCCAGAGACCACCCAAGACCCCTTCCCCAATTTAGTACGCATGCGTAGAGACATGTAATGCATTATATGACGTGTTATGTATAAATTTTTTTTAAATGGGTGGGGTTTTTTCTTGTAATTATGTATATAAGGAGCAAGCTTTTGTTCTTAGATGTGCATGATAGGAGGAGATATCCCCCATGCACCCAGCTGTAATAAACCAATGTCGGCTTTCTAAACTATAATTTGGTTTGGAGAGTTTTCTTGGTTACTCTTTTTCGGTAACAATATGATCAAATCTTAATTATTTTATCAGAATATTTGCAACAATATAGTAATATTTGTATTGATGTTTGAACATCTACTTAGTGCTTAAAGATGCATGCAGGATACATTTTGTCAGGATACATCTGGTCCATCTGGAGGGAAAGAAGATATGGTCCTTATCTACATCTTGGGATGCTAGCCAGAAGGAGAAGAAGAAAGGAGTATCCTAGAACATAAGGACTTCAATCAATGGTCTGTTTAAAGCAAACTATTGTTTAATGTAAATCAACCTTGGCTGAAATATGAGTTTTAAGATGTCCTGAAGTAAGCTATGCTCATTATAATACTAAAAATCACGCTCACAGGTCAAAAAGACCCTTGCCCAAGTGAAGACCCTTCCCCTGAGCACGCGTAGATCATATAGGAATGACAAAGCCTTTATGTTAATTGTAATCAGATATATTAACCAATGAAAAGTATGTTATGAAAATAGAGGGATGATTTCATGTAATCCTTTGTGTATAAAAAAGGTACTGGGATTCGCAGTACGTGTGCTTGATTTGTGGATGATTCCACCGAGCACCCTGCGCAGAATAAATACAATATCTCTCCTGAGCATGTGAGATGATTGATTTATTGTACACTGGGCATGAATCCACTTTTCGGACAAAAACCTCAGTAGGCGAATGCCAGCAGCAACGAAGGACATCTGAAGGAACTGGCAGATGAAGTTGCTAAGCCTCTAGCCATCTTTTTTGAGAAATCGTGGCAGTCTGGTGAAGTTCCCACTGACTGGAAAAGGGGAAAAATAACCCCCATTTTTAAAAAGGAAAAACAGGAAGACCCGGGGAACTACAGTGATAAGGGACATAACTCCTTTTCCTTTTTTTTACTTGCTATTTGATCTGGGTGTGAGCTGTCCTGGGGGTTGAGAAATTCTTTGCCTGTGAGCTGTCCTAGGGGTTGAGGAATTCTTTAATTCTTTATCTTATCAGCCTGATGCATAAATCTAAGAGATATGCGTCTAAGCATATCTCAATAGAACAAGTTGCAGAACATTAAGGTTATACAAAACCCAGGGAGAACTGGTCTTGCTGTTTGACCGAGAGCCAAGATATTACCACGCCTGTGCAAGAAGAAAAGGTGAGAAGTGCACAGCGAGGAAGACATACAGCCTTCATCCCTGAGACCCCGGCCCACGAACACCAGGAGGAACTGCGTGTGCGCAACCAGGAGGAGTTAAAGGCGAAGACTATGCAAATGATCTCCCGGAACTCATTATTATAAAGACCGCCTTCTCGGGGAAAGTCATGAATATGTATAGGCGTCCTTGAAATTATGATGAATATGTAACACTTTGCCACATAAATATAAGATGAATTACTGCGAAGGTGCGCACGACTTTGGTGGGACTACCCCCCGTGCTGCCCAGCGCTGAATAAACATACCTACTTTACAACCCTGACAGCTGTGGAGTCTGTTTTCCGCACGTCAACAGGACAGTCAGTCTCACCTCTGTGCCTGGCAAGATCATGGAGCAAATCCTCCTGGAAACTATACTAAGGCACATGGAAAATAAGGAGGTGATTGGTGACAGCCAACATGGCCTCACTAAGGGCAAATCATGCCTGACAAATTTGGTGGCCTTCTACGATGGGGTTACAGCGCTGGTGGATAGGGGAAGAGCAACTGATGGCATGTACCTGGACTTGTGCAAAGCATTTGACACTGTCCCGCATGACATCCTTGTCTCTAAGTTGGAGAGATATGGACTTGACGGATGGACCACTCGGTGGATAAAGAACTGGCTGGATGGTTGCACTCAAAGAGTTATGGTCAATGGCTCAATATCCAAGTGGACACCAGTGACGAGTGGCGTTCCTCAGGGGTCGGTATTGGGACCGGTCCTGTTTAACATCTTTGTCGGCGACATGGACAGTGGGACTGAGTGTACCCTCAGAAAGTTTGCCAACAGCACCAAGTTGTGTGGTACAGTCGACACACCGGAGGGAAGGGATGCCATCCAGACGGACCTTGACAGGCTTGAGAGCTGGGCCTGTGCAAACCGCATGAAGTTCAACAAGGCCAAGTGCAAGGTCCTGCATGGGAGTTGGGGCAATCCCAAGCACAAATACAGGCTGGGCGGAGAATGAATTGAGAGCAGCCCTCAGGAGAAGGACTTGGGGGTGACGGTTGATAAGAAGCTCAACATGAGCCGGCAATGTGCGCTTGCAGCCCAGAAAGCCAACCGTATCCTGGGCTACATCAAAAGAAGCATGGCCAGCAGGTAAAGGGAGGTGATTCTGCCCCTCTACTCTGCTCTCATGAGACCCCACCTGCAGTGCTGCGTTCAGCTCTGGGGCCCCCAACATAAGAAGGACATGGAGCTGTTGGAGTGAGTCCAGAGGAGGGCCATGAAGATGATCAGAGGGCTGGAGCACCTCTCCTATGAAGACAGGCTGAGAGAGTTGGGGCTGTTCAGCCTGGAGAAGAGAAGGCTCCGGGAAGACCTCATAGCAGCCTTCCAGTACCTGAAGGGGGCCTACAGGAAAGCGGGAGAGGGGCTTTTTACAAGGACAAGTAGTGACAGGATGAGGGGTAATGGTTTTAAACTGAAAGAGGGGAGATTTAGATGAGATATGAGGAAGAAATTCTTTCCTGTGAGGGTGGTGAGACACTGGAACAGGTTGCCCAGAGAAGCTGTGGCTGCCCCCTCCCTGGCAGTGTTCAAGGCCAGGCTGGATGGAGCTGGGAGCAACCTGGTCTAGTGGAAAGCTGTCCCTGCCCATGGCAGGGGGGTTGGAACTAGATGATCTTTAAGGTCCCTTCCAACCCAAACCGTTCTATGATTCTATGATTCTAACTGTGCTCTTAACAGCATATCTTAACTCTTCCACTCCTCGCATCCATGTGAAGAGGTTATTTATTGCAGCAGTTTCTGCTAAGCTGGGAGAGGGGCTGAGAATAGTCACACAAAACACTAGTGACACAACAAACTGAAACCACTTGACCCTTAAATAGTGCTGAATTCTTGTCCTGCTTTTGGCTGGGACAGAGTTAATTTTCTTCCTAGTAGCTGGTACAGTGCTGTATTTTGGATTTAGTATGATAATAATGTTGATTACACACTGATGTTTTAGTTGTTGCTAAATAGTGCTTACACTAGTCAAGGACTTATCAGCTTCTCATGCCCTGCCAGCAAGAAACTTGGAGGGGGTCACTACAAGGACAGCTGACTCAAACTGGCCAAAAGGATATTCCATAACATATGACGTCATGCTCAGTATATAAACTGGGAGGAGCTGGCCAGGGGGCACTGCAGCAAAGGAGCTAGCTGAGCATCAGTCAGTGGGTGGTGAGCAATTGTGCTGTGCATCACTTGTTTTGTATAGTCTTTATTATTATTATTATTATCTTCCTTTTCTGTCCTATTAAACTGTCTTATCTCAACCCATGAGGGTTTTTTCCTCAATTCCCCTCCCGATCCTGATACCAGATGGTTCGGTTCAGTAACGGTTTAGCAAGAGTAGGCCTCAGAGTAGGCTCTAAAAGCCTACTCTGTGTTACCTTTACACAGAATTAGCTTTCCTGTCAGTAATTTTCCTTTTAGCTAGAATAATAGAGAATAACAATATATTCTGAAGCAAACTGCATGTTTTGTAGATAGAGTCTGCTTATGGGACTGATAACAATGTTCTAGTAGTCAATGATTCATGATGCTTACGCTTAGTCTTAGAAAAACAAAGGTCTCTGTTAAGTTCTTTGCTAATTACAAAAGGGCCAAAAGACAAAACAAGACTATAAAGAACAACTTTGTGATGTCTAAATTAACTTGATTCACAAACTCTGGTGCCAGAGGAGAGATATAAGTCCAGTAAGAATCAGAACGATATCTTCTCCTTGAGGCCATCTGCACTTGTAAACAAGAAGGCCTCGACCACGCTTGCGCAGAAGCACAATTAAGGGGGATTGCGACCACCAGAGACCCCCCAGAGCTCACCCAAGACCCCTTCCCCAATTTAGTACGCATGCACAAAGACAATTACATAATGTATTAGCATATGCATAAGTTTCTTGAAATAGGTGGGCTTTTCTTGGAATTATATGAATATTCACTTTTCTGTAATGTATATAATGAGCAAGCTTTTGTTCCTAGGTGTGCATACTAGGAAGAAAGATCCCCCATGCACCCAGCGCTGCAATAAACCAATGTCGTCTTTCTAAACTATCATTTGGTTTAGAGAGTTTTCTTGGTTACTATTTTCCGGTAACAATCCCACTGGTGGGGGAGAGGAGTGAGCGAGCAGCTGCGTGGTGCTTAGTTGCTGGCTGGGGTTAAGCCACAACAATTGTGAAACCTAAATACTAATTCTTCGATGAGGAGTAGAGGAAAACCTCCTAACCTAGCTATCATGATGCTGGAATGTGGGCGCCAGTAGCTTAGAGCTAGATAACTGGGAGGAACGGTGTCTGGCATCTCTGTCCAATGATAGAGCTGTGGATAGTATAATCACCAAGGAGCTGGCCAATTGGGTACATGAACTCAGGTAGCAATGAAGGCCATCTGCTAAGCCACAGCAGGCTGAGAAAGGCCTCACGCCATCAGCCCCACCAGCAAAAAATTCCTCCTACTCTCCTCTCCTGGAAGAACTGACTTTGGTAAACATCCCATAGGGAAGCCCTGTCTCCAGCCAAGTAGGGGAAAGGGATGATGAAGATGTTACAGAGGATAACAGGATTTACTGGACTATGTGGGTCTGGTGGCCTGACACACTGATCCATAGAACATCAAGCCTTGGTGGACACAGGAGCCCAATGAACCCTCCTCCTTTCTACCCTCAGTAGAAAGATGCCAGTCATCATCAGAGGAGTCACCAGAGGCCAGTGGAAACTGCATGTAGCAGAAGTCAAATTCACTCTTACTAAAGGAAACTGGAAACCCCATGGGTAGTGGGTAGGGTGCTCCTTGCATGGTAGTGGGACGGGGTACTCCTTGCATCTTATAGAATCATAGAATGGTTTGGGTTGGAAGGGACCTTAAAGATCATCTAGTTCCAACCCCCCTGCCACGGGCAGGGACACCTTTCCTCTAGACCAGGTTGCTCAAAGCCTCATCCAACCTGGCCTTGAACACTGCCAGGGAGGGGGCATCCACAGCTTCTCTGGGCAACCTATTCCAGTGTCTCACCATCCTCACAGGAAAGAATTTCTTCCTCATATCTCATCTAAATCTCCCCTCTTTCAGTTTAAAACCGTTTCCCCCTTGTCCTGTCACTACTTGTCCTTGTAAAAAGCCCCTCTCCCGCTTTCCTGTAGGCCCCCTTCAGGTACTGGAAGGCTGCTATGAGGTCTCCCCGGAGCCTTCTCTTCTCCAGGCTGAACAGCCCCAACTCTCTCAGCCTGTCTTCATAGGAGAGGTGCTCCAGCCCTCTGATCATCTTCATGGCCCTCCTCTGGACTCTTTCCAACAGCTCCATGTCCTTCTTATGTTGGGGGCCCCAGAGCTGAACGCAGCACTGCAGGTGGGGGTCTCATGAGAGTGGAGCAGAGGGGCAGAATCACCTCCCTTTACCTGCTGGCCATGCTTCTTTTGATGTAGCCCAGGATACGGTTGGCCTTCTGGGCTGCAAGCGCACACTGCCAGCTCATGTTGAGCTTCTCGTCGACCATCACCCCCAAGTCCTTCTCCTGAGGGCTGCTCTCCATCCATTCTCCGCCCAGCCTGTATTTGTGCTTGGGATTGCCCCGACCCACATGCAGGACCTTGCACTTGGCCTTGTTGAACTTCATGCGGTTTGCACAGGCCCAGCTCTCAAGCCTGTCAAGGTCCCTCTGGATGGCGTTGACTTTTTAAGGAATGAACATTTTAAGGACCCACAAGGAAACCAATGGGCATTTGGCATCACCACTGGGGGAATGAATGAGGACACCCCTTTGATATCTCAACTATGTAGTATCTTAAAAGGAGTGTCAGTAGTAGGACTACTACAGATGTCACCTCAATCGGTGCCAGTTGCACCTGGAACAGCACATCAATGACAGCATTTGTGGGGTTCCCACGGGACAATGGTGGGAACGAGGTACTGAACGAGCTATGTCCAGGCATGTCCAGGGGGTGGTAATGGGGTGGTGATGAACTAGCCAATCATAATACAGAACAAGGGCCTTAGCTATGAGACCAACAAGATATGGGGGAAGTTGAGGACCTTGGCTATGAGAAAAATAAGATATGGGGAAGCTGAAAAATAAGAAAGAATGCAGCACCTGCAAGATATAACTTTTTAGCATAAGCCAATCAGAACTAATATAGAGGTGTGTGAACAAAGCATACTAACCAATCATAATAGAAATGACATGTACACAGAGTGTGTACAAAAATAGAATAGTATAAATGTACCCTCAGATACGTAAATAAATGAGATCTGCTTAACGATCATATTGGTCTGCGTGCGGTGTCTCCGTGCCCTCTCGCGAACACTGACAAGTGGCGCCCGGGACAGGGACTCTTCGGCCCGGAGACTGCGGAGAAGCAGCGGACAGCGGACCGAAAGGGGGATGAGAGGAAGCCAGCTGTAGAGTGCTGCCCCGGCACTGGATTTTCGCACCGGCAGGAACGGATGCGGTAAGCCCGAGTGTTGCTAGCAAAGGAAAACCTGGGTAGGGCTTCCCAGGCAGCTGGGGGAGGAATGGGGTCTACCCTGACCAAGACAGAAGTGGCAGTGGTGAAACTCCTCCAACATATACTCTCTGAGAGAGGAATTAAATATGACGAAGCTGCGTTAAAGCAGTTACTCCTTTGGGCAAAAGACAAAGGACATTTTACAACCTTTAATGATGTCTTTGAAGTGCCTTTATGGGAGAAGATTGGTGACTCTCTCTGGAATGCGGTGTCAAGTGGTGATAAGGAAGCCTTTAAATTGTCTGCTACATGGAAGCTGGTTAGTGAAGCGTTAAAAGGAATAAAAGCAGAGAGAGAAGTTACACATTCAGCTTTTATGGCTTTAGGACCGCAGACGTCTACTACCCCCTCACTGTTTGTGGGACCAACACCTCCCACTGCCCCGGTGGCTGTACCAGTGGCAGCTCCTTTATCGCCGTCGGTACGGACGGCTCTGAAAAAAGCTGAGGAGTGGGGAGCGAGTAAAATAGATAGAGATCTATCAAAAACGGTAGTGCGCCCTACAGATCCATCAGAACCGGTAGTGCGCCCTAAAACATGAACTCGATTTGGACTAATTGATTCAGACGCTGAACAGGAGAATTGGCCAAAACCCCCTCCTCCTCTCATTGATCTCTCTACGGATGAGGCTGAGAAGGAGGACAAGAAGGAGGGTAAAACTGTTTCGTATCCACCTTTACCGGATTCGCCGTTTCCTGAGTCTGTTGAACAAAGTTTACATTCCGGCTCTAAACGACCACCGTTAAAGTCTCCAGTTACGGAGTCAGCAGTACCAGAGTCACAAGGACTTAAAGGACCGTTACCATCACGAAATGGACATGAACTTGACATGACAGAGCTTGGTAGACGACTGGAAGAATTAAAGACGGAATTGCAGCAGCATTGTACAGCCAACGCCTCGGGACACGTGACTATGTCTCCCCAAAACCCCCCTCTGTGTTCGGGACAAGTATTAGGGCCACCTCAACCTCCTTTGCAAATCCCTACTCCACCTTTAGATCAGGGCGGGGGGGGAGGTTTGCGTCCATCTGGTAATGTGGGAGGTGAGGGAGAGGGTCAGCGTCCGCCCGCGTATACGGGGGAGGGGGGGGGAGGAGTGAAATGGAAAGGGATCATTCGAGATGCGTTATTAGAAGGAGTTATAATTCCGCAAGCATATCCTGTGATTGTGGGTGCGGGTCCTGAGGGAAAAAATCTTTGGCAACCGTTAGATTGGAAAATTATAAAAGAAACACGCCAGTCTATACAGACAAATGGCTTGGGCTCTCAGTATACACAGGCTTTGCTTAAACATATTTTTGCAACTAACCTTTTCACGGCAAATGACATTCGACAACTAACGTCCGTGCTGCTGTCTCCTTCTCAAGTTCTACATTTTCTTAATGCCTGGAATAGCGCTTGTCATAGAATAGCTAATACACCTAGGGGTCGGGATGATCCTCTCTAACATCACGGCACAAATGCTGTTAGGAGAGGGTCCTTTTTCAACTGTACAGTGGCAAGCGCAGTTTCGTGTTGAGGCATTAGCGGCAGCTCAAGACAGTGCATTTCAAGCATTAATATCAGTTCCTAGCGAAGGTGTTCAGCAAGCGTATACCAGAGTTTTTCAACAGATAGAAGAACCATATGGTAAATTTATAGATCATCTGTATGCAGCTTTGCGAAGCACGCCTGATTTAGATGGAAGTACTAGAGACAAGTTACTGGATGTTCTTGCTTTTGATAATGCTAATGAGACAACTAGAAAAGCATTGGCACATTTACCGAGAGGTGCGGGGGTGGCGGCTATGCTGGAAGCAGTAGAAAGAATGTTAGGAATGGAACAGGCTCAAGTTATGGCAGCTGCAGTCGGAGCAGCAGTGAGACCTTTGCTGCGAGTGAAGGATAGAGATAAGAAATGTTTCAACTGCAGACAGACAGGGCATTTTAGAAAAGATTGCAAAAAAGAATTAAGGAGGTGGTGTGTTCACTGCCGACGATCAAATCACTATACAGCAGAGTGTAAACGATTACAGGGAAACTCCCGGCTGAGCGCACTGCACCCGCGCGCGCAGACAACAAGTCAGGGTGCTTGGACCGCCACTCCGCAGCCACAAGAGGAAGTGCCGGAGTGGATGTGGAAACAAAATTAGACATATACTTAACGGACAAACAAGTAACTGTAGTTGAAACTAACATGAAAGGACCTTTAGGACATGGTTTGAGTGCGTTACTTCTTGGGCGATCATCTATTTCCAAGCAGGGAATAATTGTACTGCCAGGGGTTATTGATGCAGATTATACAGGTCAAATATGTGCTATGGTATACACCCTATCCCCGCCTGTATTTATTCCGAAGGGCCAAAAGATTGCTCAGTTAGTTCCCTTTAAGGGCTGTGTTCCGAACGCAGAAAACAAAGACAGGGGGGAGGGTTGTTTCGGATCGACGGGACAAGCATTGGTTAATCTTGCTATTGACATCACTAGAAACCAACCGCGTGAAAGAGTAGCATTGCGGAATCAGAATGGGGAAGAAAGACAGATCTCTATGCTAATCGATACAGGAGCTGATGTTATGATCATTGCACAGCAACACTGGCCCTCTGCTTGGCCTGTGCAAGCGGCTCCAGTAACGATAGCAGGAGTTGGAGGCTGTACTTTGCCAATGATGAGTCAACAACCGATACAGCTGCAATTTGCAGACGGAGACTGTGTAAATGTTAGACCCTATGTCATGAAAGTGCCAGTATCGCTTGTGGGACGAGATGTCTTAACACAATTAGGTGCACGATTGATAACGCCTTTTTAGGAGCGGTCACTGAAAAAGGGCCTGTCCTACCTTTAAAATGGAAATCAGAAACACCGGTATGGGTGGATCAGTGGCCGCTTAGATCAGACAGGCTGGAACAGATTGAACTGTTAGTCCAAGAACAGCTAGAAGCAGGTCATATCAGACCGTCCACAAGCCCTTACAATACTCCAATTTTCACGATTCCGAAAAAATCAGGCAAATGGCGATTGCTTCATGATTTGCGGGCCATAAACGATGTTATGGAAGATATGGGAGCATTACAGCCTGGACTACCCACTCCTACCATGATTCCAGAAGGGTGGCAAATTTTAGTAATTGATCTAAAAGATTGTTTTTTCACGATATTTTTACATGACAGAGATTGTGCCAAATTTGCGTTCACAGTTCCGAGTATTAACAAGCAGGAACCTGCTAAAAGGTATGAGTGGATAGTCTTACCTCAGGGTATGAAAAATTCTCCTACATTATGTCAGTTATATGTTGCATGGGCCTTACAACCTTTTCGTCAAAAGTTTCCTAATCTTTTGATTTATCATTATATGGATGATATTCTGATTGCTGGACAGGATTTAAAGGTGGAATTTGTGTTACCATTGTTAGAAAAAATGCTAAAACAGTGAGGACTGAAAATTGCCCCTGAAAAAATACAAAGATCAGAGCCTTGGAGATACTTAGGCTGGGAGGTAACTAAGCAAACCATTCGACCTCAAAAAATCACCCTGAAAGTTGATATATCCACATTGGCTGATGCTCAGAAATTGTTAGGAGAATTACAGTGGGTTCGGAATACTTGTGGCATTACAAATGATGATATTGCACCGTTAATGCCATTGCTTGGACAGAACCCTGATGTCACTGTGAGCCGTACACTCACTGCAGACCAACAAGCAGCTATAAACAAAATTGCACACAAGGTGGCTACACAGGACGTGGCTCGAATTACTGAAAATGAGCCACTTTCAGCAATTATTGCTAATACATCAATGGAAGATAAGCATTTGAAAGCATTAATAGTTCAGTTAAAACCAACTCTCAGAATTATTGAATGGGTTTTTCCACCTTTTCATCCTAAAACAACAATTTGTACCAGAGTGGAAGCAATAGCACAATTGCTTGTCAAAGTGCGTAAAAGAATTACAGACATTACTGGATTAGACTCAGATGTTATCTATTTACCTATCAAGAAGGAATATCTGCAGTGGTTAACAAATCAGTCAACTATTTTTCAAATAGCCTTACAGGACTTTACTGGACAATTGTTAACGCATTTACCAAAAGATAAAAAGCTACAGTTTATTTGCAAACAGGATTGGGAAGAAAAACCTATCAGATCAGAGATACCTGTGACTGGACTAACTGTTTTTACTGATGCAGGAAAGCGATCACACTCAGCAGTTATTACCTGGCAAGAGGATGGACAATGGAAACATTGCAAATTCTCAGGACAAACTGAGGACTCATTGCAGACACTTGAACTTTTTGCAATATACCAGGTCTTTATAAAATGGAAGGACTTACCTGTAAATATTGTAACAGACTCTCTTTATGCAGCAGGCATTGTAAATCGAATTGAAAGAGCTTTTATACGACCAGTGAAGAATATGCGACTTTACACCATTTTGCTACAGTTGCATCAGGCAATAAACCTCAGAGAGGTACCTTATTTTGTCACTCACATTCGTAGTCATCAATTTGATCAAGGTTTGAGCATTGGAAATAATAAAGCAGACACACTTGTGTCCTATACGCAAATATCACCAAATTTGTTTGAACAAGCTCACCTATCCCATCAATTCTTTCATCAATCAGCGAAAACGTTAGCAAAACAATTTCACCTCACCATGGCACAAGCACGTGAATTAGTTAGTGCTTGTCCTAATTGTCAGAAAATTGGCATGGGAATTGGGATAGGGGTAAATCCTCGAGGATTGAGTGCGCTGCAACTGTGGCAAATGGATGTTACTCACATTGCAGAATTTGGAAGGCTCAAATATGTTCATGTATCTGTTGATACGTTTTCACATGTAATATGGGCAACAGCACAAACTGGGGAAACAGGTCGTCATGTCAAACGACATTTACTTGCTTGCTTTGCAAGTCTTGGGGTTCCACAACAACTTAAGACTGATAATGGACCAGCATATTGTTCACAGATTTTTCGTCAATTTTGTCAACTATGGGGTATTACACATGTCACTGGGATTCCTCATTCGCCTACAGGTCAGGCGATTGTGGAACGTGCTCATAGTACATTGAAACAGCTTCTGCAAAAACAAAAAGGGGGAGAGGTGACTGAACCTTCTGAGAGACTTGCAAAAGCTGTTTATGTACTTAACCATTTAACTTTAGCAGGAGATAAGGAGCGACCCCCAATTGTAATACATTGGGAGGCAGTTCGACAGGGAGCAAGCTATGTGAAAAACAAAGGCAAAGTGTGGTATAGGGAACCAGGTACTAACGAGTGGTTAGGACCAGGGGAACTATTACTAATGGGTCGAGGTTATGCTTCTGTCTCTACAGGCACAGGAGTACGGTGGTTTCCGATCAAGTGTATTAAACCATATGTGGAGGTGGAATCTAGATCCGGAGATCCGACAGAGAGAGCAGCACCGAGCACTGAGGATCTTGGCCCCGTACCTAAAGACTCTGGGGATTGCAACGCCATCGATAAGCCACCTTGAGGATCCTTTTACGTCATTACCACCTTTACATGCAACAGCTGAAGTAGAAGAAAAATTGGCACGTGGTTGTGATGGACATGGACATTGTTGCGAACCATGGTTTCTAAAAAACTGTAATGTATGTGGGGAAAGTAAATGGCGGGTTATTCGACAATCTGAGCCGTGGTGGAGACATGTCGGGTGTGTACCGTGTGTAAGACAGTGGGTAACAGAAAATTCGCTAGAGAGACAGGCAATTCAATTATTAGGGAGAGAGGCTAACTCGCTTGGGAGATTTGATATTCCAGCACTTAATGTGGCAAATAGAATTGGTGACTGTCAACAAATTCATATAGCTGAAATAGCTAGTTCATTACAAAGACGTGTGCTGGAGCAGCAAATTATATTGGCAGGCAGTGTGGTGAAGGTACAGTGTGGGGAGCAAATTAACATACCACGATCATGGGAAGTTTCTCCCGAGGATTGGGAGCGACAGCAATCGCAATGGTCTTATGTATCACAACCATTGGGCAGGCAGTGATAGATATCAGACAAAATATCTGGGTTACCATCGCAAATGCGACCGGACAAGAATCATTTTGCTTGTCCATGGCAACCCCTGGAGAGCCTTTTCGTACTTGCCTGATAGGAGTTCCTGTTTTCGATCCAATTAGTTTTCAAGGTTACATACAAAACCCTGCCCTTGCCACAATGAGTGCAACAACAGCTAGTCAATGTGCAAATTCCATGAATCCAGGTGTCAACTATACTGCATGGTGGCAGGGACAGATAATCATGTCACTTAATCACACTATGATAGAACCACAGGAGCTAGATTTGTTAGGTGCCTTAGGACCTACCTATGGGGCAGTTATGTTTAAAAGTGACAAAGCAACTGATCACGCCCTCATTAACGACAATACACTACTATATGCTGTACAAGATGTATCTCCAAAAAATGAATTGTATACAGGAATAAGGGAAAATGACTTTTGTCCATTAGGGTGTCGATATTCTGACACGAAGGGAAACAACATACTAGGCCGGAAGTTACCAGGAGGCTTGTTTTTAATTTGTGGTGATCGGGCCTGGCCAGGGATTCCTAGTAGGCCAATTGGAGGTCCATGTTACCTAGGGAAACTTACCTTGTTTCGACCTTCAGTGGGGGAATTGCTAAACAAAACATTATGGAATTACATGGCCTCTCGAAAAAAGCGTGCCGTATTACCGCTAGGACCAGAATGCGACGATCATGTACGGTTCTGGAACAAACCTACTAATTTTATTGCTGCTTTGTTTGCGCCAGTAGGAATTGCAAAAGCATTACAACTAACAAAAACATTAGGGTGCTGGACAGCGAAGCAATTAAATCTAACTTCTGAGATACTTTCAACTTTAGCTACTGATGTTGATAGCATTAGACATGCAGTATTACAAAATAGGGCTGCAATTGATTTTTTGCTTTTAGCTCAAGGGCATGGATGTGAGGATGTGGAAGGAATGTGTTGCATGAATCTTTCAGATCATTCTGTTTCTGTTCATCAGCATCTTTGTCAACTGAAGGATAACATGCGCAAACTTACTGTATCAACATCACCTTTCCTGGACTGTCTACAATCTATTGGCATCACAGGATGGATACAGGACTTGTTAGTACAAGGAATGACTGTGTTGGTTGTTGTAATAATTGTCTTGCTAATAATGGGATGTATGATGAGTTGTATCAAGCAGGCATTGCTGAAAATGTTCCATCAGACCTGGCTTGTTCAAAAACAAAAAGCAGGATTTATGGGTAACCAAGGCTGGGATTCTTTGACTGGGCTCTGCGAGACACAGGGAATCAGGGTTAAGTAAAAAACAAAGACAAAACAGGACATAGCTCGTTCAAAAACAAAAAGGGGGATTTGTGGGGTTCCCACAGGACAATGGTGGGAACGAGGTACTGAACGAGCTATGTCCAGGCATGTCCAGGGGGTGGTAATGGGGTGGTAATGAATTAGCCAATCATAATACAGAACAAGGGCCTTAGCTATGAGACCAACAAGATATGGGGGAAGTTGAGGACCTTGGCTATGAGAAAAATAAGATATGGGGAAGCTGAAAAATAAGAAAGAATGCTGCACCTGCAAGATATAACTTTTTAGCATAAGCCAATCAGAACTAATATAGAGGTGTGTGAACAAAGCATACTAACCAATCATAATAGAAATGACATGTACACAGAGTGTGTACCCTCAATAGAATAGTATAAATGTACCCTCAGATACGTAAATAAACGAGATCTGCTTAACGATCATATTGGTCTGCGTGCGGTGTCTCTGTGCCCTCTCGCGAACACTGACAAGCATTGAACCAACAGATATTCCCTTGGTGCCATACACGGTCGTATCAAAGAGCTGGAAAGTCAAGGGGTGGTTACTTGAACCCATTCACCTTTCAACAGCTCCATCTGGCCAATGCAAAAACCCAGTGGGGACTGGAGATGATTAACCACAAACTATCGAGGTGTGAATGAGGTAACACCACCTTTGAGCACAACAGTACCATATAGGCTAGAGCTACAGTATGAACTTCAAGCAAAAAAGAATGCTGCCTGGTATGCAACCACTGACATAGCCATTTCCACTTTTTCTCAATTCCCCTGACACCTGAGTGTAAACCACAGTTTGCCTTTACCTGAAGAGGAGTACAGTACTCCTGGAACCATCTGCCACAAGGATGGAAGCATAGCCCCACCATCTGTCACAGACTTATACAAAAGGTTTTGGAGGAGGACGATGCCCCAGATCACTTACAGTACATGGATGACATCATAGCATGGGGAAACATCACCCAAGTGGTTCATAACAAAGGCAAATTGGAAACAGTTTGCGAGTGTGCAAGTATGATGTCAGGGTTTAAGGCTGGGCTGGCTATTAAACCTGTGGCAGATGCTCTCTATTAACCCTCCCCCCCCGACAGAAGGGGAAGGAAAAGGGAAAAGGGAGAGAGACTTAGGGGTTGGAAAGTTAAAACAGTTTTAATAAACTATAATAATGAAAAATAGTATAATAATAATATTGGAAATAATTAAATATATACAAATATATACAAAACCAAGATCGAGCTCCCCCATGTCAGTCATGTCACCACCGGCACTGCAGGGCAGGCTCTGGGAAGGCCCAGGCTGGGCCCAGCTATGGACAGGAACCGGATTCAGGGATGCACGGATCAGGATCAGGGACAGCAGAAAGATGGACAGAGTCCTCCTTGGACACTGGCCATAGAAAAAAGGGTCGAGACCCTCATGATCCCCCCGCTTTATACTGAGAATGACGTGTATGGGATGGAATACCTTCGTTGATTAATTTTGGGTTACCTGTCCTGTCCGCTCCTCCCTGGAGATGCGACCCTTCTGTGGCTCTTCACTCATAATCAGTGACCTTGGTTTCTCTAAGAATAAGTACAGCAAGAGCCTTTCTGCATAACATCCCTACCGCTGTCTGCAAAACATGCAGTTAGTTTCAGAAAGTGCAGTTACTTAGAAGAAACTTAGATGAAAGTAAAAATCACTGAAAGGAAAATTGGTCTGTTTTAGGCCAAAACAGGACATACGACAAAGGCAAACTGGAATTTTACTAAATGCAGGATTTGCAATCGAGGGATAAAGTGAAGGAATCTGCATAAGAAATACAGTTTCTGGATGTCAAATGGCAAGATGGGCACCAACACATTCCTACTCACGTGGCTGACAGGATCGTGGCAATGGTGCCATTAACCAATAAAAAGGAAACATAAAGTTTTTTTTGGAATGGTGGGATTTTAGCAAATGCACGTGCCCAGGTACAGTCAGCTCATGAACCCACTGTACCAAGTCACCAGGAGAAAGAACTCATTTAAGTGGGGATCTGAGCAACAACAAGCCTTTGACTAAGTAAAACAAGAAGTAGCACGTGCAGTTGCCCTAGACCCCATCAGAACTAGTCCAATGTCTGAAACATACTACTACACATCAGCAAGGGACCAATCAGTCCAATGGCATTTATGGTAGAAAGCACCAGGAGAGACCAGAGGAAAACCCCTTGGATTATGGAGCTGAGGCTACTGAGGATAATAGGAAAACTATATCCCAACAGAAAAAGAAATATTAGCTGCGTATGAGGGAATCTGGGAAGCATCTTAAATGGTGGGAACAGAATCACAACTACTTCTAGCACCTCTCTGGATGCTGAAAGGAAAAAAAATGCCCTCAACTAATCACGTGACAAGTGCAACCTGGAGTAAATGGACAGTCCTGATTACGCAGCAGGCTCAGATGAGGAAACAGGGATATCCAGGTCTGATAGAAGACCTGATGGAATGGCCCAAAAATTGTGATTTTGGGGCCTCATTCAAGGTATTACCACGAAGCCCCAAAATATACAAAGAAGAGCGACAATGTGCTCTGTTCGCTGACGGTTCTTGTCAAATTATTGGCAAACAGAGAAGATGGAAAGCTGTCATTTGGAATCCCGTCTATCAGGTGATAAAAAAGGATGAAAATGAAGGACAATTGAGTCAGTTTGTACAAGTCCAAGCCATAAGACTAGCCATCGATGTAGCACTGCAGAGGAAATGGCTCTGTTTATACCTGTATACTGATTCTTGGATGGTGGCCAGTGCCCTCTGGGGCTGGCTCACACAGTGGAAACAGGAATTGGCAGAGATGACAAAAGCCTATTTGAATGGCTAACATGTGGAAAAACATCATACGGGATTTGGAAAAACTCAGTGTGTGAGTACGACATGTCAATGCCCATATACCAAAGGGAAGGGCCACTGAAGAACAAACCAACAACCATCAAGTGTACCAAGCTGCTCAGATTGCCACAATGAACGAAAACCTGTACTGGGAACATAGAGGGGAACTAGTTGTAGCTTGATGGACTCATGAAACATCAGGATGAGATGTCATCTATCGCTGGGTGAGCGACTGAGAATCATAGAATCATAGAATCGTTTTGGTTGGAAAGGACCTTTAAGATCATCAAGTCCAACCATTAACCTAGCACTACCAAGTCCACCACTAAATCATGTCCCTACGCACCACATCTACATGTCTTCTAAATACCTCCAGGGATAGTGACACCACCACTGCCATGGGCAGCCTGTTCCAATGCTTGATAACCCTTTCCATGAAGAAATTTTTTCTGGTATCAAATCTAAACCTTCCCTGGCACAACTTGAGGCTGTTTCCTCTCATCCTGTCACTTGCTACCTGGGAGAAGAGACTGACCCCCACCTTGCTACAACCTCCTTTCAGGTAGTTGTAGAGAGCGATAAGGTCTCCCCTGAGCCTCCTTTTCTCTAGACTAAACAATCCCAGTTCCTTCAGCTGCTCCTCATCAGACTTGTGCTCTAGACCCTTCACCAGCTTCGTTGCCCTTCTTTGGACTCGCTCCAGCACCTCAAAATCTTTGTTGTAGTGAGGGGCCCAAAAGTGAACACAATATTCGAGGTGTGGCCTCACCAGTGCTGAGTACAGGAGGACAACCATCTCCCTAGTCCTGCTGGCCACACTATTTCTGATGCAGGCTAGGATGCTGTTGGCCTTCTTGGCCACCTGGGCACACTGCTGGCTCATATTCAGCTGGCCATTGATCAACACCCCCAGGTCCTTTTCCACCAGGCAGCTTTCCAGACACTCTTCCCCAAGCCTGTAGCATTGCATGGGGTTGTTGTGCCCCAAGTGCAGGGCCCGACACTTGGCCTTGTTGAACCTCATACAGTTGGCCTCAGCCCATTGATCCAGCCTGTCGAGATCCCTCTGCAGATCCTTCCTACTCTCAAGCAGATCAACACTCTCACCCAACTTGGTGTCATCTGCGAACTTGCTGAGGGTGCACTCCATCCCCTCGTCCAGATCATTGATAAAGATATTAAAGAGAACCGGCCCCAATACTGAGCCCTGGGGAACATCACTTGTGACCGGCAGCCAACTGGATTTAACTCCATTCACGACAACTCTTTGGGCCCAGACATCCAGCCAGTTTTTTTACCCAGCAAAGCGTATGCCTGTCCAAGCCACGAGCAGTCAGTTTCTCCAGGAGAATGCTGTGGGAGACGGTGTCAAAGGCTTTACTAAAGTCTAGGTAGACAACATCCACAGCCTTTCCCTCATCCAGGAAGCGGGTCATCTTGTCATAGAAGGAGATCAGGTTAGTCAAGCAGGACCTGCCTTTCATAAACCCATGCTGACTGAGCCTGATTGCCTGGGTGTCCTGTACGTGCCACGTGATGGCTCTCAAGATGATCTGCTCCATAACCTTCCCTGGCACCGAGGTCAGACTGACAGGCCTGTAGTTCCCCGGATCCTCCTTCTGTCCCTTCTTGTAGATGGGCATCACATTTGCTGACTTCCAGTCAACTGGGACCTCCCCAGTTAGCCAGGACTGCTGATAAACAATGGAAAGTGGCTTGGTGAGCACTTCCGCCAGCTCCCTCAGTACCCTTGGGTGGATCCCATCTGGCCCCAGAGATTTGTGTGTGTCTAAGTGGTGTAGCAGGTCGCTAACCATTTCCCCTTGGATGATGGGGGCTTCATTCTGCTCCCCATCCATGTCTTCCAGCTCAGGGGGCTGGGTACGCAGAGAACAATTGATTTTACTACTAAAGACTGAGGCAAAGGCGGCATTAAGCACCTCAGCCTTTTCCTCATTCTTTGTCACTATGTTTCCACCTGCATCCAGTAAAGGATGGAGATTCTCCTTGGCCCTCCTCTTGTTGCTATTATATTTATAGGAACATTTTTTATTGCCTTTTACAGCAGTGGCCAGATTAAGTTCTAGTTGGGCTTTGGCCCTTGTTTTGCCAGCGGATGGGGTCAGCACAAAGGATACAGACAACAGGTTCAAAAGATAAGCTTACTTTTACTTTAGTTTAAAGCAGCAAAATGAAAGAAAGCAAGGCCATGCACCTAATCATTACTACATAGAATCAAGTATAGCGATTAAGAAAGATACATCACCAATTGCCCTAATATGTTACCATCATCCAGATCCGTGCTTCAGCTGGGGAGCCACTGTCACAGCGAAGGATCGGAGAACCGCTCCCGGTAATTGGGAAATCCTACGCAGTGCATCCACTCATAGGTGAGGTCTCCATCGTCACTGTGAGAGGGTCCTGCTTTTATACAGGTTAACAAACAAATCTATATATCAAAATGCACAGAAACATCTGGTAGATTGGCTTCCTCACTCGTGCGTGTCCCAGATCTGGCCAGGACCCCGGGCGTGTCCGAGGAGTTTTGTTTTGACTATTCTATTTCTAGCTTTGACAGTTTCCAGGGATGATTCCCATGGTTATATTTCATGCTGATATGATGCTGGTCTGGAAGTTCACTCAGAAGTCAACTTTGGTTTGAGGCCTATAGTTTAGGCCTTTTTATATCAGCCCTTCTAATTTTCTCCCTACATAGCCTCACGACATCTATGTAGTCCTCCTGAGTCACCTTTTTACATTAGTAAAAAAAGCTGAACAATTAAAAATACTGAAGCATTAAAGACAACATTTAAACTACCAGTCTTGAGATACATGATCGAGGAGAAGGAACACGCCTCCACACAATCCAATGTGAATCAAAGTGAAGACCCTTTATTAAGCATAAGCTGTCCCTTTTATACATTTTGTACTTTCCCTGGCTGTAAGCATGTGCATTGCTATTCGTTAATATTACTAAACATACTCTTCTTTGATGTGTTGATTGGTCACTGCTCTGCTACTGGTCCTTTCTTAATTGGCTCCATCAGATCTTGTTTCTTCTCCTCTGTGTTCGGCTCCCACCGGCTACTCCCTCAAGTCTTGTTTGCTCAGCTGCTGTTTTTCCTCATCTCTCGAAGGTCGGCTTGTTGACACTAGCTACATGAATCTTGTCACGCAGCTAGGCCCTCACTCCATACTCTCATACTTCTGCCTCATTACATGACCATTCTCCTCCAAAAACCCCTCTACAATTCCCCCTTTCTTTTCTTGAGCCAGAAAGGCCGTGTTTATTGTCCGCTGCAGGGCCCTTTGCAAGCAGGAGAATAAACACGGTAATACAAGGATGATAATACAAATCACAAACAATCCCATCAATAGCATTTTAATCAATCTGACCAGCCACCCTCCAATTCCCAGATTACCCAACCAGTCATCCAGGAACCCATGCTGTTCCCGTATTTTCTGTGTGGCATCCATGAGCTCTTTGATCTGCTTATGAATTGACCTGGAATGATCGTTCAGATCCATGCAACACATCCCATCAAACTCCTGACATCCGTGACCGTGCACTAATAATAACAAATCTATAGCAGCTCTATTTTGTAAGGTAGCATGTCGGATACTATCTACATCATTGGCTAATGTTCCTAAAATTCTAGAAGTTTGATCAGCTCTTTTTGCAACCCAGCAAGCTAAATTTCGCAATTGTGTTAGTCCTTGTGCAGCAGCAACACCCGGTGCAAAAATAGAAGAAAGAACTACTTTGGTCCTAGACCATAGTTCTACCTCATCTTTACATTCTTTCCCCAAGGTAGTGACACTTCTTTTAATCTTGTGTAGGTTAGTGTGGTTTAATATGACCTTTCGTGTAGGCATTAGTAAGCTTAATTTACCTATGGTACACGGACCTCCCAGTTTTTTACTGGGCAGCCCTGGCCAAGCCCTATCTCCACAAATTAGGAATAAACCTTCTGGTAATTTTCTAGGCATGGCCAAATCTGGTGCTGGCTCTGTTCGACTGCGCCCTACGTTTGCACACCAGATAGATTCATTTTGCCACAATGGATTACTGGGTGTGACATTTTGTAATCTCTTTATGTTGTTCTGATAAATGTTTGATCCCTCTGTGTAATTGAAAAATACACAGGATTCTGCCTCTAAAGTTCCTAGGATGTCAAGTTCTTGGGGCTCTAAGGGACTGACAGGCAAGCTATCGTCCCATAAATCCCAATGTTCGCCACATTTCATTGCATTCTCACAGAGGCTCTGTTTCAGCACATTCAACCCTGCCACTATCTCCTTGCTTTCAGATCTGTTTAAGGGGACCCCCACTAGAAATGTATGAAAGGGTTGTTCAGGTTGAGCTAAGGAGGCACAAAACTGCGTCTGGTTCAAGCTCCGCATCAGAGTCACCCAAACGTTGTGACTCCCCTTCCACGGTGTTGGTGGAAGGACTATCGGTTGATGACCTTTTATCAGGTCCAGGATTCAAAGCAGGCTTAACACAGAAAAAACAACCCCTTGCTTCATCATGACTGTGCCTTTTGCTCCCTTTTCTATACCTCCCACGCAAACCTTTTTTCACACTTCCCACAGTCAGGGCACTGGATCTCTCGAGAGGTCAGTGTTCCGAGGCAGATCCTGAGTTGGCTCCTGTAGTTCAGGTTGTTTTTGCAGCCACAGCTTCACCCACTTAGCTGGTACCCATTTGGCTCCTGTATCTGTAATGACACATGCATACCCTTGACCCAACGTTATTAATTTCATTGGACCTTCCCACACACCAGTCACCCCATTTTTTACCATCACTTTGGCTTGTTCCTGTTCTTTCTGAAAATCCTCCATACCTCCCTTTAACCCTGCACCATGTTTTACCGCTGGAGGTACAGAGTAGTCCTGTGGCAAGCGTAAAAAGTTTAGTACATAAAGCGCTTTACACAACCTGTCAGGAGGAGATAGCCCTGGCTCTCCCCCTTTTTGTTTTTGTAAAAGGTGTTTCAGAGTTTGATTCATGCGCTCCACAATAGCTTGTCCCGTTGGTGAATGTGGGATGCCCGTTACATGTGTTATACCCCACAGTTGGAAAAAGTCCTGTGTGGCACGTGCCACATAGCCTGGGCCATTGTCCGTTTTAATCGTCTGTGGAATGCCCAGGGCCGCAATAGCAGAATGCATGTGTCATTGAACGTGTTTGCTGGATTCGCCTGTTTGTGCTGTAGCCCAGGTAGCAAGGGAGAAACAGTCAACACTCACGTGGACATATTTCAGCCGTCCAAATTCGGGGATGTGTGTTACATCCATTTGCCATATCTCCAACGGTCCAGTACCGTGGGGGATGACACCAGGTGCTAAACCACCCCCAAGATGTTGACAGTCTGGACAGGACTGGACTATCCCATGTGCATCTGCACCGCGTAGCCCAAACTGACGCCGCAATACCTTAGCAGATTGATGGAAAAAGGCATGGGATCGTTGTGCTTGAGCGAAGCGATCAATTGAAATTGAAGATGCAGCCCAGGCAGGTGCGACAAGTTTGTCTGCCCGAGCATTGCCTTCAGCTAAGCCTTCCAGGAGTCCTGTGTGACTACGGATATGTGTGATGAAATATGGATGCAGTCGCTCTGTCAGCAAAAGCCATAATTCATGAAAAAGTTGGTATAGTTGTTCATTAGCTATCTCTTTAAGCAGAGCACGCTCCATCCTCTGGACAATCCCTACGACATATAAAGAGTCACATACCACATTAACAGGTGCTGTGTTCCATCGCCTGAAGACCTCCACCACAGCTCGCAATTCTAATTGTTGTGTAGACCCTTGAATGTCAGATAAAATTACATCATGCCACTTCCCATTGTCTAACCATGTTAGTGCTGCTTTTTGGGCTTTGCCTCCAGCATCTGTAAAAACGGTGACACCACTGACCGGACGTTCTGACCTTTTTGGTAATTCCTCCCATTGACCCAATTGCAGCACAGAGAAGTATTTATGAGGGGGTAGATGTACCTTCAACTCGCCCCTATAATCCAATAACGCAACTTGTAATGGTATGGAATTTTGTAACGCCCATTGTAGATACTCTGCAACCAGTGGAATAACCAAAAAAGCAGGTTCGACGCCTGCTATCTCTACAACCCTCTGCCTTCCTTTCATTACAAGTTGCGCTACGGCCTCTACTTTCGTAGTGATGGTACGTTTTGGTTGCATAGGCAAAAAGATCCATTCCAGCACATGTAGAGGATCCTTGTCAGTCACCCACTGCATAATTAATGCCAGGGGGTGGCGATCGTGATTGATAACCAATACTCCAATACTGTAATCTGGGTCCCAACGGTGAGTGTATGCCATAGCTATTTTGGTACTCAGGTGTTTCAATGCCTGCTCAGCTTCCTGTGTCCATGTGCGGGGGGCATCTGCGCCGCCTCCTCCCTTTAGCAATTGCATCAAAGGTGCCAATTCAGCATTGGTGAGACCACACAGGGTTCGCACCCAATTGAGGTCTCCCAACAGTTTTTGTACATCATTTAAAGTACTGATGTTCACATGAATTTCTAGTTTTTGGGGTCTAACAGTTGTTTTGGTAATTTCCCACCCAAGGTACTTCCAATTTTCCTCCTGTTGTACCTTTTCTGGGGCTATTTGCAATCCACCTTTTGCTAGTTCAGTCTGCAGTGTATTAATCAATTGTTTTTTATCCAATTGTTTCCCTGCTATTAGAATGTCATCCATATAATGGTATATGATCAAATTTGGAAAATTCCTTCGCACAGGAGCAAGTGCCCAGGCCACATACATTTGACACATCGTCGGTGAATTTTTCATTCCCTGTGGTAACACAACCCAATGATAGTGTTTCATAGGTGCAGCTTTATTCACTGATGGCACCGAAAAAGCAAATTTCTGATAGTCATCAGGGTGCAAAGGGATGGTGAAGAAACAATCTTTTAAGTCAATGATTAAAATGTCCCAATCTTTAGGGATCATATTGGGGGATGGAAGCCCTGGTTGTAGGGTTCCCATATCATCCATGACCTCATTGATTTTTCGAAGGTCATGTAACAAACGCCATTTGCCACTTTTTTTCGGAATAGTAAATATTGGGGTGTTCCATGGACTTGTTGTGGGCTCAATATGACCTTTTTCCAGTTGCTCCTGTACCAAGCTTTCAAGGTGGGCGATTTTTTTCTGCAGACAGCGGCCATTGATCAACCCAAACTGGGGTTTCTGTTTTCCAAGTTAGTTTTAGGATTGGTCGCCCTTCATCAATGGCTGCCTCTAAAAACCCTCGCTGTTAGTTACCAAACGTGCCCCTAATTGACTTAATGCATCCCTCCCCAGTAAAAAAATGGGGACAGGCATCACATATGGTCTTACTGTACAGGTACTCCCATCCTGCAATTTGCAACAAATCACATTTGTACTGATTTTAGTGGTCTGTATTCCCCCGACCCCCAAAATGGGCGTAGGGGGGATCTCCAATGGCCACGAATAAGGCCACGCTGCTTGACTGATTATTGTAACGTCCGCTCCAGTATCAATCAGCATAATGACCACGCAAGTTTTCCCACCAGGTTTTTTTAGTGTTACCCGTTCTGTTGGTTTTGCCTTACTGATATCCATTGCCAGATAAATGTCAGCCTGGCCTGTTGATCCAAAACCCCCAGCCCCTCTTATCTGTTTCCCAGCTGTGGGCACAGCTGATTTAAAGGGGACCAGTTGTCCAATTTTTTCTCCTTTGGGTATATGAATTGGTGGCAGGGGGGTCCATACCATAATAGATATGACCCCTGTAAAATCAGCATCGATTACACCGGGTAAGACGAAAAGACCTTTTCGGGTCGTAGAGGATCACCCGATAAGTAAGGCACTCAACCTGTGACCCAGTGGGCCTTTCATATCGGTGGGTATACATTGTACTTGCGGGTCTATCAGAGTCACCTCTACTGCTGTGGCAACGTCCACCCCAGCACTCCCTCTTGTGGCGGCGGCGACGCCATCCAGGCAGCCCGGGTGGAAGACCTGTTTTGTGTCATCGCGCTGGGTCTCCTCGCGCTCGCCCCCCCCGTTTCCCAGCCGAGTTCCCTGCTTAGTGAATCTAGATCGGCATTCATCTGCACGGTGACCGTATTTCCGGCAGCGATTGCAGGTCCCTGCAAACTCGTGACTTTTTACTCGGCATTGAGCCTTAATGTGTCCCGGTTTGCCACAGTTGTAACATTTTGGTCCCTGATCGCCTCTCCCTGATTGTACTAGAGGTTTCACCGCAGCCGCAAGGGCTGACGCCATGTATCCTGCTGTTTCTTCCGCTGTTCCTACGTGCTCACACGCATCCATCATTTCTGCCAGGCTAGAATTTTTGGGTAATGTCTGTAAAATGCGCTTACAAGTAGGATTAGCATTGTCGACTGCCAACAACATTAACAATGCCTCTCGAGCTACATTGGTCAGCGATGCCCTTTCCAATGCTTCACGCAATCTTTCTAAAAATGTCATATAAGGCTCAAATGGACCTTGCCTTATTTTTGTATAGGCAGGAATTACTTTCCCATCTTCTGTGAGGGTTTTAAAAGCCTCTCGGGCTAAGGTGGCAGTAAGTGCCAAGGCTTCTGGTCTAAGTCATGCCTGTCGTTGTGGATCGCTAAACTGCCCTTCTCCCACCAGTTGGTCAA
This sequence comes from Nyctibius grandis, assembly GCF_013368605.1. Classification (NCBI taxonomy): domain Eukaryota; kingdom Metazoa; phylum Chordata; class Aves; order Nyctibiiformes; family Nyctibiidae; genus Nyctibius; species Nyctibius grandis. The sequence goes on from NC_090694.1 coordinate 23,521,269, forward strand.
ATGTTATCCCTAAAAGTGGATCATTATCTCCCCTCCCCAGGTTTTCCACCGCTGCAGCCTGTGCTGCGTCATGCCACCTCGTCCGCCACAAGAGTTCCTGCATCGGGGTTAAAATCATCGCCATCAATTGCTTAAAATCAAAGGGTGTTAGAAGCGTAGACATAAAGATACTATTTATAAATGCTTGGGTATAAGGTGCATGCAACCCATTTTGTTGTATCGCTTTCTGTGCCTCCTTAACAATCTCCCACTATAATCCTACCCAGCGCGGTGGTTCTCTCCGATTTCCCAAAATAACTGGGAAAGCTGTGGGCAGAATCTCCCCCTCCACTAGCGCATTCTGTATAACTCCTCGACACTGTAATCGCAGATCGTCTCCTCCCCCGTTCCCCATGACAGAGTGCATACCAACATTCCCATCCATGTTTCTCATGCGGCTAGTCCCAGCCGCCTCAGCACCCTCCCCCGGCCCCCCCGCGTAGGCGTTCCCTTTCTTCTTCTCTCCTCTGCTCCTCCTTATGTTGTCACTCAGTTAAGGTCGTCTTTCCAGGTCTTGTAATTTTGCTAACAATTTTTCCGCCCAAGCCACCGGATCCTTAAATTTCCCTGGACCGCCGGCAGGCGATGGGGGAGACGACGGGGGCAGAGGGGGATATTCGTATTCGGCGTGATTTGCGAGATTGGCGGCTTGAGGAGGCTTGAAGGGTGGGGAGGTGGGCTCGGGCTGATGCTCATCAACCTCCATTTCCTCCGGTTTAGGGGGCTCCCCTGTTGGTTTAGGGGGTATTTCAATTTTCTCCTGCTCTTCTGGTGGTGCGGAGGGGGTTGAAAAAAACGGTATTGGCGGCTGACCAAAAACACGAAGACCTCTCGCCCCAGGGTTAACCTCTGTTGGACGCAGAGCCGTAAAAGCCCCTGCTGCAACAGCCCTCTCTGCTTTCATTTCTTGAAGAGCAGTAAGAACAGCCCTCCATGCAGTTGCCAGTTCTATTGCCTCCTTTTCCCCACTGCTTATCGCTTCCCATAAACCCTTTCCAATATCTTCCCAAGTGTCCACCTTAAAGCGCTCTGGGGGTCCGAAGGGAACCCATGCTCTCGACACCAAACTAACAGTCTCCGGAGCAAATGCTCATCATGTTTCACTCCTTTCTTAGAGAGGATATGTAGGAGAAGCCTTACTATTGCACTTTCTTCTTTAGAAATATTTTGGCCCATCTCCTTTTTCCCCCGGCTGCTCACCTCACTGAGTGTCCCGTTGCAACGTACTTTTCTTTTCTTGCGAGTCGTCCTCCGGCTCGCCCCGGTCTTCAGTCCCGCTGAGCCGTACTCCAGCCGGTGTACCTCCTTCTGGGCTATTCCCCGAACTTGCCGTCGATCAGCATCTCATCGGGGTCACCATCTGAGGAGAAGGAACACGCCTCCACACAATCCAATGTGAATCAAAGTGAAGATGTTTATTAAACATAAGCTGTCCCTTTTATACATTTTGTACTTTCCCTGGCTGTAAGCATGTGCATTGCTATTCGTTAATATTACTAAACATACTCTTCTTTGATGTGTTGATTGGTCACTGCTCTGCCACTGGTCCTTTCTTAATTGGCTCCATCAGTTCTTGTTTCTTCTCCTCTGTGTTCGGCTCCCACCGGCTACTCCCTCAAGTCTTGTTTGCTCAGCTGCTGTTTTTCCTCATCTCTCCAAGGTCGGCTTGTTGACACTAACTACATGAATCTTGTCACGCAGCTAGGCCCTCACTCCATACTCTCATACTTCTGCCTCATTACATGACCATTCTCCTCCATAAACCCCTCTACACATAATAAATAGACTCAGTTTTCAATGGTAATCTCTCTGCCAACATCTCTCAAGCCCCTCAACCTCAGGGCAGGGACTAGGGGAATGAAGTCACTCCCATTGTAGGAGAAGATCAGGTTCAAGACCAACTGAGGAACCTGTACATACACAAGTCCGTGGTATCCAACGAGATGTGTTCCAGCTTCCTGAGGGAATTGGCTGATGTAGTTGCCAAGCTACTCTCCATCATATTTCAGAAGTTATGGCAGTCAGGCAAAGTCCCCAGTGATTGGAGAAAAGGGAGTATCGCACCCATTTTTAAAAAAGGTAAAAAGGAGGACTCTGGGAACTACTGACCAGTCAGCCTCACCTCCATGCCCGATAAGATCATGGAACAGATCCTCCTGGAAGATATGTCAAAACATATGGAAGACAAGGAAGTGACTAGAGACAGCCAACATGACTTCACCAAGGGCAATAGTGCTTGACTAATCTGTTGGCCTTCTACGATGGAGTGACTACATCAGTGGACAAGGGAAGAGCTACGGATGTCATCTACCTGGACTTCTGTAAGGCTTTTGATATGGTTCAACTGTTAACCCAGCACTGCCAAGCCCACCACTAAACCATGTCCCTCAGCACCACATCTATATGGCTTTTAAATCCCTCCAGGGATGGTGACTCCACCACTTCCCTGGGCAGCCTGGTGAAGAAATTTTTCCTGATATCCAATTTAAACCTCTCCTGGCACAACTTGAGGCCGTTTCCTCTTGTCCTGTCACTTGTTACCTGGGAGGAGAGACAGACTCCCACCTCGCTACACCCTCCTTTCAGGTAGTTGTAGAGAGCGATAAGTTACTTCAGTGCAGCTGCCAGATAAACTCCATGGACTTGTATTTGTGAGTAGAGATCACAGAATGGTTTGGGTTGGAAGGGACGTTTAAAGGCCATCTAGTCCAACTTTGGACATCATCTACAACTAGATCAGGTTTCTCAGAGCCCCATCCAACCTGGCCTGGAATGTTTCCAGGGATGGGGCATCTACCACCTTTCTGGGCAACCTGTGCCAATGTTTCACCACCCTCAATGTAAACCATTTCTTCCTTATATCTAGTCTGAATCTCCCCTCTTTTAGTTTAAAACCATGACCCCTTGTCCTATCGCTACAGGCCCTGCTAAGAAGTCTGTCCCCATCTTTCTTCCAAGACCCCTTGAAGTACTGAAAGGGCACAATAAGGTCTCCCCGGAGCCTTCTCCAGGCTGAACAACCCCAACTCTCTCAGCCTGTCCTCAAAGGAGAGGTGTTCCAGCCCTCTGACCATTTTTGTGGCCTCCTCTGGGCCTTCTCTAATGGAGTGTCGCAGAAGGACCTCCTCCTGACGTCCAGCTGGGTCTCCTGTTGCGTTTCCTCCCAGTCTGATGGAGGTTTGCACCCTGTGCCTGGTACAGAGTGCTTCAATGTTTCCTTCTCAAGTCATCGTGTCCCCTCTTTGCCATGAGCCACCTTCTCTTCTCCTCTTCCGACTCTGGTTTAGCTGTTGGCAGGAGTCCTCCTGTGCTCTCCTTAGCCTGGGTGTTGTGCTGGTGGATGTTGCAGTATGCTTAGATACTTCCGTGGTGGTCATAGGTTTATTCTTGCTCCCTGTTGAAGCATCCTTCCCTGTTTCTCACCAACGGGGACCTGCGAGAGGAAGCAGTTCCCCTCTAGAAAGGAGGCTTGCAGCAAAGCCGAGCACCTGGACCGCTGACGGGCTGTTCCCTGGGATGAAGGAGAGTGACAGCAGTGAGTAGGAAAAGGCATTTTAAGGTTTCAAAGGTGTATATTTATAAATACCGCATGTAAGGCTGAGGAGGCTGTTTCCCTGGTGGGATTGAAGGGTGGGACCCTTGTTGGGTTTTGGTGGTGGGGTAGCTACAGTGGGGTGCTGCTGAGGGGTTTTTTTTGCCAGAACTTATTTTTGATTATTCTTTGGGGGGGGGAAAAATAATAAAACCCAGCTGCTCCTTCCTGCCAGTGCACACAAATGCACTGACTTGGATTTCTCCTGCTTGGCCAAGGATTTTAGATGCCCTGGGGGGTTGTTTCACCCCCTCCTTCATCAGCAACTGTTCAAAAACATCCCTGGGGTATATGGAGGTGGTGGAGCCCGTCCGTACATCTGCCCGTGGTCCTCAGAGCCACCACCCTGGAGCTCATGGCCTCAAACCTCAACTGTTCAGTTTCTTCACGAGGCCAGAGAGGAGAATATTGCTTTTTAACTGCCCTTTTTAAATAGTAAATCTTGGGAAGAGATCGAAGAGTATTTAAATTCACTTCACTTGAGTCTTGGGGTAGTTTTAGTGTTGCAGCAAGAGACCTCAGACATAAAACCTTAGGGAGCTGTAACCTCGTTCCTTCTAGATGTACATCAACCATCTTCAATCCCAACCCCTCCAACGCGTCGTATTTAGCAGAGCAAGTAGCACTGTGGTTACTTTGGAGCTGCATAAGCCGGGCACGGGCTTTAAAAACCTCCACTTCTCCTCCATTTGTTGTAGTGAATTGATTTTTCCAGGCTCAGGAGCACTTGTGATGGGTAACTCGCCTGGAATTTAACTCGTTCACAGCAAGGGAAGCACTCACCACTGGGCATCTGCACGAGCCGGTCTGCCCCGCTGCCAGCCGAGAAGGTTAGTGGAGCTAAACAATTTTCATTTTTTTTATTTCAAGGTGAAGTTTTAAGGAAGCATTAAGCTTGGCATTTTTCCTTTCAGCCCTCTGAAGCTTTCCCGGCTGGGCTCTGTGCTGGTCCAGGAGCTCCTGCAGCAGCTCTCCCCAGGCAAGGAGGACTCGGACAAGGCTGATTTGGCATTGGTGAAGCTGGTTTGGCATCGACGAGGCTGCTTTGACAGCAGGACCTTCATCTGGCAGGGTGTCTCCCAGCCCTGCTCTTCTGCGGCAGCGTCTGGCTGGTCCGAAAGCCCAGTCCCTGCCCTGGGAAACCTCCTCTGGCTCCATGTTGGGAGCAAGGGGGGGAAACAGGAATGGGAAAAAACCCACCTTGATCCCTTTTGTGCTGTTTTACTGTTCTTTCATTTCTGTGAGCAGTCGGGCAGGTGCTCCAGGGCGATCCTCTCCCTCCTTGGGACCAAAGTCGACTGCTCCATGGGCTGAACTACAGCATGGGAGTGTTAGGGATGGGGAGGGTGAAGACCGCAAAGCTGTAAAAGCAAAAGGAACGTCTAAACTTTGCTCTCTGAACATGATGCTTCAAGGAAGAGCGATGTGCAGGTGGAGGCTGAGGCCGTGGGTCGGCCCAGCTGGGCAGGTCAGGCTGCCTGAAGGCAGGGGAGGGGTGAAATTGGTTCCTCAACCAACGTGTGTCCATAATTCAAAGGATTAAAAAAAAAAAAAAAATATATGGATTGAGTTGATCATGGCACCTGCCTGGGAACACCCAGGTTGGAAAGGACCTTTAAGATCATCGAGTCCAACCGTTAACCCAGCACTGCCAAGTCCACCACTAAACCATGTCCCTAAGCACCACATCTACACGGCTTTTAAATCCCTCTAGGGATGGTGACTCCACCACTTCCCTGGGCAGCCTGTTTCAATGCTCGACAACCCTTTTGGTGAAGAAATTTTTCCTGATATCCAATCTAAACCTCCCCTGGTGCAACTTGAGGCCATTTCCTCCTATCACTTGTTACCTGGGATGCTCCGTGCCCGCTCCCTCCTCAGGCTCTGCTCCACCAACCCGTGCTAACCTGAGCGCGGTGTTTTGGTGGCACGTCCCCCTCCGCCTGCTGCTGCCCCAGCTGCCCGGGTGTCCCCATGGGTCCCCACTCACAGCTGCCATTCCCACCTCTGCCACCGCCGCACCGTGTGTCCTTGGTCACATCCCTGCGCCTGGGGCAGCCTCACCCCCAAGCGCTGCAGTGCCGGTCCCAGAACCCAAACCTGTCACCCTCAGGCCTGTGGGACAGCTTGCCTGCCCTGAGCGTGGCCGCGCTGTTCAATGCCGCTTTGTCTGCATTTGCTGCGAGGAAGAGCTTCACCCTGGCTCCTCACATCAACAAACCCACCCCAAATTGTCACATGCTGCCCTGGTCTGTCCCTGTCCCCGCTACCATCCTATGGTCCTGCGTGCCCTGGGGCACGGCCATGGCCCTGCGGCAGCCTGGGACGGCGGCCTTGTGCCCCTTGGGTCACCCCAGTGCCCCCATGGGAACGCAAATGGCAACAGGATGGGCAGAGGTCAGGGACGGGGACATCCCCAGCCCCTCGGGCAGCACAGAGGCCCTCTTGACCCAGATGTGAGGTGGGACGGTGCCGTGGCCGTTGGGACGTCACTGCAGAGCTGCAGCGTTTGCCAGCTCACGATGGCTTCGGTGGCGCCTGTCCCCAGCCCTTCCGTGACAGGGGAGCCCCAGCAGCTGCGGGACCCACCAGCCCTGTGTCCTCTAAAGGCTTCCGAGGGCACACGCGTGTGACACCATCTCCGCACACCCTTCTGCAGGAGCAGCTATGGAGCAGCACGCCTGCAGCTCCCGTTCTGCCACGGTGAACAAAAAAACCTCCCAAACCCCTTAATTTTTGCAGGATTTCAAATCGCCACAGCTGCCCGTGCCAGGTTGGCACCACCCTGCCCAAACCTGGGGTGCGTTGGGGCCCCCCCCTCCAGAAGCTGGACGCGCTCGTGGGCCCGAGGTGCCGCTCGAGAGCTGTTGGACACCAGGGATGGCGCGGGGACCTCGCAGCCACTCCGGCCATCTACTCCCTCCAATCACCAGCACAAACATCGTTAGCATGCGAACCCATTTAGGAAGGGTTCCAGTTCAAGCGTTGGTGACATCTGACAATACAAAACCCCCCAGCTTCACACGGCTCCGGGCTGCAGCTGGGGAACAGGAGCAGCAGGACATTAGCGGGGCCAGGGAACCACATTGGAGGATGAAAGAGGGATTTTGGAGTGGGCGCACACAAGGGTGATGGGTCAGGAGGAGCCGGTGCTCAGACAGAGACTTTTTGGTCCTGCTTTAGCTTTGTGGCATGGATTTATCCTGAGCCCGCAGCCGCATGGTCACGTCGGGGGGGGGGGTTAAACGCGCAGCATCACATGCTGGCACATAATACCGGTGTGAGATCCAACGGGTTTATGTTGGACACGACCAGCCAGCAGCTCTAAAAGGGTTGCTAATGGCACCGTGAGGGTCTGGAAAGCTTTCCAGAGAGGTCAGGAGCTAAAACTGCTTTAAGGTGAAGATTGATGAGCTGAGGGAAGGACTGTGCAACTGAACAGGAGAGTCTTTGCGACAGGGAATTCATCTGTGGGGAAAACGTGAGGATTTGATATTTCTCTATGTCCAGGATGATGCTTTGGTGGGAAGTATCACCATTTCATTACCGTTATTAGTCTGGCACCTCAGGCACATGATGACTTGCGCATCGGTGCCCTCCATCCCTCCACAGCAACCTGTGAAGCCCCAGCGTGGGTGTGCACTGAAGCCGCTCTGACGCACCCGTTCCTGCTCAAACAGGCCCCCGGGTCTGCAATTAAGAAGGGATTTTCTCCCTGCCTCATGCTCATAAATTATTGGGGTTCAGAGCGTTGTTTTGCCTTTTTTCCCCCTTTCTCTAACCTTGGGATGCTCCTTTATTGTTGGAGCGAGTCCAGAGGAGGCCATGAAGATGATCAGAAGGCTGGAGCACCTCTCCTATGTAGACAGGCTGAGAGAGTTGGGGTTGTTCAGCCTGGAGAAGAGAAGGCTCCGGGGAGACCTTATAGCAGCCTTCCAGTATCTGAAGGGGCTACAGGAAAGCTGGAGAGGTCCTTTTTACAAGGGCATGGAGTGATAGGACGAGGGGGAACGGTTTTAAACTGAAAGAGGGGACATTTAGATTAGATATTAGGAAGAAATTCTTTCCTGTGAGGGTGGTGAGACACTGGAACAGGTTGCCCAGAGAAGTTGTGGATGCCCCCTCCCTGGCAGTGTTCAAGGCCAGGTTGGATGGGGCTTTGAGCAACCTGGTCTAGTGGAAGGTGTCCCTGCCCATGGCAGGGGGTTGGAACTAGATAATCTTTAACATCCCTTCCAATCCAAACCATTCTATGATTCTATGATGTGGTTGCTTACCGACCTCAGCAGAGACCCAGAGCATTGCAAATGCGTCGCCTGTCTCCTGCTTTATTCCTATATCCCACAACTGGTGGTGGTCAGTATTTTATCCAGTCACTGGGAGGAGTTCTGCAGCCTGATAACTCCAGGAGCGGATGGAGTAGAGCCCCCGTGCACCTTTTAAGACAGGACGGCCCTCACTCACCAGCACGTACGGCTGCAGAGACCTGGCACTTGCTCTGGTCCTTGCTCCAAGACCACAACACACAGCTTGGCTGGTGGCTTTAAAGGAACAACTTCCATTAATATGAGCACCCACAAAACTGTGGTGCCCCACCAGCTTAAGACAGACTGGTACCTGTGTGCCTTTAGGTGCACGGGGAGTCTACCACGCTGGACACCGTGCTTGGGTTTGCGTTCAATGCTGGTTGCACCGAAGTACCTGACAGGTGAGACTCCAAGAACAGTTCAAGACTGCAGCCAACAGTTCTGACAGCCGGCCAGAAATAGGGTAAAAAGCTCTTCACTGAATGAAATAAAGAAGCCAAAGACATGAAACTTTACCTTTTTTAATCAAAAACATACTCTGTTACAGAATTTCATGAAAGTTAACTACAGTATATTATCCACAAACTAGGCCTAATGAAAAACATACAGTAAGCTACAAAGGAACTACTGGGAATTCTGTTGACCACTTATCAAAAGGCAATAATTAAAAGAAGAAAATGCTTAACTAGGCTTTCATGCTCAAAAAAACCCTCTCAAGGTGAGTTTTGGGTTATGGGTACTTCACAGCTCTCCATCCAGCTGAATCACAACTTAGTAGTGCTACCAAACGTCACCAAAAAGACACAGAAAAAGGTACTGGAGCAAGAAAGCGCTAAGTTATTTTTTTGGTGAGCTTGAAAGAACAAAGTCCTGTAAATTTAGGAGCGATGTATCACTCCCAAGGCACAACAGCAGCCAGCAGTGCCAAAACCTCTGGAGATTTGGTCGACAAATCGACAAGTCGTTCTGCTTTCCACCGGGTCTTTCACAGCGCTGAAAAGTCCCATCAGTTCTCGGGGACCTCAGGGGCATTGTAAGCGGCAGCTTTGACTCGGCACGGTCGCACCTCCCGGATCATTTTCAGACACACGCCATCAAGAAGAGCGTTTTGGAGGTGGATGACACAAGGATTCAGCATCCAGCTCTTACACGTCTGGTGGAGAAGCGCTTTCCGTTGGTTTCGTTTCCCTGCCCAGCTGCATCAGCAATAGAAGGGACCAGCGTAGTGCTCATGAATAATGCAAATGCCCCAATTTGCAAATCTCAGTCCCAAGAACAGTGCCGTGGTCCTCAAAAACCTGATACCAGTCACAGAAACACTCCTGTTATCAGCAGGACCAGGCAAGACCATCGCTTTTCATGTTTAAGTCTTACTTTAAACAACAAAAAGAAAGTAACCTCTTAAAAATTGTGGCCTTAACAATACCTGACAACTAAGAATCTTATAATTTTCTAAAGCAGATGTGAAGTAGCATGGGGCCTGGCAGGAGAAGGAGGGGAGGAAAGAGGATTTCTTAACTGAAGTCTGAATCCCACTTAAGAGGAAGGCCCATTGGGCTGTCTTTAATTAAGAAGTGACCAGGGTTCCCAGTCACTCTGCTCAGCAGAGCAAAAATGTAAATCAAGGAGACAGCCCTTTCTAAAGCACTTACTCTTCAAAGAAGAGATTAAAGATGTCTCAATAAAGACCACCGTCAAGACGTAAACAACATTTGAAGGGTTCAGAGGCAGAAGCCCCCCTCCCATATACACCAGCATAGGAATTTTTTAATGGTTCCTAGTAAAAGACTTGAGGCAGTCATTTCTGAGCTACGCAGAGAGGACACTGTTGTCTTTAGAAGTGTCACAAGAAGGAAGATGGTGTTAAAGGTAAGGCACAGGAGTTGGACACAGGTTTAAGGACTATTGCTGCTGCTACAGACCTGCTTCGTGACTGAGGGAGATCCGTGGTCTCCTTTGTACTTTAGGTCCCTCTCTGTAAAGCAGCCAGAGTATTTCCCAGGTCTTCAGGATGCAAGAGGCATTAATGAAGTGATTTGTATCGCAGCCAAGGGGTGCCGGTCCCTAAGCACATCGTTCTTATCAAGCCAATGTAAGGAACAACCGCTTCTAACCAGCACCAGCTCCTTCCAAGGGATTCCTGTTAGGATGGTTTTAAGTCTTTTTAAACCATTCCAGGAAAAAGGTTTCCTCTCCTACATCTCTACCACTTTAACTTTAAATGCCCTCGCTTTCAAAACTAACAATAACACGGCTAAAGCCGTCTAAGCCTTCAGGTGCTAATCCCAGCTCTCCAGTACACGAAGTGAAATGACAAAGTACTCCAGCACAATGCTTTTTTTCACGAGTGCGTAATCGAGGGTGAGAAACGCAGGGGTAATTACCTCATCGAAAGAACTAAGCCGAGCAGACGTGGGACCAGGATCGCAAGCTGAAAAAGCACTTGTTGAATTCACTGACTTTGAGACATTTGGAGCTGAAGAGAAGACGTGATTCTGGCATTGCTGACAACCCTGCGGATGTCAAGGAGCTGTAGCTCTTTTTTTGAATCTCAGAAAAAGACATAAACGCAAGACCGTTAAAAATTCCATGTGCTGCTGCTGAAGTGTTTCCGATCCATTATGTGCTGCCTTTTATGCCTTGTCATAAGAAATAAAAGTACAAAAATTAAGTTAGGCATACTAAAAACTAAGAATGAGCTTCTCTCATTTTGCCCTTTAACAGTTACGATCGCATCTTATCGGTACCTGCCTGGTAGATAAGATGAATGCCGTTTAAGTATCCTTACTGCCTCACACAATGTTCAGATTGCTCCCGATGCGGAGCCTGTGATTTTTTGGTTCTGATAAACTCATCTGACATTATTTTGTTGTTCTATTCTGAACAGTTTTGGCCATCTAAACACTACACTGTAGGTAGAGACTTAAGGAGACTTGCAAAACATCTGCAAAAAGCCTAGTCTTAACAGCGGAATTCTTTCAGCCTGCGATAGAGGCAAGGACACAGACAGGCGGAAGCAATCTTTCACTATTTTATCAAAGTTTGGCACAATCAAAACGTAAGCAACTGGTACAGAGGGTTTTCTGTGAAGTAGCCGTATACAGATGGGCCACCCGCCAAGATAAGCACCTTGCAAAGTTCAACGGGGAGTAAGCTCATGGACTCCTAATCAAATGAACAGTCTGTTACAAGGAATTCATCACTCAGGCGGCTAGACGCTTCCCAAAAGGCAAGGCACCTCGAGTCCAGCAGTAAGAGCAGGGCAGACAATTCAAAAGGGAGGTTGGCAAGAAGAACATGTAGTCAGGCTTTTCATTTCTTCCCCCAAATCAAGTTTTCTCTTGTGGATGAAGTGTAACTGAGCTGCTGGTTAATAAGCTTCTCTGAGGACGTAGTCAGAATCCTCTACTGAAAGTGTTCCGCAAGAATCTGAAGCAGCTTGCTTTTCAGACAAACTAGATCATTAAGAGAGAAAGGAAAATGAAAAAGGTTTTAAACTAAAGGCCTTGAGAAAAGCAAATGTTATTTTTCCAAACATCAAGAAGCTGCCACATAAGAGGAAAAAGAAGTGATCTCAGAAGTTAGTCTGAAGAAGGCAACGCTGTTAATGAAAATACGGAGAAAACTCATCCATTTCTGGCCAGCGCTCCGAAGTCATCTGTCTTCTGTGCTTCCATGCCTAAGACAGAAACGATGACTGCCGACTTCTTTCGTAAGAATTTCAGCGTATGGGGGAAGCGATACCTAAACACCGTGTGTCATAGCCCTCTACAGATTCCTGAAACCATGCGAGAAACTTGGCACAAAGCTTCTGAAGAATCTCTTCCAAGACTTCCACTTATGTTAACAACTGTGCTGCCAGGTGGGCTCAGTACAGCATGGCAGGCAGACCGAACTGGCAGCGCTTGAAGGACTTCAGTTGGAGTCTACGTACTTCTAAGGCCGTTTAATTAAGCTCCAACTCCCTACAGACATGATGAAAAATAAGGAATTTCTGCTCCCTCTTCATACCCCAAATAGCCAGAAGAAAGATCCTCAGGTCATGCTTTTCTTGAGAAGCAGGGAAAGAAAAATTGGGTTTGCTTCCCAGCAAGTTCAAACCCAACAAAAATTCCTCCCACTATTGGCTGCTGCTGGTTTTGCAAAGGAAAGTAATCCATCACTCAAGATCAATGGTTTCAAGGTGCAGAATTACATAATAGAAGCAAACTAAATTTATAAAAAAAAAAAAATCAGGGTTTTCATCATTTTATTTATACTATTAACTAGAGAGAAAGCATACATATTGTATCTGTCATACAGTTCAATACATTTGCATTTTTTTCTACTATAAATTCTCTATACAAAGTCATTGCCAATTGATATGGTCATTGATGGCATAGGGCTTAAAATAACCAAGAGGTATAAAAACAAGTTTGCCATCTTGCCCTGAGTGGAAATGGTGAACAGATACAAAAAGTGGATCCTAAATACTGATGTAATATTACACGATTTAATGGTCGATGCAAGTAAAAAGTCATGCAACTTTTTAAAATACCTGCCAAGTTTGACTTGAGTAAAATCATGGAAGTCAGTAGTAGTTATGAAAATACGTTCCTGTCATTCGGTACTCATTACACAATTTCAGTGGCAACTTTGCACACTGGGTATTTCATGTTATATTTAAATTGAGTGCCAGCACCGAAAGTATCCATTTCCTTTAGTGTTTTAAAACTCACATGTCTATATAAATAAAAATCTAAGATCTCTTTTTTTTTTTTAAAAACTAGTGAAGGAAAAGCCACATTTCTTTTCCTCGCTATTTTTCATCAATGCCAACAACGTATGTCTCATCCCTCACTTTTTGGCAGCTTCTACGTTTTAATCTGGAAAAATCATAACAAGATAGTCAACAAAATAAAGAAGTCTTCTGTTAACTATTGTTCCCTAAAAAGAACATTACAAATCAGCTGGAATTTTAAAGTTGCTATAAGGTAAGTGTTTATAACTATTAGGAGGAATTTTCAGATATAAATATATATATATATATAATATATATTCTGCATACAAAAGGCTCCCATGAGGCTTATCACCAAGATGCCATAATAGAGAAGGAAAGTTTTGAAGGGAACAAACTCAATACTGTAAAGTCTCTATAAGGCTTTTACCTTTCACTTTAAGCCCTGAGCCATGTATTATGGCAATTAAGTTCTGAAAATAACTGAAATCCAAATTCTGCATGTTCAGTTTCTTTCTGCTAAGAGCAAGGAGGCAAACACATTTTTAAAACCTGGGTTTAAAAGATTAAGCAGAACAAAAGTAAAATATATCTTCAGGTTATAAACAGAATTGTATTTTACAATCCACCATCCTCACAATATAATGGCCTACAGCAGTGCAGCAGAGGGATCTCAGTCTAAAGGTTGTGGGTCTGCAATAGGCATGGTATGAAGTACTTCATCTAGAAGCTGGAGGGCACGGTGTAAATGAATTTCAATCCAGCATGGTGTCTCTTTGATGCTTTGTCTTGGGTAATCAGGTCCCCAACCTTTTACAAAACTCATCCTGAGTATGCATAAGCGGCGAAGGTCATCTACACCAATTCCAGCAGCAGCTGACAAACCTAAACAGGAGAGGTTTCAAGTAAGTGCTCACAGACACGCTCTTTTATCATCTGTTTGTTTAGCCATTCCTGTTTGCTTGGCTCTTTCTTCACATTCAATTCCCTCTCACCATAGCCAAGGCCAATCCATATTTCTAGATCTCTGCTATAACGAACGCAGCAATTATTTTGCATTTTCTTCCAATTAAAGTTTTTTTCATCATCCTGCAATCTTGAAATGGCATTGAAATACAAAACTCCTTATAATAAAGCAGACAGGATGAAACCTAATGTCTTATGTGATACAATGCACGTAAACCTTATTTAGGAAATGTGGTAAAAAATACTCATTCTTCAGGTTTGCCAAATGCTGCATTTTCAGCATAAGAACTCAAGACTGATCACCTGCAGGAAGCTGGGTTAACAAATTAACACTACTTACATCTAATAAAAGAAAAAGATGAATACAGCTGGCAAACTTCCAATCACAAGTACGGCTAAGACAGAAGTTAAATACAAAATGCCTTCAGCAATTTATAGGATAGCTGGAAAGAGCCACTTGGCAGTACAAGGACTCCAGAAAACACTGTGGCACATAAAGCAGTCTGAGACATGTAAGCACTTACATTTTTAAAAGGGCTTAAGTATAATTTCAAAGATCTAGAATTTAGCAACTAAGAAAACTCTAGCTCAGAATAACTTTTAAAAAATAAAAGAAAGAGAAAAACACTTTCACGCTCTCTTCTTCCTCTTCTCAAGAATCTTAGTATTAAGTTTACCTAAACCTAATCAAGGACTTTGTCGCTCAGTAATCCCCATTGCTTTGGGTAATGTTTTTATGAGCTTAGATCTCAAAGATCGCTTTTCAAGCTTGGGTCTAAGCAGCCAAAAGTATCTGTCTAAACTAACAGGGTTATGCTATTTGACCTTGTATATAAATGTTGTACTGCATATCCAACATCCCCTGAAGACTACAGAGCAAAAGCTGGTGCATGGAGCAGGTACAAATCGAATGATTACAGACTTACCACGATGCCACCCCAGCCCCAATCCTGCTACCTCATTCCAAGTTAATTTGTACTGTTGCAGGGGCACTGGGTGGATGGGTGCTGTTATGAGGGAGAGCTGTGTGATTCGTTTTCAGGTAAGGCAAAAAAGGAGACCAAGCAGTTAATGTACTTACTAATGGCTGGGGCTATTCCACCTACTGATCCTGGTCCAGGGATGTTTCCGGCTACTGCTGCAGCTTGAGCAGCAGCAGCAGCTTGGGCAGTGGCAGCCTGCTGTTGCATCTGACGATGACACTGGCGTAAATCAAACACCTTTAAAATAATAAAAAAAAATTAAAAAAATAAAAAATCAAACTATGTAGAATTACTGAAATCAAGGAAGGAAAAAATTCCTCAACTCCCATCCCCAATGATCTGGATCTCTCTGCTTTCCCAAAGCAACTTCCACAGTCTCACCATACACTTGGTAAAAGCAAACCTTCCCCGACTAGTTTAATTTCTAACAGAAATAATCCTTTAAAGCTGATTCTTAGAGACTCTTCTCATACGACATTACCACCACTGGCAATACCAGAACCTGGCTGAGCTGAGCTAAAGCAGTACCCTGTGCAGAACTGACTGCAGGATCAAAATCTGAAGGATGCTACAAGGCTAATAAAATCCCAACTTCTTTGTTAAATCCCAGGATTTACAGAAAATAAGCATATAAATAAAAATAGAAGCCAACAAGTCCTGCTTTAGTTTGTCAAACTTTATTCTTCTTCACTGCTTTACTGAAATGTGTTAGTCTATTTAAAAGAAATACCAATAATTGATAGGCCTGAAGTTTCAGCAGCTAGGTTTCACATTGGTGGCATTTTATATCTTTGTGATCAGGCTTGGCACTAATATATACAGGAACTCTGTTCTCATACTAGAAAGCTCGTACATAGAGGTCAGTGGGGTTTCTTTCACCTTCATTACACAACCTGCTTGCAAAACTGAGGATTTAAAAAAAAGTATCACTGCAAACTTCAAGCAGTTCATCTCTAATTCAAGAATGATTTTTTGTTAAGTGTGACTTGTCCTAAATAAAGTTTCAAGTCTGGCAGAGGCCTGTCCAAGTAAGAATCTCCTGAAAATAATTTGTTTCCATGCAACTTTCTGTGACCTCTGGATCACTTCATGTTCATAACACTTTACACTTCAACTGTGTTTATACAGACTTTCCCAGCTTTTCTTGTTTTGGAGAGAGAGCAAAGAAGCAGATGACCTATGCTAAAAATTTTAGCAGCAGTTCATTTAAAACTGTAAGGCTAAAAATACAAAAAACCGCTATCAAGATTGTTTGTGACAAAATACAAAAATTAGTTACTTTCGTAGTATCTAGATGATACTTTCAGTTTAGGGTCATTTTAAAAAGTCATCTTAAGTGACTTGTCAAATAGAAAGTTTTCGGTTTTTTTAAAGGATAATCAAAAGCAAAGTTACATTTATTTCAGAGTCTCATAGCTTCCCTAACATTTACAAGAACCAAATGTGTGCTATTTTCCCCCACAGTTTTCATCTAGGAACATCGAACCAACCTTTATATATGCACTTGGGTAAATCTTGTGAACAGCATCCCCTGGTGCACGCCCTGCTTCTCTATCCAGGTAGTAACTCTGAACGAAGACTGCGTGGTCACTGAGGCATCTAACCCACACGTCACCTTCTCCTTTGCACTCCAACTGCACCCCTTTACCTATGTGCAACCTTAAAAAGAAAGACAGTTCCAATGCATCTGTGTGTACATACTATAAATCAGATCTTTACTAAATAAACCATAAACAATTATCCAGCTCTCAGTTGTCTGTGATACCTTAATTTATATTCCACTCATACAAGGACTTGAAACCATAGTTATTATCTTAGGTATAAGTTAGTATATAGTTACACAAAATCTGTAAAGTAAAAAACCATCTGTAATTACACGTAAAGCAATGATATCTGAGTAGCAACTACCGCACTCACTGACAATACAGAGCTGGGATACTAAACGCATTCAGTTCTGTTCAGAAGTGTAAAAATCCCACAAGCATTCTAATATAGAAAGTCACCCAAATACATAGACAAAGCCACATTTTAATGCAGAACCGTATGTTCGTTTGGATCAAGTTACAGCAATCTAGCATTTTGACTGTCATAATGCAACTTTTCTGAAGACATGGAATAATTTTATTCCTTTTCAGTTACAAGATTGCTTCGGTTCTCTCCGCTTCCACATCAAAGCCTAGCACATGCATAGTGAGAATGAATGAAAATCCAACTAGCTCTCTATCAACCTTCCTTTGCTCCTTTGACAAATCTATATATTGCAGTTATTCTCACATCACACACTGAATGCAAACCAAACTATTATCAAATACCACAGACAGATGGAGCTTTGGGGAGCTGCAGAATACCTTGCTCTCTCAATGGCTTCTGTTCTATGCACGTTGGAAAGCTGGCCCAGGCAAAAACGGTCTCCTCCAGAAGGATCCACGTATCCATCAACAGTAACAATTGGACAGCTTGAAGGGACCTTAAATGTTTCCCCAACTTGCACGTCCATTTCAAAATATGCGATTGAACACCAATATTCTGGAGCTAAAGAATATAGACAATTAACTGTCTGAAAGGCACAAAAACCCTATAAACCCATTCCAGACAATCAATTGAGCCTTCTGCAACTGCATTTGTTGTTCAGACTAAGAGCACACACTCACATAAGCAAGTTCAGATAGACAGACATGTCTGCTAGCACAGAAAAACACTACATACTGCAACGAACATGGGCTTGTCATTTTTATTTGAACATAGGTCAAAGCTAGGGTTTTTTGTAGTTAAGATCTTACAAGTCTTTGTGCAGTTTGTAATTCCAGTTAGATTTTGTAAACCGTCTGCATTCCTGCACCTTATGACTATAGCTTGATTTTGTCCTCCTTTAGCATAAAGAATTCATACATATATGCCTATTCCTGACTAGGCTGACAGAAACTAACTCTCAAACAGATCTGGCTTAAGATATAAGAGTAACTACCTTCTAGGTGAAGTCAGTTTTCTCTATCCTCCCTGCAAAGCAAACCGGATTTGGAAAGCAGGGCAATGGGGGAAAAACATCAAAGATCACATCCTGATCTTGTCTGCACACAAGAAAGTCAGGCATGGGATAAAACAAGGAAGTATTAAGTAAGGGAGCAGAACAAAATGGCATGTTTTAATAGCAAAGAGGTGCCTTTTCACTCATATTATTTTAAAAAGAAAAACTGGCTACAAAGGAAAGATGGTACTTCTCTTCAGACACATTAAAACCTAAAGTTGCCATAAGCTGGAATCACTGGGGATTTCAGGGACTCAGCACCTTTGCTGACTATAAGGGCCTGTTTCCACCAAAGGGTAACACAGCTGGCACTTAAGCAGCTTGTTGGGGAGGGCAAAGAAAATCAGCACTACAGCATACTCAAAACAGGGGAAGCAGAAGAGCTAATGTGATAGGACCTAAACACATCAGCCTGAAAAGCCAACAGGAAAAAGAGCTCTCCCAGTGCCATAAGTGGTACTCGTTCATTACAAACTGCAGCACCCAACAGCACACCTCTTAAGAAACTGTTGTTTTGTTTTTATTAGAGAAGAATAAACTAAGGTGCCTGAATTGCTTTAAGTTTTTTAATTTTCAGATAAATACTCATGTCTCTGAGGACTGAACAAGGTGAAATCAATAGGTGAATCAATAGGGTGAAAAAGACATACTAAATAATATGAAATACAATTTAGCTACAGTTCAGTTCAGCCAACAATTAACAATAGTTTTATTTCTGGTACTGATTTAGTCACTGGCCAATGAATAAAGGAGTTAAACTTTTAGGCTTTTCAACTATGCAGCTCTCACTGTGCAGGCAACAGCTTTACTGCTGTTAAAAACAGAATACTGCCTTGCATCTGCAACAGAGCTAGCCTGTACCGCATGACAAGATCTCCTTGGTTCCATGAAATGCTACCATTAGTGAAGGCTCTTGGAAAGAGCAAGCTCCTGTGCAAAGGTCCAAAGAGGAACTTCAGCACCAAAATGCTAAGAAGGGCAATACCTATCTTTCAGGGTATCTGGCTGTGATGACAGACTTGTAGATCATGGATCTAAGAGAGCTTTGGCATGACCTAAGCTCCATGATGTTTCTAAGCAGGCAAAAAGTACAACTTCAGGTACCCTGCAAAGTTTAGGATCGAGGGCATTCAGAGTTCAGACACCTCCAGGGTAGGCACCAGCTCAGTGTGGGTTTGAGGATTGCAATTTTTGACTTAGGCATCTAAATTAAATTCAGTTCACAGCCTATGTCACCATTCCAAAAGAGATGTCTGAATTCAAAAGAAGGCTTATCACAAAATGGTTCCTCTCCTTCCTTCCTCCCCTTTTGAATATGTATCTCACAGATTTCAGAGTGCTTGATTAAAAAAAAAAATCATACTCAAACTAGAAAGTTATTAGCTTCTACAATATTAGCATTACATGTTAGATTTTACTCACCAGGATGATTTGATATAGGAGGCTGGAATGCAAGCTCATTGTGAACTGGCCCTTTAAAAGAAAACATGCAATTTGTTTTACATGAGGAAAAATAAGGTTTTCTTTCTTAACTTATTTTCCTATAAAAAAGACTTGTAAAAATACCAGATGTTATAAATCCCAGTAATTTCTGAAGCAATTGGCCAAAGCTGACAGGGGAGAAAAATGCCCACAGAAGAATTACACTCTTAGAGGTTTCCTAAAAATTCAGAAGCTGAGTGGAGCTCAGAGCTCCATTAGTATCCCAGGAAGATGGAAAAAAGCCCTAGAGAACTCATTTTCTAAAGAAAAAAAATACTGAATACAGTCTTGGTATCAGTCAGTTTATTCTCTCCACTTTTATAATCTAGGTCCCTTACAGGCAGCAGAGAACAAGAAGGAAAGACTTAAACATAGTATAGTAAGTAACAGCAGCTTTTGCAACAAGATGTCAAAATGGGCAAAACTTCAGTAGGTGTCAAAACGTGACTTTTTGAAGTGAGAAGAGGCAGCAGGCAAGAAAAGCTCTATTTGGTATCACCAGCCAGTTACAACTATTAATTATGGAAAGATACATGCACTGAGAAACATTTATAGAGTCTCTACAGCACCACTAAAGTTTTTACATCCTGGTATTCCTGACAAAGATGATGATAAGTGAAGTAGGATGCTAACAGAAATAATGAATATGAAATATTCATAAAATAATGAAACTTAATAACCATCTCTAAACCACAATTTTCTTGATAGACAAGCTGAAAAGTCATTCTAACATTAACTCACAGTACATTCTCCCCTCCACTAAGTGCTGCAAACAGGTGATCTGGTTAAGTACTGTAGTAGGAAATAAAGAACTGGAGAGTTGGGCGGGGAGAAATTTAATGAAATATAACAAGGGCAAGTGTAGAGTCCTGCATCTGGGCAAGAACAACCCCATGTACCAGTACAAGTTGGGGGCAGACCTGTTGGAGACCAGCGTAGGGGAAAGGGACCTGGGGGTCCTAGTGGACAGCAGGATGACCATGAGCCAGCAGTGTGCCCTTGTGGCCAAGAAGGCCAATGGCATCCTGGGGTGTATTAGAAGGGGTGTGGTCAGCAGGTCAAGAGAGGTTCTCCTCCCCCTCTACTCTGCCCTGGTGAGGCCGCATCTGGAATATTGTGTCCAGTTCTGGGCCCCTCAGTTCAAGAAGGACAGGGAACTGCTAGAGAGAGTCCAGCGCAGAGCCACGAAGATGATTAAGGGAGTGGAACATCTCCCTTATGAGGAGAGGCTGAGGGAGCTGGGTCTCTTTAGCTTAGAGAAGAGGAGACTGAGGGGTGACCTCATTAATGTTTATAAATATGTAAAGGGCAAGTGTCATGAGGATGGAGCCAGGCTCTTCTCAGTGACATCCCTTGACAGGACAAGGGGCAATGGGTGCAAGCTGGAACACAGGAGGTTCCACTTAAATATGAGGAAAAACTTCTTTACGGTGAGGGTGACCGAACACTGGAACAGGCTGCCCAGAGAGGTTGTGGAGTCTCCTTCTCTGGAGACATTCAAAACCCGCCTGGACGCGTTCCTGTGTGATATGGTCTAGGCAATCCTGCCCCGGCAGGGGGATTGGACTAGATGATCTTTCGAGGTCCCTTCCAATCCCTAACATTCTGTGATTCTGTGATCTGTGATTCTGTGGTTTAGCTTTTTGCCACAAAATTTAGAAAAACTTTAATTTGGGTGGGGTTTTTTTCATTCTACTCTTATAATGCATATACTGTGCTAGACACTGACACTAGAAGTTTGATCACTTTTTTTTTTTCCCTTCCCATCTCCTGTACCTTAAAACCAGAGGTTGTGGTCCTATTTCGTAGATGAAAGAGATGTTCAAGTTTGTGTGCCAAATGTACTCATGAATCAGGCTGTGGCAAGATCACTTTATTGACAAGTACTTTACTGCACAAGCTTTCACAAAGTTCTTTAAAACTGGCTAGTGAACATGGACACACGTCTTCCAAAGCTTAATGTAGATTGTTACATCAAGACCCAACTTCAAAACTTCTAGAAAATAAAAACACGCAGGAACTTCCAAGTTTTGAAAGAAAAATATCAAAACACCACATTCGGAATCAACTTCCTTCTCCGCAAAGGAAATGTTTACTACAAGATTGCAAAGCTTTAAAAACAGAGGTTTAGAAAGGAAATGCTAGTTTTGTTAAGTATAGTAAGACATCTATAATGCAGATGGTATCACTATAGCTATTTGAATTTCTCATCTCTGCTGCTTTAATGGAGGAAAGTCCATCAAGCTCTTCTATTTAACTGTCAGAATATACTAAACACAGTAATGGCTCCATAATGAAAAAAAAAAGAATTTGAGGGTAAAGAATAATCACAAATGAGTCCCCCACCATTCAACAAAATTGAAAACAAAATAAGTGATTTCAAAATCTGCACTACTTACAGTAATGTCCGGGATGCATAGGTGGATGATGCTGAAGATGGCCATTCTGGTGGTGAGGTATGGTAGGTGTGTAGGCTGCCGTCCGACTTCCAGTCCAAGTTGTAGTACTATCTAGAAAAAGAAAGGAGTGGTTGGTTTTTAAAGGGAGTTTTTCCGCATCTCACTTCTAATCCTCTATTTCTCCTGAACATTTGGAAACTGGTTTTAGAAAACTAAGAAGAGTGCACGTATGTATATACTCACTGTGATGGTAAGTAGCTGGCTGAGCTGTAAACCCATTCTGTTGAGTTCCTGGCTGAGGCCCTGAAGCAATCTGTAAGAGTCCATCACTATGGCTACCTGTCAATATACTGGTAGGTTGACCTGGTAAAAGAACACACTACCTATTCATGAACGTTCCAAAATTTTAATTAAGAAGAGCTCAGCACTACTGAGTAGGAAAATACACCCAACTAAGGGCACTGCAATACACAGTTCCTACAAGTTTGGTTTCAGTAATTTTTTCCACCCACCAGAGTGTCTTAGGAAACTTGAAGCAAGATGCTCTGCATCAGCTAATTTTGACTCTGACACCCTTGATATTTTAGGAGTAGAAGTATGCAGAGAACTCTCTTTTATCAACCGCAGCTTTGTTTCGTTCATACTTCATTTTTCAGTTGGAAAGGAAAGAAGAAGAGATGTCACAGGATTTATTGAACAACAGAGCTGGAGTAGATTTGGTACGAATCCAAACAGGACAACAGTAGGTCCAGTTAAGTTGCTTATTTTCAGTATGTTAGAACTACTGTTCCTAAGGAGGATGCTCGCTTAAATTTATGTTCCTCCAAAACATACTGAACAGTATTTTGTTTTTAAAATCAGTGCTGGAATAGAGCTGCATACATCACTGGACTCCTTCCCGAGAAAGTTGCTGGATTTTTTTTTTCTCCGAAATAAATATTTCAAGAATTGTCTAAGCTTTGAAGTAAAACTACAAACATTTCAGAACAGGTTAACAGAATTTGATTTTAAAAGGCTTCAGCTCAGCCATCAACACTAAACTGATCAGCAGTTTCACAAGTGCACTTGCACTCTCAAACTGGTCAGGCTAGCAGAATTTAACACATTGATAACTTCAACTAAAACCTAAAAGCAAGTTGTTTTTTCATGTCCACTTGGCTCCAACAATTATAGCACTGATGAGAAAAAGTTATTGACTATAAACTGCTGTGCAAAGGCAATACAATTAAACTGCCTTTTCCTTTTTTCCCTACTGGAGACAAATACAGACATCGTATCTCAGCTTGGGAAAACCATCATTAGTTTTAGTAAAAAAAGTCATCAGCTAAAATTAAAGAACATTATCAAAACACCATGCCACCGTAATTCAAATTTGGTAACATGAAATCCATTACATTCACACATCTTTGATATTAAAGCGATGAAGAGTATGTGAAACCCCTCCAAACTCCACGGTTTTCCTAGTCAGGGCTGCAGGACATTGTGTACATAACTACTTTACTGTTCTGCTGGAGTGAAGTGTCAAGTTTGATGTCGGTAAACCAGACTCTTTCACATGTACCGAATACACACAGAAAAGCAAGAAAAACCTCAATGCAACACTCCAACAGACTCATGAAAATATTCATTAGGGCTGTCACTTTGGTAGTACAGTGGGCCTTTATAAAAATAATAATCAAGTTAAAACTGGAAGACTCATTTTGTCAGCTGTGGAACACTAAAGACTTGTCTGGAAACCTCTCGATATTGCCACCTTACAGTATATCTGTTTGTTGTCCCACTTGCTGTTGTTAATAAAATAATAAAATCCTTCCATTCCTACAGCAATTATTCCAATAACAGCCATAATGTTTTGTCAGCAATCAACTGCTTTAACATTGTTATCACCGAACCTTTGGCCTATCCAGAACAGTCTTGTAGCACTCATGTAGTGTCAGTCTCACTGAAAAAAGACTGGGTCACCAGGAAAAGCTACTCAAATTATCCTGCACGTTAAAATCTTTTGTTAACACTTACGAGACTGCCTAGATCACATTGCCACACACTTTATCAGTGTAGTGTAACAGCAGCGCATTTCCAATGCAAGAAGTACTTTGGCAAAAAACAGTGGTTATCTTTGAGCTTTCACAGTTTAGTATTTCATATAACCTCGATGATCTTACTTGTTGAAGCCACAGGAATGTTGGGAAAATTAGTGGTGCTGGTAGTGCTAGCCTCAGTAGGAGCTAACATGGCTGGGGTGCTATAAGGCTCTGTAGATGCCCTGTTACTTGGTGGATGCTGGATGGTTTGGACTGAATGGCCTTCGGCAGAAGACAATGACGGCTGCCCCTCGTAGTCATGAACGTATTCGTCTTTCACCAACATGCTTGATGGAGCTGTGAAGAAGCAAACGGTTAAACGTGCAAAGCAAATCTATTTTTTGGGATTTAACTACAAATTGCACTGATACTTTCAAGCAATAACAATTCTATTAAAATTATTAGGGGGAGGATTTAATCTATATAAACATTGCTAAAGCACTCCTCTAAATTACAAATAAACACTTCAAGTCAGCAGCAGGAAATTTTGAAGCATAACTGGATGGAAAAGCCAACGGTTTATTTTGCTTACTGCTAGCAAACAAGCAGTTTAGTCCCATGGTAGTAGACTCCAATAGCATTTTGTTTTCTAGTCCATCATCGTGTGATTGGACACGGTTAATAAAAGGGAAAAACATGCTTTTTGTCAAGCACCTAAATATATGTTAATGCAGTAGCTAAGAAACCAATTCCTACTATACAAGAACATACGTAAATCTCCTATGAAAAATGTAATTCATGAACACAGCACATAAGAAATGTCACGCATCCCTTAAGTAATTTTAAGCAACTCCCATTCAAATTGCCTAGAAACATCAAATACACATTCAAAGACAATATAACACTACTCTATATTTAACAATGTAGCCACTAATTCAGAATATTCCACATACAGCACAAGGAAATCACTACCATCGCCATGACAAGAATTTATTTCTGTATATCCTATAGAGCACGTTCAAGTAAAACTCTTACACTACATCATCTCCCATGCTCATTTTTAAAGCAGCCTTAAATATATTAAAATCTGACATTAATTTTCTGTTTCTTGTTGCAAAAACAGTAGCATGACAAGGAAACACTTATTATGTATGTAACTGCTGGGTAGTAAGCTTTGATTCTGTACAAAAGCATTATTTTTCAGAAGACACAGGTAACAATGCAAATTAGCAGAGATGAGCACACAAGTTAAAGCTTGTGAAGTTAACAGTTTGTTGGGTTGTTTGGGGGGTTTTTAAGTCATTTTTGCTTGAATACTTCTAATAAAGTGCTAAAAACATTGGATTACCCAAATTTCCTTCTCTATGAATTTCTTCTGGCAGGAAAAAATAAAAATCAGTTTTGAAATAAAGCCGTTACCAACGGCACAATCTCAGATCTCTGAATAATGTTCATTGGACATATAATGTCCAATTTCTCTCAAGTTTCAGGGAAAGCAAGACTATTAGATTGCTTCATTCAATTGCATATTAATTACAGAATTTTTATTATTTTCTTGTTAAACTACTTATTAAATCATAAGCATCTATTATTCCCAATTCAATTAGTATATCATACAGGTGCACACGTTTTTGTGTGGGGTTTTTTTTTTTAATTAGCAGCATTCAACAGTGGGGTTTTTGTTTTTCTTTTTTGTTGGGGTTTGTAAGTTGCAGGCAATGAAAACAGAACATACCTACAAGCTGAGCTGAAGCCTCAATGTAAAGAGTTTATCAATACTTGCCTCTCATACACTACTTAGCTGGTCTTCCAAAACCAGAGAGACAAAGGCATTTCTACCTGCTCTCTATACTCCCTCCCAAGGAGATACTCAGGAATAAACTGTGTACATACTGAAGAGTTTAACACAGCTTGTGCCCACAGAAATGCAACAGTAAACAGAATTACTTACCAGAACTCTGTAGTGTCAGTCCTGAGAGATCTTTAAAAAGAAAAGGGGGTGTGGAGGATTATATAAACAGAGATCTTCAACAACATTTGAACATTAAGTTTATAAGCCTTTACAGATTATTACTACAGACTCTACACATTATATCCCCTCCCATCACAATGCAAGTCTTAATTCTAAGTTATTCCTAGGATACACATTAACTCTAAGAACTGTGTGCAAAGCCAACAGGAAGGCTTAAACAAAAGCCACAAACTGTTGTTTCAAATTTGGAATAAAGGTAAAAGAATAATTCCATTAAGAAGAAGAAGAAGAGCATATGAAAGTAATTTATAATTAGATCATTAAAAGTTAATGTTTTGAATTCAGGCCTGTACTTTCTACACTCAAAAGGAAAACATTTTACATTTTATTCCCACTGTTCCATTTTAAATCAAGAGTCTACTTACCAATGCCAGGCGATACTACACGCTCATAATGGTAAGGATTTACACAGACACTGTCACATTTTAAGTCAAAAGCATACTGACAATATTTAACATGCTTGAGTTCATTTTTATGAAGATCAGGCCACCTCCAAAGACGAGCGTAAATCACATGAGGGAATCCCTTGCGACCAGCCACCTAAAAAGTTAGACACAAAAGTTGATTGGGAAAGTAGCAAGATATTTCACTTCATTTAGTGAGAAGCAAAGCTGAAAGAGGACAAACACCACCACAATCTCTCTGCATCATCAAAATATGCAAAAAAAAAAAAAAAGGTGGTATACAGTTTACCCAAGTTCTGTACTCAACAGAAATAAATTTCTATTAGGGTTTTGCTACGGTTAAGTCAACACTGTGATTCTTAAGAAAAAAAATACTGGATACAAAATGGCAGAAGCAGAATTTGTGCTTAATGTAGTATGTATGGTCACCTTTCCCACCATGGATGATGAAGGAGCTTTGCCCCAGAAGAAGAGGAACGAGGCACTAAGCTACACTATAAGGAATTTACAAGTAGAAGAATGCCAATCCATTATACTGAAAAAAAAAAAATGCTTCTAGGGTAGACAGAAAGCTAGCCAGCAAACATGACATCTGTCCTGGAACAAGGAAATCACAACCCAAGCTATACAGGTACTGAGTACTGATGATATAAAAGGCTAACATAAATCCTCAGTGCAGCCTCCTTGGAGTACCTTAGCAAGGGATCATAGGTCTTTCTTCACACTGCTGACCAACACAGAGCTAACAGAAGCTTGTAGTGAAAATACCAGGATAAACAGACGAATTTGTTACGTGACCCTGCTTTTTACTGCCACACACACGCTCATTTAGAACGGCTGATCCAACGCCTTCTGCTCCTTTTGAAAAAAATATATAATCAACTACTGCAGCAATCCAGAGGTCCAGCCACAGAACATGCCTACAAATGGGGGCAAGGGGGGATGCAAGAGAAGAGCTACTCTCTTCCTCAACACTCTAGGATCCTGCGACACTCACTTTTGCTCCACCTTCACTAGGAGGAAAACATCTGATTTTCACTTGTACTAACCTGAAGCCTCCCATCCAGCGTTCTCTGTATTGTAACACACTTGCTAGGATGAGCTCCATTTGTGGTTATAGCTGTAATCAAAGAATCCAATTCATCTTTTTTCTCCTTTAGCTTTTTAACTAAACTTTCAATTGCGCGTTTGGCAAAAGTTTCACTCTCTCCACCTTGTCGATGGCACATCAAGCTGTGAACAATGCTCAGACAAGCATCATTACTTGTTGGCGTGTTAGTAATAGACATATTGTCCATTTGTCACAGCTTTTTCTTTCAGAGCAAATGTCAGTTTTGGGGGCTGTTATGATTTTCAAGCTGATGAACAAGAGATGATCCAAGTTAAGTGTTAGATGTACTGTCTCTTGGTAAAACCTAGGAGGAAAAAATATCTACATTAGAATTGTTTTTAACAAATTGCAGATCATGTTTCTAAGGAAGTCTGTGGCTTTTTGCTTCTTTTATTTTCAAGCTAAGTGCAGGATATTAAAAGCACATGAAAAAACTGCATTGCTTGTCCCATGATAGCTAAAAACATGCTTAAGACACTGCTTGCACAGTTTTAGATATAAGATTATCTCTTTTCCCCTAGTAACAATATTTAAATAAAGATTATAGTTTATATACATGTACACATAGTATGTACATATAGAAAGTTAGGGATTATTAGATGAATAAGCTCTGAATCAGGAAAAGGAGAACAGTGACAATGATTTCCTATGTTTTATACTGGTAGGATAAAACCAAGTGAAAATACTGACTGGGAATCAAGGGGCATTGATTTAAACAAAATTTGAATAGTGAAGAAGCACGAATGCACACCAGAATCATCTGTCATCTTTATTTAATAATCCTCTTCAAATAGTTCAGCTATGTTCTGACCTCAGACTAACTTTATTTCTCTTTGCTAATCAGAAAGGCAAAAATTGTACCAGGCCATTAGCTTAATACACATTTATGTAAATTAGTATTGTGTGGATCTTTAGATATGAAAATCCCAACTGGCACATTTGTCTGCTTGTTTGGATCCAGCTTCTTCTGGATGAAGACAAATCAACTGAAGTCACTAAATAAGCACCTCTAAATGGTCTGAAACGGAACTGCCTTAATTACATGAAATATAAGATAAGGAATAAGTCCGTCCTAACACATTTGGCCTTTAAACTGCATTTGTTAAGAACCTGCAGTGGTTTCTGGTCATGAAGTCATTCTTCTCAAAGCCAGCAGACCTCATCCTTTTGAAGTTTCCTTTAACTCACAAATTAGAAGAAGAGCTGGCCTGATTTTCTCAATTCTGAATGAGCTAATTACTATGTTTTATCTTGCTTTATCCAAAAACATAGGACAGAAGGGTTTGTGCACTCACAGACAAGGAGTCTAATGTTGTCAGAAAGCTGCTCTGGTTCTTAGAGCACCTCTGGCTTCAGGTAGTCATCTACTAACACCATTCTACCCACTCAGTGGTCTGACTTTCTTAAGACACTGGCAGCAAACACATATAAGCGATTTTACTACGTTTACATTTTCTGAGTAAGCTTAAAATATAAACCTTTCTGAAACAAACATGTTGTTCTCAATAATGTAAATAAAATAGATTTGATTTCAATAGTTAAGAAAAAAAAGTTTGTTCACATTATCTGAGGAACACATCCAGTCAAAGACCTGTTACTGCACTGGAATTTTCCATGTTATTAGAGGTACAGTAGTAGCAGCTATTTATTGGAAACAAATGTGTTGCACGAAAAGAAGAGTGGGATGTTAGTTCAGAAAGTTAACGCATCACACTAATTACAGTGTGAATGCATAGCTTCCCTTCTTGTAAAAGGAATATCGCAACACAAATCCAGCACAATTATAAAAGGAAACAAAGTCTTCCCTATTTAATATTTTCTCCAATTTCAACTTGAACACAGCATGCTTTGGTAGACTTGGAAAAAACACATCACAAATCCTCCCCCCCCCTCCATTTTCAATAGTTTTCTTCTTTTGTAAGGATGCTTTTGGACCTAATTTCTCCCAAAGGAAAACAATTACCGGAAAGTTTGAGCAAGATCATTTTACCTAGCTGTTAAAAGTTTCTCCCTCAACGCTATTTTTTTTTGCACTTCAACTCAATAAGCCTCTTTTAAAAGTCAAGCTTAACCTGCCAGTCATTCTCCATGGCAACCTGTACTCACATAAATCCATAAAAGCTTGCCAGCTAAAACAGAATAGAACATCATTTTCCTTAAATATAAAACAGCACCCCAGATAGATATGCATAAGTAATCATAAATGACTAGATAAAGCTATTAGCCAAAAGAGCTTTAAATAAAGAGATGCTTAAAATTAGACATGCAGCTCTATCTTCTACGCCCGTAAAACTATGAATGAGAATTTTGCTTGCTGACTTTCAGAAGACTAAGATCAAGCAAATAAATCCTTATTTAAGTGGAATGATCTCCAGAAATGTTGAGTCACCCCTCAGCTGCCACTGTGCTCAATAGGTGCTTCTGACTGTTCAGCACTTTTGAAAGCTGGGCCACTCGTTTAGGATTTTGAATACTGTTACACACTGCTGGTGCGTAATTGCCCGGTAATTCAGGAGCCTTCCTTTAGAAGTCCCCTCTACAGAAATCCTGTATTTAATCTTGCAATTTTGATCCCCGGAAAAAGGGGGGGAGGTCAGTGACTACCAACCTGGCACGTATTGATAAATGCTGTGACATATTTCTTCCAAAGCACCAGAAGCATTAGTATATTTTGCAGAAAGGCAAGTTTTTACACTCCAAATTTAGTTTCTCATGAATAACTCTACAAGCCTATCTTTGACTGGGTCACACATTCAAGAGGTGCCTTAACACCTTCTTACTATATTCCTTTCATGCGTGCAAATAAAAGCAAAATGCAATCTTAAAGCATTATATTTTTAGAAGATAGCCTTTGAAGATAAGGTTCCAGCATGCCCTCAGACACAGAGTGCTAGATGTTCTGCAAAACAACAATATGCTTGTGTGATTTAATGTTTATTTCATGAGAGTATGAAACTTCAAAACCATTCCTTAGCATGCCCACAGCCCAAGTAGGTGATCCCACACCACAGCTCAAACTTAGATTTACAGTGGAATAGGTAGGGCCAAATATAACAAAGATCTTCTTACTTCCCTCCGCCCAAGAATTTCATGGAAACAGCAATGGGCGAGAGTGTTTTGGGGGGAAAGGGGCAGAGAGAAGAGACAGGGAACAGGAGAAAAGCAGCAGCAGGAGACAGCGCTTGTAGTGAAGCTCTCAGCTTCGCCTACCAAGGAACAAAAAGGTATTTCTCTCCCTCTTGCTATAGTGTGATGCGAGCAGAACACAGAAAAAAAAATGGGACAAGCTAACGTAAAATGCTAACATGTTACAAAGTTACAGAGAGGTACCTCATTATGTTATAGAAAGTAATTTATTTCAACAACTAAGTATTAACAGGTATGTTACAAAATAAGTGAACAACAAGTAGTGTTCTGCGATAGTCTAAGTACTGGAACAAGAGTAAGATCCTCTGAAGAGGAGATAAATCTGAAAGACAAAAGAAGTTAAGATTGCCAGGTAATTAAAAACATCTCTGATGATCTGTAGCAAACATGCTACTATCTCAGAGAACTGATAAGTAACCATTAACTGAAACTCTTCCTTCAAGATTGATGCAGACTTGAACAAATACCGTAATTCTTCCGTACCTCCTACTGCCCCACGGCTGCCTTGCTGAAGGGTGAGGTACCTTTTTAGCCTGTGCAATGAAATTCAAAACATGAAGCAGCTAACATTAAAAATGCTACACTGGTGCCACATGCCTCATTTTCATGTCTGTGGATAATTCTGCCAGAAACGGTTACCTGAACAATATAAATAGATTCTACAAACATAGGCACCTACAATAGTATGCTACCTCATATAACTAAAATCAAATATATTATTGACTTATCTACGTGGAAGTAACGTTACTGAGCTCTCACACTAGTGCCCTCATTGCACTTACATTTATCTTATGGGCAGGAAAGCAAAATAAACACCGTACTGACTCAACTATTCCACTGTTCTCGGATCAACCGCTACATTCCCTCTCTCAAAACAGCAATCATTTTATCAACGTGACTAGAAAACGGAGACCGGGTTGAATGTTTAGCATCTTCTGCAAAAGCTAGCTCAGAGCTCCAGGACGGCATTCCCATTTGTGGAAGTAAGGTGCTCCTGATCAACTAGAAAAAACTGAGCAAAGTACAAAAAGCAGATGAGATCTCACCCAAAGGGATAATCAATGCATTTATGGAACAGTAAATTAATATTCCACCTTGTCTGCCAATATCTCTTCAGCTACACCAGCAAGATATAATGTTATAAGCTAGCACGGCTTAAGAACAAGTGCTTTTACATGCCAAAACCCAGCGTGAGCCATGACTTCCAAATATTTGCAGCAACTCTTCAGGCACCACACTAGGTATTTAAGAGAGAAGATCATTTGGAAGGCCTCACGCGAGGCCCGAGAGTTGCTGAGGTATATTTCAATTTGAAATTCTTCATCAAAAAAGCATGCAGATGCATACAGATGTAGGCAGACACACAGGCAGGGTCTGAAGAAGGTACGAGGGGTTTAGAAAGAGAAAAAAAGTTTTTCTGCTTTTCATGGTTAGAAAAAAACACGTGGACTTGATTTCCTTGCTTTTACAGAGGTATTACTACAGTCGGACAGAAGCTCAACTGAGACGTTATAAGTATATAGGGGCTGCTAAAAAAATACGAAGACTTCAGATTTCTTAAGAAGAACTCACATTCTTCTCTACATATTAAGAACAACCTGAAATGAATGCCTTTTACACTCACAAGTCGCTTATCTTCCCTCTCTCCTCCCACAAAAGCCACACTTTGCAATTTGGGGAGAACGATCAACCCCAAACAAGAAAAGGAAATAACAGGCTTACGCAGACAAACCAGGCAGTTACGGATGGAGCTGGAAGTCAGGGATGTAACCCCAAAGGAATATGATCCAGGCAATCAGCAATCCAACAGCTTGGGCAAGATGGTTAATCCAGGCCCGACGCTGATACAATACACTACCCTATTCATTTACAGTAGGGTTTAAGCCAATCGCAGCTGCAGAGGGATCAAATTCACCAAGAAACTCAGTCTAAAAATGTGACAGTCCAAATACCACTGGACAATTACTTTAAGATATGGGCAAAAAGCCAAAATCCCCTCCGTGTCACTTTCTTAGCATCTATTTTATTCATTAAGTTTCTACATCAAACTAGTTATTTTCCAAACAAGAGACAACTTGAGACTCTTGGAGACTTCCTTGTTTGCAAGACAAATGACGTGAGAATAGTGTGATACGGAGTGATCAAGTAACACTTTGTTTTAAAAACTAAGATGCTAAGAATTGTGAAGTGCTGTATTGAAAGAAAAAGAAAAGTTTAAAAATATAGTACAGTCTTGGCACAACTGGAAAAATAGTTCCTGCAGGTGTCAGGGCAGCGATGGCCCTTTGAAAAGCTTCTGATGGAGAAAGGGAAGCAGTCTTGCAGATCAGCTCTGAAAAGAGGTTCCGGATACAGGCATTGCGCTGAAGGTCCAGAGATGCTGGCGGGGAAGGCTGATAAACACGCTAAACGGTGGAGGCAGGGGAATGAGCAGCATACACTGACACATCAGAAGCAAATGAAGAATGCAAGATGGATTTGCAACCGCATGCACAAGAAGCATGACATGAACAGTTGTGATGGAAATCCAACCAGTCCGCTAAGTTAAAATCAAAGAAAAATAAAATTTACACGTGCTAAGTATCAGATGACACATTCAGGACTCATGAAGCCTTTAAACAACAAGGCAGAGAGAGATTTGCCATCTTTTTGTACAAACTGAGCAGACAACAGTCCTGGGTCACCTTAGAGCATTTCAAATGATCGTCAATAGATGATGGTTGTAGGTCCTTTCCAACTGAACTATTCTATTCTAAATAATATAAACACAGATTTTTAGCAGCAGTTATGCAAAAATGTTCTACTATGCACGTAAATATATAAGCTTGAGAATTTATAGTACTGGTATATCCGTGTAAGGGCTGGTGTTACAAACAGGTACAGGGATGCTAAAGACGATAACGTAAGGCGAGTAAGTGCATCTAACGGCATTCACCAGGTACAATACAGCATTTCTGTCTCCATTATGAATCTTAACATAACTTGGCCATTATCCATTGTAACATACCGTAGAAGGGTCTAAGCAAGTCAGCAAATTTGCAGGTAGAATATCCTTTGTGATGAGCCATGACTTAAGTGAATATATCTACGAAAAAAATAAGGATTGTTTGCTTGAAGCTGCCACTGATGCTCTGGGAGCACGATTTACCAGTAACAGCCATCCCAGTCACAGATTTCCAGCATTTTGAGACCAGGCAGTGACACGATGCTAACGAACAGGCTAATTAGAATACTGTACAAATTGACATCTTGCTAGAACATTGCACATAAATAAAGGTCAAGAAAAGCTCTTGCATAAGCTGTTGCCTCCAAAATTAGACAAACACAAAGATGTCAGAAAAGCAGCATACACATTTGATAGCTTTTAACCACCAAAACATTACTACAGAGTTTTGCTGTTCAATAATGCAGTGGTAGAAGTTTTATGATAAACATGATAAAGAAAAATCCATAAACCAATAAAACAAAAGGCAGCTCGTGATTTGATGAAGATATGAATAAGTGATTAAACTGCAGATACTTTCCAGCACATTAGACTATTATCTACTTGCCCAAAGGGTGATTGGGAACAAAATGTTTGTAGACATAAGAACAATTAGCAATTAAAGAGCAAGAGAAAGAGTATTAAGAAGGTACTGCACTCGCACTGTTCTGTACAGTAAGAGCTCACATTCCCCAGAATACTATTTTTGTGCGTGTATCTGAATCATCAGTATCAATTCTGCTCATCTCACTGTCAGTAGCTACAAAAATTTAAGCCACATGACAGCATAAAAGGGTCTGGAGAAGAGTTTTAAGACAACTCTGAATGACAACTCTTTCATCTTAACATAAACCCACAGTTAAAAAGTATAAGCAGCCATTTCTTTGTGGAAGAAACTGATGGGATGTAGCTGCCCAAGTGCAGCTCTCGGCATCTTTACTCCTCTCAGCTTCCACCTGTGCACTTCAACTGCTTTCAAAAGCACTTGACAAATGCAACAGATTGATCCTGTAAACAGAGCAAACGTTTCTGCTGCACAAGGTTCCAGGTTTTTTAATCTCGTTCAAGAAACTAATACTATAGTAAAAAACACATCCAAATCCTTGTCTTTGACTATGTGGGAGGCAGGACACAATAAAAAAGGTAGCGCTACTACACTGATGTGACTCCATACGCACACATTTTACATCCTAGAAAGTTGCATTTGTCATTTTAGTTCCCCTTCTCTCTCTTGTTTATTTTTGAGAAAGCATACAGCTGAAAAAAAATCTCCTCTTTTCAATATAGGCTTCTGTACAGTCAGAGAAGGAAGACCACTGCATGTTATACCACAAGAGTGGGAAGGGCAGAAAACTCCTCGACAACAGGATCTATTTCCACAACGCAGATCTACGCACCGAGACTCGCACTACCTCACCTCCGAGAGGGCACCCTTGGTGTCCCACCGAGCAAGAGGTCACAGAATCACAGAATGTTAGGGATTGGAAGGGACCTCGAAAGATCATCTAGTCCAATCCCCCTGCCGGGGCAGGATTGCCTAGACCATATCACACAGGAACGCGTCCAGGCGGGTTTTGAATGTCTCCAGAGAAGGAGACTCCACAACCTCTCTGGGCAGCCTGTTCCAGTGTTCAGTTACCCTCACCGTAAAGAAGTTTTTCCTCATATTTAAGTGGAACCTCCTGTGTTCCAGCTTGCACCCATTGCCCCTAGTCCTGTCAAGGGATGTCACTGAGAAGAGCCTGGCTCCATCCTCATGACACTTGCCCTTTACATATTTATAAACATTAATGAGGTCACCCCTCAGTCTCCTCTTCTCTAAGCTAAAGAGACCCAGCTCCCTCAGCCTCTCCTCATAAGGGAGATGTTCTACTCCCTTAATCATCTTCGTGGCTCTGCGCTGGACTCTCTCTAGCAGTTCCCTGTCCTTCTTGAACCGAGGGGCCCAGAACTGGACACAATATTCCAGATGTGGCCTCACCAGGGCAGAGTAGAGGGGGAGGAGAACCTCTCTCGACCTGCTAACCACACCCCTTCTAATACACCCCAGGATGCCATTGGCCTTCTTGGCCACAAGGGCACATTGCTGGCTCATGGTCATCCTGCTGTCCACTAGGACCCCCAGGTCCCTTTCCCCTGCACTGGTCTCCAACAGCTCTGTCCCCAACTTGTACTCATACACGGGGTTGTTCTTGCCCAGATGCAGGACTCTACACTTGCCCTTGTTAAATTTCATTAAATTTCTCCCCACCCAACTCTCCAGCCTGTCTAGGTCTCTCTGAATGGTAGCACAGCCTTCCAGTGTGTCAGCCACTCCTCCCAGTTTTGTGTCATCAGCAAACTTGCTGACAGTGCACTCTATTCCCTCATCCAAGTCATTAATGAATATATTGACTAGTACTGGTCCCAGTACCGACCCTTGAGGGACTCTGCTAGACACAGGCCTCCAACTGGACTCTGTCCCATTGACCACCACTCTCTGGCTTCTTTCCTTCAGTCAGTTCACAATCCACCTCACTACCCGATCATCCAGACCACACTTCCTCAGTTTAGCTGCGAGGATGCTGTGGGAGACCGTGTCAAACGCTTTACTGAAATCAAGATAGACCACATCCACAGCTTTACCATCATCTATCCACCGGGTTACGTCCTCATAAAAGGCTATCAAGTTGGTTAAGCATGACTTCCCCTTGGTGAAGCCATGCTGAGTGCCCCTAATGATCCCCCTATCCTTGATGTGCCTAGAGACAGCACCAAGGACAAGTTGTTCCATCACCTTTCCAGGGATGGAGGTGAGGCTGACCGGTTTATAGTTAACCCGGGTCCTCCTTCTTGCCCTTTTTGAAGACTGGAGTGACATTCGCTTTCCTCCAGTCCTCAGGCACCTCTCCCGTTGCCCACGACTTAGCAAAGATGATGGAGAGTGGCCTAGCAATGACTTCCGCCAGCTCCCTCAGCACCCGCGGGTGCATCCCATCAGGACCCATGGATTTATGGATGTCCAGATTGCTTAATTGGTCCCTGACCCCGCCCTCATCAACCAAGACAGATTCCTCCTCTATCCTGACTTCTTCTGGGGCCTCAGGGGTCCGGGGCTCCTCAGGACAGCCTCCAGCAGTATAGACAGAGGCAAAGGCGGCATTCAGTAACTCCGCCTTCTTTTTATCCTCTGTCTCCAGGGCCCCCACCTCATTCATCAGTGGGCCTACATTGCCTCTAGTGTTGGCTTTACCTGCAATGTATTTGAAGAAGCCCTTTCTGTTGTCCTTGACCTCTCTTGCAAGGTTTAATTCCAAGGAGGCCTTAGCTTTCCTAGTTGCCTCCCTACATCCTCTGACAACAGACTTATATTCCTCCCAAGTGGCCAGCCCCTCCTTCCATGATCTGTACACCCTCTTCTTCCACTTGAGTTTGCCCAGCAGTTCCCTGTTTAACCATGCAGGTCTCCTGGTACCCTTCCTTGACTTCCTACCTGCTGGGATGCTCTGATCTTGAGCTCGGAAGAAGCAGTCCTTGAATGCTAACCAACTATCTTGGGCCCCCTTACCTTCTAGTACCCTGTCCCATGGGATTTCCCCTAGCAATTGCTTGAAAAGGCCAAAGTTGGCCCTCCTGAAGTCCAGGGTTGTGATTCTGCTAGCTATTCTGGTCCTGCCACATGAGATCCTGAACTCTACCATCTCATGGTCACTACAACCAAGGTTGCCCTCAACCTTCACCGCTTCAACCAGACCCTCCTTGTTAGTGAGGATAAGATCCAGCAGCGCTCCTCTCCTAGTTAGCTCATCCACCATTTGCATCAGAAAGTTATCATCAATGCACTGGAGGAACCTCCTGGACTGAGGATGGCTGGCTGAGTAGGCCTCCCAGCAAATATCAGGGTAGTTGAAATCCCCCATGACAACCAGGCCCTGTAATTGAGAGACTGCTCTCAGCTGCCTGAAGAAGGCCTCATCACCCTCCTCATCCTGATCTGGTGGCCTGTAATAGACACCCACAACAGTATCACCCCTGCCAGCCTGCCCCTTAATTTGCACCCACAAACTCTCAACTTGCTCCTGATCCGCCCCTGGACAGAACTCAATACATTCTAGCTGCTCATTCACATAAAGAGCAACTCCACCACCTCTCCTTAGTGGCCTGTCTTTCCTGAACAGGACATAGCCATCCATGACCACATTCCAGTCATGCGAGGTGTCCCACCAAGTCTCTGTAATTGCCACTAGATCATAACCCCCCGACCGAACACGGATTTCTAACTCCTCCTGTTTATTCCCCATGCTGCGTGCATTGGTGTACAGGCATTTCAGCACCCGTGGGTAAGGAGGGGATGAAAACCTGGGAACAGCAAGAGATACCACGTTCAGAAAGCAGAAGGTGGTGGAAGTCCTTGCTGTAGAATAACAGAGCAAACCTGAACTGAATTCTTCCTCAGAGACCCAGCTTCTTGCAGGCAGCTTCCTTCAACAAGGACAAATAGTAATTTGTCAAAACCTCACAAACAAGAGGGAACAATTGTGGCTATGCCAAGCAATAAAAGGAACATTCAAACCTTGCGCTCAGGCAGAAGCGGTGTGATTTTTCACTTGTACGTCATGTTTCAATAGCCTAGCAATAGGTGTATTAGATAACATCTGTTCTTTATTGTAATCTGCACGGGGATAATGTTCTCTACATTTGTTCAAGCTTAAAAAAAAAAAAAAAATCACCTCTGGGCAAAGCAAGCATGGAAAATTCCAGCCCCAACCAAAAGCAGTTTTTCACAAGGTTAAGAACATAGGAAAACAGTCCTAAAATTCCAGCAGGACCTTAACAACAGCACGGCGAAGGCTGCTCCTCACCAGGATTGACCTATCTGCTCTCAGCACCTTTGTTCTCCACTAAATCTGTTGATACCTCTCAAAACTCACATCCCTCTTGTGTTAGCTGTGCTTGAATGCATTATGTAAAAAGCCATCTACTTAAAAAAGGAATTTAATCAGTTTGAGACACTTATTGCTTCTCTTTAGGCTTCAGCTCTTTGAAATAAAGTTTCTATATCAATATTAAACATGCATGCTTATGCAACAAGCAAATCAAAAGAGGTTCATGAATGCAAAGTGAGAAGAAACTCCTTCCAGTGGCAATCCGGCCAAGAGAAGAGGAGGGCCAGAAGGACAAGTTGCCTATTTATCGTGATGCTGGAATACAAAAACACCTTTAGTTTTTTATAGGGCAGTATAGCTATTTCAACAGCCTTGCATGGAATTACCTACATTACTGAACGAAGTAAGAACAATACAAGAGTCTGACAAATTAAAAGATGACAGCTCTCACAGAGTCTGAAATCACTCTTGCCTGTTGACAGTGGCACACCATTCTTAATCAAGCTAATTTGAGAAGCGGTGGTAAAAGACACCACAATCCTACTCCGACCGTATGTATTTGACAACAATTGGTTTGCAGTAGTACAATTTGGGCTCTGAGTAATAACACAGCTAACCCACAACTAGATTACCCCATAAATTAACCAACCTTCCGTGGTAAAACCTAGAAGGCTCAACTATGCAGCAAGTCACAAAGCTCCCCAAAAACAGGGGATGGGAAAGGAAAACCAGTAAAGGTGGAATAATCTTAATGAACAGCCCTTGTGCTGAGCAGCCCCGTGCTGTCTGAACATCAGCTAAAAGCACCGTTCTCTGTCATTGCAAAGAAGATGGCAGATTTCAGAGAACCGAACGCGAAGCGGCTCACACAAAACCATTCAGGTCATTTTCCAACGTGCGGGAGAGAGCACGGTCTGAACGAACGGCAGCGGAGTAAAGTTTAACTGGGTACAGGCCGGCTGGAGAGTCTTTACGAGAGGGCACCAAGATTTTAAATAAATAATACTAAAAGTTTGGGGCGGGGGAGGGATCGTATTTTTTTCTCGCTCAGGGAAAGCGGGGGAGGTGGGGAAGGAGCCGGGGAGGGGAACCCAGCGCAGCGGGGCCGCGAGAAGCCCCCGGGCGGCGGGTGAGGGGGGGGAGGCCGCTGCCCCGGCTCCCCGGAGCGGCAGCAGGCACGGCCCCGTGCCCGAGGCGGCGGCGGGGGAGGCGGACGGGAGAAGGGGGTGCGCTGCGGGCGGCCTCGGTGGGCGGACGGGAGCCGAGACCGGATGTTACCTGGGCCGCGGCGGAGCGGCCGCTCTCCGGGCGCGGCCTGCGGCTGTGGTGTGAGGGGCGGCGGTGACGGGGGGCGGGGGGAGTCTTTCCCTCGCCTCAGCCGGCCCCGGTGCAGCGGAGCGGGCCAGGCCTCCGCCCCCCCGCCCTCCCCGGGCTGCGGCCGGGCCGGGCCGGCGCTCAAAGGCCCGCGGCGCAGGGGCTGGGGGGACCCGGCCGCCCTGTGCCGGCCGCCCCCGTCGCCGCCTTCTCGGTGTTGTTGTTGCCGCGGCTCCAGCCGCTCGCGCTCCGCGGCCGCCACCGACACGTCCAGGCACCACCGCGCATGTGCAACATCCGGGTAACACATACACACCCGCCGCCACAGCCGAGCGCCTCCAGCCTGCCGCCACCCCCCCCCCCCCCCCGCAACGCCACCCGGCCGCACTGCGCCTGCGCGCCCGCCGCCCCGCGGTCGTGGCGCCGGCGGCAGCCGGAGAGCGGGGCGGGCGGGCGCGTTCGGAGTTTATTTTTGTGGTTGGCGTCCGGCGGCTGCGCGCCGGATGGGGCAGGCAACGCTCCAGGGACCGCAAGCACGGCCCCGAAAAGGGAGAGCTCCAAAAATGACCCCCCAACAAACGCACGGGTCCGCAAACGCAACCCCTGTGAGTGCAACAACCCGAAAATGCCACCCCCAGAAGTGCACAGCCCCAGAAATGCAACCCCCGTAAGTGTAAACTTATCAGCTACTCTGATAAGAATGAAGAATGATGGAAATTTAAAAAAATTATTATATTGCCATATCAACATTTCCTGCTCACGCTATTAAGTCATTTATAGTCACTTCCACATCCTCAAGAAGATCTTACCGACGAAAAGCAATGTAAAATGCTGCTATATTTGTCATCTTTTCCTGGGTAGATGTAATTGAAGCCTCTTCACACCAGGATTTGCTGAGTGCGTTGCAAATTATCTATTTCTAGAGTTTTTTGAAGCGTTACAGATGAGAGATGAAAGCTCCAGTTCAACGGGGAGCATGTCCCGTGCAGGATTCGTGGACCACGGCGCAGCAAATCCACGTGCTCACAGGCTGCCTACACCAGCCTCTGTGCTGGCACGTTATGCATCAGCACTTCCCCTCCCTCTCCAAGGTATATCATTTAAAAAAAAAATTATCATTAAATAATTTGCAATTTCTAAGCACGGTCTCTTCCCCCTTGTGCTTGCAGCACCAGCTACATCCAGGGAGAGGATTTGCTCAAATACAGGGAGGAAAGCTGCAAAAGGTTAATGCTGAGCACCGAGCAGTAAAATTTTCAGATTTCCCATGGGTTGTATAATGCCAAATAATAAGTCTAAATATAATATGTTAAATTTTCTTCCATTTGCAATAGCCCTAGTTTGCTTTCAAGGTATACCATGAACCAGAGCCCCATCTAGACCATTGGGATGCAGCGACCTGCCGTTACTGACACCGTGTATTAAACATCTTCTCAACAGGCAGCCATCTTTAGAGGCAAAAATTTGGTTTTTAAGAGTGGAG
Source organism: Nyctibius grandis (assembly GCF_013368605.1). Lineage (NCBI taxonomy): Eukaryota > Metazoa > Chordata > Aves > Nyctibiiformes > Nyctibiidae > Nyctibius > Nyctibius grandis. The sequence continues at coordinate 23,562,139 of NC_090694.1, forward strand.
ATGAAAGGGTGGTGGGAAATTCGGTGCAATCTTTCACCTTCTTTCACAAGCAGGTGTGAACAAGCTGCAAATTCAACAAAGAAATCCCCAACAATGACACTGCAGATGGGTTATGGGGTAGGGGGATTAATTCACTTCTATAGCGTGTATTAAATCTGAAAGGAGCTGAATTAGGGATCTTAAAAGTACTGTATACGTTGCGATAACTCTCTGTGTTTATACGTATGTCTGTTTTGAGGTTCATAAAGCAATCATTGTGATGTCCTGCTCAACTGGCTGGTGAAATGTGGAATTTGGGGGTGCACAAGCCATTGAGTCAGTACCACCATCGGTCTCCGGTGTCCCAGGGAAGTCCTGGGAAGGACCTTCATCAGCCATTAAGGTGATTTTTGAAAGGCTGCAGGAATACCGTGTCCAACAAAACGGTGCTTTTTCCAACCACCTAAACTCCTTTAACTTAAACATTTTTCAAATATCAAATGCTGGTACTAGGAGGATCAATTTAACATGTTGTGGTTTAGCATCCATCCCCACCCCCCTCCCCAAAATGTTACTTTGATCAAATTTCTGCAGCTTGTTCTACCTCAAGATCCCAATCAATATGTTTTTATTATTATTAATAAAAAATAAGTTGTTCCAGTGACTATGTGCCAAACCACCGATCTCAGTGAGACCTGGACCAGTCCTACCACCTCGCCAGAAATTAGATTTCTAGAATGCAGCCATCCGAGGTAAATAATTAATATCCTTTTCCTTATAAATGAACATAATTCAGTAAGAGCAAATTATTTTAGAAGTCCATTTAAAAAAAAAAAAATGCTCCCAAATGAAGATCGTGTTTCTTCTGCATTGACAGATGAAGAATCCCACCGTGGGCCATAGGGTTGATACCAAAGGCTGAACCACCTCTAGCATCAAGGATCCCTTTCCCAGCTGGATTTAGAGCCCAGACTCAATCTCGAACTCTTCATCCTCGACACAGACTGCACCACGCTCAGAGCAGCTATTTTTGTGCTGTAGGTAACTTATTTCTCAACCTTTTTTGCCAGCTCATGCAGATCTCGGCAGCAGGAAGATTTACCCTCGCTGCCTTTGATCAGCGCTCATCCATTCGGTTAATGGCTACACATAAAATTCAGGAACATCTCTGCTGTTACAAAACTCTTCATGTCTTATTTCTTCCCTCCTCTTTCCTGTAACATAAAAAGCTTCTTTCGCAGTTTATCACATCCCTCCACTAGTACCATCTGAAAAGGGAACCAAACTTAGAGGAACTCTTTTAGGAAAGCAGAAGAATTTTTAAAATAAGTTACTCAAAGCTAAAAAAAAAAAAAAAAAAATCTTCATTTACATACCCAGAACTTGTTAAAACACCCTCCCGGTCCCTATGGGACCAGACTGGAGTCCTTTACCTCCTGTCAGACAAAATAATCTCAGGCAAATATATTTTAACACAAAGGAATTTTGTTCTCTGGTAATTAACAAATGGTTACTGGAAAGATAAACTCATTGAGAAAACAGACAATTTATGGTTCAAATTTTTCTGTCCTTACTGGCACACATGTTCCCATTAATTTAATTCAAGTCAGATTTATGAAGTAATTTAGTATCCAGACTTAGAAGAGTGGACCATGGTAAGCAAAGACACATGGGTCTGCTAAGAGAGAGACAACTATAACTTGATTACAAATACTAAAATCTATTAAATGGAAAATACAGGAATTTCACATAACTCCAGCACTAAATGTACCCCCTTTCACCAACATACCAAAAAGAACCTGGTTTTAAAAATGACAGCCATAGAGTTAATCCAGCTTTCAATATAAACCACGCAACTTGCAGCTTTTCTTCCCAGCTTAGATGAAACGAGCATTTCCTCCCTTGATTGTCCATACAGAATAAATTGCCATGAAAAATGCACTGACACATCAGCTCTGTGCAACAAAGTCCCCAAGACCTAATACTTGAAGAGGACCTGGCCTGCTGCTTCAATTTGATACTCTTCCCCTTGCTGTTCTTTACCCAAATTGACCCATTTTTTCTTTAGGATTTAGATCCTAAAACATGTTTAGGATGTAGCTATGTGGTAGGACTGACCTAAAGTATCAGCTCCCTACTGCTAAAAAGGGGGGGGGTCCCAAGCAGCTCCCAGTTTCTGGCCAAGCACTTCTGCACCCTCCTTCATTCAGCCCTTGTACAAGTGGTGCAGCAAGACAGCTCACTCATCGACTCAGTAATCCAGCCGAAAATTAGCCCAGAGGCTGTTTTCTTGCAGGCTAGCAAGAACCAGTGGTTGTTTAGCCAGGCAAGCACTGGACCGGCACGCTGAGCTGGACCACGGTGGCACCAGGACCGTGGGGCACGGAGGAGCGAGGCTCCCTCCACGCTGGGAGCCCATGCCATCGATTCATCTCGCGCATCTACCCACACCCTTCGTCATTTGAATGGGAACTGAAGATATTCCTGAATTCACAGCAATTAACCACACAAATGCAAAAATGGATTTACCGCTGGGATGGAGAACCCAGTTCTGGAGCAGCACAATCCAGCCCCGTGGGGTGACGAGTTTCAGCGGTGGGTGCACACATTTCAGGTTGCATAGGCTTTTGGATTGTCCCTTATTAGTTCCAGCCTTTGATTTTTGTCATTTGTAGGTGGTATCCAGTGAATTTCCACAAAGCCTTGAAGTTTTTCCCTAAACTTTGCATCACAACTGTGAATGGCTTCGAAATAGGAATTTTTGGTTGTTCCAGTGTGGAAGCAGATGTAGCAGAGCAGGTCAGGACAACGAAGAGAGTTCTTCTGTCACTGTATGAAACACAGAATAGCTGCAGTCTGCTCAGCTTTTGACTACATAAAGCAGAGTGAGATAGCAAGATCTCTGCACCTGCCATGAATTTTTATCTTACAAAAGAAAAACAATTTACAGGGGGAAAAGAACGTGCTACTGCGTGATGTGTAGACTCTGCCTGCTTTACACCATTTTTAAGAGAGAAGTCATAGAGATCAGTGAGTTTCTCCTCCAGAAGTCATGTTCTTCAAGTTTGCAACTCTTCTCAATATTTTTTTTTAAAGAAATCAGAGACTTCCTCTGCATTTGAAGCATATTTGAAGTACAAAATATTAATGTTGGTGTAATTCACTTCGGAGTTACCGTAACCACAGGTAAGACAGTCTGTCTGAAGGGTGGGGATAAGACATCCAATTCAATTCGATTAGTTCAGTTAAGCAGTAGGAAATCACGCTCCTTTTCTTTTTCTTTGAAGTCTGTTGCTTAATTACAGCCTAGTATGCTCTTAGTGAAGAAAATGTGAAGAGTATAGACAAATTATATGCAGGATTTAACCTCCTCATCTCACCAGCTTAGTCTGGGTGAGGATTGCCACTGTACACAAACCACCTTTGAGCGGTGCACCATTTACAAGGGAGAGATCTTTAACGAGCGTGAGTGTTTTCATTTTTTGGAGCTTTGTTATTCTACGATTAAAGCAAGGAGGGAAACAGTATATTAAAACTGATTCGTTTTCCATCTGTATTACCATCAACTCAACGAAAGTACAAGCACAAACTCTAGCAGCTGTACTTACACCTGCCAGTGTTGTCAGTGTTTATTAGAAAACTATGAAGTGTTTCAGCTTTCAGGGATCCATGCTAGGGGAAAACATATTTAGGGTAGATTTTTCAAAAACACTGATTTTACTTTTGACCAGAAAATTGAGCTAAAATCTGGGAAACTCCAACTTCTAGTTTGTTTTGAGGCGGGAAGAAAAGGAGAGAAAGTTGGTCTACATGTTCCTTGATTGAAAGAAGAAAGGCATTGCAGAAACAGACTGAACTATACATATCTACCTCATTTATTTATGAGAAAAATTCACATGCAAAGGGAGACTTATAAGAGTTCCTCAACTTGAGCATAGCAACACCTCCAGTTAGAAACACTTGGCAGAGTTATACTTTATTAGTTTCAGTGTAATGGTCCTCTTACATAGAAATCGGGTAACAGTTACAAAACGCTGTATACAAGTTTGAAATAGATGTTATTCAAAAACTTGTAACAGGCAAGATACCTTAAATAAACCTTCCTGAGGGCTGTATTAAGCCAAATAATCCAGTGCTTTGCTCTAGGAATCTGTGGTCCGAGGAAAACCCCTGGGCTGCAAAGGCTTGCGTCAGCCTACACATTCAGTTTATAGGGAGGCTGTGTCCGAAACCATCACTTACAAATTTATTCCAAGTTCCAGATGGTTGAGTATCCTTTTTTCTTGCTTTACAAAAGCAACACTAACTGTACCTGGTACTCTCTCCAGTTTGCAACGGCTCTCTGTGTGCCACAGAAGAGAACTAATTTGGATACTAGAAACCCTATCATTATTTTTAAGTGCCATCCAACACCATCCTACTTTATGTCTTCATACAGCGCTTCCTAATGCTACTATTTTTACTTTTTCATTGGAATTTCTATTGTCATAAAATCCTCAGCTAGTGTTACTTCTTGTCCATCTAACACTGACTCTGCCTGCCTCTTCAGTTCGGTGATGTCCATATCTCCCTCACCTCTCTGAGCAGCTGGTTTATACCGTTGACTGAAATGAGTCAAAACCAGTTTCTTAACTTTACTCAATTTTGCAAAATCCGATGCCATTTTTGGAGTGCTATGACCATGCTCTCTGGCTTTTTCCTCTTGGGTATTGTCCAGCGTAGCTTCATGTATCAGTACATCTGCTTCACAGCAAAGCTTCATGGCTGCATCTCCAACCACCCCTGAACAATCCCCCAAAATGCAAATTTTTCTTCCAGGAATAGGGTCTTCTAAGACATCAGAAGGAGAAATCATTACTCCGTTTTCTAGAACAACTGCAGTTCCATTCTTCAGTTTCCCATATAAAGGACCTGTTTGAACTCCTGGTAAATAAAGGCAAAAGAGTATGACGATGAGTGTCAGGTTTAAAAAAAAATATCACTTAAGAAGAGATACACCATATATAGAGCTGTCTCACTGAAAAAATACAACCTCAATATAAATAGCAATTGATATTTCACCTACTTCATACAAATAAAGAGCTTGTAACGTTAGCAGGAAGCGTGTCTGAAGAAAAGCTATATTCTTCATATTAAAGTCAATAAAGTCATGCAAATACACTGGCCGTACATTTCCCCGAAAGCCACGTTGCGCTTTTTAAACTTTAACATCTGAACTTGTTTGCTCTTCCCAGTATGAGAATGGTCCGCAATATTAATTGGTGCTAGCGTTACACACCAATTCAGGCTGCTGTGTTGGTATGAAGTATTAAAATGTCTTTAATAGAAAAAGGAAAAACTGAAATAAAATGGATTGCAGAGAGATACAGCAGCTCTAATTTACTAGGTCATAAAAAGATTTCAACTGCCCGTGAACCCAATTTTGTTACTTTTGCTGAAAATTGTGAGTCTCTACTCAGCTTGAACACATGCATTTAGGCATTTAAAAACTTTAAAAGAGGAAAAATAAGTCAAAAGTAGTTACCAAGATCTTTCAGTTTCTGCACATTGAGTTTCCCGGTCCGGGGCTTCTCTTCTACCACAAAGCCAAAGGAAGGAATGCGGTGAAATAGGTGAAATGCTTTCAGAACCAGCTGCTCATCCTCAACTAGAAAGTAAGAGTTTTCTACTGGATCCAGGTGGAGTATTCTCCCTGGTGCTCCCCGGGGAAATACCTCATCTCTGTCCAAGTAAGAAAACTCTCTGAATTCTTCTGTGGGGCACTGGTCCCGTGTAGGCACCAGTTCATGAACAGTGTAAGGAAAGAGAAGTTGTGAGTGGGAGAGCTCCATACTCCTCCACATGAAGTTTCGTAGTCCTAATGGCCCATAAATATCAACGGGTGGCTTGTTTGGGTCAGGGCTGCTTTGGAGGCTAAGCGTACACAGCAGGCCAGGAAGTCCAAAAAAGTGATCACCGTGAAGATGAGTTATAAAAATCTTGGTAATTCTACCTATTGATTAGAACAGCAGGAAAAGAAAAACAAACCAGAAAAAAGACAGGAAAATAAATGAACACTGTAACAACTAAGAAATTATCACTTTTTGGCAAGATGTAGGAAATAAGGAAGGAGGGAAATTAAAATAAAACCAGTGTTTAAGAAATGAATCCCAAACTACAACGTAGTTTTTTTTCCACAGTAGCAATAAATTTCCACACAAGGTTTATTTTGGCTTGATTTGTCAAGAAAAGACTGCAGAGACAGAAGTTTGAGTTGCTGCTAAGCAAAACGTGCTACAAGCACGGAACAGAATCGACTGGTGACATCTGCCATATTAAAACGCAAAGGAGTGCTGGAAAGTGGTTGTGCTTTCATACATTACATGGAAACCGCAGACTAATGAGAAACATAAAGTGCTGTTCCTAGTTTTGAATCTAGCACATGAAATGAACGGAATTAAAAACCAAACCAAACCAAAACATCCAGTTTTGATTTCAGAGTTTTTTAAAAGGCAAGAACCTCACGGTTCCCGACTGGTTTGTTTTGAATGGATGAAAAATTGCACTTAAGATTTGGGCTTTGTTTCGCATCTCAGTTTGTCTCACTCCAGCTCTCAGGCACTGGGCCTTGCCCTTGCTAGATTAAAAAAGCCTGGAATTTTCTCTCACTACAGACACGTGTACTTTAATCAGGCTGCCCAGTCTCTGCTAGCTGAGTTCCCACTTCCTCGTGGTAAGGCATTTTCTCCAGCATCTGTTAGGGCCGAGCAATAGGAAGGACAGAATCTCTTTGTTTTGATTGAAGAACAATTTAGTAAAAATCAGTAAATTTAGTAAAAATGAGTCTATTCACTTGGTCATTAAATCCTCTGATAGCTTCAGATTTTGGAGGAGCAAGAGGTTGGTGGTCTGTTTATATTTGATAATTCCATCATTATAACTCGAGAGTCAGAAGCCTGCTCTTGCTGCTGTAGATGGCAAAAGCACAGCGACTGAAGGTTAAAGCTGGTTCCTACTTTGCCAAAATGTACAAGTTACCACAGATACCCACAAGTTGACTTGAAAACAAAAGCACAATATTTATTGACATTAAGAGTCACTGCAGGTATTGGCTAGAGCTGTCTTCAGACAAATACAAACTGTGCCCGTTTAAAGCTGGTCTGTGGCCCACGTTTGAAATTACAAAGCCCAAGAAATTAATTCAGGAGAGTTTGATTCTCGAACACAGTTCTTTACCAAAGGGCAATCAAGGATTACTGCACAGCAGGTTCAGCAACTGCCACCCATACACAGCACCTTCAGATCCTCGTGCATGTTTAGTATGTATTCAAATACCACAAGCACAAAGACAAAGTATTTTGTTTAGATCTCATGAACCTTTTCCCCTTCCCTCATCGCGATACCTTTCAATGGCACAAACCTGCTTTGAGATGGCTCTTCATGAATTGTGTTTGAGTTCCCTCCCCGCAGTCAAAGAGCCAGCACTCTCCTTCCCTGTGAAGCACTAACGCCGATGCTCCTCTTGTTGGAGAGGGATACGCTGAGCCCGTGCTGAGGAAAGTTATATCCATCGACATTTTAAGTATGATGGTACACCACCTGAAAGAGAGATTTTGAGCCGTTGAACGTACGTATTTACACTGGGAAAAAAAAACACAACTTTTTTGCTTTAAGTGAAGGCATCCTATGTACTGTAGTGTGAGGAGCAAATTCCCCTTCCCTTAAAAAATAAAACCTCCCTGGAGTAGGATATGACTTTCAGACAACACAATATTTACAAGCAGCAGCTTTCCTTTTTATGTCAATGGAAGGCTGCAAACACTCAGCCCAAATAGAAGTTCATTACCTACAGAAATAGCCCTATCCAGTCAGAAACGATCTAATCTTTAAACCCACTATTATTTCTTTCTTCTTCGCTTTATTTAAACTTTGAATTTTCCTGCATGCACTTTCCTTAAAAGCCTTTTCCGAACGACTAACAGCAAACAGCCACTGCTGTCATTTAAACGCCGTTACCGGACGTCAGGAGTGGGCAGCCCAGCACCGCAGAGGGGAAAGATTCGCTCTCCTCAAAACAACTTCAGAGACCACAAGAGGCAGGAGCAACCCGATTTACTTTGCCTTTGCAACAGCATCTTTGAAAGCCACCAATGTTTTGACTTCTCATTAGTGTTAAGTGAAAAATTAAACACTACCAAACCTTCACGTAGCCTGAAGGCTGTGTGACAGAGCACGGGGCACCTATGGCAGCAGGACAATCTATACAATCAGCTGCCATACCCCAGCTGTTTATGTACCCGCTGTATTGTCCAGATGAGGAGCCTGGCCGGTCTGCAGGAGCAGGACAACCTTCGGAAAGCTGCGTTGGGAGCAGAACTTCCACGTGCACGACTCCGACGCTGTCTCGCCTTAATCCAGCTTTCTCCAGCCTTAATCTTAGCTCCTATCTCGTTTTCAGATGTATTTCCACTTCATTTCAAACTCCAGGTGCCTCAACAGCTTTAGATACCTTTCAAGCAAAAGAATTAATCATTTCACAGGTTTAGTTGTTTTTAGAGGAGCTGCCGCAACTTTCCAAGGGAAAAAGTTTTCCCAAGTACACCAAGGTGCAACATGTCATTACCTCACCTTGGGGGGGGGGGGGGGGGGGCGGAATAACCATCCAGCACACCCCTAAAAGGCAGAAGTAAACATTTTACTTCCCTTTTCCTCAGCGTAAAAGCAGATTCACAACTTCTCAGGCCTTATGTCCGTGGGCTGGGAGGAGGAAACAGCCGTAACGCCGAGACCTACCGAGGTCTCACCTCTCCCGAGACACCCCACAGCCATGCCGGGCCTCGCCCTGCCGCCCACCCCGCGGCCTCCCGCCGCTCCCGAGAGCCCTTGTGAGGAACGGCCCGAGGAGCCGGGGGGGAACGGGCCCGCTACGCCGCGGCGAGCGGACACGGTGCCGGGGACGGCGGGGTTCAGTCAGGGAACGCGTCACGCACAGGCCCGGCCCGGCGCCCCGGCCTCTCGTGCCCGCTCAGCCCGCCTACCTCCCCCCGGCGGCGGCATCCGAGCCCAGCCCAGCCCGGCCCCGCTGGAGGGCGGGAAGAGCGGGCGGTGCCGGCGGCGGGAGGGAGCCGGCCCTGCCGGGGAGGGGGGGCGTGCACAGGCCGCGGTCAGACTCGGCCTTTGTGGTGTCTGTGAGAATAGGGACGTAGATCCCCAACTCCCTTTAAAGAGGTTCTTTATAAAGTGCTGTCAAACAGGCAGGTGCTCTAGAAAAAGAGTTTTGACATAAAATTTTAATTGCTCTACCTCTAGCTTAGTACCTGTTTTGTTTGCTGAACATTTGCAAGGGACAAAAGGAAAATGATAACATCGGTGATTTAGGCGATGGCATAGAGATTCTGTATAGGGCAAGCGTTATTTTTTTCAGAATAAACAAAATCAAATGTAATTTAGGCAAAGGGAATGCATTTTACTAAGAAAATAGAAGACCAGAACACACATTTCAATAAGAGTTACAACATTATAAAGGAGGAGAAAAAAAAAAAATCCATTCACATTTAAATACAATTTTAGTTTCAGCTGAGCAATGAGCCTCCCAGGTAAAGTCAACCCCAGACAGATTAGGCTAAAACTGTTCTCACAAGCACTCCAGTAGACTTATGTTTATTTGTGTACAGTAGATGTTTAAGATAGAAATAAATGTAAATTGACATTTTATTTCTTGACAAACTGGCCATCTTACTATGTTTGTGTAATCCTAAAAGTATTTTTATTTCCATTTTCATTAGAAAGGAACTACTTAAAGGATGGATAGGTCAAAGTCAAAGGTACTTGGAGAGTTCAGTTCAATCCAGTGCCCATTTTGTGTCGGGGGAATATAAGCGCACACCACAGGGTTCCTGCGCCTCAAGCACAATGTCTGATGTGAGACGGCTTTTTACATCAGCTGTAGCCATGGTCCACCATGCCACCAGGTACCGGATTCTTCACATACCGTCTAGCTGTTAACAGCACATGTTCCTCCGGAGGAGGCACGAGTAAGTTGCATCCTCACCAAGTGCTGCAATTCGGGAAGCGATGGCAGAAAGCAGAGGTCTAAAGCATGCTGATTTTTCCTCGCAGTTCACCCAGAACATCTGCAGGCTTTCCGATACCACAGTAATGTGTATTTCGGGAGTAGGTAGGTAGGTCAAGGTAGATCCGTACAGAATTAGATGTCCCTTCACCAGCGACAACTGAGTTACATGGCTCAAATTCAGCTGTCAAGTGGGTTCAATTAGAGCTTTGCTCTAGATTTTCTCCTTGCTCCAGTATTCAATGTAACACCAGTCCCTGCCTATTATGTATGGCTGTTATGAAACAGGATAGCAGTACGCATCATCTTAAAAAGAGTCCAAAAACGACAGTGGTTTTCTTAAAGTCAGGAATAGCACTTATAGCTGAGACAGAACAGGAGCCCAAACTGTACTGTTCTTACAGTCCCATCCGAGAGTCTTGTAGATACCTTTATCTGATGACAGAGGTGCTCAAATCTGCACCTCTGAAGTCAAGAAGACCCAGAGCAAATGAAAGAAGACAACTTTGATTTACTCAGGCCCGGAGCCAGCTGAACTAAAATTCAGTTGTAGCTGTCCAATAGTGATTCCCACTCCCCTACTAGAGTAGTCACTAAACAGGGCCGCTAATGAGAAACTAGAAGGTGTATCATTTATCTTTACAGTTACTAGAGGATTGTGACAAAGGGTTACTTTACCCCCTCCTGCAAAACAGTACAAAGTACAAACAGTACAAAGACACACACCTACCACAGGAAACCTATTAAACACCAATCTGCATGTGAAGTGTCGCTTCATTTTAGGCTTGAAAACAAACACAACATCATGAAACATCACCGCTCACAAACATAACCAAGAACTTATGTGAGAAGTCACATGTTAGCTTTAAAATCTATCAGGCGCAACATCTTCATAGAATCATAGAATGTTAGGGGTTGGAAGGAACCTCTGAGATCATCAAGTCCAACCCCTCTGCCAGAGCAGGACCAATCTAGGGCAGGTTACACAGGAACACATCCAGACGGGTCTTGAAAGTCTCCAGAGAAGGAGACTCCACAACCTCTCTGGGGAGCCTGTTCCAGTGCTCTGTAACCCTTACAGTAAAGAAGTTCTTCCTCATGTTGAGGTTGAATTTCCTGTGCTCGAGCTTGCATCCGTTGCCCCTTGTCCTATCGCAGGGCACAAATGAAAAGAGATTGCCCCTTTCCTCTTGACACCCAGCCCTCATATATTTATACACATTAATGAGATCCCCTCTCAGTCTTCTCTTCTCCAGACTAAAAAGCCCCAGGTCTCTCAACCTGTCCTCATAAGGCAGGTGTTCCAGTCCCTTAATCATCCTCATAGCCCTCTGTTGGACTCTCTCCAGTAGATCTCTGTCCCTCTTGAACTGGGGAGCCCAGAACTGAATGCAATACTCCAGGTGAGGTCTCACCAGGGTAGAGTAGAGGGGGAGGAGGACCTCCCTCGATCTGCTGGACACACTCTTCTTAATGCACCCCAGGATACCCTTGGCCTTGTTGGCCACAAGGGCACATTGCTGTCCCATGGATAACTTGTTGTCCACCAGGACTCCAAGGCCTTTCTCCACGGAGCTGCTCTCTAGCAGATCGCCTCCTCACCTGTACTGGTGCATTTTATTACTCCTTCCCAGGTGCAGGACTCTGCACTTATTCTTGTTGAACCTCATTAGGTTCCTCTTTGCCCAGCTCTCCAGTCTGTCCAAATCACGCTGAACAGCCGCACAGCCTTCAGGTGTATCAGCCAAACCTCCCAGCTTCGTATCATCAGCAAACTTGCTGAGAAGACACTCTGTCCCTTCATCAAGGTCGTTGATGAAGATGTTGAACAGGACTGGACCCAGCACTGATCCTTGGGGGACTCCACTAGTTACAGGTCTCCAGCTGGACTTGGCACCATTGATTACCACTCTTTGGACTCTATTGTGTAGCCAGTTCTTAATCCATCTCACTGTCTGTTCTTCTGCCTCACACTTCCTGAGCTTGCTCACGAGGATGTCATGGGAAACTGTGTCAAAAGCCTTGCTAAGGTCAAGGTAGACTACATCCACTGGTCTCCCTGCATCTACCCATTCAGTCACGACATCAGAGAATGCTATCAGGTTAGTCAAGCATGATTTCCCCTTGGTAAATCCATGCTGACTACTCCTGATAACCTTCTTCTCTTCCATGTGCTTAGAGATGACCTCCAGAATGAGCCGCTCCATCATTTTTCCAGGGATGGAGGTGAGGCTGACTGGTCTGTAGCTTGCTGGATCTTCCTTCTTGCCTTTTTTGAAGACTGGAGTGACATTGGCTTTCCTCCAGTCCTCAGGCACCTCTCCTGTTTGCCACGATCTTGTGAAAATGATGGAGAGCGGTAGAGCAACACCCTGAGCCAGTTCTCTCAACACTCTTGGGTGCATCTCATCAGAGCCCATGGACTTGTGTGTATTCAATTTCCGTAACTGATCACTAACCCAGTCTTCACTGACTAGTGGAGAGTCTTCCTCTCCTACATCCAAGGTCTGGAGATCACAAGGGCTAGTCTTAGGATTAAAGACCGAAGCAAAGAAGGTATGCAGCAGCTCTGCCTTCTCTGCATCCTCTGTTATCAGGGCTGCCACTCATTCAGCAGAGGGCCCACACTTTCCCTGTTCTTCCTTTTGCTACTGATAGATTTGAAGATGATCAGTCTTAATATCTTTCCTCTACATGTCAATTCTTGGCACGCGGTCACGCTCTTCGGGAACATACAAACCTTTGTAACATCTTTGAACGAGAACACACATTTAATAAAAAAAGCCTGCACTCCCTTAGCTACCTTTCTTCTCCTCCCCTAGATATTTCTATATATTGCTGCCAAGAGGCTCAGTCCTGCTCTTCTTGGTTTTAGGGAAGCAAGTCTCGGACCAGTCCTGGAAAAGACTGAGCTACTGACCTCAGTGGGAGTTTCTGATCCTCTCCAAAGTGTTCTGTACATCCAGAATAGTATCCTCACAGAAGAGACATGAAAGACAAGACTTCTACACCATTCAGAGGGCAAAAGTCACCAGGGCTGTGTAAAGAGCTAGAACACTAGTCATCCTTTAGGTCATATATTTTCTGTAAAGAACAGTGTAATCTTAACTTATGCTATGTAGCATACAAAATGCATCCTGGTGACAACTTTTTCCCTTTGCGTACGAGAATGGCGTTACGATAAAGATCAGTAAATGTTTTTGAATGAGCCAGCAAATAGAAAAAATCCGGTTAAGTAGAATACAAAAAAGGATACTGTGGTTCCTTACTAAAGCGGCAAGATTAGCAGTTATAATTAATTCAAAGATTAATTAGATCTGAATAATACACAAAACTGAGGATGAATCTGTATATTTTATAAAAAAAAAAGAATAACTGAAAAAGCTGAAAGGGAGAGTGAAATGCACTTAAAACTTTGTGAGCTGACATGTTACCTGTTGCTGATGGAAAACAATGGCTATACATTAAAATTCCGCCATGTCTATATTGCAAACTATAGATGATCCACAGAACCTGATTAAACAATGTCCATAGGTGCGTATGCATAGAAGTAGTCTAACTGGTACCGCTTAGCTGCCGTAACTGGGACAGGTTAGAGAGACACAGGCCTTCTCTACCCTAGAGCTCCGACACACCTGCAGCCCCATCATGGCAGGGCTGTATTGTAACTGGAGACTCCAAGTCCATTCAAGACTGGTTTTTCCTCACCTGTGTAGTGGTATTTCCAGAAAAATTAGGCAGGAACATTTGTATTTGGGAAAAACCCACCACTGGCCAGTTCTGAACAAATCCTCTTGGCATCTGCTTAAAGACAGCAGGGAACCCATGCCAGGAAGGGAAAGGACTGCACTTCACAAAACAGGCATCTTTCCTCGGCTCGACAGCAGCCACTGTGAATTCCCTGTGCGGGAGCTCCCTTTGGGAACCCAAACCACTCTTGCCCAAAGCAAGGCTCCTGCTACGCACAGGTAACGCTATTTTCCCCAGCGCCAGGTTTTCCTGAGTACTATCAATGCCCGCTGATTATGAACCATGACTGCACTTCTTGCCTGAAAAACAAATAATCAGGCTGAATAGATGAATGAAGATCTTTATTTTGTATGACAGAGTTATATTTACGGATCAATTGCCCTGCCTCCATGATCATTCTCAGCTGGGACACAAGATCAGTGCATGGGATATTTTAGTTAATCATCTGCCTAATTAGTATATTGGCAGAAGTGAGGAAGTGTGTTCCAAATATACTTGAATCCGACAATGCAGAACTCCACTGAGAACACTGCAACAGGCTTCAGCTAGAGCTGAATTTTCAGAAAGTAAAAATAATTTGTACACTAAATAAATAATTTCTCAGTAAGACCACAAATTTAAATACAATAAAAACCAGGCATAGCAAAAATAGATGAAAAAAGCATTCTTTGTAAAAACATCATAGGTGTGTGTTGGTCTTTTTTGTACATATACTTACATATACAAGTTGCAAACCAATGTACATCGCCCAACTTGGCAATGTAGCATTTCGAGCCCCGCCAGACAGCACTCTACCACAGTTTGAATATGCAGACTTTTCCCCACATCACTACTTTCTGTGTTTATATAGTCAGTCTTCTTTCCTCACTTAGGTAAAGCCTTCCCAAAGTTTACTCTTCTTTTTATCTAATACATGGACATAATTTTAAAATCAGATACTAGGTAGCAAGTGACAGAGACTATGTCTAAGGAGGTACAGAGGCTATTTTCCCTGTTCTGTTTTGGGCCAATTCTGCAGAGACGGCATTTTCCAGTATAAATGAGGATATGAGAGAGGTGCTTGCCATGGATAAATCCTGAGCAAGCTTTACTTCATCTCTTTGGATCCCTGCTTCAAGTTTGCCAGTATAGCCCTTTTACATCTATATATTTATCTATTTTTGTCCTTTTTCTGCCTTGATGCAGCAAAACTATGGAACAACACGTTATCTTTATTTGTTCCTGACATACCATTGTTCTTGTTACAGAGATCAGATTCAGAGACGTCAGACTGTAACTATCACTGTGTGTCCTTGCCTGCTATCACAAAGTAATGGAGGGCACTCAAACCCGATATGAACAAAAAGGAAAGGAATGCACATTGTGGTATCTGTATCAAATGTGCAGTACTGTTCATTGCAAGGAAAAATTCAACTCTCAATGTTTGTTTTCGCACAAAACCCCTGATAAATTAAATCTGTAAACGGAGTGAGGAAGATGAAGTGATCAACTTAAAGCTTCTAAGCATTAAATCTTTCGAGTCCCATATTCACTGTGTACAAACTGAACTGAGTATACTGGACTGAGACCACAAGAAATTCAGTCAAACTCCTGTAAATGTGTGCATCATTAGCTGCCTGTAACACTTTGTGTTTCAGCTTCAGCAGCTGCCCGGGGCGGGGTTTGTTCAAAGTGGCAAGTGAGTCCACTTAGGAGTTTTTGAGTCAGTGATGTCATGAAAACATCACACACAAGTCTTTTTGTGAGAACAAGGGGATGCAAGGGAGAAAACAATTCAGCTTCAAAGAAACAGAACGTTGAAAAAAATTAACAAATGAAACAAAAATCCTTTGGTACATCACCTTGGAGTCCACTGCAGAAAATCTTGTAAAAATCTCTCAAAGATTTCCGTAGATTACTGCAGATCCTGCCTTTATGTGATAGAATTTATTATGCAACAGCATAGTTTTGTTTTTAAAAGCTATTAAGTGATTAATATTATTATCAGGCTTTCCATGAACAATTTTAACTAGTTCACATTTTGCCTGATAACAGATTTCACACGATGAAAACACTGGATACAACCATTGCTGCAGATTCCACAGGTGCACACCATGCTGCTCCTCAAAGCACATTCAAAGAAACAGAGCAGCCGATGTCACAAGGAAGTCTGGACATGGGCATCTTTAAACATCAGACAGAACAGAAAGCCCATTAGACTGTTAAATTTGTCTTAAGCTGTCTTTTTTTTTTTTGACAAATGCTCTTTGGTGATGTCACAGATAATGCAGTGTGACAACACTAGGACAATCAGAAGACTGATTATTAAAAGCAGAAATTAATCATTCTGGAAATCAGCAGTGATGAGAGGGCTATAGTTTTTCATCAAACGCACGTAGCTAAAACATCATTAATGGAATTCTTTAGTGTGGTGCTGGCTCTAAGCTAGAAATACAATATCATTATTTAAATTAATTTTGGAGAGCTCTCTCATTCCTGTGACAGATGCCATCATCCATACAGTTTATCAGGTACTTGGGAGAGTGGGGAGAAATCTACATCAAGTGAAAAACAGGGTAGAAGGGGAAAAAAAAGACAACAAAATGAGAGAAAATAAATTACAGGACTCAAAGATCATGATTTAAATTTGTCTGAAAAAGGGATCCCTGCAGAGTAGAAGATACTGCCTGAGGAGTGCGATCTTCTGATGCATCAGTGAACCTTCGATTCAGGCCAGTCATACACATCTGGCATGAAGGATTCGTATTCGTAGGTCCAAACCTTTGATCGAATGTAACGGTTCTTGTCTGCAGGTTCAGGGTAATGGAAAGCCATGTTGTTTGCGTACAAAAATTCCATAACCTGAAAAGTTAAATCACCATGCAGTTTGTGCCTTTTACTACATTCACGTAACAGCCACGCTTCCACTGCAATATGTTTAGGACTCACAAACTGGACAAAGACAAACACCAAAATCTTTTCACAATTCCTGAATGCCTTACCAGGGAACTGAAAACTTCATTTCAGAAATCAAAGGAGCAGAATTTTGGCCCATCATCACTGCCAAACTGAAGTGTCCAACAAACTCAAAATTTTTATAAGTGGCTCTTATTAAAGGCACAAAGAACTGGGTATTTTGTGCCCAAGCATCTAGTGTTCAAGGGTCATACTGTGCAATTCAACAGGATTCGACTTATTCAAGGGATTCGACTTATCAGAGCAACCTGTCGGAGCTTCTCTCGAGCCCCACGTTGGGCGCCAATAAATCTGTCACGGTTTAAAGCTGGGCTGGCGATTAAACCTGCGGCAGATGCCCTCTGTTATCCCCCCCCCTCCCCCCAGAGGGAAAGGGAAAGGGAAAAGGGAGAGAGACTTCTGGGTTGGAAAATTAAAACAGTTTTAATAAACTATAATAATGAAAAAAAAGTATAATAATAATAATAAAAATAATCAAATATATACAAATATATATACAAAACCAAGATTGAGCTCCCCTGAAGTCAGCCACGTCACCACCGGCACTGCAGGGCAGGCTCCGGGAAGGCCCAGCCTGGGCCTAGCGATGGTCGAGAGCTGGATTCAGGAACGCACGGATCGGGATCGGGGGCAGCAGGAAAACAGACGGAGTCCTCCCTGGACACCGGCCATAGCAGAAAAGCGGCGAGACCCTCGTGATCCCCCCACTTTATACCGAGAATGACGTGTATGGGATGGAATACCCTCGTTGGTCAATTTTGGGTCACCTGCCCTGTCTGCTCCCCACTGCAGCTGCGACCCCCCCCTTCGGCTCTTCACTCGTAAGCAATGAGGAATTCAGCAGTGACCTTGGTTTCTCTCAAGAATAAGTACAGCAAGAGCCTTTCTGCACAACATCCCTACCAGTGCCTCAGTGATAACTACAAACTTCGAGCATTATCAGTCCTGGAAGCAGACACTGTCTGCAAAAACATGCAGTTAGTTAGAGGAGACTTAGCTGAAAGTAAAAATCACTGAAAGGAAAATCGGTCTGGTTTAGGCCAAACCAGGACATTAATGTACACATAAAACATTTTAGTAGAGTCCACTTTTATGCTTCATACTTACCTTGACAGCAATATAAATAGAAACTTCCCTGATATTAGACAGTGGAGGATAAAGTCTTCCTTGTGCAAGTTCTTCATCGGTCAACTGTTCTGCCAATGCCTGAGTTCGAAAACCAAACAAGTTCTATTATTTACTGCATCCCAAATAGGATCAACAACACACTAAAACACCCAAGAGAAACAAGTTGCAGGGTTCTTACAACTAGAGTGCTCCCAAAGCACTCGAATAAGACAGTCAAAATCTCAAAATCCTCAAAGATCAACTCTGCAATCTGTGCCCACTGCCCACATCAGCAAATTCTGCTTGTAAGCATTTAGCAAACTAAGATCTTTTTTTTTTTTTTTTTTGGAGGCTGAACTACCCATAACCATGGAAGTTCTAAGAGTGCAACATGCCTGCAGGACTGCCCATGTGTATGGCCATTGATTCAGTGGTTACTCCGATGTGGTAGGTGCTCCTGCTCCAGAGTGGAAAGGCAGGAGAGGATGGGAGCCCCAGGGCCATGTGCATCCCTGACCACACCACCAGCCGTGGAACCCACAGCGGGGCGGGAGGAGGAGGCAGGCCTGCTGCCAGACCTACAGGGCTGGGAGGCAATTTGCACATGGACAGATTTCCTATTTGGGTGTTTGGTTTCTAGATTAAAAAATTAACTTTGCAATGGAAACTGGTATTTTTCACAATTTTGTTTGATCAAAATCAATTTTTTTTTTCCATTGGGGAGGGATAAAACCAACAGAAAACAAACAGGAAACCATAGAGTTTCAGCAAGATTTGAGAAATTGCCCATCGTGTCACCCACCATCGTGTCAGAAGCCACAGCCTACTCTGCTTCCACACTTACCTTAGCAGCCTCCAGGAAAACCTTATCACTAATATGTCGAACACTGCTGAGGATTACAGCAAGAGCCACGCCTACAATAAAATTATTGCCAATTAGGGCCACATCATTTTAAAATACGCAGCCTGCTGATGAGAAGCTGCAAGTCATCTAGAATGCTATTTTTAAATATTCCCATCACTTTCTACACAAATTTGCGCAACTATTACCATGTGTGCTAGTCATATACCACAATAGGGGGCTTTTGACAAGGGGTTGGAGCTTAGCAGCTTGAGGAGGAGAGGGAGAGAAAGGGGAAGGCAGAGTATCACAGAATCACAGAATGTTAGGGATTGGAAGGGACCTCGAAAGATCATCTAGTCCAATCCCCCTGCCGGAGCAGGATTGCCTAGACCATATCACACAGGAACGCGTCCAGGCGGGTTTTGAATGTCTCCAGAGAAGGAGACTCCACAACCTCTCTGGGCAGCCTGTTCCAGTGTTCCGTCACCCTCACCGTAAAGACGTTTTTCCTCATATTTAAGTGGAACCTCCTGTGTTCCAGCTTGCACCTGTTGCCCCTTGTCCTGTCAAGGGATGTCACTGAGAAGAGCCTGGCTCCATCCTCATGACACTTGCCCTTTACATATTTATAAACATTAATGAGGTCACCCCTCAGTCTCCTCTTCTCTAAGCTAAAGAGACCCAGCTCCCTCAGCCTCTCCTCATAAGGGAGATGTTCCACTCCCTTAATCATCTTCGTGGCTCTGCGCTGGACTCTCTCTAGCAGTTCCCTGTCCTTCTTGAACTGAGGGGCCCAGAACTGGACACAATACTCCAGATGCGGCCTCACCAGGGCAGAGTAGAGGGGGAGGAGAACCTCTCTTGACCTGCTAACCACACCCCTTCTAATACACCCCAGGATGCCATTGGCCTTCTTGGCCACAAGGGCACACTGCTGGCTCATGGTCATCCTGCTGTCCACTAGGACCCCCAAGTCCCTTTCCCCTACGCTGGTCTCCAACAGGTCTGCCCCCAACTTGTACTGGTACATGGGGTTGTTCTTGCCCAGATGCAGGACTCTACACTTGCCCTTGTTATATTTCATTAAATTTCTCCCCGCCCAACTCTCCAGCCTGTCTAGGTCTCTCTGAATGGCTGCGCAGCCTTCCAGTGTGTCAGCCACTCCTCCCGGTTTTGTGTCATCAGCAAACTTGCTGACAGTGCACTCTATTCCCTCATCCAAGTCATTAATGAATATATTGAATAGTGCTGGTCCCAGTACCGACCCTTGAGGGACTCTGCTAGACACAGGCCTCCAACTGGACTCTGTCCCATTGACCACCACTCTCAGGCTTCTTTCCTTCAGCCAGTTCACAATCCACCTCACTACCCGATCATCCAGACCACACTTCCTCAGTTTAGCTGCGAGGATGCTGTGGGAGACCGTGTCAAACGCTTTACTGAAATCGAGATAGACCACATCCACAGCTTTACCATCATCTATCCACTGGGTTATGTCCTCATAAAAGGCTATCAAGTTGGTTAAGCATGACTTCCCCTTGGTGAAGCCATGTTGACTGCCCCTAATGATCCCCCTATCCTTGATGTGCCTAGAGACAGCACCAAGGACAAGTTGTTCCATCACCTTTCCAGGGATGGAGGTGAGGCTGACCGGTCTATAGTTACCCGGGTCCTCCTTCTTGCCCATTTTGAAGACTGGAGTGACATTTGCTTTCCTCCAGTCCTCAGGCACCTCTCCCGTTGCCCATGACTTAGCAAAGATGATGGAGAGTGGCCTAGCAATGACTTCCACCAGCTCCCTCAGCACCCGCAGGTGCATCCCATCAGGACCCATGGATTTATGGATGTCCAGATTGCTTAATTGGTCCCTGACCCAGCCCTCATCAACCAAGGCAGATTCCTCCTCTATCCTGACTTCTTCTGGGGCCTCAAGGGTCCGGGGCTCCTCAGGACAGCCTCCAGCAGTATAGACAGAGGCAAAGAAGGCATTCAGTAACTCCGCCTTCTTTTTATCCTCTGTCTCCAGGGCCCCCACCTCATTCATCAGTGGGCCTACATTGCCTCTAGTGTTGGTTTTACCTGCGATGTATTCGAAGAAGCCCTTTCTGTTGTCCTTGACCTCTCTTGCAAGGTTTAATTCCAAGGAGGCCTTAGCTTTCCTCATTGCCTCCCTACATCCTCTGACAACAGACTTATATTCCTCCCAAGTGGCCAGCCCCTCCTTCCATGATCTGTACACCCTCTTCTTCCACTTGAGTTTGCCCAGCAGTTCCCTGTTTAACCATGCAGGTCTCCTCGTACCCTTCCTTGACTTCCTACCTGCTGGGATGCTCTGATCTTGAGCTCGGAAGAAGCAGTCCTTGAATGCTAACCAACTATCTTGGGCCCCCTTACCTTCTAGTACCCTGTCCCATGGGATTTCCCCTAGCAATTGCTTGAAAAGGCCAAAGTTGGCCCTCTTGAAGTCCAGGGTTGTGATTCTGCTAGATATTCTGTTCCTGCCACATGAGATCCTGAACTCTACCATCTCATGGTCACTACAACCAAGGCTGCCCTCAACCTTCACCTCTTCAACCAGACCCTCCTTGTTAGTAAGGATAAGATCCAGCAGCGCTCCTCTCCTAGTTGGCTCATCCACCATTTGCATCAGAAAGTTATCATCAACGCACTGGAGGAACCTCCTGGACTGAGGATGGCTGGCTGAGTAGGCCTCCCAGCAAATATCAGGGTAGTTGAAATCCCCCATGACAACCAGGCCCTGTAATTGAGAGACTGCTCTCAGCTGCCTGTAGAAGGCCTCATCACCCTCCTCATCCTGATCTGGTGGCCTGTAATAGACACCCACAACAGTATCACCCCTGCCAGCCTGCCCCTTAATTCGCACCCACAAACTCTCAACTCGCTCCTGATCCGCCCCTGGACAGAACTCAATACATTCTAGCTGCTCACTCACATAAAGAGCAACTCCACCACCTCTCCTTAGTGGCCTGTCTTTCCTGAACAGGACATAGCCATCCATGACTACATTCCAGTCATGCGAGGTGTCCCACCAAGTCTCTGTAATTGCCACTAGATCATAACCCCCCGACCGAACACAGATTTCTAACTCCTCTAGTAATATCCCTAGTGCTTCTTTTGTACCCTCACTTGCGCAGACATAACTTCAAGAGGAGTGTATTTACACTTATTTTCTCTCCCCCCCCCCCCAACAAGCAGAAGAACCCCCAATGCAGCAGCTTTCAAAACCTTTAGTAACACCTTTTTGTTTCCTTAGAAATATCCAGGTGGGCGAGCTCCCTGTGTGCATGTGGCATATGTAGCTGCACATGCCTAACATCCATCCTTAACTGATTTTCTTTTGTTCATTCTTCTGATTGAGTTCTCACCTTTAAATACTGGTAACACCTCTTCACACTGCTTCACTAACTGTGCCTAGCTAAGCAAGGGAACCCCAGAAGAGGTGCTAATAGCCTAGTCTTAGTACCTAGCTAATAGTCTTAAAGATTAAAAGAAGACAATTTTATTTATTACCTGGAAATATATAAGCATTGTTTCCTTGACCTGGTTTGAAGGTTCTTCCATTTTTTAGAGTCACCAGCTCAAAGGGACTGCCACTGGCAAACAAGCAACAGCCCTGTTAAACAGAAGAATAATCACAGTCAGGCAGGTTCTAAAGAGCCAAGTATGGAGAAATACAGTCATTATGAAATACAGGGACACCAGAGTCCTACAGCTCCCAGTCAGCTCTAGGACTGAGTCAGCAAGGTACTTGAGCACACAGCCAAACGCAAAAAGGCAAACGGCCCTACTAAATGCAACTGGATTCAAGCACGTACTTAAATCCTTTGCTGACTCAATTCCTACAATCCCAGAATGACAACCAAACCCACCCTTTCCAGTAGGGCCTGGAAGAGATACAAGAATCAGTAAGCATCTGCATGTTTCTGCAGCAAGCATTTGGAAAACAAAAGAGGCAAGCGTACACATTGAATTGTGCAGCTTTCTAAGGAAAGGGAGCAATCTATTTGTTTCATCATTCATTGTTCTTTAAGAAAGCAAAGACTTAGAGGAACTACTCACACACAAAATGAAGTACTTGTGTGTTAACCATTATTATAACCATAACCATATATCAGGAACCATGGCCACAAGCCAGGACCCACCACCGTAGGGACTGTACAAAGACAGCTAAGTAATGGCCACTTCCAAAAGAAGACTGAAATGGAAGTACAGTAAAAAACTTACTGATGGGTGGGAGGGTGAAGGGACAGACTGCTGTATCATACTTTTATTGCTGAGAGCTCTGAGAGAAGTGAATAATGCAGTTTGCTTCTCCTTCCTTTGAAAAGGATTTTAATCAGCACAAAGTATTAAAACAAATCCAGAATTTGGAGTGTGAAATATACCCTCCAGATAAATGACCCTTTCCTCAAACAGTAAAACCCTTGTAAGCAAAAAATCTTTACTTTCTTTTGAGTAAAAGGTTTAATAACATTATTTTAAAATATTTAAGGCTTCCCAGCCACTACATTTGAGAACAAATTACCAAAGAAGCTAAAGACTCAGGAACTATGTCTGAATGTTAGGGTGTACCCATGACAAGAGCCGTTTTGTGCAGGGAGCAAAACATACGGCTGCATTTGAGGACAGGACCAAAAGACAATGAAAATTAAAACACAACAAAAGCCCACACAATACACAGTGGCAGAGGGCACTAAAGCATTGTCAGGCTTTTACAGGTGCCATCTAGCAGAAAAAGAATAAGGAATAAAAGTTTAGTGATGATATCTTCGTTTCCTTACTGACTTCCTAGTTGTCCTGGTTTGGCCTAAACCAGGCCAATTTTCCTTTCAGTGATTTTTACTTTCAGCTGAGTCTCTTCTAAGTAACTGCACTTTCTGAAACTTCCGAGCTCAAGATCAGAGCATCCCAGCAGGTAGGAAGTCAAGGAAGGGTACGAGGAGACCTGCATGGTTAAACAGGGAACTGCTGGGCAAACTCAAGTGGAAGAAGAGGGTGTACAGATCATGGAAGGAGGGGCTGGCCACTTGGGAGGAATATAAGTCTGTTGTCAGAGGATGTAGGGAGGCAACTAGGAAAGCTAAGGCCTCCTTGGAATTAAACCTTGCAAGAGAGGTCAAGGACAACAGAAAGGGCTTCTTCAAATACATTGCAGGTAAAGCCAACACTAGAGGCAATGTAGGCCCACTGATGAATGAGGTGGGGGCCCTGGAGACAGAGGATAAAAAGAAGGCAGAGTTACTGAATGCCACCTTTGCCTCTGTCTATACTGCTGGAAGCTGTCCTGAGGAGCCCTGGACCCCTGAGGCCCCAGAAGAAGTCAGGATAGAGGAGGAATCTGTCTTGGTAGATGAGGGCTGGGTCAGGGACCAATTAAGCAATCTGGACATCCATAAATCCATGGGCCCTGAGGGGATGCACCCGCGGGTGCTGAGGGAGCTGGCGGAGATCATTGCTAGGCCACTCTCCATCATCTTTGCTAAGTCGTGGGCAACGGGAGAGGTGCCTGAGGACTGGAGGAAAGCAAATGTCACTCCAGTCTTCAAAAAGGGCAAGAAGGAGGACCCGGGTAACTATAGACCGGTCAGCCTCACCTCCATCCCTGGAAAGGTGATGGAACAACTTGTCCTTGGTGCTGTCTCTAGGCACATCAAGGATAGGGGGATCATTAGGGGCAGTCAACATGGCTTCACCAAGGGGAAGTCATGCTTAACCAACTTGATAGCCTTTTATGAGGACATAACCCAGTGGATAGATGATGGTAAAGCTGTGGATGTGGTCTATCTCGATTTCAGTAAAGCGTTTGACACAGTCTCCCACAGCATCCTCACAGCTAAACTGAGGAAGTGTGGTCTGGATGATCGGGTAGTGAGGTGGATTGTGAACTGGCTGAAGGAAAGAAGCCAGAGAGTGGTGGTCAATGGGACAGAGTCCAGTTGGAGGCCTGTGTCTAGCAGAGTCCCTCAAGGGTCGGTACTGGGACCAGCACTATTCAATATATTCATTAATGACTTGGATGAGGGAATAGAGTGCACTGTCAGCAAGTTTGCTGATGACACAAAACCGGGAGGAGTGGCTGACACACTGGAAGGCTGCGCAGCCATTCAGAGAGACCTAGACAGGCTGGAGAGTTGGGCGGGGAGAAATTTAATGAAATATAACAAGGGCAAGTGTAGAGTCCTGCATCTGGGCAAGAACAACCCCATGTACCAGTACAAGTTGGGGGCAGACCTGTTGGAGACCAGCGTAGGGGAAAGGGACCTGGGGGTCCTAGTGGACAGCAGGATGACCATGAGCCAGCAGTGTGCCCTTGTGGCCAAGAAGGCCAATGGCATCCTGGGGTGTATTAGAAGGGGTGTGGTTAGCAGGTCAAGAGCGGTTCTCCTCCCCCTCTACTCTGCCCTGGTGAGGCCGCATCTGGAATATTGTGTCCAGTTCTGGGCCCCTCAGTTCAAGAAGGACAGGGAACTGCTAGAGAGAGTCCAGCGCAGAGCCACGAAGATGATTAAGGGAGTGGAACATCTCCCTTATGAGGAGAGGCTGAGGGAGCTGGGTCTCTTTAGCTTAGAGAAGAGGAGACTGAGGGGTGACCTCATTAATGTTTATAAATATGTAAAGGGCAAGTGTCATGAGGATGGAGCCAGGCTCTTCTCAGTGACATCCCTTGACAGGACAAGGGGCAACAGGTGCAAGCTGGAACACAGGAGGTTCCACATAAATATGAGGAAAAACGTCTTTACGGCGAGGGTAACTGAACACTGGAACAGGCTGCCCAGAGAGGTTGTGGAGTCTCCTTCTCTGGAGACATTCAAAACCCGCCTGGACGCGTTCCTGTGTGACATGATCTAGGTAATTCTGCTCCGGGAGGGGGATTGGACTAGATGATCTTTCGAGGTCCCTTCCAATCCCTAACATTCTGTGATTCTGTGAAACTAACTGCATGTTTTGCAGACAGTGTCTGCTTCCAGAACTGATAACGCTCGAAGTTTATAGTTATCACTGAGGCACCGGTAGGGATGTTATGCAGAAAGGCTCTTGCTGTACTTAGTCTTGGAGAAACCAAGGTTACTGCTAAATTCCTCACTGCTTACGAGTGAAGAGCCGAAGGGGGGTCACACCTGCAGGGAGGAGCAGACAGGGCAGGTGACCCAAAATTGACCAACGAAGGTATTCCATCCCATACACATCATTCTCAGTATAAAGCGGGGGGGATCACGAGGGTCTTGTCCTGCTTGAGCCTTTGGCCCTTTCTTCTCCCTTCGCGCCCTTCTGCTATGGCCGGTGTCCAAAGAGGACTCTATCCGTTTTCCTGCTGCCCCCGATCCCAGTCCGTGCATCCCTGAATCCAGCTCTCGACCATCACTGGGCCCAGCCTGGGCCTTCCCAGAGCCTGCCCTGCAGTGTCGGTGGGGATGTGGCCGACATTGGGGGAGCTCGATCTTGGTTTTGTGTATATATTTGATTATTCCAATATTATTATTATACTTTTTTTCATCATTATAGTTTATTAAAACTGTTTTAACTTTCCAACCCGTAAGTCTCTCTCCCTTTTCCCTTTCCCTTCTGGAGCGGGGGGGGAGGGTTAACAGAGAGCATCTGCCACAGGTTTAATAGGCGGCCCAGCTTTAAACCATGATACTAGTTTAGCCTAAGATTTCACACCAGCCAGGATTAGGCTGTTCCCAAAGCCAGGAGACACATGGGGCTGACAGCTCTGATCCCTAATGGCCTGACAAACTTTGTTTGTTGTTTTTAACTAAGTAAGTAAAGTCATAGAGGATTTTCTAGGTAATGACTGTATCTTGAAGGGAAAAATATACATTTTGAAGGGCAAGCTATGGGTAAAATGAGTACATTTCACAGAACTAAAGAGCATTATGAAACCAAACATTAGATATGGAGAAAAGAGCAAGAAACATTACAAAATTTATTAATAAGGACTGAAACAAAACTATACCTGTTCATTTACCAATCAGTAATATTTAATTGTCCAAATAACCAGTGTATATAAATAATAACTTATGAAAAATCATGAATAAAAGGACATATGGATCCAAGACAGGAAAAAAACAAAGATCCTCTCTCCATTTGGCACAAACTTTTTAAATAGCACTATGCTCACACAGCTACTTCAGTGAAGACGTTACCACATCTGAATCTAACCAGCACTGTTTTGCTTCTGCATCTGATAGTGACAACTACCCTGAGGTCCAACTCCTTGGGTCTCAACACACAGCCACGGGGAACAAGTGAGCCTCTTCCCTTAAAACATCTATCGCTCTGTTGATATTCTATACAAAGTGCAAGCAAAAATTAGGCTGATTCTCCCTCTAATAGTGCTGCTGGCCTCCTGCAGCCATCAGAGATGCCAGTAGTTTTTAGATTTACTTATGCCAGCTAAAGGCTTGGCTGTATAACTAACTCGTGTTTACTTTCTATCCAAGATATTTGAATTTAATTTTATCTACTGAAACACTGCCCAACTCACTATTTTGGCTAATGCAATATATCAGAGAGATATTAAACCATCTCCATTTAAAAGCATTCTCATTTACTAAAAGCTAAGTTTTAGATTTTGTCCAGAGGCTGTTATTCCTGTCTAGGGCTCACTCTGGATCTGCATATCTCTGTAGCAAGAGCTCCCTCCAAGCTGACGGGTCCAATAACACAGAAAAGAATTTGGGTGCCAACTGAAGATGTTGGAGTTCTACCCTTCCTGGTGTGAAGCTAACACCGCTGAGGCTGTAGCGCTGGAAACTGAGCCACACTAACAGTGGAAGGAAGGAGTTCATAGTTTTGCATCAAGAAACAAGGAAAAATCTCCACCCACTCATTTTCATGTATGGGTCACTTGATTTGGGATTGTAGCAAAAAAAAATAAAGAAAAGAAAGAAGACTTTTCACCGGTCTGCCTGATGCTCCCTTGTCCCCACCTCCTTCCCCTCAGGCTCTCTTCAAAGATTATTAGTTTTATATAAAAGTTGTGCAGAAAGATAAAAGACTTGCTTCATTAAAGGTAAAACCAAGGTCTGAGTGTGCTGGTGATAGTGTTATAAAAAAAAAAAAAAACACCACACACCACACAAAAACTCAACCTCCAACCCCCTCCAAGCACCCCACAGTGTAATGGCTTTGAGGTAACGGTGCAGAGCAAGGTGTGTTTATTCTCAGTTCACTCATTTCAACATTTGGTGGTGCCAGTGTACGAGGCAGAGATGTTGCAAGAGGGGAACACGAGGACAGAAGGCCACCATCGACTCCTGCACTGGAAGCACAGGTCTTCATGGGTCACTGTTAATGATATGAGTTCTGACCTGCAGACACTAGGATATGACTGAGTGCAAAGCAGAATTCCTGGATTGATGCAAGGACATTACCTGCTTTAAGGACTTTACTCACAACATGGCAGCCATTACATTTTAAAGGTTGCACCTAGTATCTATTATAATGTTAACATAAGACACTTCTTTAAAAAGAAAAATAATTTAAAAAGTGTGGTTGGGAACAGTTAATTGATCAAAGCTATGAAACAGTACCTAGCGGTCATTCTGTTAAAAAGTAATAACAAGATTTAGGCTATTTTAAGCTTTGCAAAATGTCATTATTTAAAAATCAAGACTTCTTTTCAAATCACCTCCATTTACTTTTGCCAGAAGACAAGAAAGATCTATATTATTATGTCAGTAAGTCCAATAATAAAATAATGTGAGTTCTTGCATTCTCACACTCAGTAAACAGTTCTATCATGAAGTGCCAACAGGTCAACATTTCTAAACATTACATACCTCTGTTAATGTATATGCTTCCTCTGCTGTGCATTCAGCTTTCACTGTAGGGTTACTTAGTGCAAATATTATGGGTCGCTCATTGATAGAGGCCATTGCTTTGATCACCTCCTGAGAGAAGAGCCGCCCAGCTCCTGCAACTCCTGAAGTAAATGGAAACACATAAAAATAGAATCAATATTTGACTGCCTCAGGGTAGATGACAGTGACTGTAGGTTAAGTTCATGTGACCCCTGAAGTCTCCCACTCAGAGCAAAGCATCGCAGGTTTTTCTAGCAGCAGGAGATGGAAACCAGGCACTGCTCTGTTAGTGGCTGCTTAAAATCCTCATTTTCACAGGAACATCTAATTAATGTGTTCCAAAAGCCTATTTTACATGATCTTTTTGTATTGATCTCTGTAAAGAACACTTATCACTGCCCTGGATAAGCAAGTGGGAACTCCAGGTTCTCCACAGATGATTCATCCTAGCTGGGTGTTAAC
Source organism: Nyctibius grandis (assembly GCF_013368605.1). NCBI lineage: Eukaryota > Metazoa > Chordata > Aves > Nyctibiiformes > Nyctibiidae > Nyctibius > Nyctibius grandis. The sequence continues at coordinate 23,591,114 of NC_090694.1, forward strand.
TGTGCAATGCACATTCCCTTGATACTGGTACTTCTGACCACACTCACACAGGTACAAATACATAAAAACGGTGCACATTTATACACTGGCTACAAACTTCAGGGTAGCTACTCAGCCAAAAACCTTTTATTTTCCAAATAAATCACGTGCAAAGGAAATTGCAGAGTTGTACCAGGAAATACCTGTCATCCTATCTGACCTCTGCAGACAGCCACAGTTATAAATCAATACCTACATATGTCAGTGACCTAACAGGTATTGGTGATCTGCAGTATGGAACAGCTTCTTCAAGCCATGCTGCTGGCAGATTCTGACCAAAGAAGCTGACTGGGGGAAGAAAGTTCAGGGGAAAAAAAAAAAAAAAAAAAATTTACTCAAGTTAGGGAATTCCTGTAAAGCAAAAAAATCTGAAGTTTGTGACTGTTCTCTCCCTTGCTGCTGGTATAGGGAATGCATCTGGGAAAAAGGTTATATTTTTGTCTTCCTGACTCTTAGTGCCCTTCATTACAGTTTCAGTTCATTGTAGCCATGCAGTCCCTGAGAACATGCTCAGGGTTTTCAAAGAAAGGTCCAACACTAGCCAGAGAAGGACTAGAGAAAGCAGTTAACAAGGACACAAGATGCAGAAGGAGCACCACAGCTTCAATGGAGGATGCACTGAGAGAGAACCTGCACCTCAGTATATTTTCAAGCAGAAAATTGACCTCACATTTTCATCTTATTTACACCAGCAGAAATGCAGATCACTGTCACCAACCTCCTTGAAGCCATGTTAGCAAATTAAATGCAGCAAATAACCGAATGATGGAAACACGGAAACAGAAATAACCTTACCAATGATAGCTGAAGGCCGAAGTACATTCACTCCCTCTACAAATGTCTTTGGTATCTGCTCTGGAGCCTGATGCGTAAATGGTTCTTGATTGGAATCTACCTTTTGTTCTCGGCCCTATAGAGAGAAAGTTGATTCTTTTTGTGAGGAGGACATGGAAAGCACTGGCCATCTGTACTGTGGTATTTCAAGGCATGGTGTACCCCTACCTGAACCAGTAAACCATATTTGTCAAACATCCATATTCTCCTGTAGGCTTCCTCAGCAGAAACACCACTTTCCATCATAGCCATAACAATGAGGTTTGCAATTCCCAGGGCGGCCTTGTGGATAAAAGGATTTTGATTTTTAACAAGTCACAAAAGAGGTTTGTCATCACAAACACCACCCTGTTCAAGATCACCACAAAAATCATTTAGTAAGTCAGCTCTGAAACACAAGCAATGTTTGCCTAGGTGGGGGCAGACTCCTGGCACCAACAGTGTCACAACTTCAAGCAAAACAGAGAGGCAGCTCTTCTGGGTACTGTGCCCCCATAGTTGTACCAGTTCAGCAGCCACAATAAAGCAGCCCAATCAGACAGTAAGAACAAGTTAGTGCCACAGCCCTCCTGCCAAGAAACCACAGCCTAGTGTTTAGTGCCCAACTGCTTTATGAACCTTTCTGCTCCTGCTGCCTGTGATAAAGGCCTTGCAGACAGAGGGCAGAAAGCAGATGCTGACAGTGCTTCCCTCCACGTCCCTTCTCTTGGCTCGCTGCACATGCTGCTAAGTCTGGTGGAAGAAATAAGGTAGAGGGAAGCGTAGAGCAGATCTCATCACTCAGGCAACAACACAACACTAGCCAATTACTGCAATCTGGACTTTCCCCAGCTGGAGAAATTTTCAGTTAATTAAGTTATTTTGTCAGCACCATAGAAGCAATTTTGCTGATACACCAAGAAGCATGGTGCTGGTCCTGACACTGTGGCCCCAGTAACTAACTAGTGTCTGCTGCAAACAGCCACTGATTTAACTTGCTAAGAAAACCACCGCATACTTTTCTTCAATGCTATAAAAATTAACATATGTTCTTCCTCCCTTTCTTACTAAGTCATAATTTTACAGTAAATTCCCCTTCAACTACACACAAGTCCCTGATGCTTTTTTTAAGTCCATGTAAGAAAATGAAAAACTTGAGTCCTTGCCAATGTTAAACACCTTTCAAATAATCATCTTTAAGCAGGTAGTCCCTTCTGTTAATGTATTTCAGCTGGCTTTATATAAAAACGTTCTGCAACAGAATTCAGAGAACGTGAATCTCCACAAGTCCTGCAGAACCAGAAAATATACAGTTAAGTCTCTTGTTGCTCTAGAGCCCTGAAGAGAACTCACCTCTCCTGCTCCAAGGAAAAGCACTTTCTGCTCTGCAAGTGGTTTACCAGTGACTTTCTGTGCTGCCAGCAGTCCTGCCAAGGCCACTGAAGCTGTCCCTGTAAAAGCAGAACAAATCTAAGAAGAGCTGAACAGATCTACATGGCAGATTATGGTTTTAGGCAAGTTTTTTGCATGTACGTTAAGGAACATAAACAAAGGATATACCTTGAATATCGTCATTGAAGGTACAATATTTCTCTCTGTATTTTCTTAAAAAGCGAAAAGCATTGTGGTTTCCAAAGTCTTCAAATTGGATAAGTGTGTTCTGGCCGTACCTACAGAACATGGCAAATATTCCTATCACTACACACACAAAGAAATAAAATCATTTTAAAGCAAATCCTGCAAATAATTATCTTTGGAAAGAGGATGTCCCCAGGCCTTTCACTGTTTAAAACAGTCCCATCTCTGTTCTGTGCATATTTAACAGATAACTACAAGCAGCATGTTCCAGGTCACAGAGAAAATCACTACGGAGCCAGAAATACAGCCACGTCTCTTGACTTCTAGTCCTATCCTTCTTCCTTAAATGACTGTTTCAAGGACAGGGTGTTACAGAGTTTTTTGCCAACAGTTTTGGCCATACTTCTGTGCAGCATATTCAGTGTCATACCTGTCTGTAATGGCTTCCATAAATTCATCAATTAGGTCATCATAGACCTGTGAGCGATCCCTTTTTTGATACAGGCCCATATAAAATGGATCTTTTAAGAGTGTCTGAAAAAGAATAAATCAAAGATAGCAGCAGGATGAATCACTTCCTCAATATACACTTCCCAGAGTTCACAGTTAACACATTTCACACCAAAGATACTGCATTTATATAGCCACTGTAACTGCCTCCAGTCTATATCAATGTTCAGCTGGCACTTGAGGTCAGTGATGACTGCTTTTAAAATGGAACAAATCAATACTGTGAACAATAAACTGCTTTAATAAATCTGATTCACATTTCCAGCTTCTTCAAGTCAGGTCAACCTGACTGTCTATTTTACAGTGTTCCAGCATTCAAATTGCTTCCAAATGCACCATTTCACTGACAAATTAACTGGCATTTTCCAATCACTGACATGTAACTGTATAGTGAATTCCAAATCATTTGCCCTTACATAAAATACTTGGTTTTATCTTACATAAAAGTGCTCTAATAAAAATCTTCTCTTATAGTACTAAACACTCTTAAATAAATACTTTTCATAAGGATAACTTATGGCAGGCAAAGTTCAGTCATACTCACTGTATTATCAGTTCCAACATCGATGCACACAGGCAAGCATTTATCTGGATGTATTCCTGCACAGGCTGTATACAAACACAGTTTTCCTACTGGAATTCCCATCCCATACACACCTAGGTCTCCAAGACCCAATATTCTTTCTCCATCAGTGACAACAACAGCCTGAAAACAAAAGCAGGTTAAGTTATATATGATCACTGAAATTTATAAAGTTTAGAGCAATACTAGTTGTGTTTTTTTCCAGGCAAAAATTCAGGTATGCTTGCACAAAGAATGGATTACAAGGAATATTTTACTTGAAGCAATAATGCTTAATGTTAGGATTTGCTATGCTCCTTTTTCTTTCCTGAAATCCACTTGCCAAAGCCTTGAAAGCTAAGCAGGAAGGATTCCAGCTGCTGTGAGGAACAGCACCTTGCAACTCGGGTTTATGATTTCCACTTGTAAATTCAGACATCAAAAAGTTCACGTAAGTATCATTCACCTCATCTCCCCTTGTGGTTCTTGACCCAACTGGGTCATACAGGTTTTAATGGCAAAATTTGGGCCTTCCAACTACCACTTCTGCGTCCTAATCTGAGATCAAGATCACCTCTCCTACTGCTATGTAACACAGTAAGACCCAGAGGTGCATCCCCCAACAACTCCCCAAAAGCTGGAATAATGAAGTAAAACAAGAAGTTTGGCAAGTCTAATTCTCATCATCACTGTCTACTTGTGACGGACAGAGTTTGTATGCCTTAAACAACTTGTTTGACAACTCTGGCTGGAGGAGGGTATGTGTACTACAGGATGTTACCACCCTCTCCTATCTCGCATGCAAATGACCTAAAGTATTTAGACCTTCTCACTTGGGATGCTGGTGCATGCTCCAGCCCGCCACCTGAGGACCGATCCTGCAAGCGATTTACCTGAGGAGCAACTCTGCAAGCAACTTACCAACTCTACAGACAACTTACATCGCTGGATCCAAGGGTGGTGATCTCTCTTTTCCTCTCTCTCATAGCCTCTATCCTCTTTCTCTTTTCCCTTTTCCTTTTCTCAATGCCTTTAGAAACCCAAGACACGACCATGCCACTTTCCCTGGATTAATAACTTGTTCTTAATTTCATACCAGTTATTTGGTGTCGTTTCACCTTAATTTACTCCAAGGGATTTATGAACTAGTTGCGACCAGGTCGTAACACTACTCAAACCATAAATCTCTTATTTAGGATAAAACACTGCTCATATATATATATATATATATATATATATATATATATATATATATATATAGTCTTCTTTAGCTATATTTTGCCATCATTGTCAAATATCTGCCAAGGATGCATTATTTAGCATTTCCACCAAATTTCCATCAAATACCAACAAATCTTAAGAAGCTCAACTGAGATTAAATAACAACTAGAAAAAAAAATTATACAGTGGTAGTACCTTAACGTCATTCTCTGGCCAGTTGTTCACAATTGACCTTATATGGCCTCTGTCTGAGATAGAAATAAATAATCCTCTGAAAGAAAACAACAAAGCAGGAATATTTTACATGTGGCAATTAGAAATTTCACCTTGCTTTGTAAAACCAAGTGTCAAACAGTAAAATTGTCTTAAAATTGAAAGCGTTGCAATCACTGACATAAATCGCTCAAAGGACCATTTCTAATACACAAGTCTATTCAGCTACTTTGACACTCTAAAGTAAGAACACAGAGAAAATACTTTTCATGATGCTACCTAGATTTTACACTACTACAGGTATTCACCTTTAATACTCCTCCAGGGCAAAACACCTCTGGTGTTACTGTCAGACACTCCCCTGTAAGGATATGAGAAGGGAACACGATCCTAAGCCTGGCTTTACCTTTGTGAATCTCTGTTCACGACATTACACAAGGTGAGAGGAGGGAAAAGAAAGGAAAGAGAGGCACTGAGCATACTGTCTTCTCCAAGACCAGAAAGAGAACACTGCTTCCCACTGATGAGTGCTCCTCTGTGGGAGCATAGGAGGGGAGGGAAAGGAGCAGAGGTGAAGAGAAGGGTCTGTATTTCTTCTGCTTGAGCAAGCCCTCTGTTGTTAGGAAGAAAGGGGGCACGAAAGGCTTGGCAGAGGTGGTAACAGATAAATACTAACACTTGAAAAAGTGCTGGTTCTTGGAAAGAAAGGAGCACATCCTGACTTCCAGTCCATGCTGCTGTTTCTTGTACAGACAACTTCTAGAGGGGACAGTGTTCAAACTGGTCTATAACACATACAGAGACGTGGAATAGGAAAGGAAGTATGTGAGAACTAAGAGTACATCTCTCACATCTCCTGCCCTAGATCAGAAGCAAAACCATCAATTTGTTACTGTCTTTATCACAGCAGCTGCACTGTGCAGCCAAGTCCTCACGGCAGCAAAGGATCAGCCCTTCCTCCCCACAGCACTAAAGTCCTCAAGCGAGAGGGCTCTAGAAAAACACTTTGAATTGCAGTGAGAGTATCATGGAAATGAGCTGAAATGACTGCCAGTCTGAACTGGTTTGCTCAACGCAGAGCTAATGACCTGAACGGTTGTTTTGAAGTCACTGCTGAACCCAAACCAGATCCCAGCCAAACATATTTACTGTGTCAGAATAACTGAAAGCTGATACCTAGTAGCACAGCTTTAATACGGGGACTATCCACACCCAACGGAGTCTGCTGAGCTACCATGAGTGAAGCTTCTCCCTTCCTGCTTTGCCAACACCTCTCCTCACATACCACTCGCTGGCCTCTGCTCCTGCACCCAAGATGTCACGCTGTGCTGCTCTGCAAAGCATCGTGAGAACCTCTCCAGCAGGACCTTTGCCACCAGCAGGAACATGTTGGTCACAGCTTTGGTTCTGCCAGAGCTGTGGTTAGCCTGAGCTTCCTCCAGCAAATCTGCTGTATGGGCATGTGTGCACTCGTGTTTCTGCTTCTGTGCAGGCTGCGTGCAGGGTTGCACAAGGGAATATATCTAATGAATCTACCTGAAGTTACCCCTCTCTTGAACAGACAGTGAGACTGGATGACCTCCAGAAATCCCTTTCAATCTACACCTTCCTCTGAATGCTCTATCCTGATAGAGATCCTCAGACTCACAGATGTGATTTTGAGAGTTGAAAAAAGCCACAGCACCCTCCTCAGAATTAAAGAGCTGTATGGCATCTAGGAAGAGCTGGAAATGGGGCTGAAGCCCTGCACTTGTGGTATTTTTGTGACACATTACCACTTCTGTTTTCCAATATAAACTGGGTCTTGAGATACTATTTAATGAACTTCTACTGCCCTGAATTGGCGCAAGTCTTGTGTAGCTGAATCCAAATGAAAATAAAATAAAACATTTCCAAACATCAGGCAAGTATACAGAGAAAATGATAATAAATGTAGAAGCAATATATATCTATTGTTCTTACTTTGGTCTCCTGAAGATGTGTCCATACTGGGAGCAGGCAAGGCCTACTGTTGGTGTGTATACAATTGGCATTAACCGCTCAATATTGTCTTGTAATACCCTATAGAATAATTTTTCATTTCTCTCTTGGATTCCCATTATGTAGATATACCTGAAATTAAGCAAAAGAAAAAAACCACACTTATTGTTTCACATTTATGCTTGTTGAAAACAATGTGAAAAATGTCAAAGCAAAAACCAAACTTGCTTCATATTATTTCTTCATGAAATCCCTGCTTCCATTCAAGTCGGGCTTTGAGCACTAAACAAAACTTGGAAAAGGGAGAGCAGTAGTACTAAAAAGCTGAAATAAAAATACTGGAGATGACATACCACGCATGCTAACAAGTTAATGCACAAACATGCAGTGCGATAAAAGATAACCCATGGATTTATCACAGGATGCAGTTGGGAGTCTCAGTACCCTTAGAAAAAAAAGTTATCACTGAAAGAATTTTTCATCCAAAAAAAGTAATGTCCTGACAGTAAGGTCTTGTTAATCCTAACATTAACATAGCTGTAAAACAAATTAACTCCTAATTGTGACGGACAGAGTTTGTATGCCTTAAACAACTTGTTTGACAACTCTGGCTGGAGGAGGGTATGTGTACTACAGAGGCCTGCAAGTCTGGCAAGAGATAAGGGTCTTGGGAACAGAACAATACCCCTGCTGTGCCTTAATTGTTGTGATTTACAACTCTGTCTGGAGGAAGAGATAAGTCCTGTGGAGGCAGGATGGTATCTTTTCCTTGGGGCCAGCCTACATGTGCAACAACTTTGCAAGGCCTCAACCACGCTTGTGCAGAAGCGGGGTCATACAGCGGATACCACAACTAGGGGATCACGACCACCAGACACCCCTTGGGGGACCACCGACTCATTTCGAGAACAATCTAAGACTACAAAGCACAGGCGTCTCAATTAGCATGAGAAGCGAGGAGAGAAGGGAGATGTTACCACCCTCTCCTATCTCGCATGCAAATGACCTAAAGTATTTAGACCTTCTCACTTGGGATGCTGGTGCGCGCTCCCGCCCGCCACCTGAGGACCTATCCTGCAAGCGGTTTACCGAAGGAGCAACTCTGCAAGCAACTTACATCTCTGGATCCCAGGGTGGTGATATCTCTCTTTTCCTCTCTCATAGTCTCTATCCTCTTTCTCTTTTCCCTTTTCCTTTTCTCTCTTTTCTCAATGCCTTTAGAAACCCAAGACACTTACAACCATGCAACTTTCCCTGTAATAAATTGTTCTTATTTTCATACCAGGTATTTGGTGTCGTTTCACCTTAATTTACTCCAAGGGATTTATGAACTAGTTGCGACCAGGTCGTAACATTAAATTGGCGTAGTCGGCAGGATCCCTTGCTAAGAGTAAAGTAACTGGTGGTGCCCAGACTCAAGTAAGAGCGAGTTCTCTTCAATAGGGAGTCTGCTGGGGAGGAAGATATCATCCCTCTGAGGGATAATGATGAATTTAAGGACCCCCCTGGGGGAGTCCGATGTCTAGGATACAAAAAATGGGATCCCCCTGGGGGAATCTCAAGTGGAATGTAGTCTTCTAGAGAAACTGGAGAGCTATAATGCTCGTCCTTCCCCTCCCGGTATGACCTGGGCACATAATAATTGGCATGATCCCCAAAATGTAGTGGACTGGATTATGGTCTTGATGAAGGAACAAAAATTCAAGCTTGAAAAAGGGAAAGTGCTGGTCTGTGGTGTTTTGGGTGCTGCTCTGATGGCTGCCCAAAAGCAAAGGCAAACAAATCAGCAAAAAGAGCATGAAACAGTTAAATCCTTACAAGACCTGATCAAAGGCATACAAGAACAGCTAGACAGTGAAAGAGAGCAATTAGCTGCCGAAAGGGCAGTTAACCACCAGCTTCACACCACCTTAGCAGAATCCTTTGAACGAGAAAAAAGATTGGGAATCATCCTCCCGGAGGGAGCCAGAATTTACACAACTGACTCAAACTGATGCCCTAAGGGAAATACTATTTCGCCCCTTGATTAAAACTGTTACAATGAATGACGGGCAGGGGGGAGCACAAGTCACCGCTCGTATGATCCCCCACTCCCTTACAGATTTGGCACAGAGCGTATCTCTAAGGGAATTCCTAGAGAAATAATGGCATTTTCCCAGATAAGAAGCTAATCGGGGCCACCGATACCATGGCAAAGAGCACAAGATCAATATTCGGTGGATTGTTCCTTCTTTTTAACAACTGGCTCTGTATTGGGCCGAGTCCTGTTCTCTTTTCTCTTTCAGGAACTACCCAGAGGAAAAGGACCGGACGACAGAATGCTAAATGAATGCTGATACTAGACCTATTAATCATTTGTGCAATCATTTCTTTATGATCTTTATAACATGCATTTATCGTTATCGAACAAGGTGTTTTGGGAAGGGAACTTATGTATCTTGTTAATCTAATTAATCAGTTATGTTGATTGTGGAGAAAACAATTTTAATGCTTAAGACAAGGTTTTGTCAGAATGTGGGGGGGGGGGGGCAAGATCAAGGACCATAATTCAAGGCATGTGTACTTGCTGAGGATACCCCTCCAAAGGGCTGGAGAAACCAGGACCCTACCTGCAATATATCTCCTATACCTCAAATAACCATTTTAAATTTTACAGAACCTTAAGAGGCATCAATTTGTTTTGAAAAACATAACCTAGCAGATGCATGTCCTAAGCAATTGGACCAGATATGCTTTTGGAGATTTGAATCAGCAAGTGCAAGTCTTTAAAATGACCCTTCACAATAGATTAGCACTAAACATGTTATTGTTGAGGGAGTATGTGGAATGTTAAACCTCACCGAAGGAGAATGTTGTGTTACGATCCACAACACCTCTACCTCTATAGACAAAACTCGTGCAAAGATGAAGACGACTGCGGACCAAACGGCTGAATTATTCCAATCAATGCAACCAAAGGAATGGTTTGATGGACTGGCTCCTGGATCTTGGATCGCATCCATATTAAAATCTCTGGGACTCACAGGGTGGGGAAAATGGTTGACACAAATTGGAATCACTTTGTTGATTGAGATTGTATTGATGATGCTAGGCATAGCTATTGTGCCATGTATGATCACTCCATTACTGTCTTCTATCTCTTCTCTTTTCTCTCCCTCTATTCGCTATGTAAAGATCACCACTATCGACGAGGACCTGGAGCTACCAACCAACCCAGGTGACTTAGGGGACATACAAACAAGCCTTTAAGTCACGGGGTGGTGTAACGGACAGAGTTTGTATGCCTTAAACAACTTGTTTGACAACTCTGGCTGGAGAAGGGTATGTGTACTACAGAGGCCTGCAAGTCTGGCAAGAGATAAGGGTCTTGGGAACAGAACAATACCCCTGCTGTGCCTTAATTGTTGTGATTTACAACTCTGTCTGGAGGAAGAGATAAGTCCTGCGGAGGCAGGATGGTATCTTTTCCTTGGGGCCAGCCTACATGTGCAACAACTTTGCAAGGCCTCAACCACGCTTGTGCAGAAGCGGGGTCATACAGCGGATACCACAACTAGGGGATCACGACCACCAGACACCCCTTGGGGGACCACCGACTCATTTCGAGAACAATCTAAGACTACAAAGCGCAGGCGTCCCAATTAGCATGAGAAGCGAGCAGAGGGGGGGATGTTACCACCCTCTCCTATCTCGCATGCAAATGACCTAAAGTATTTAGACCTTCTCACTTGGGATGCTGGTGCGTGCTCCAGCCCGCCACCTGAGGACCGATCCTGCAAGCGATTTACCTGAGGAGCAACTCTGCAAGCAACTTACCAACTCTACAGACGACTTACATCGCTGGATCCAAGGGTGGTGATCTCTCTTTTCCTCTCTCTCATAGTCTCTATCCTCTTTCTCTTTTCCCTTTTCCTTTTCTCTCTTTTTTCAATGCCTTTAGAAACCCAAGACACTTACAACCATGCAACTTTCCCTGTATTAATAAGTTGTTCTTAATTTCATACCAGTTATTTGGTGTCGTTTCACCTTAATTTACTCCAAGGGATTTATGAACTAGTTGCGACCAGGTCGTAACACTAATAAAGAGTTCATTTTGAAGGAGTTACCTAGGTGTGTAAATTAAACCTGCATTTTTGCTAATTTACCTACCAATCTACCGTGTATCAATTCATATTCAGTCTTGCTGACCCGACAACATAAAGATAATGAATTAGCAATTATCTTTGCCAATACAGACATGACTGTTGCAGATCAGCAAGTGACATGAGGTGGATTTAAAAGTCATCTTTTTGGTTTTCATGAGAACAAAAGTGTTTTGATGTGGTCCAGTAAGCCTCAAACCATTCCAGTGCTCCTCTCGCCTTTAGGAGGCTGCATATTTTTACATGCAGATATACACAGGCTTATATGAAAACAGTAAGAGGATGCTAAAAACATGCCATTCTAAAAAAAAAAAAAAAAACACTACAAATCAAAATCCTTCACATTTTTTTCACCAAAGCAGTGGGTTAAACAAAGATTGATATAAAAATTACACATTATGAGACTCAAAATTCTAACCCTGTAATTCCTGTCTAGCAATAACTAATGTATATAATAAAGTTTTTCATACCTAATTATCAAACCCTCAATTTACCTTCATTCTCACATATTCTTCTAGCATGCACTAGCTGCCCCCTCCTCCCCCCCAAATAGTTCTGTGCTCTAACAACCTGCCACCCAAATCTTACACATTACAGAAATATATATTACATATTACAGCAAGGTTTGCAGCTTTGTAACTGGCTAATTTGTGTACATTCTTTTTTGTGACCTTATGACTATGGAATGGAAGAAAAAAAGCTCCCCAACCTCATTTAGCCACATAACAAACGCACGGTTGATGAAAGTAGTTTTCTGTGCAAAAGTGAAAATAACCTCCAACAACTGAAAAACCCAGTGGAGGCATAGAAACCTTGTTTGGTTATCCCCATGCAAAATTTTACAGCAATTTCCATTTACTTGCATGTCAAAACAAGGCCAGAGGAGTGCGTACTTTTCCAAGGGGTCAGTCATTTTTGCCAAATTCTTATGGAAGCGTAAGGCTTGAATGTCTTGCGTCTCTATTTTAGGAGGTAGAAGTCCTTGCAACCCAAGCATTTGTCGTTCATGTAATGTAAAGGCCATACCCTGAAAGCAAGAGAGGTGAGAAATAATTAGCAGGTCCTCTAGCATTTCTATTTATAATGTATTTCTGTTTGCCATTTCTGACTACCCACTGCATCCTTTTCTCACAACAGGTGCCACAGCAGGCAGGGTTTGGATATATTTGCCTCTGCTGGGGTTCTCCTCGCCCTTTGTGGGTATCCCTTTTGACCACAGCTTTTCCACATCTGAGTCCTCATGCCCTTTGCCAGATTTTCCTCTGTGAAAGTGGAGAACAACAACGAGATCCCATTGCAGACAGGCTAAGGTTTAAAAGTAAAATAACAGTTGTTTCTTGAATTGTTTCATAGGAACATAAGGTTGACCAGGAAGATGTTGGTCACCCAGTCTGGTCCCTACAAGCACAGTCCACAGCAGTTTATCTGAATTGCTCCGGTTGCTGCTTTTTTCTACACACTTTCAGTAATCCAGCCAGATCCCAAAGTTACTGAATTGCCCTAATGCTTCTACTGAGATCACAATTCAACCCAAATCCTTCAATTTTTCTTAGGGCTAGAACTAATCTATTCATCTTCAACTATAGTTGTCTCCTACCAAAAAGCCTCATTTGTAACAAATTAAGTTCCAGAAGAGTTAAACCACAAAATTATCCCACCATTTCCATTCTTCTCTGTTTCAAGGTGGATGAAGAGTTTAATTTATTATTTAAATACTAATTTGAATGGTTTAACAATAACATTCAATAAAACTGGCTTTTCACTTAGTAGACAAAAGAGGCTGCTGTGAGCTACCAGCTAGAGGAGACTGACAGGCATCTTCATGAGGCAGTTAACTCCTAGGCGTAACTTTGCAAAACACTAACTAATCCGAGTCTGGATTCACAGCCAACCTGTCTGAAAGCGCTGACCCCATTTCCAACAACAACTGACCCCACTTTAAGTTTGTCATTTCCAAAAGAGCAACAATAAACTTTCCTTATTTCAGTTTATCCAACTGGGTCAGTTCAGTGAAGGATTAAATCAATAGTTGTGAACACAGGAGCTGAAAACCCAGGAAAGCCTTTGCTGTGCGTCAATCTGTGAGCAAAAGCAGAATTGGAAAGGGAAAGGTCTGCTAGTTGTAATGTTTTGAAAGAGATGGAAACAAGAAATATCAGTTCTGCTCACAAACAACACTGCCTTTGTTGATGAAAGCAGCTAGATTAAAAAAACAAGAGCACATTTTCTCCAAACTTCCCCACGCTGGAAGCAACTTCTTACTGCCAAGTTAAAAAAAAAAAAAAGGTTTAAAGAGCTTTCTAAAGTTTCTTTTATGCCTTGTAATTACATTCCAAATTCCTTCTGCAATCGGAAAAATCACAAGAAAAGAAATTAATATTTTCCCACTTCGGAATAAAACCCCATAAATTAAGATTATATATTTTCACCTCTGCTTATGTTTGAATAAACTTTCACAGGTTTTTGTAGAAAGCATGCCCATTAACAAAAAACCTCTTGTTTAGAGGCTATACTTAGTGTAATTCAGCATACTTGAATGGTTTATAACAAATAAAACCAGTCCTTAGGAAAAAACATAATTAAAATGATGAGTAGTTTTTATATAATTTTTCTCTTTGCTTATTTAAATCACATTTAATATCAGTTGGTTTGACTACACTGATTTAAGCAGTCCACCTGCTTTTCCATCCTACTTCTATACTATGTTCTAAAGTAATAAAATATTCAGAGTTAAAAAGCAAGCTACTCTACTTCCAGAAAAAAAAAAGAATAAAAACCTTCCCTGTTTTGCAAAAACCACTTGAAAACACTTTTTTGCAAAAAACTTTTAAGTATTTAACCCTAAAATAGATCGATGCTTCGTATTTCTGACAACCTTCCATGTAGTATATTTGATATTAAATACTGAACTCAATTTATATCCTTTCTCTACTCTCTGCGAGTCATTCGCAAACCATTTTTTTCCTTCCTCGTGTAACTGTTATTCTCAAGCATTCTTCCAATATTGTCTGTAAATAAATTTCAGATGACAGCTTATTCCTGAACTTTTTACCCTTGCTGCTGGTCTTTTGCTGGGTGGAACAGTCACTTGAGCCACATGAGAATTTTCTTCTGAAAACTGATTTGAATAATCCAAAATTTCCACTGAGAACACAACCAAGTAAACAGCACCGACATGAGAAAAAATAACCACGAGGAACACACACTGAATGCTATTTTTTCTTATATTGCCAAGATTCTATTTCAGTTTCACTTCTATATACTTCACAAAAAATATTGAAAGATTCTCTGGGAATGTAAATGCATTTTCCAAAGTTGCATGGAAGCGAACCATGCAAACACACATCTCAGCTAGCTTCTCCTTTTCCTTAACTACCCCCTAAATTTGTGACCATCAGCAGTTTATGCCTTTTTAAAACAACAATTTCTCAACACAAACTGTACTTGCAGTGGAAGTGATTTAGGATACAAAGCCCAGTACAGCTGGTAAACTTCTGTAATATTTTGACTGTTACTTTCTCAACCTGCCCAGTTGCTCCCACAATGTTAACATTATGTTTGCTTATTGACAATAAGGTCTGATTCAATACTGAAAAAGGTGGCCCCTGTATCTACTAGAAATTCTACAGTTTTCTCTCCTTTCCCTAGATGCATTTTTACCCAGGGTTCTGCTAGGGAAGATTCCCCTGGTTCCAGTCAGTCAGCTCCTATACCAGAAACCATTACCGATTTCAGTTTCGGACAATCCTTTTTCCAATGCCCCATCTGCTTACAATACACACACTGATCTTTCAGAAGGGGTTGATTTCCCCTCGGTGGGACACTTGCACCTCATCTCACAGCGTTAGTGTTATTTCCCGGTAAGTTCTGAGAGGGTCTCTGGCCCCCTGCGGTGCGCAGAGCAGCCGCTGCAGCACCGGCAGCTGCTCCGCCCGTCACTCCCCCTCCGAGTCTCCCTATTCCGATATGCCTGCCATGCAGTCTCCAGCAACCTCTCTAAATCTCTCGCATCCATTCCTTGCACTTTCTGTAGCTTTCTCCTAATCTGCCGATTGTCCCAAAAACAGGGATCCACTGTTCCCGCAGAATTCCAGCCAGAATCAGAGCCTGCCCCTGGGCTCTGGCCACTTTCACAAACACTGCATTCCCAGCAGCATCTCCTTCTCTATCCCCTCCTCTAATCTTTCCTTCTGTGCACCAACCTTTAAACACTTTTGTACAATGCTACAAGCCAAGCAACATCCTTTTAACCTCCTTTTTTTTTTCTCCCCTATCACCAGGACCATAGGGTCCTGGGGTGCTAAATTAATTCCACATTCCTTTTGCCACTCTGGGTGATTCCACAGAGTAAAGAACATATCTGCATAACCTGCTTCATCCCATTTTCTTTCACTTCTTAAAAATAAGATAAGTTGTAACAAAGTATTGTAATCTAAAGTTCTGTTAACAGGCCATTTTTCTCTGTCATATAACTTGTATAAAGGCCACCACTGATTGCAATATTTTACCAAAATCTTACAGCTCACACTTCCTCCAGGTGGTCCCCCAATCTTTCCAGTGAGTCAGAATGCAGCCCAAAGGGCTCTTTTTCAAAACTCCACCCTGTTGGTTTCCCATTCAAAAATTTATAACACACAAAGACAGGGACTGGGGCCCGAACACTTACACACACAGAGACAACGATTAACAATTACTACAGCCACAGTATTTCAGGTTCCCACATTTATCAATCACTTTGTCCTTCTCTGGCTGTTTCCCTCGCAGGATAACAGAACCGCGGATCCGGACTCCGCACTCGCTTCGTACGTATTTGTACGTCTCACTCACACAATCATACAAATTCAGATACAAAGTCAAGATACAATAAACAAATTTTCCTCCGAACATTCACTCGCCCCCCCGCCAAAACCTCGGGGAGACAAACAAAGGTACAGAGATTATAAAGTTAACAACAGCAGCTGCTACTCCCCAGATGACAAATGTCAACATAGGTTATTCAAAGATTTTCAAATACACGTATACCAAACATATACGTATTACTACGCATATGTAAACCAAATGCCACCCGGCAGGGTTCTTACGAACCGCGACTTATGAGTAGCTCCAAATGACCGGTCCCAAAAACAGAAACAAAAACAAAACAAACACAGAAAGAATGCCTTTTCTTACCAGTGGTCCTTGTCTGTCCCTGCATGGATCCGCCGAATCGGAGAGTCCCTCCAGAGAAGTCTCCGGGGCCGGCCAAGGGAGTCTCCGACCCAGGGGTCCTGCAGCCGGACAGAGAGTGTCCCGCCTGGGTCGCCAAAACTGATACAAAAATCTTAGATCTCCAAACCCCCTTGCTTTCTAACTTTCCTCACCGAAGTGGGAAGCTCGGTGCAGCTGGGTAAGGAGTCCAAAAGAAAACTCAGTAACACCAGAGGGTGTTATTAAGCAGGCA
Source organism: Nyctibius grandis (assembly GCF_013368605.1). Lineage (NCBI taxonomy): Eukaryota > Metazoa > Chordata > Aves > Nyctibiiformes > Nyctibiidae > Nyctibius > Nyctibius grandis. Next base: position 23,607,612 of record NC_090694.1, read on the forward strand.
TTCTTTATTGCAGCGCTGGGCAGCACTGGGGATTATCCGCCATGAGTGCTCCACTGGTTATGGTATATAGTCTCTGAAAATTTACCAAAAGTTATACATAGTCATAGGATTTCCGAGAACTCATTTACATAGCCAAGAGATATGCAAATGTCCATTCGCGTGCGCAGTCGTTTTCCCTGGTGGTCTTCGGGGGGGGGGGGGGGGGGGGGGGGGGGGGTGTCTTCAGATGAAGGCCGGTAGTCTTCCTCACTGTGTTTGCTGACTGACCCCTGCTTCTGCGCGCACTCAGTCTAGGGATCAGGTAGGCCACGTCCTTTGAGGTTGCAAATTCCCTTATCTCTGTCTTCCTGTGCATCCGCTCATCCCAAGGCCCAGCCATCTGAAGCGAGACTATCCTGGAGCCTCCTTATCTTACAGCCATTACCACTCTTCAAATTGTAAAAGCTTCCCTTTGTTTTGTATATCTATGTTAATCGAGTGTCTAAGGTATTTTCAACATCCCTTGCTCTGGGGACCCCAACTGTTTCACTACCTAATTTCTAAATTTCCACTATTAGCATGACACTGGGACATGGCTTCTCCTTAATTTCCCTGTACAGTGAAACCAGTTACCTTAAACTATCTGGGTCTTTCATAATATCAAACGAGCCCTGAGGTTAGTACTAAGCAGAACAGCTACCCATCTTTATTCAGTTTATTCACATTTTTACCAATCTATAAGCAACCTGGATTTTCGGTGTATCTGGAGTTACAATAGCATTAAACACAGTGAATTTTTCAGTGGTACTAAGTACTTCCAGCTCTTTATTTACGTGACAATTAGATTTTACCACATTAAAAGACACTTTAATTTCTGCCCAGGACTAACTCAGGAATCTGAATGCCATCAGCCTCCCTACAGAAATTCAATCCTTGTCCCAACTAGAACAGAACAAGTTCAGTCCAGAGCATCACTATAAAAAACCCAGAGCCCTTCCAACACTTGCTGTATTCCCATTCATTATCTTTGTCCATGACCATCAGCTGCCCCTTGTTTTGCATTTAGGATTGCAGCTTCTTCCCTGTACAGCACCTTGCAGGACAGAGATTTCCCTTAAACTCGTGTGCCTAGGAGCTGCAGGATTACAAATTTCCTGGCCTCTTCTCTCATTTTATAAAACCCAGCGCAGTCTGACAGAATCAGCCATCAATTCCCAGGGAATCAGGAGGCATTCAGCAATTTGCAGCACTGGGACTGATGTTCTCAGAGGCACTTAAAATCCCAGCACCTACTTAAGGGCCAATTTCCCTCTGGTTTTCACTGGGATTAAATACCTAAATACTGTAATGATTTGAGCTTAAGTCACAGGGATCACTTTTTGGTTTCCTTTGACCCACAGTGCTAGGTGTCCTTTATCTGAGTGGTATCCACTGACTTTCGCTTAGATTAGTTTCCTTAATCCTCTTTCCAGCTCAGCAAAAAACAGGTGTCCTTTCTAAGATAGTACAGACAAAGCAGGAAGCGCATCTAGGAAAAAACCCAGCACACTTCAAAGACCACAAATGAATTAATACACATGGACAAATTTATTGCAACAAAATCAACGTACTGCATCGGGGAAAAAAAAAAAGGCAAGTAAAATAAAGTGTTGACAATTTTTTAGTTAAGACAAGCTCGCATTGAATCACCACGTACTGTGCCTTTAATCCACAAACTATCTGGCACCAGGACCTCACTTTAGCCCTAACAACTGGGCTCTACTACACAAAGCGAGCAGTGCTATAAATACCAGCATATAAAAATTCTCGTTGCCCACTTTGCATGAAGGTGAACAGGAGATCTGAATCCTGCAAGCGTGATTTTTATAGCGCCACTGAGTAAGTAATACTGAGGGGTTTCTAAGCAGAGAAGTACTAGCGGTGATAATTTTTTCCCCACCTGCAAAGTCTTGCAGGCATATATATAGAAGGGGATACTTTTACCCAACACCATAAATACGCTCAAGCATTCTGAAAACTTGTACAGTTTATAACAAATAACCCATTCAAAGCCCCTGATAAAGATGTAAATGCAGAATATATCCAAACATGTTTGGAAAATGAGAGTTAGCCTACTTCACAGGGAAGATTTAATCAAATGGTTTTCATGTAACTTCTAATCATTGTTATACCATACTCAGCAGTATATTGTAGGCTTTGAAGTAGCATCATAAACATTTTTAAAATGAAGTAGATTTTACATTGGATTGTGAGATGCTGCTTCTCTTAACTCTGCTTCCTTTTGCTAAATCACAAAGTTCACTATTGCACAACATGTCTCCACTGCAAATTAATGAAGTTCACTCGTATGAATCAAAGGTGTATTTGCTATCTCAACCATAGATTCAAAGTTTCTGTGTTTATGAGAACAGTATAGAATATGGAAATTTCCTTTGATTTTTTTTCCTCCTTCATTTTTTAAACTTAATTTCCTATCTTTATTCTTCTAGAAACAGCATAGTATATATACTGGAGGGTATGGCTGACCCAGCACAGCGATCTACCCCCTGATGAACTGTGAAATGACCTAGACTTTCCCCAGGTTATTAAGCCTTTAAAGACCTTAGTCTCTCTGCAGGCAAAGATGCCACCAGTTCTTGTACCACCTCTGTACATCTGGAACCAGATGTAAATCCCTTTGGCTGCTGAATCAGACATCAGACTTAGCTAACCCCCAGTAGCTCTCATTTGTTAATGATGTGGCTTCAACTAATAGCACTCCCCTGCAGAATATAGGAAAAAGTCAGAAACAGAAAGCCTTTACACACTAGCAAGAAAGTCATCCAGCCTCTCTAGGGTTTGTTTCCAAGCACCGATGGTTATGGTAAAGCTGTACATTGCAAATCGTAAGCATGATGACTGAAACAGTTCATCTACACCATAGAGCATCACTGAACACCTCAGAGACATTTCATTAAACTGCTATTTTTCCAACTGAGCAGATGCCATTGCTTTTGTTCTCCTTTAATGGCATTAATCCTACAATAAAGAAACTGAAAAAATTAAAAAACAAGACAGCTTCCTTCCTTTCTCCACCCACCATCCCAGCAGCTCATGAGTCCTGAGCAGAACAGCTGATCTAAGTTAAATGAGGTGCAATGCTACCCACCACCTTTGGCACTTACAGCACCTTTTCAGGCAGATAAAAGCTGGTTACAGATTAAACAGTTCCATCTTTCCACATTTAATTGCCTTTAAAAGCATGAAAATCTCAAAGAAGCTGATAAAAGCTGCAGAAGCACAGCCATGCAACCTCCATCCAACAATCTCTCCATCTCCAAACCAGTTGGGCAGGACACAAAACCTGTGGTGGGATTTTACGGCTAGGCATGTGCGTGCGCAAGGAAAATAGCAGTTTCTATTAGTTTCCTGCCTTCTAGGATCTTCAATCAGAAACTGCTGGTAGTATTTCAAGCACTGCATTTCTTAACAACATGACAATTACCATTTGCAGTACATCTCCACATCCTGTTTATTTTGGTTTCCCCACGAAGGCAGACGGGCATTGCATATTCTACACCCTGGCTGCTCAACCCAACTGACACAGTCTAAAAATTATTAAAATAAATCAAATGTGTCAAAAAAACAGCATGGTGAGAAAGGGCAGTGGAAAGGGAAAAGGAGCATCTGCTTTTAGATCTTCAAGTTCATACAATCTTTCTTCACATTCTCTTGTCCTATCCTATTTATTTTGTCCAACTAACTTTAACTTCAGGTTGGTGTGTTTTTTTTTTTGTTTGGTTGGGTTTTATTCCGAATTGGAAACACACTGTTTGGGTATTTGCCAGAAGTCAGTGAGGTCACGTACACCTTTGTTAAGAAAAATGATTCTTTAAACAAAGGTAATCTATCAAGAGTTTCTGGAAGTATTCAGTAGGGCATAGATGAAAATAAATTGGGCTGAAAAAGCTGGGAACAAATGCAGATGAAACTGTGATTAATGGTCTAGCTAAATACAAACTATGAGAAGGTGACCACCCATGTGGAAGGTAGACACTGGGACAGTTCCTCAGGAATTAGTCTGGGATTAAACTGCCACTTGTGACACCATCAGCAAATTATTTTTTAAAATTTACCATGTACTCCCATACACATATGCCCAGGCATATACATACAAATATGTCTGCATACATGTGTGTGTTTAATGCAATGTCCTAAAGATATTTTAGCTGAAGCTAAAAATTTAAGAGGCATTTTCAGTACAGGAGAACAGTATTAAAGAATGAAATAACCAAACAATATTGAGGAACAGAGTAATAGAGAAAGGGGTAATGGAATCAACTGTACAAAATACAGTCACGCACTTAGAGAGTAACAAGAAGAATTGATGCCACAAGGTAGAAAAATCATCAACTAAAATACAGAAAGCATCACAAATTATTCAGAATCACAAATCTGCTGCAAGCACACAGAAAGCAAACATACAAGTAATCTTACAGGTCACGTATTTCCAGTGAAGATAAAGACATATTGATGCCACTCTATGTGGCAGAATGGACATCACCAAGGTCAGGGATCATCTACTCATGCATCCTCTGTTCTGTGCTGGAAGAAGAAATCCGGGCCCTGGAGTGAGAATCTGAAGCATTACCACAATATAAATAACAATTTAATGGCCAGCACTAAACAAATGAGATTGTCCTAACAGTGTTCTAAGCACCCAACAAGCTTAAAATGCTGCCTTGGCACAGCAGGGATCTCCAGCAGAATAAAAGGTCCTGAAGCCAATTAACTGTAATTTGAATCCCTGTCACAGAGCAGAAATCAAACATCAGGGAAGATCGTAAATATACATGGATGCCAGCAATGCAGTTACAGTATGTTCTGCAATTGTTTGGCTGCAACAGCAAGGGCATTACCGATATAGCTCATGACCTTTTCTGAGACACCCTGACAATAAGCACTTGAAAGCTGGCCTTCAAACATAAAAACCCAAACCAGTTGATGAAGGTGTAAGTATGCACCTGCAAAAGACAGGTAAGGATGGGAAAGGAAAGAAAAAAAACAAATGGTAAGAGAAAAACCTACTAATACTTACTACCACTAGCAAGATTGAATTCAGAATTAACTTTTGCAAACTATGAAATAAGACTGTTTATCTGCTAAAGCTTTACGTCAATTCAACCAGCCCAAAAACTAAGCCAGTTATCAGCAAGGATCAGCAACTCTTCATTTGGCACAAGGAAGCAGCAGTATCGATTGTGTAAACCACAGCAAACCAGGGGAAGCGCAGGCCGACAGAAGTGGAAGGTGTTATTGGAAGTCCTTGTACTGTAGGTGTCTATGTAATAAACTTGAAATGATCACTGACTCCTCCATCTTCTGTACCCTTTTTTTGGCTGTGGCCCAGTCCACCTCCTGGAGGCGGTTTAACCCTGGAACAAGGTCCAGTGGACAATTACAGGATGCAGATAAGATATTTGATAATAACACACTACCAACCTTGTTTGTTCGTGGGTTTAACATCAGTGGCTTGCCTTTTTCTTTTGTATGTGCGCTGCGACATGCCATTGCACAGGGAGTGGCAGCTACTCTGAGTCGGGAGAACATTTTTTTTAATATACTGCACCTGGGAAAAGGAAAAGAAAATCATTCAGGCAGTGGAACTAACGTTCATATTTGTAGGCCATCTGTTGCAAAAAGAAATAGGTACATGCTAGATAAGGCTCTTTGCTCTAACACTGATAATAACCCAAAATTGCCTTGAGGCAGTCAGGAGGAAGAAAAAGAAGGAAGGCTTTAGAATGACAAAAGCACATGAGAGAGTGGAGAGAACATACTAATGTGAGCTAGCATTACACCGTGGGCTGCAGTCAGCCAGCATTCACTAGGTATTGTCTTATAGCTGCACCATAAACCCAGAGCGGAATCGCCATGAGCAAATATTAACCTTTGTGGTGACCCACGCAACTGGCACTGGTGCAAATACCAAGGAGGACAGAATGACTTGGGCTAGTGCAGCAAGAAAATTTAAGCTGAGTTTCTCCAATAGCTTTCTGACAATGAAATCTTGTGGCCTGGACAACAGAAAGGAAAGAAAGAATGTCTATTAGCATATTAAAACTAGATTAGAAGAAAATGTAGAGTTAAAATGGTCAAAAATTCACTGAACTCTGGATTGTATGCTTAGATTTTTAAAATTCCAAACCTTAAAAAAAAAAAGGTTATTTTCAGAGAGAATATATCATTTTCAATAAAGGATATGTTTCCCTAACAAAAATTTGTTAGCACCGCTCAAAAGCTTAGTTCTTAGTCTTGCCAGGTGATAACCGTTCTCAAACCCATTTTATTCAACTATTAATTGCAAGCTCTTTGGAGCAGAAATTAGCATTTATTACATGCTTGTATAATGCAGTACCACCAGGAAACGCGTACTGGACTCATCTCTAAACATTATTTCACCAACACAGAGAGACAATCACAGCAAGACCGCACACAGGACCATGGTGTGTGTGAAGACACGTTACGATGGCAGGTCAGAAAGGACACACGTACATAGCTCAGATGCAATATAGTGCAGAATCCTGACATTGGGAGAGGAAAAAAATAGATCCCTTTAGCAATAGGCGTATACAGTTGTAGTAAAGGGAAAACCAGGGGAGGCGCGCTCGCGGGTGCTGGGGAACGGTCCAGAGTAAGCTACGTAATCTCAATGTGAGTATGGAAGCTTCTCATTTATTAACAAAGAAAGCAGTGGTTATATAGACTATGCATATGTTAATCACGCGCCCCGATCGCACTTGTGATTGGTCCATAGGTTTACATATTCAGAGCCGTGACCGCCCCCCCCGGTTTTCCCCTTACTACAACTGGTAGCAGAGGATGGTTGTAGCCCTGGGAGAGTTCCCCCTTTTTGTTTTGCCACTGACAAATGACACCACAAACCATATTTTCACTGTTAATTACAAGCAGAGACACAGGTAGTTCACGAATGCGTCGCGACGACCATGCAGTTTGTAATTTGGCGATGATTGACCGCAACGCGCTTTGTTGAGTCTCAGACAGCTGTATGGTGTCAGCAGGGTGTGATCGTCGCAGCAGTTCGGTGAGGGGGGCAATCTCGGTGTTTGAGATACCGACACAGTTACGGACCCACTGAATATCTTCGAGAAGTGTTTGTACATACTTCAGGTTCTTCAAATCTGTATGTAGCTCCACCTTTTGATACAGTCAGTAGAGGAAGGCAGAGAACCAGGGTCAGCATGGCAGGGAACCCCTCTCCATTGCAGCTGGCATGGGTGAGGGACACCTGCGGCCGGTGCTCCAGCATCCCCTGGCCCAATTATATGTTCACATCCAAGACACACACAAGGCTAGTAAAGCAGGTATGAGACATTTATAAAGAATGAAATGATGCATGGTTTGGATTTTTAATTTCTTCCAGACAGTAGCCAAAAATCAGATTAAAGAACAAAACTTCATTATCTTCAATATAGCCTGAATACTTTAGAAGACCTTTCTATAATCAAATTTACACATAATCAACTTTTAAGATGGCAGACTGATCTTACAAGTTACAATCTGAGAATTTTCTTCAAAATCCTTCCAAGCATTAACAGAATATGCAAATATTTAATATTTTTCATCATCGGTTATATCCAAGTTTCTCTTCTACCCATTATAAAGCATAGAGGAAAGCAGCACTGACATTCAGCATGATCCCTTTCTCTCATCCTTCCTTTGTTTGTTTAGGCCTTGCAATTGAAAAAAGTTCCACTCAAAATCCGTGTGTTTAGTTGTTTCGTGGTAAAGAACATAAATTTACTGTGTGAAGACAGTACAAATGAAAGCCTTGTCAGCACTACAAGCAAATGTTGCTTTTAACATGATAATTCCTCGCTAAACCAGCTAGCAGTGAACTAAACACAGCTGCTCTGCCAGAACTCAGGGCAGCTGAAAATCAGGATCAGATAAGCAAAATTAAATTTGTGCTACAAAACAACCAGCCTTTAGGAATGGCAAATTCAGTCTGAACTGTTTTTAATTCTGACTGCTCGTTTGCCATTGTTACACAATTATGAGTCCATCTCCTCATGCACGGGAGGCTAAAAATGATGTGTGATCACAGTGTCTGAGCAAACCTCAGCCTGCATCCCATCAGGCTGCTGTTAGGGTGGCTTCAATCTGTCATAAGCAAATACTTTAAACAAGGAATTAAAAAGCAGGCCAAACACCACACCTTATCTTACTCTAATTAAATTTAAATTAGTTTGTTGCAATTAATGAGCATTTAAGAACCAAACAAGATCCTGGCCTGGATTTCTCCTAACTTGATCAATTAACTCTCTAATCAATGAGAGAGAAAGAGACTTTTCAAGGGTGTGATTCAAATCGTACAAATCTTACTTTCTTTTCTCCTCTGTGAGAGGGGAGACTTGCTCCTCTCCTCTGAGGTGCCGCACCAGCGCCTAAAAATGATTCTCTTGGTGAAGGTATCTCAGATGCATAAAGCAAGTGGGAGAATCAGGCTTCATTCTCCACTCAGTCCCCCTGTTGAGATCCAAGAGATACGATCCCAGTTAATTTACATCCAGCACAAAACCTGACTGGTTACTCAGTCCTGAGCTTTCCTTCCCTGGCTTTTCTGTTTCCTATTTCTGTTTCATCTCCCATCTTGCACATCTCCTCTAACTCCTTTTGTCGCAGACTTTTAAACATGTTTTAGCAAGAATCTGTCTCCAAAATTCACCTTAATGTGCCTTACCCTGAAACCACAAAGCAAGCATCATTCCCTGGTCCACGCTGCTCTGCAGGAGTGCCCAGAGCTCTGTGCTTTGCTGGCATGGCCGTGGCCCTCTGTGACTCACTGTCACAGTTTAAAGCTGGGCTGGCTATTAAACCTGTGGCAGACGCTCTCTGTTACCCCCCCCCCCCCGAAGGGAAAGGGAAAAGGGAGAGAGACTTACAGGTTGGAAAGTTAAAACAGCTTTAATAAACTATAATAATGAAAAAGAGTATAATAATAATATTGGAATAATCAAATATATACAAATATATATACAAAACCAAGATCGAGCTCCCCCAATGTCGGCCACGTCCCCACCGACAGCACTGCAGGGCAGGCTCTGGGAATATCTTTCAATATCTTTATAGATGATCTAGACGTAGGAATTGAGTGCACCCTCAGCAAATTTGCAGATGACACCAAGCTGGGTGGGAGTGTCGATCTGCTGGAGGGTAGGAAGGCCCTACAGAGGGATTTGGACAGGTTAGATAGATGGGCCGAGACCAACGGCATGAGGTTCAACAAGAACAAGTGCTGGGTCTTACACTTTGGCCACAACAACCCCATGCAGCACTACAGGCTGCGGGAAGAGTGGTTAGAAAGCGGCCTGGTGGAAAGAGACCTGGGGGTGCTGATCGACAGCCGGCTAAACATGAGCCAGCAGTGTGCCCAGGTGGCCAAGAAGGCCAATGGCATCCTGGCCTCTATTAGGAATAGAGTAGCCAGCCGGTCTAGGGAAGTGATTGTCCCTCTCTACTCGGCACTGGTGAGGCTGCACCTTGAGTACTGTGTCCAGTTCTGGGCCCCGCACTTCAAGAAAGATGTTGAGGTGTTGGAGCGAGTCCAGAGGAGGGCGACCAAGCTGGTGAAGGGTCTGGAGGGTCTGACCTACGAGGAACGGCTGAGGGAGATGGGGTTGTTTAGCCTGGAGAAGAGGAGGCTCAGGGGTGACCTTATTGCAGTCTACAACTACCTGAAGGGAGGTTGTAGTGAAGTGGGAGTCGGCCTCTTCTCCCAGGCAACTAGCAATAGGACAAGAGGGCACAGCCTCAAGCTTCGCCAGGGGAGGTTCAGGTTGTACATCAGTAAGAATTTCTTCTCAGAAAGGGTTATTAGACATTGGAATGGGCTGCCCAGGGAGGTGGTGGAGTCACCATCTCTGGATGTGTTTAAGAAAAGACTGGACATGGCACTTAGTGCCATGGTCTAGTTGACAGGGTGGTGTAAGGGCAATGGTTGGACTCGATGATCCCTGAGGTCTCTTCCAACCTGGTTGATTCTGTGATTCTGTGGAAGGCCCAGGCTGGGCCCAGCGACGGATGGGAACTGGATTCAGGGATGCATGGATTGGGATCGGGGGCAGCAGGAAAACAGACAGGGTCCTCTTTGGACACCGGCCATAGCAGAAGGGCGAGAAGGGAGAAGAAAGGGCCGAAGGCTCAAGCAGCAGAAGCCATCCAAGACCCTTGTGATCCCCCCGCTTTATACTGAGAATGACGTGTATGGGATGGAATACCTTCGTTGGTCAATTTTGGGTCACCTGCCCTGTCCGCTCCCCCCTGCAGCTGCGACCCCCCTTCAGCTCTTCACTCATAAGCAGTGAGGAATTCAGCAGTGACCTTGGTTTCTCTAAGACTAAGTACAGCAAGAGCCTTTCTGCATAACATCCCTACCGGTGCTCTCAGTGATAACTACAAACTTCGAGCGTTATCAGTCCTGGAAGCAGACGCTGTCTGCAAAACATGCAGTTAGTTTCAGAAAGTGCAGTTACTTAGAGGAGACTTAGCTGAAAGTAAAAATCACTGAAAGGAAAATTGGCCTGGTTTAGGCCAAACCAGGACACCCCCCTTCGGCTCTTCACTCGTAAGCAGTGAGGAATTTAGCAGTGACCTTGGTTTCTCTAAGAACAAGTACAGCAAGAGCTTTTCTTCATAACATCCCTACCGGTACCTCAGTGATAACTACAAACTTTGAGCGTTATCAGTCCTGGAAGCAGACACTGTCTGCAAAACATGCAGTTAGTTTCAGAAAGTGCAGTTACTTAGAGGAGACTTAGCTGAAAGTAAAAATCACTGAAAGGAAAATTGGCCTGGTTTAGGCCAAACCAGGACTCACCTACCCTCTCCTCCCAGCTCTGCTCAGCCACCAACCTGGCAAGAACAAGCCACCCATCTGCCCAGGTCTTTCTGCTTTAGAAGTCCTAATTCCTCCTCAAGAATACACATACAGGACAATCCAGGTCAGGCTTGAGATGGTGGTACTTTAACCATAAGAAAAGGGATAGATGATTTTGGCAGTAAGGGCTGATAGAGAAGGGAGAAGGATGTCAACTGAGGGAAAGATTGGGGGATTGCAATGATGTGAGAACAGATACAGAGAGGACTAAGGTTGTGCAACGTCCTGTGAGGAAGAATTATGAAGAAAGGAGAGGAATTGAAAGAGGAATAACATTCCTGCTAAAACATGTGTCAGCATAACCAGAACAAGGATTTCTTTTCTTCTTTCAGCACTTGACAATGATACAGACTAAACAAGACTGTGGTGCACCACTAGATTTAAGCCAATACAACCAGTAATTTTTGCCTTATTACCACATACATGTTGGGTCAGAACTGAAGAGAATTAAATTCTTCAGCATAGCAGATGACAGCTCTCTGCTGTGCCTTATCAGGAGGCATCTGGCCAGGTCAAAGTAATTACCAATACTGCACGAGTGCACTTATCTAGGAGCAAATGTTGTGCTGCTGCAATTATGGATTTGTTAAATTGCAAAAGCTACTTTTAAGGGAAAGGTTCATCGTACTTTTAAAAGGTACAATTACATTGCTCAGAGAGTCAGGAAGCTCAGTGTCAATTAAAGCGAGGTCTGCTTCAATTACTGCACAGGCTGCCTGACTTGTGGATTAGACCTTAACACTAAGGAGTATCTCTCAGTGGACAGCAACTCACACTTGATGGCTTTGAAGTTGGAAGGATGGCTAAACATGAATATATTTCAAGCATCCCTGAAATCCTGTGTAAATGAACAGTTCCAGTCTTTCATGTGCAGAAATTATCAAGACTTGCGTGTTAACAGGAGCTTGTTCTTGATAACACAAGCTAGAATTACTAATTCAGTTTCCAATCTTTCTGGCCTGAAATGGTTTTGTTTTTTTAAGTACCACTGCTCTACAGTGCAAATATTTTCTCTTATGCACCCACAGCAATCTATCCAGGGAGTCTGCACCATCCCGAGGTCTGGTGTAGATGCACCACTGCACTCTAGTCTTCTTTTTAAATAAACAGACAAGCCTTGCCTCCCCAAGCATGACACAAACCAGGCACACGCTAGCTGGCTTCACCACTTCAGTACTGATAAAGCAGTCTAAAATCATTACATTAGGCAAGTACCAGCTATAAATGTGTCTCTCAATGAGACTTTTACTTAAAGCAAGCTGTCCCTGCGGGTGTCCCTGCAAGCTGTCAAAGCGGGTGCTTTGCAGATCAAGGGGGAAGGAGGGCACTTCCATTTTTCATTGGGAGCACCCCAGTGCATCCATCTGCAGAGGAAGGAGCAGAGAGACGAGGCTGGGTGATGCAGTTCTGCACAGCAGCTCAGCACCTCTGACTCCCTGAGCTGACCAGGTGCTGTTGGGAGAAGTTAGCAGAAAATGGTGGTAATAATATTTCAGGTTCCTTCCAGCAAAGTCCTGAGCTGTCATTTTAAAGGACATTTCTAAAGTACCTTGAGATCTGCAGATTAAAAGGAACAATCATATGGGGAGGTGTTATTAATAACATGTTTGGCAGTGGTAAGCAGGTCATTTTGGAAGCAGATCTTTAACATATTGAAATTGCCTCAGAGTAAGAGGGAAGAAAAGTAATCAGTTCAACAAGGAGAAAAGTTAGATGTAAAGTACTTAAGCAGAGTAAGTAACTTCACAACTTGAGGCTTGAAACATTCAGCAAATAAAGCACGCTTAGGTGAGCTCAAATGAGTCTAAATTCAGAACACCTTTGTAAACAAAGCATATGTTGTCTGAATTACTTTAACTTACAGTATTAGCAAACTTCTCACAGCACAACTAGGAAGCAGGACTAAATTGTTTGGTATTGAAGTCTTGGTTCATAAAAGCTCTTACTACACAAGATCAGAGAGCTATTTTTCTTATAAATTAATGGATCTGACCTAAATATTTTTCTTAAGCATCAAAAAGTCCGTTATCTTGTACTGTGGAAACTGCAGCAGCAGTATTTTTGGCCTACTCTGACAAGATGTATTCACATGCTTGATTTTATTCCATTTGTCTTCTTGGGATGGCTGCCAGTGATAAAGGTAAGTGCATCTACATATGTGGGACAAAGGCCTTATCCCACAGAATCCCCAGAAAAATCGCAGAAATAAACAGACAGCCACTGTTGCTTTATTCTGGAGAACTGGTACACAGCTGTATTAGAGCTGTTCTCTTCAGTTCAAAAACACAGATTTTTTGGATATAAGTTGAGAGAGAAACAAGGATGTTCTCAACAACTGCTGCACACTTACAAAAGGGAATCCTTCCTGGGAGGACAGCTCAGCAATAAGCACGGAGAAAGCGAGCTGCTTGCTAATTCAGAATTACCTTTAGTGAAGATCATGCAAAGTATAAGCCTGTCAACCACTTATAAACCTTCACATGCACTAAAGTTTGGACTTCTAAAAAAATAATTCCTGCTTAAATCACAGAGGAATCTGAAAAACTACCAACACACAATTAGTTACCAGACGCAGTAACAGCAAAGTGTTCCTTCTGTTGCAACGAAGGTGCTGCCACCAGTAGTGAAGATGAACATTCAATTACTACTCACTCCAGCACAGCACACTACCACGCATTTTGACAGCTTCTTTCTTAGTTAGCAGGAGAAAAAGCTTCAAATCTTGTCTGCGATCACGCTGCTGACTCATAACGCTACCTAATGCACAGGATTATCAGAAGTTTTGTCCTGGGACTGTAATACACACTTTCTCTTAAAATACATGCTCAGACTAAATTTCTACGGACCTTAGCACGTCTAATAGAGCCAAACATCACATTAGATGCTGCTGGCTGCACATGCAGATGGGTTACTTACAGTTTCATATTCTGCCTAGCTCTTCGTACTACCCATGCGTATATACACATATATAGAAAATTTCCCTTTGCTATTCACTACTAACTTTTTGGAATTAAGAACACAAAGATACCAAATAATTAATAGATTGCTCGGCTACAAGATAGTCCTTTTTTTATCAGCCCTTTATCAACATTGCTGTATGGGTTTGGGTTTCTTCAAGTAGCGAGAGAATCGTGCCATGACACAACACACCAAGTTGCTCAGCACTTATCTAGCACCATTTCACGTTACGGCGCAGCGAGGCCAAGATGAACGCGGGACCTGTGACAGGGGCATTTCATACAGCCGCTTCTTTTAATAGCGAAGAGGCAAAACCCAAGGACTGCAGAGACCAGCTCTAAAAACAACAGGCAGCCTGACCGCGTTTCCTCTTCCAACGCCACACCAGCAGCTCTGCTACTTCCCAACTTTTACTTTCTAGCTTTTAGGGCCGCGCCATAAAAGTTGGCAGGTTCAAAGTCGGCATGGGGACCGTCAGCCAACACTGAGGAGCTGCAGAACCAGCTGCGCCCTGAATGTGAGGAATTTGGGAGAGCGTCCAGCCAGCCTTGACCCCAGGAGCTGCTACCAAGGAGGGAGGCTGTTCTGAGAGGGAGGCAGCTGAATTTGTCACCCATTTTGACAGCTGGTAAACACGGCGCCCTGCACGGCTCAGGCAGCGCACGCCCTGGTTCCTCCGAAGCAAAACACCCACGCTTGGTGTTTTCCACATGCCGCCGGGGCCAGCCGGGCCCAGGGCAGTGGGCCGCGGCGGGCAGGCGGCCCCCGCTGCCCCCGGGGGGTTCCCCGCAGCAGGCCGAGCCTCGGGGCCTCCCAACAAACGGGGGGAGGGGGGCCGAGCTGCTGGTTTGGTGCGACTTCAGTCGGCCCCAGGGGACCGGACCGAGGGACACGGAGCTTCTGCCATCCCCCTCGCCGCTGCCGGGCGGGCCGCTTGTCCCCTCACGGCAGGACGGGTCTGGACCCACACCCGTGCCCTCCCGGCCCCGGTGCCGCCCCGATCCTGCCCACCGCACATCTCCGTGCTACACTCGGCCAGGGCACGAAGAGAACGCCCTCTCCTCACCCTGGCAACACGCAGGCGGCAGGGCTGGGGGAGAGATTTGAAGGGGGGGAGGCACTGGAAGAAGAAAGGCAGCAAGAGTCGAGGCTCTGGAGAAAACGCCCCCGAGGTACTGGTTTGTAAAGAGACAGAGGCCTTTCGTAAGCCATTGCAACTGTAAAATTGTTACCAGAACGGGATCTACCTCCTCCTGCGGCTGCTGCCCTCTGAGTGATGCTGGCCGATGACCCGTTTCTATTGTGCAACAGCAGCTCCCATCCGCCGGAGATCCGTCCACCTTGAAACCCACCACTGAATGGAGCAAAGAAGGAGGCACCAGGGAGGGACACCCCGGAGGACGGGGCGTTCCCCATGACTGACAATCCGAGGAAGCCAATGAAAAGGAAGGCTCCTCGCCGGCCGGCGGCAGCGGTCGGCCAATGAGCCTTCTTCCCCGCGGCTCCCCGCCCTGACGGGGGGAAAGTAGGCCAGGCGCGGCAGTGCGCGGCCTGTTATATGTTAATTAGGCCAGGCGCGACGGCGAATCAGCGTGGAGGGGCGGGGCGCCGAGAGCGGCGTTCCACAAAGAGGGTGGGGCTACGGGTTGCGTGGGGGGACTGGGGGCTGTGAGGGGATGGGGATGGTGAGGGGACAGGGGCTGTGAGGGCTACCATGTGGCACCTGGAATGGCGGCACACTGGGGAGGAGGGCGAGGCAGGAAAGGCAAAGCGGGAGGCAGGTAGCAGAGAGGTGGGCTCTTGGTGGCAGGGAAACAGGATTCCACCTGGGTATAGTTACTTGAAGCATGATGGATGCTGCTTCCCAACGGCCAGGGCCGCCGTGCTGGGTGCCCTACACCGATTAGCACTCCTCAAAACATGCAGAACAAAAGCACTGAGGAGTTAACCTCTGTCTCATGTGTTGCCATACGGAGCCTGAAGGGCTGAAATCCCTGTGATGTACAGAATGTTGGATTAAAACAGAAGACTTGGCAGAAGATGGCGAGGCAGCTAACGCTGCAGGTCAGCACTAAAATTGCCAGGCCTAGAAAAGAATCGTGGTCTGAAAAAGCATTGCTTTTCATAATAACATAGGGCTGTTTAATGTCCTAATGCTGTTCCTGCCTTGAAATGGTGCTCTTCCCCAGCTAAGCTTTCAGTGTTTGGACAGGGAAGGTACAACGGCATGAAATGTGGCCGCTCAGCTCATCTGAGTCTTCGTCCGTCTCCTCTACAGCCCGAACGCTGAGATGTTTCCCAGTGTCGCAAATTATGAGGCTGTTAATTCTCTGCTGGTACTTAATGGGATTTAAATTTTTAGATGTACAAATGAGCACTGTGCAGTTAAAAGAAGCAGAGTTGCTATAGTAACTGTTAACAATAAATATATAAACCCACTTAATCAAAACCTCCTCTTTTAATCATGATTTTGAGGCCTGTCATGAAGTGTGTATTCTGCTGCTTCCCCCTGCCCCGTCAGCATGACTGTGGTGGCTTTGAAATGTTACTGAATAATGTGGTGCTGCACCTATAAACAAAGGAGATGACTGCTAAAATAACATGCAAGGTCATGACTTTGTGCCTGGCTAAAAATAGCCCAAATTAAAGGCATTTAAAAATGCCAGACTTCATACTTGAAGAGCATAAATCAGTATTGCTGTAAACCCAACGTCATTTTAGACTGGCTGAGGATTTCGCCTGATATATCTAATGAACAGTTAACACCTTGCTGAAATACACTGCATAACGCTGCCTTGTGAAAGAACGACTGTCTTGAAAGCTGTGTTGTAATTAGTCCCAGAAGAGAAAAACCTCCACCCCAGGGAATGGGATGTGACAGGGCTGCAGGGTCTGAAACTCCCAGCAACAATTTTTAATGGGAGGGAGAGCTTTCACTTCTAGACTTCCCACCCACTACTACTTTCGCACTGGCTTTTTCTCCCAGCAGCTCTTTGGTATCATTTAAATTCATTCTCAAATCCAGACTCCACCAAAGCTTTTCCAAGCGACGGGTCATTGTGGAGAGGAGGTCTGGACCATGCTTCGTGCCTTAACACAACCCCAGCCTTGTACAGGTGGGCAGCAGCAGCAGCACGGAATGATGCCTGCTACCTGATAACCCAAACCTGGCTTGTCCTAAGACAACGAAAGGAGCTTTACATCTGATCTATACGTGTATGAGCCTGCTTTCTCAAGCTTGTTCTTCATCTCATGCTACTACACAGCCACCGAGTGACTGTTACATTTACAGCTAATTCATGCAACCGCCTGGGCTGTAGAACAAGAGAAGCAGTCGTTCCTTCTTTCTCTCGAAAACTTTTATCACCATATTTGGTGCTCAACGCAGAAGAGTTTCTTTTGACACACGTGATGTTGTTGCTTTGCTGTTGCCAAGAGAACAACTGGGAGCCCTGGGCATTCCGCAGCTCTGTAAAGTCAACTGTCACAGCTCTGCTCTCCCTGGGCTGTGCAGGAGCAGTGTCACAGCTCGCTCGCTACAGGGCACGAATTCATTCAGGAATTTTTAATACAACAGGAGACTATTCAATTATCATAGCAGATTTCCCACACATTCCCCTTCGGAGGAAGCCAGCGGTTTGTGCTGAAGTAAAACGCATCTCCCAAAAGTCATCTGATCGTAGTTTGAAGGTATACATCAAGGTGGTTTTATTAAATCACTTCCACTGTCCTACAACTGTGCTGTGTTTCCCATCTGGACTTTGGATCATTTGCTGCTTGTTCTGTCTCTCTTTGCTAAATCACAGTCTCGGATACTTCCTGTTTCATTTTTCTCATGATAAACATTACTGATTTTAACTAAGTCTGTCTGATAAATCAAACAGAAGACTTTTGTTTCCAATCCTTGAGATAATTTTGTCTCTCCTTTCTGTAACATTTCTAGTTTTTCAAATAGTCTATTTAAAGCCACATCACCAGAGCTGGACTTGATGTTCTTGTTTTTTATATCACTGATTCCTAATGTGAATTTAAAAAAAAAAAAATCACTTCTCTGTTCTACTCACCTAGATCCAGGGATCTTTTCCTTCCCTCCAACACCTACACTAATACACTGATGTTGTAGCTTTATATATACAGCTACTGAACAAATAATTATTTAAGCAGTCATGTTAGTTTTTATCTACCACCAATCTCAGAATTTTTTACAGTACAGCCTGGCAGACAAGCTACTTTCTTCTCTCAGGAAGAAAGTTTCTGCAGCTTGATAAAAACTGGCATCTTCACCTTCCACTCTTTATTTCTGTTAAAAAACTCTGAGAGTTAACTATATGGTTAGACTAATCCTCATAGAGAGAGATGACCCTACTGACTCTTCTCGTTTACATGATGAGACTATAGCAGGAACTAGGCAGTAAAGACGATCGTTACCTCGAGGCAAGGTTTGTGAAGAAAAATAGTATATTTTATTAGACCAATTCCACTAAAAGATAGTACTTCTCTCCACAAACCTTGCCTCTTCTACAGCTTTAGAGCAACAACTCTGCTAATTACCTTTACACTGTTTCCACTATTTTGATTCTACTCCTGCCTAGTAATTTTGTTCTATCTTTTAAAGTGATTCTACTTACAATTTCTCATGTAGCATTTTTGCAATCATCAAATGCATACAGACTATTCTCTGGCTCTGTGACCAACTCGCATGAGAACAGCCCACATCCACACTATTAAAGTGTTTTACCATCCAAACCAACATTCACATGTGGACTGGATTTTGGGAAGAGTGTTTCCCATGTTAATTCCCACACTGTCTCCAGCAATTGTTTGGGAAAATGCTAGCTGGCCTGATCTAGAACCATGCCTGGGATTGTGCTAATGATTTAGCAGTGTAGATGATAAAGCTCCAGCTCCCGGGGACTGTTAAATCTGTCTTGATTAGGGATGATGTTGTTTAAACATAGATCCATACAGGTCTGTAAGTCTTCCTAGTTAGGGAGCTTTGGGGTGCATGGATACAGGTCCCTCCCCTCCCTACTTCTGCTGAGTTCCTTTGTCAGTGGCTCATAGAACTGTCATTGTATGTTAACAGGTCTGATATTTGCTGCTTTTTGATTTATGTTTTACTTTCTCTGCATTTGATCTGGAGCCTCTTTTTTTTAGCCTGGTGGCCCATTTGACCTCAGATCAGCAGTTGCTTCTACTCTGCTGAGCTCCTGAACAGCCAGGGACGTGGTTACAAAACCTGAGATGGTCTAACCAGGTGGTATTTCATCTTGCTTGGCTCTTCCTTCAGTCCACCTTCAACACCACCCCATGCTACTTTACTTATCCTGACTGATGACCATCTCCTCCCTCCTCATTTTTGCTCCATTCATACAGCCACACAGCAAGTAGAAGATAACGGTTGCAGTTTGCACAAACTTACCTGTACTGGAGCTAATCTGGCCACCATGGTGGGGCCAGAAGCAAGTGCCCTGTAAAGAAAAGGCTGCCCAGTTCCTGCCGTACCATCTGGGGCAGAGACCACAGGTACCACACGAAGTGGCCTTCACAGGGGGAGGCCACAGTCTTTTTGGGGCCTTCATCCCCCAATAAATCTATTTTTCTGCTGGGAATCAGGGTAAACCCCTTCCTCTTCTCCACTGCTGGCAGTTGTATTCGTTGCATTCAAACCAGGTATATTTATATGTGCTGTGGTCACAGCTCTCAGCTCTGGTGCAGATACATACTGACCTTTTCCTATACCATCCTCATAATTGGGAGCTTTCTTCCAGAGATCACCTACAGCACCCTACCTCTGCCCTTCTGAATCATCTTCCTTGACATCATGTTTCTTCTATTTCTTCTCAAGTGGCTGAGCTCCTTAACTGTCTTCATGGAAGGACAGAAGGACACAGGGCCTGAACTGAGGCTGGCAACTTAGGCTCAGGAGAGAAACCTTGTTTCTTTAATGTATCTATCTCCTTTAACCGCAGAAGTAACCAATTAATTTTCATCATGAAGCTCAAATGGTTTATCGCTCCATCTCCCTTTTGTGGGATTACCCAGGAGGGGGCTGAGGACCAACGTAATCCTCCCAGATACTCTGTACTTGGCAGCTCCGCGGTGAAAGTAGCAAGTAAGGTGAAAATGCAGTTTTGTTGATAGAATCATGTTGGTGCTGGGCCCTACTCCAGGGCAGCAATGTCATTCAGGGGTTGCATCTATCCACATCCCTGACCAGATATCAGCACAAGTCTGCAGCATCCACTTGTGGCTTTGAGACTGTTATTTCAAGCATGAAGCACAGCAAGTAGAGAGGGGAAGGACTGCCCTCTTCTGATGGCTCAGTATATATCAAGTTGGGATTGTCCTGCCTTTATTTGACCAAGGTGGGTATAAAAAGCACCAAAAACTTGACACTGAAATCACAATGAGTTTAGAAGTCCTAAAGTCCCACCGACTTCTGTTAAACTGGAAAGAGGTGTTACTCAGACACCTCAGGGGAGAGTCTAACCCCACCAGTAAGGGTTTGGTGACATTGCATCTGAGTTTAAGATCTTGAAAGCAGCATACAGCGCTTTTCCGTCTCTCTGTCATCTAATACGGTGTGTATGTGTGCTGCAGGATGAGAATGGACCTCACAGGGAGTGATCAGAGCCAGTGGTGAGACCTGAAAGGAATGAGTGACAGGATGAGTCCCATCAGCCCTCTGCATATGCACACTCAATGACTCTTGCTTCTGCTTTTAAACTGATGGACACCAAGCTCTCAGCCTGGGCTCCCAGACAATTACACTGGTGTCTCAGCCTTGAAACTAATGAGAACAGCGTGCTTTTGTCTCTGTATGGCAGCGACAGACAAAAATAATGGCTAGATCTGCCAAAAAATATCCATTAACCTTCACAGGTCTCCGAATTGTACTGGCTTGAGAGGCCAAAAAGTGAATATTCTGTATTTGTTAGCACAATATAATCACCTCCACCCTGACTTCTTGTAAGGCTAGCGACGGATAGCATCCTAACCAGTGCAAATCAGCTTAGTTTCCTATGAAAGAAGTGAGAAAAGAGACTGCGAGCTGATAAGCAGAGCACCAGCTTGGCACTAAAGAGAAACAGCTTTTGCTTTCAGAGCTACCATTTGCCTGCTAAAGGCAAAGCAATCCATGGGACTCTGCTAAAATGGTGTCACAGCTGCTGACCCACGGTGTTACGTCTATGTCCTGCTTGGACTCCTTTGCATTTTAAAGTCATCTGGCATGTCCTCTCACTGGCCACATATTGCTAGCCGAATCATAACATCTAACTCCTCCTGCAGAAGAAGGTTGATATTAAAAATGTGATCAAGGAGAAGCAATTACATGATGAGGTTTTATATCTCAAATAAACAAGAAAAGCCATAAATCCTCTACATCGATTATGCGTCGTATCACTTCCCAGAATGTGCAGACATCTGGATTTGGAACAGTGTCAGACGTCTTAGTTATGAGATATCTGGATAGAGAGTTACGAGCCAGCTACAAAACCTCTGCTATAAAGCAAGCTTTGGCACTTATTCAGAAGCTCTTCTGTAGTTTAAATTACAGAGAACCTAACTCCATCAAGATTTCATCAGCACTGCTGTGAATGGGAGTCTCTGATTCTTGACAGCTTCCACAAACAAGATTTTTCCGAGAGCGAGGGAACTCGAGTCTCTTGAAAATACAGACCTATTTAGATAGCAAGGTTATCTCCAGTTTAGGCTTATTTTCCTCAATCCGAGGATCAGGTGGGCTGAGGCTGAATGAAGCCACTTGCCAAAAGGTACTTGAGGATAAAAGATGGTGTGACATGGAGCTGCAGAAGCCACGGATCTTACCTCTGCTCTGAGCCGGCTGGCCAGAGGTCTAAAGGCAGCGTGCTGCAAGAAGAAAGCCATCAGGCAGCCATCACAGAAAGCTCTTAGGAACAATTTACCCTCAGTACATCTATGCTGCTTTTTCCCAACCACCTTTCTCCCCTTCATGTGCTTGGAAATGCCTTCCAGAAGGGTTTGCTCCCTTTTCTTTGCAGGACCTGAGCTTAGGCTGCGTGATCCACAGGCTCGAGCAATCCCTTCTGTCCTGAGGAGGGTTTGGGGGTCCCTTTGCACCCCCGCTGTTATTTAATGGCCTCATTTAATGCGCTCCTGGGGCTGCTCCTGCGCTGCTCTGGGACTCAGTTGAAGACAAAATGTGCTGGCAGTCCCTAATCAGGGAACTGCCACCAGAAGCTGTTAGACGCTGCCAGAAGCAAAAGCCTCCAGATGCCAACCCTCACCGCAGCCGTCCCCAGGGATAGCGCGCGGCCAGGCCTGGAAGCAGGCACGTGGGACTGCGGTCAGTGTGTATTTTCTGCATGATTGAGCCCAGGAGATTCAGTTAATTCCTCTCCCTCAGTCACAGTCGTTCCCCACAGCTCCTGTAGACTGCAAACTGCAGCCACTGGAGAATACTCACAGGGACAGCAGCTATACAGGTTGCTTTTTGGGTATTTTCCTTTCCAGCACTGCATACAAAGGCCTGAACAACAAGCCATTGTATTTTTTCAACTGCTGATAAACGCGTGTGAATGTGAGCTGAATGTTATCCCTGTCCCAAATACCTGGGGGGGTGCAGAGTTCACGGGCAAACTGGTGGCAGCACCAGGTTACTGTTCAGAAAGATTTGGATGTCTTACTTTGAGTTCCCCCAATAGATCACATGCTTCTCTCAATGAGTGAAAAAGCAGTCTCCAATATAATTTTTAAAATATTGCTACAAAGCATGAGCCTCTTGGGTTTTAAAAGCCACGTAATTTAGCAGAGTTTTTAAAAGCCACCTAATTTAACAGGTACACCTATCAGTTCAGTCCCACATGGGAAGGTTTCCTCCCTTCTGCCTTCTCTGTCAGAGGGTGCAGTGACTGTACTGTCAAAGCTGAAGATGGGCATTTATATTTTTTAGACACATGGATACAATCCCGGTGGCCTCAGTGCCTGCACAGTGTGGGCTCAGGTCACCAGAAACAGCATAATCATAGAATCATGGAATGGTTTGGGTTGGAAGGGACCTTAAAGATCATCTAGTTCCACCCCCCTTGCAATGGGCACGGACACCTTCCACTAGACCAGGTTGTTCCAAGCCTCATCCAACCTGGCCTTAAACACGGCCAGAGAGGGGGCATCCACAGCTTCTCTGGGCGACCTGTGCCAGTGTCTCACCACCCTCACAGGAAAGAATACCCTCCTAATATAACCTAATAACCCTGGACTTCAGTAGGGCCAACTTTGGCCTTTTCAAGCAATTGCTAGGGGAAATCCCATGGACAGGGTACTAGAAGGTAAGGGGGCCCAAAATAGTTGGTTAGCATTCAAGGACTGCTTCTTCCGAGCTCAAGATCAGAGCATCCCAACAGGTAGGAAGTCAAGGAAGGGTACCAGGAGACCTGCCTGGTTAAACAGGGAACTGCTGGGCAAACTCAAGTGGAAGAAGAGAGTGTACAGATCATGGAAGGAGGGGCTGGCCATTTGGGAGGAATATAAGTCTGTTGTCAGAGGATGTAGGGAGGCAACTAGGAAAGCTAAGGCCTCCTTGGAATTAAACCTTGCAAGAGAGGTCAAGGACAACAGAAAGGGCTTCTTCAAATACATTGCAGGTAAAACCAACACTAGAGGCAATGTAGGCCCACTGATGAATGAGGTGGGGGCCCTGGAGACAGAGGATAAAAAGAAGGCGGAGTTACTGAATGCCGCCTTTGCCTCTGTCTATACTGCTGGAGGCTGTCCTGAGGAGCCCCGGACCCCTGAGGCCCCAGAGGAAGTCAGGATAGAGGAGGAATCTGCCTTGGTTGATGAGGGCTGGGTCAGGGACCAATTAAGCAATCTGGACATCCATAAATCCATGGGTCCTGATGGGATGCACCCGCGGGTGCTGAGGGAGCTGGCGGAAGTCATTGCTAGGCCACTCTCCATCATCTTTGCTAAGTCGTGGGCAACGGGAGAGGTGCCTGAGGACTGGAGGAAAGCGAATGTCACTCCAGTCTTCAAAAAGGGCAAGAAGGAGGACCCGGGTAACTATAGACCGGTCAGCCTCACCTCCATCCCTGGAAAGGTAATGGAACAACTTGTCCTTGGTGCTGTCTCTAGGCACATCAAGGATAGGAGGATCATTAGGGGCAGTCAACATGGCTTCACCAAGGGGAAGTCATGCTTAACCAACTTGATAGCCTTTTATGAGGACATAACCCAGTGGATAGATGATGGTAAAGCTGTGGATGTGGTCTATCTCGATTTCAGTAAAGCGTTTGACACGGTCTCCCACAGCATCCTCGCAGCTAAACTGAGGAAGTGTGGTCTGGATGATCGGGTAGTGAGGTGGATTGTGAACTGGCTGAAGGAAAGAAGCCAGAGAGTGGTGGTCAATGGGACAGAGTCCAGTTGGAGGCCTGTGTCTAGCAGAGTCCCTCAAGGGTCGGTACTGGGACCAGCACTATTCAATATATTCATTAATGACTTGGATGAGGGAATAGAGTGCACTGTCAGCAAGTTTGCTGATGACACAAAACTGGGAGGAGTGGCTGACACACTGGAAGGCTGTGCTGCCATTCAGAGAGACCTAGACAGGCTGGAGAGTTGGGCGGGGAGAAATTTAATGAAATATAACAAGGGCAAGTGTAGAGTCCTGCATCTGGGCAAGAACAACCCCATGTACCAGTACAAGTTGGGGGCAGACCTGTTGGAGACCAGCGTAGGGGAAAGGGACCTGGGGGTCCTAGTGGACAGCAGGATGACCATGAGCCAGCAGTGTGCCCTTGTGGCCAAGAAGGCCAATGGCATCCTGGGGTGTATTAGAAGGGGTGTGGTTAGCAGGTCAAGAGAGGTTCTCCTCCCCCTCTACTCTGCCCTGGTGAGGCCGCATCTGGAATATTGTGTGCAGTTCTGGGCCCCTCAGTTCAAGAAGGACAGGGAACTGCTAGAGAGAGTCCAGCGCAGAGCCACAAAGATGATTAAGGGAGTGGAACATCTCTCCCCGTTCTGGAGGGGGGAAGGGTTAACAGAGAGTGTCTGCCACCAGTTTAATAGCCGGCCCAGCTTTAAACTGTGACAGATTTATTGGCACCCAACATGGGGCACGAGAGAAGCTCCAACAGGTTGCTCTGATAAGTCAAATCCCAGCTCCGGCAGGAGGAAACCCAGAGAGCTCAGCTGGGGGAGTATCAGATTTCTTCCTTTGAGATTTACGAGGGGTTGGAAATTAAAACAGATAGCTAAGATGGTAATGTTGCTTTTGAACACTGTGTTATCTTGTCTCTTTATAGAGTTTCTTTCACAGTTGAGTATTGCAATGCTGCCTTACCTGCCGTGGGCACTGTGCTATTGCTTGCTTCTTAATGTTTACATGCGGTTTAGCAGTGGGCGCTGGTTGAAATGCATCATTTTGGTATGGGGTCTGATACTGATTTATGCCGTGATAAACTGGGCTGTTACTATTCCGATCTCTTATCTCTATGACATAATGATCGGCAACTTTAATCGCAAATCGGTAGCAGCAACTTCATCTGCGCACTCCGGGCGTCCTTTAGCTGATTTTGTTAGTGATTACATTTTCAGTTTTACTTCAGGAAATAGTACCTTCCCCTTTTCTGCCAAGCTGATTCCACTAGATTCTGAGAAATTTGGATGGGACTATCTAAATAGCATGTTTTTATTATCGGTTGACCTGAATGGGTTTCAGGTGTGGTATAAGGTTAAATATCAGTGCAGGTGCAGGTGTTATGCATCCACCTCAGCTCCTACAGCACGTGCTGCCGCTACAGCCACTAAGTCCACTCAAACCCCGGCAGCCTATGCCGCAGCTGCTGCATGCCTCAAGATGGCCACTGCAGCTACTCAGACTACACCCAACATGGCCACTGCAGCTACTCAGACCCTAGCGAGTCTCAGCACTCCCAAGACAGCCACTGCATCTACTCAAACCCCAGCATCTACCCGATCTGTGCCGGTACCAATCACCCCTGTAACCAGGAAGAAATACCAAAAGAAATCAGCTCGTGAAGAAAAGGATGATGACTCAGAGCCTTCTAAGGCAGAGCCATCACCTGACACAGGTGAGGGCCCTTCTCAGGCAGAGTCAGGGCCCAATGCAGATGAGGGTATCCTTGAGTGTCTTTTTAAAGCAGATCCATCATACAAGAAAGGTCCTTCTAAAGCAGAACTATCACAGGAGGAGGACTCGGACGT
Organism: Nyctibius grandis; assembly: GCF_013368605.1. Lineage (NCBI taxonomy): Eukaryota > Metazoa > Chordata > Aves > Nyctibiiformes > Nyctibiidae > Nyctibius > Nyctibius grandis. The sequence continues at coordinate 23,633,701 of NC_090694.1, forward strand.
AGAGGTAACCTACCACTCCTTATCCCTGAAGGACCTGCGAAATATAAGGAAAGACTTCAGCCATCATAAAGGTGAGCCAATTATTATCTAGTTGCTCCGATGCTGGGATAATGGGGCAGATAGCATGCAATTAGATGGCAGAGAAGCCAGACAGTTGGGATCCCTGTCCAGAGACGGTGGTATTGATAAGGCACTCGCAAGAAGGTCAAACACTATCAGTCTCTGGAGGCGACTCTTGTCAGCTGTAAAGAGCAGGTATAAAGATGATGTTATGAGCCACCTAAGCAAATGGACCACTATAGAAAAAGGTATTAACTACCTTAGAGAACTGGCTGTGCAAGAGATCATTTATAGATACCCACGGGAAATTGTAGATCCTGTAAATCCTGATGAAGTGGAATGCAACCGATCCATGTTCCGGAAGGTTGTGAAGAGTGCTCCACCGACACATACCCATACGTTGTCAATATTGGACTGGGGAGAAGATGATATGGCACAATCTACTATGGGTAAAATGGCTAACTGTATGCGACAATATGAAGATAGTATTTCTTCCCCACTGCAGGCCCGTGTCTCAGCTGTGGAAAAACTAAGGAAAAGAAGGACTCATTTAAACAACTGTCAGACAAACTGTCCAGGACTGAGAATAAACTTGACTCTCTACCTACACAGGCCCACGTTGCAGCCGTTAGGAGAAAACGCTCTCCTGCAGGACCGGTTCAAAGGAAATGGAACACGTCACGAGGTATCCTGTGGTTTACCCTGCATGATTATGGGGAGGACATGAGCAGATGGCATGGACAACCTACCAGTACCCTACAGGCACGAATACATGAGTTGCAAGCTAAAAGAAATACCAGAGAAAATTTTCCTAGGAGGATGGCTGCTCCAGTTACCAGTGAGCAGGACTCCAGTCAGGGTAGATGGGCCTCAGATCCCTATTTCCCAAATGTGAATAAGGGAAATGAAGGTCCAATCCCCATAAGCAGCACGAACCCATACCTTAAAATTCCTGAAGTCCCTGTGAGCAGCACGAATCCATTCGTTAATTAGGGGGGCTCTGCCTCCAGCCACATGAATGAGAGGGACAACCGAGTTCATTGGACTGTGTGGATTCGATGGCCTGGCACATTAAAACCACAAAGGTATCGAGCCCTGGTAGACACTGGTGCACAGTGCACCCTAATGCCATCGAATCATAAAGGGACAGAATCTATCAGTATTTCGGGAGTAACAGGGGGATCTCAAGAGTTCTGTATTGGAGGCCGAAGTGAGCCTGACAAAAAATGAATGGAAAAAGCACCCCATTGTGACTGGCCCAGATGCTCCATGCATCCTTGGCATGGACTACCTCAAGAAATAGTATTTTAAGGACCCAAAAGGGTATAGATGGGCCTTTGGTATAGCAGCTGTAGAGACTGAGGACATTCAACAGCTGTCTACCTTGCCTGGCCTCTCAGAGGATCCTTCTGTTGTGGGGTTGCTAAAGGTTGAAGAACAACAGCTGCCAATTGCTACTACCATGGTGCACCGACAACAATATCACACCAATCAAGACTCCCTGATCCCCATTCATAAACTGATTAGACAATTGGAAAATCAAGGAGTGATTAGCAAGACTCGCTCACCCTTTAATAGTCCTATATGGCCAGTGCAAAAGTCTGATGGAGAATGGAGATTAACTGTGGACTATCGTGGCCTAAATGAAGTTACGCCACCATTGAGTGCTGCCATGCCAGACATGCTAGAACTTCACTACGAATTGGAGTCAAAAGCAGCCAAGTGGTATGCCACCATAGACATTGCTAATGCATTTTTCTCTATTCCTTTGGCACCAAAGTGCAGGCCACAGTTTGCTTTTACCTGAAGAGGTATCCAGTGCACCTGGAATCGACTGCCCCAGGGGTGGAAACACAGTCCTACTATTTGCCATGGACTGATCCAGACTGCACTGGAAAAGGGTGAAGCTCCAGAACATTTGCAATACATGGATGACATCATTGTGTGGGGTGATACAGCAGCAGAAGTTTTTGACAAAGGGGAGAAAATCATCCAAATTCTTCTGAAAGCTGGTTTTGCCATTGTCTTCATTTAGCCCACACCCAGGGCTAAACAAGGGCAGTTTTTCTCTCACCCCATGTCCCTTCCCCAAATGACAAAGGAAATTGGGAAAAAGAGAGGGAGACTCGTGGGACAAAGTTAACCAGATTTAATGAAATGAAGAAAATCAATATAAATGACAACACAAAACAGACAGAAATATACTCATCCACAAATCACTGGCAAGTTGCTCCAGCAATCACAACAACAGACAGGGAGAAAGAAGGAAAGGCAAAGAGAGCAAGAAAAGCCCACACCTCTTCCCAGCAAACCCTCTCTTTTATAGTGAGCTTGATGTCAATGATATAGAATACACCTATGGGCCAGCCTGGATCAGCTGCCCTGGATTTAACTGCTGAGGGCCTTGATCACCATGGCTGGCCACAAACTGAAACCAAATCCCAGTGAAGCCAGGACAGGATTCCACCCCTTATTCTATATCAGTTACATCAAGTCACTACTGTTTTCCCCATCCCTCAACATAAATACACAGACACTCTCTCCATTTCATTGAATCAATTCAGTCCAAATCCGTGGGTTCCATTTCTCATAGTATTTCTCAGGGCAAGAAAACACATTGGTACGGGATCCACTCAGTTAGGAGCTCAGGACCAGGCCTCCATATGGTGTTACGGACTGCTGAAGTTGGGCACAGCAGGATGGTGTATTGCATCTTGATCTTGCAGTGCATGTATCTGCTGCAGCCCATGTTCAGGGTCTGGGGTGATTCTTACTATAAGAAATGACACTTCACACCATACAGTTATTGACTATTCTCGCCCAGAATTAAATCTCCTTGGGTTATACATTTTACACATTTTACTTCCCCATCCTCCTGCATCATCTGCCACGTGCACCCAGGTCCTTGAGCAAAAGGAATTCCATGCATAGGTTTGCCTTTGCTCAAGGCAGGAGTAATCCAAACTGTCTTTCCCAACATATTTCTTGCATGAACCACAGGGACTTTATCCCCCTCTACAGTGCGCAACAGCTCGGATTGAGCAGGACCAGCCCGGTTGATAGATCCCCTGGTATTAACTTACCAGGTGGCCTTTGCTAAGTGTTCATCCCAATTTTTGAAAGTCCCATCACCCATTGCTTTCAGTGTTGTATTCAACAGTCCATTACATCGTTCCACTTTCCCAGCAGCTGGTGCATGGTAGGGGATGGGATATATCCATTCAATACCATGCTCTTTAGCCCAGGTGTCTATGAGGCTATTTCAGAAATGAGTCCCATTGTCTAACTCGATTCTTTCTGGAGTGCCATGTCACCACAAAATCTGCTTCTCAAGGCCCACAGTAGTGTTACAGGCAGTGGCATAAGGCACGGGGTATGTTTCCAACCAGCCGGTACTTGCTTCCATCATCGTGAGCACGTAGCGCTTGCCTTGGCAGGTTCGTGGAAGCGAGATGTAATCAATCTGCCAGGCCTCTCCATACTTATATTTCAGCCATTGTCCTCCATACCACAGGGGTTTCAGCTGTTTGGCTTGTTTAATTGCAGCGCATGTTTCACATTCGTGGATGACCTTTGCGATGGTGTCCATGGTCAAATCCACCCCTCGGTCACAGGCCCATCTATATGTAGCATCTCTGCCTTGATGGCCTGATGTATTATGGGCCCACCGAGCTAAAAATAGTTCACCTTTATGCTGCCAGTCCAGATCTACTTGGGACACTTTCATCTTAGCAGCTTGATCCACCTGCTGGTTGTTTTGCTGTTCCTCAGTGGCTCTGCTCTTTGGTACATGAGCATCTACATGACGTACCTTCACAACCAGCTTCTCTCATCGGGTAGCAATATCCTGCCATAATTCAGCTGCCCAGATGGGTTTGCCTCTGCGCTGCCAGTTGTTTTCCACACAGCAGCTTTCCACTTTCACTGCTTGCCTACAATACGACAAGGTCCATCAGTGAACAAGGCATGATGCTTCTCATTCTCTGATAGTCTATTGTATGGTGGGGCTTCTTCAGCACACATGACCTCCTCCTCTGGCACCATTCCAAAAATATTTCCTTTCAGGCCAGTCCATGATTACTTCCAGAATTCCTGGGAGATTAAGGTTCCCTATTCGGGCCTGCTGAGTAATCAATGCAACCCACTTACTCCATGTAGCATCAGTTGCATGATGGGTAGAGGGGGGTCTGTCCTTTAAACATCCAGTTCAACACTGGCAATCTGGGTGTCAGGAAGAGATGTGCCTCAGTGCCAATTACTCCTGAGGCAGCTCAAACTCCTTCATAGGCTGCCAGTATCTCTTTTTCTGTTGGAGTATAACAGTCCTCTGATCCTCTGTATCCCTGACTCCAAAACCCCAGGGGTCGACCTCGAGTCTCCCCTGGTGCCTTTTGCCAGAGGCTCCAGGTAGGACAATTCTCTCCAGCTGCAGTATAGAGGACATGCTTTACTTCTGGTCCCATCCAGACTGGTCCAGGGGCCACTGCATGGACTATCTCTTGTTTGATTTGCTCAAAAGCCTGTTGTTGCTCAGGGCCCCATTTAAAGTCATTCTTCTTCCAAGTTACTTCATAGAGAGGGCTCACAATCTGACTGTAATGGGGAATGTGCATCCTCCAGAAGCCTACTATGCCTAGGAAAGCCTGTGTCTCCTTTTTGTTAGTTGGCGGAGACATGGCTGTTATTTTGTTGATCACATCCTTTGGGATCTGACAGCAGCCATCTTGCCACTTGATCCCTAAAAACTGGATCTCTTTTGCAGGTCCCTTGACCTTTCCGCGTTTGATGGCAAAACCAGCCTCTAGAAGGATTCAAATTACTTTTTCCCCCCCTTTTCAAACACTTCTCCTGCTGTATCACCCCATACAATGATGTCATCAATGTATTGCAGGTGTTTTGGAGCTCCACCCTTCTCCAGTGCAGTCTGGACCAGTCCATGGCAAATGGTGGGGCTATGTTTCCACCCCTGGGGCAGTCAATTCCACATGTACTGGATGCCCCTCCAGGTGAAGGCAAACTGTTGCCTACACTCCACTGCCAAAGGGATGGAGAAAAACACATTTGCAGTGTCAGTCATGGCATAGCACTTGGCTGCCTTTGACTCCAGCTCATAATGGAGTTCTAACATGTCTGGTATGGCAGCACTCAGGGGTGGTGTTACTTCGTTCAGGCCACAGAATCACACAGAATCAATCAGGTTGGAAGAGACCTCAGGGATCATCGAGTCCAACTGTTGCCCTGACACCACCCTGTCAACTAGACCATGGCACTAAGTGCCATGTCCAGTCTTTTCTTAAACACATCCAGAGATGGTGACTCCACCACCTCCCTGGGCAGCCCATTCCAATGTCTAATAACTCTTTCTGAAAAGAAATGCTTCCTAATGTCCAACCTGAACCTCCCCTGGCGAAGCTTGAGGCTATGTCCTCTTGTCCTATCGCTAGTTGCCTGGGAGAAGAGGCCGACTCCCACTCCACTACAACCTCCCTTCAGGTAGTTGTAGACTGCAATAAGGTCACCTCTGAACCTCCTCTTCTCCAGGCTAAACAACCCCAGCTCCCTCAGCCGTTCCTCATAGGTCAGACCCTCCAGACCCTTCACCAGCTTGGTCGCCCTCCTCTGGACTCGCTCCAACACCTCAACATCTTTCTTGAAGTGCGGGGCCCAGAACTGAACACAGTATTCAAGATGCGGCCTCACCAGTGCCGAGTAGAGAGGGACGATCACTTCCCTAGACCGGCTAGCTACACTGTTCCTAATAGAGGCCAGGATGCCATTGGCCTTCTTGGCCACCTGGGCACACTGCTGGCTCATGTTTAGCCAGCTGTCGATCAGCACCCCCAGGTCTCTTTCCACCAGGCCGCTTTCTAACCACTCTTCCCCCAGCCTGTAGAGCTGCATGGGGTTGTTGTGGCCAAAGTGTAAGACCCGGCACTTGTTCTTGTTGAACCTCATGCCGTTGGTCTCGGCCCATCTATCTAACCTGTCCAAATCCCTCTGTAGGGCCTTCCTACCCTCCAGCAGATCGACACTCCCACCCAGCTTGGTGTCATCTGCAACTTTGCTGAGGGTGCACTCAATCCCTACGTCTAGATCATCTATAAAGATATTGAACAGCACCGGCCCCGATAGTCCACAGGTAGTCTCCATTCCCCATTGGACTTTCACACTGGCCATATGGGACTGTTGAAGGGGGAGCACGTTTTGCTGATCACATCTTGGCTCTCCAGTTGACAGATCAGCTCGTGGATGGGGATCAGGGAGTCTCTGTTAGTACGATACTGCCGTCGGTGGACCGTTCTAGTAGCAATAGGCACCTTTTGCTCCTCAACCCTCAGCAGCCCCACAATAGAAGTGTCCTCTGATAGACCGGGCAGGGTAGACAGCTGTCTCATTTCTTCCATGTCCACAGCCACCACACCAAATGCCCACCGGTATCCCCTCGGGTCCTTGAAATACCCTCTTCTCAGGTAATCTATACCAAGAATGCATGGGGCATCTGGGCCAGTCACAATAGGGTGCCTCTTCCACTCAGTCCCAGTCAGACTCACTTCAGCTTCCAGTACAGTCAGCTCTTGGGAGTCCCCTGTCATACCAGAGATAGAAATCGATTTGGTCCCTTTATAGTTTGACGGCATTAGGGTGCATTATGCACCAGTGTCCACTAAAGCCCTATACTGCTTTATCTCTGATGTGCCAGGCCATCGAACCCACAGTCGAAAACACACGGCTGTCCCTATCCTCCACCTGGCTGGAGGCAGGGCCCCTCTAATCCTGAACATTGTGTTCGTTATCGGCATCCCTGTTCGAGTGGCTCACGTAGATTTGATCCCCATTATTCACATCTGGTAAATAGGGATCCGAAGACCATCTACGCTCTCTGGAGAGCTTCCCATTGGAAATTGGAGCAACAAATCTCCTGGAAGAAGCCCCATTCCTAATCGTTTCACCTTGTAACTCATGTATGTGTTTCTGCAAAGCCGAGGTAGGTTTTCCATCCCATTTCCTCATGTCTTCTCCATGGTCGCGCAGGAAAAACCACAGGGCGCCTCGTGATGTGTACCATCTCTCCTGAGCAGGTCTTGCAGGGGAAGGGTGTCTCCTGATGGCTGAGACATTCTTTGGTGCAGGTGGGGAGCGGGGTCTGTCCTCCATCTGGGACAATTTGTCCAACACCTTACCGAGCAGCTCTGTGGATTTGTCAGACGGTTTTTCCACAGCGGAGACACTGGCCCATGTGGAGGAAACGAGACTGTCTGCATATTGCCGCATCTGATTATCTATGTCACCCACTGGTGGTGCATCAGCATCCACCCAGTTAAATAACGCTAATGAGTTGCCATATGATGGTGGCACGGTCTGTACCCACTTGCACCACATGGGTCCGGTAACCTTGAGTGCATCTGGATCTAGTGGTGTCTCTGGGTCCTCTAGGTCAGCAAAAATCAGCTCCCACACAGCTATTTCCCTGAGGTTCTTAACACCTCTCTCAATGGTTGTCCACTTGCCTGGGGGGTATACGACATGATCCCTAAAGGGATACCTGTTCCTTACACTTCATAGGAGTCGCCACCAGAGAGTGAGGGGCTCTGCACCACTTGCAAGACCCCTATCAATACCTGCTTCTCTAGCCATTGGTCCCAGCTGCTTGGCTTCACTATCATCTAACTTGAGACCATCAGCTCCATTATCCCAGCAGTGGAGCAGCCAAGTAACAAGCTGCTCACCTTTATGATGGCTGTAATCTCTACGTATGTCCCACAGCTCACTCAGGGATAGTGATCGAGTAGTCACCTCTGGCTCGGCCTCCTGTGATGTCCCTGGTTGGCCATCACGACTTGCCCTTTTCGTGGTTTTCATCTTCTGTACAGGGGTGACCAATACTGGCACTGGTTGAGTCCCTAGGTTAGCTGCATCACCCATCACTGGGGGCTGATGAGCTGCAGCCCTGGTTGCCAAGGTCTGGGTCATCGCAGCAAGTGCTTCCTGTAGTTGGGTAATCGCAGTGCCCAGTGCAGAGATCTGAATAGCCAGGGTGTCTGCTGTAGGGACTGGCAGGGTCCAAGTATCTGCAATTCCAGTTGTGGGGACCAGGGCAGCTGCAGTGATTGCAGCAGCTGTGCCATATCTGCCCTTATACCAATGCTGAAGCGAGAGCAAGAACGGCAAAACATTCAAAAGGCCTGACAACATGACCATGGTGGTCAAAACATCCCACGGGTATTCTAAATTTCCAAAAGCCAGTGAGATCTGCTTCAAAGGAAAGAGAACATACAGGTCACTCATTCCCATTCTGTAGAAATCAGAAATGGGCACAGTTCCAAATAAATTTATAATACCATAAACCAATGCCAAACCACATAACAGAGTGATACCTCTAAGTCCATGCCCAGAAGTGACAAACCACACAAAAACAGTAACAAACAATAGCCAAACCACACACTTGATTAGCCATCCCAAAAGCAACTGTAAAACCACACACCAGAGAATGCCACCCAGTGGCCCTGCTATTGACACCAACACAACGAAGACTCATACCAAAAAAGGTCAAATCTGTGAAAACTTGAACTCTCAAAGGCTCTTAAACCAAAAGTCTATGGTTCTCCCAGGTGATCTATTTACATTGGGCACCAAATAAACTGTCTTCATTTAGCCCACACCCAGGGCTAAACAACAGCAGTTTTTCTCTCACCCCATGTCCCTTCCCCAAATGAGAAAGGGAATTGGGAAAAAGATAGGGAAACTCATAGGATGAAGTTAACCAGATTTAATGAAATGAAGAAAATCAATATAAATGACAACAGAAACCAGACAAAAAAATATACTCATCCACAAATCACTGGCAAGTTGCTCCAGCAATCATAACAAGAAATGAGAAGAACAGAAGAGAGGCAAAGAAAACAGAAAAACCCTCCCACTCTTATTAGCAAACCCTCTCTTTTATAGTGAGCTTGATGTCAATGATATAGAATACACCTGTGGGCCAGCCAGGGTCAGCTGCCCTGGATTTAACTGCTGAGGGCCTTGATCACCATGGCTGGCCACAAACTGAAACCAAATCCCAGGGAAACCAGGAGAGTCATAAAAAGCGGCAAGGTCAAGGGACCTGCCCGGGAGATCCAGTTTTTAGGGATTAAATGGCAAGATGGACGTCTTCAGATCCCGATAGAGGTGATCAACAAAATAACAGCCATGTCCCCACCAACTAACAAAAAGGAAACACAAGCCTTCTTAGGCGTTGTGGGTTTCTGGAGAATGCATATTCCAGATTACAGCCAGATTGTACGCCCTCTTTATCAAGTGACCAAAAAGAAAAATAATTTTCAGGGGGGCCCTGAACAACGACAGGCTTTTGAACAGATTAAACAAGAGATTGTGCATGCAGTAGCCCTTGGACCAGTCCGTACGGGACAAGATGTTAAAAATGTGCTCTACACTGCAGCTGGGGACAATGGTCCTACCTGGAGCCTCTGGCAGAAAGTACCAGGGGAGACTCGAGGTCGACCCCTAGGATTTTGGAGTCGAGGATAGAAGGGCTCCGAGGCCAATTACACTCCAACTGAAAAAGAGATACTGGCAGCATATGAGATACTGGCAGCATTGAGCTGACAGCGGCGGCAGCAGTGACAGCGGCAACAGCGGCGGCAGCGACTTGAGGTTAGTGCGGGGGCGAGGGCGACATCGGGCTGTAACTGGGCGGGTTTCGTACTCTGGGCCCCCCCCCGAGGCCCCCCTGAGCAGCAGCCCCAAGCTGCTTCCCCCCCGACCCCGGACCCGGAGGTTCCCGGCAACGAATCAGGAGAAGAAGGGGCGTAGCCGGAGGCACCGCGGGCGATTTAAACGCGGTGAAACCGGAACAAAGAGCTGACAGCGGCGGCAACAGCAGCGACAGCGGCGGCAGCGACTTGAGGTTAGTGCGGGGGCGAGGGCGACATCGGGCTGTAACCAGGCGGTTTTCGTACTCTGGGCCCCCCCCCAAGCAGCAGCCCCGAGCTGCTTCCCCCCGGACCCGAAGGCTCCCAGCAACGAATCAGGAGAGGAGGGGGCATAGCCGGAGGCACCGCAGGCGATTTAAACGCACCACCCCCTGTTGATTGGGTGATAAAAAGCCTTCTGGAGGGCAGGGACTAGTCCTTGTCCAGAGGGGAGAGGGAGACTCAGCTGTGACTGTATGAGTCAGCAGTGACTGGGTGTGTCCCAGGGCAGGAGAGGCCACAGCCGTTTGCAGCTCGTTGGGGAGGGTGCTGACTCCCTCCCAGTGCACAAGGCGAGGAAGGTGCCAAGGAGCTGTGAACCAGGGGTGTCACCAACAGGTATTTCCCAGCTCAGTGAAAGAACAATGGTATCTACCTGGCGGAAGAAGACCAAAATGGATGTGGGAACCCAGACAGAGCTCCCACAGAAGGAGGTGATGGTGCAGGTCACAGGCTGCAGGGAATGCTACAGCGTCTCTGTGGTGTCAGGGGGCTGTGTGCGCTGTGAGCAGGTAGATGATCCACTCGACCGAGCGGCACAGCTGCAAAGCCAGGTTGAAAGGCTTCAAGCCGAAGTAGAAAGGCTTAGGAGCATTAGGGAGGCTGAAATGGAGATAGACTGGTGGAGCCAGGCTCTGCCTTCCCTGCAACAAAAATGGGAGCACCTGCCGGAGAGCTCCCAGGATCGAGGGGCCCCTGTACTCTGCCCCTCTCAGGTGGAAAACAATAACCTAGAGGAGAGGAGTGAGTGGAGGCAAGTCTATGGCCATGGCAAAAGGCGAGTGCCCTCCTTGCCTACCTTGCCTCCCCAGGTGCCTCTGAGCAATAGATATGAAGCCCTATTGGAATACAGCTGGTCCTATGGGGATGTGGTGGAGAGGTAACCTATATCAGAGGTCCCACCACAGTCAGAAAAACCTGACAGGCGTATAGCTACCTCCTCCACAAGGAAGAAGAGAAGAGTTTTAGTGGTTGGAGACTCGCTCCTAAAGGGATCTGTGGGCCCAATATGCAGAGCTGACCCCCATCACAGGGAGGCCTGCAGCCTGCCTGGAGCCCGAATCAGGGATATCACCAGGAAACTCCCCAACCTGGTGAAGGCCACAGACTACTACCCCCTGCTGATCTTCCAGACAGGTGGGGAAGAAGCTGCATCCCGTAGTCTGAGGGGGATGAAGAAAGACTACAAGGCCCTAGGACGGTTGGTGAAAGAGTCTGGGGCACAAGTTGTTTTCTCCTCCCTCCTTCCATTTTCAGGTGATGACGTGGGATGGAATAGTAGGATTCTCTCTATTAATGCCTGGCTACGAGACTGGTGCTACAGGCAGGGCTTTGGGTTCTTTGATAATGGCTGGTTTTATAAGACACCAGGCGTGACCGTAATACATGGGAAAGGTTTATGTCGTAGGGGCAAAAGGGTTCTGGGACAGGAATTAGCAGGGCTCATTCGGAGAGCTTTAAGCTAGATTCGAAGGGGGATGGGGTAGTAGCTGGGCTTGCACCACTGGGGCAACGCTCTAGTGTTGAGGTAGACCAGGAGGCCTCCCACCCCCCTGGGGTGAAATCGGTGTGCTCAGCTCGCTCTCTGAAATGCCTGTACACCAATGCGCGCAGCATGGGGAATAAACAGGAGGAGTTAGAAATCCGTGTTCGGTCGGGAGGCTATGATTTAGTGGCAATCACAGAGACTTGGTGGGACGCCCCACATGACTGGAATGTGGTCATGGATGGCTATGTCCTGTTCAGGAAAGACAGGCCACTAAGGAGAGGTGATGGAGTTGCTCTTTATGTGAGTGAGCAGCTAGAATGTATTGAGTTCTGTCCAGGGGCGGATCAGGAGGGAGTTGAGAGTTTGTGGGTGCGAATTAAGGGGCAGGCTGGCAGGGATGATACTGTTGTGGGTGTCTATTACAGGCCACCAGATCAGGATGAGGAGGGTGATGAGGCCTTCTACAGGCAGCTGAGAGCAGTCTCTCAATTACAGGGCCTGGTTGTCATGGGGGATTTCAACTACCCTGATATTTGCTGGGAGGCCTACTCAGCCAGCCATCCTCAGTCCAGGAGGTTCCTCCAGTGCATTGATGATAACTTTCTGATGCAAATGGTGGATGAGCTAACTAGGAGAGGAGCGCTGCTGGATCTTATCCTCACTAACAAGGAGGGTCTGGTTGAAGCGGTGAAGGTTGAGGGCAGCCTTGGTTGTAGCGACCATGAGATGGTAGAGTTCAGGATCTCATGTGGCAGGACCAGAATAGCTAGCAGAATCACAACCCTGGACTTCAGGAGGGCCAACTTTGGCCTTTTCAAGCAATTGCTAGGGGAAATCCCATGGGACAGGGTACTAGAAGGTAAGGGGGCCCAAGATAGTTGGTTAGCATTCAAGGACTGCTTCTTCCGAGCTCAAGATCAAAGCATCCCAGCAGGTAGGAAGTCAAGGAAGGGTACGAGGAGACCTGCATGGTTAAACAGGGAACTGCTGGGCAAACTCAAGTGGAAGAAGAGGGTGTACAGATCATGGAAGGAGGGGCTGGCCACTTGGGAGGAATATAAGTCTGTTGTCAGAGGATGTAGGGAGGCAACTAGGAAAGCTAAGGCCTCCTTGGAATTAAACCTTGCAAGAGAGGTCAAGGACAACAGAAAGGGCTTCTTCAAATACATTGCAGGTAAAGCCAACACTAGAGGCAATGTAGGCCCACTGATGAATGAGGTGGGGGCCCTGGAGACAGAGGATAAAAAGAAGGCGGAGTTACTGAATGCCGCCTTTGCCTCTGTCTATACTGCTGGAGGCTGTCCTGAGGAGCCCCGGACCCCTGAGGCCCCAGAGGAAGTCAGGATAGAGGAGGAATCTGTCTTGGTAGATGAGGGCTGGGTCAGGGACCAATTAAGCAATCTGGACATCCATAAATCCATGGGCCCTGATGGGATGCACCTGCGGGTGCTGAGGGAGCTGGCGGAAGTCATTGCTAGGCCACTCTCCATCATCTTTGCTAAGTCGTGGGCAACGGGAGAGGTGCCTGAGGACTGGAGGAAAGCGAATGTCACTCCAGTCTTCAAAAAGGGCAAGAAGGAGGACCCGGGTAACTATAGACCGGTCAGCCTCACCTCCATCCCTGGAAAGGTAATGGAGCAACTTGTTCTTGGTGCTGTCTCTAGGCACATCAAGGATAGGAGGATCATTAGGGGCAGTCAACATGGCTTCACCAAGGGGAAGTCATGCTTAACCAACTTGATAGCCTTTTATGAGGACATAACCCAGTGGATAGATGATGGTAAAGCTGTGGATGTGGTCTATCTCGATTTCAGTAAAGCGTTTGACACGGTCTCCCACAGCATCCTCGCAGCTAAACTGAGGAAGTGTGGTCTGGATGATCGGGTAGTGAGGTGGATTGTGAACTGGCTGAAGGAAAGAAGCCAGAGAGTGGTGGTCAATGGGACAGAGTCCAGTTGGAGGCCTGTGTCTAGCAGAGTCCCTCAAGGGTCGGTACTGGGACCAGCACTATTCAATATATTCATTAATGACTTGGATGAGGGAATAGAGTGCACTGTCAGCAAGTTTGCTGATGACACAAAACTGGGAGGAGTGGCTGACACACTGGAAGGCTGTGCTGCCATTCAGAGAGACCTAGACAGGCTGGAGAGTTGGGCGGGGAGAAATTTAATGAAATATAACAAGGGCAAGTGTAGAGTCCTGCATCTGGGCAAGAACAACCCCATGTACCAGTACAAGTTGGGGGCAGACCTGTTGGAGACCAGCGTAGGGGAAAGGGACCTGGGGGTCCTAGTGGACAACAGGATGACCATGAGCCAGCAGTGTGCCCTTGTGGCCAAGAAGGCCAATGGCATCCTGGGGTGTATTAGAAGGGGTGTGGTTAGCAGGTCAAGAGAGGTTCTCCTCCCCCTCTACTCTGCCCTGGTGAGGCCGCATCTGGAATATTGTGTGCAGTTCTGGGCCCCTCAGTTCAAGAAGGACAGGGAACTGCTAGAGAGAGTCCAGCGCAGAGCCACGAAGATGATTAAGGGAGTGGAACATCTCCCTTATGAGGAGAGGCTGAGGGAGCTGGGTCTCTTTAGCTTAGAGAAGAGGAGACTGAGGGGTGACCTCATTAATGTTTATAAATATGTAAAGGGCAAGTGTCATGAGGATGGAGCCAGGCTCTTCTCAGTGACATCCCTTGACAGGACAAGGGGCAATGGGTGCAAGCTGGAACACAGGAGGTTCCACTTAAATTTGAGGAAAAACTTCTTTACGGTGAGGGTGACCGAACACTGGAACAGGCTGCCCAGAGAGGTTGTGGAGTCTCCTTCTCTGGAGACATTCAAAACCCGCCTGGATGCGTTCCTGTGTGATATGGTCCAGGCAATCCTGCTCCGGCAGGGGGATTGGACTAGATGATCTTTCGAGGTCCCTTCCAATCCCTAACATTCTGTGATTCTGTGATATGAAGGAGTTAGAGCTGCTTCAGAGGTAATCAGTACTGAAGCACAGCTTCTCCTGGCACCCCGATTACCAGTACTAGGGTGGATGTTCAAGGGTAAGGTTCCCACTACTCATCATGCAACTGATGCTACATGGAGTGAATGGATTGCATTAATTACACAGAGGGCTCGAACAGGAAACCCTAATCGCCCAGGAATCTTAGAAGTGATTATGGACTGGCCAGAAGGCAAAGACTTCGGAATGCCACCAGAAAAGGAGGTGACACTTGCTGAAGAAGCCCCATCATATAATGAACTACCAGAGGATGAGAAGCAGTATGCCCTGTTCACTGATGGATCCTGCTGTCTTGTTGGAAAGCATCGGCAGTGGAAAGCTGCTGTATGGAGTCCTATACGACGAGTCACAGAAGCCACAGAAGGACAAGGTGAATCGAGTCAATTCACAGAGGTAAAAGCCATCCAGCTGGCTTTAGACATTGCTGAACGAGAAAAAGTGGCCAAGGCTGTATCTTTATACTGACTCATGGATGGTGGCAAATGCCTTGTGGGGGTGGTTAAAGCAGTGGAAGCGAAGCAAGTGGCAGCACAGAAGTAAACCTATTTGGGCTGCTGAACTGTGGCAAGATATCGCTGCTCGGCTAGAGAAACTAGTCGTGAAGGTACGTCACGTAGATGCTCACGTACCTAAAAGTCGGACAACTGAGGAACATCGAAACAACCAACAAGCGGATCAGGCTGCTAAAGTGTTCCAAATAGATTTGGACTGGGAACATAAAGGTGAACTATTTTTAGCTCGGTGGGCTCATGACACTTCAGGTCATCAAGGGAGAGATGCAACATACAGATGGGCTCGTGACCGAGGGGTGGACTTAACCATGGACTCTATTGCACAGGTTATCCACGACTGTGAAATGTGCACCGCAATTAAGCAAGCCAAACGGTTACAACCTTTGTGGTATGGGGGGCGGTGGTTGAAATATAAATATGGGGAGGCCTGGCAAATTGACTATATCACACTCCCTCAAACCCGCCAGGGTAAACGTTATGTGCTTACCATGGTGGAGGCGACCACCGGATGGCTGGAAACATACTCTGTGCCCCATGCCACTGCCCAGAACACTATTCTGGGCCTTGAAAAGCAAATCTTGTGGCGACACGGCACACCAGAGAGAATTGAGTCGGACAGTGGGACTCATTTCAAAAACAGTCTCATAGACAACTGGGCCAAAGAGCATGGCATCGAGTGGGTATATCACATCCCCTACCATGCACCAGCCTCTGGGAAAATTGAATGGTATAATGGGCTGTTAAAAACTACCCTAAAAGCAATGGGGGGTGGAACCTTTAAAAACTGGGATAAGCATTTGGCACAAGCTACCTGGCTAGTTAACACCAGGGGATCTATCAACTGAGCTGGCCCTGCTCAGTCAGACCTTTTACATACAGTAGAAGGGGATAAAGTCCCTGTGGTGCATGAAAGGAATCTGCTGGGAAAAACTGTCTGGGTTCTTCCTGCTACGGGCAAAGGTAAACCCATTCGTGGGATTGCTTTTGCTCAGGGACCTGGATGTACTTGGTGGGTGATGCTGCAGGATGGTGAAGTCCGATGTGTCCCTGAAGGTGATCTAATCTTGGGTGAGAATACTTATTTCTGAACTGTATGATGTTAATTGATGCATAATACTAACAGTGTTCATAAGTGTCTTTCAGGTTAAGGCAGTGGTGATGAGACTAGAGCTAGCTGCAAGTGGCGTCCAGTAACCTCCTCGAGACTGACATCTTTAACCTGCACCCCGTGGGCATGAACCGTGACAAAACTCATACCATCTCTCCTGCCCTGAGAGACTGCTAGCCAGATGGAAACCCACAATCCTGAACTAAATGAACTTGATGAACTTTTGTATAGAGATGAATCATAAACTAGTGATATGTATATATTTGAAAATGAAAAGGTAGTGGTGACCTGAGTGTGATGTGAATGGTATGGAATAAGGGGTGGAATGTCCTGGTTTGGCCTAAACCAGGCCAGTTTTCCTTTCAGTGATTTTTACTTTCAGCGATTTTTACTTTCAGCTAAGTCCCTTCTAAGTAACTGCACTTTCTGAAACTAACTGCATGTTTTGCAGACAGCGTCTGCTTCTAGGACTGGTAACGCTCAAAGTTTGTAGTTATCACTGAGGCACCGGTAGGGATGTTATGCAGAAAGGCTCTTGCTGTACTTATTAGAGAAACCAAGGTCACTGCTAAATTCCTCACTGCTTACGAGTGAAGAGCCGAAGGGGGGGTCGCACCTGCAGGGAGGAGCAGACAGAGCAGGTGACCCAAAATTGACCAACGAAGGTATTCCATCCCATACACGTCATTCTCAGTATAAAGCGGGGGGATCACGAGGGTCTCGGGCGGCTTCTGCTGCTTTAGCCTTCGGGCTGCTTGAGCCTTCGGCCCTTTCTTTTCCCTTCTCGCCCTTCTGCTATGGCTGATGTCCAAAGAGGACTCTGTCTGTTTTCCTGCTGCCCCCGATCCCGATCTGTGCATCCCTGAATCCAGTTCGTGTCCGTCACTGGGCCCAGCCTGGAGCCTGCCCTGCAGTGCTGGTGGTGACGTGACCGACATCGGGGGAGCTCAGTCTTGGTTTTGTATATATTTGTATATATTTGATTATTCCAATATTATTATTATACTCTTTTTCATTATTATAGTTTATTAAAACTGTTTTAACTTTCTGTAGAGGGGTTTTTGGAGGAGAACGGTCATGTAATGAGCCAGAAGTATGAGAGTATGGAGTGAGGGCCTAGCTGCGTGACAAGAGTCATGTAGCTAGTGTCAAAAAGCCGACCTTGGAGAGATGAGGAAAAACAGTAGCTGAGCAAACAAGAATTGAGGGAGTAGCCGGTGGGAGTCGAACACGGAGGAGAAGAAACAAGAACTGATGGAGCCAATTAAGGAAGGACCAGTGGCAGAGCAGTGACCAATCAACACATCAAAGAAGAGTATGTTTAGTAATATTAACCAGTAGCAATGCACATGCTTACAGCCAGGGAAAGTACAAAATGTATAAAAGGGACAGCTTATGCTTAATAAAGGGTCTTCACTTTGATTCACATTGGATTGTGTGGAGGTGTGTTTCTTCTCCTCAGATGGTGACCCCGATGAGACATTGATCGACGGCAAGTTCGGGGAATAGCCCAGAAGGAGGTACACCGGCTGGAGTACGGCTCAGCGGGACTGAAGACCAGGGCGGGCCGGAGGACGACTCGCAAGAAAAGAAAAGTACGTTGCAACGGGACACCCAGTGAGGTGAGCAGCCGGGGGAAAAAGGAGATGGGCCAAAATATTTCTAAAGAAGAAAGTGTGATAGTAAGGCTTCTCCGACATATCCTCTCTAAGAGAGGGGTAAAATACGATGAGCATTTGCTCCGGAGACTATTGATGTAAATAATTGGTGTAAATAATTGTAAATTATGGTGTAAAAAGAATAATTTGCCATCTACGACGCAGACCGCTTTCGAAGTTAGTACGTGGCAAAGCGCTGGAACTTCTCTGTTTGAGGCTGCCTCAAGGAGGGACAAGATCGCCACTGTGTCGTTTGATGACGTGGAGATTAGCTATAGACTCACTGGAGCAATTGAAGGCGGACAGGCAAAGGTGGCGGCTGAGGCGGCTACAGCTCCTTTCACAGTGACTTCACCCTCCGCGCCGCTAGACTTTCCCCCCCCCCCCCCCCCCCCCCCCCCACCGCCCTCCGTGTCGCCAGAGCCCCCCCCCCCCCGCCCAGGGAACAGCAGTGGAACATTGATCCTTCTACCGTCCTGTTACCTGAATCTGAGACTGAGCCACCCTTAATAGACCTTTCTGAAGAGGTGGAAGCGGGACATAATTGCTGCAGAGCCCGAGGGTCGGGAAAGTCAGGCGGTAGCGAGGAGGAGTTATTCACACTGCAGCCAGTCCAGGTTACTGTGTCTGGCCTGGACCCGGACAGGTTCTGGAGAAAATTAAGAGAGCATGCACTTGCGAACGGTGATTTCAGGGCCGCGGCTGCTGTGGGTGGTGGGCTATTGGCTTGCTCGGTATATCGAGGGGATGGAAGCAGCCCACCCGAATGGGAGCCATTCAGTTGGGGAGTGATTTGCCTTAGACAAACAAATACAAAACGGGGCTACTAAAGAAGCATTGTTGTTACAGTTAGCAAAGGACAACGCAAACGAGGACTGCAGGAAAATTATTGCAGGGATGGCAAATTGTAACCCCACCTTAACCGAACTAATGGATGCTTGTGGGAAAGTAGGAACCACCACATTTCAGATGGAGCATTTAATAAAAAAAATTTGCGGCAGCAGTTAAGGTAGTTCATTGTTGTTATACATGCGGGCAAGAAGGTCACTTTAAGAAAAACTGCCTTAAGAAGTCGAAGCTGAGTGGGAGAGATAACTCTGTTTTGATGTGTCATTGCTGTGGGAAGCTGGGGCATCTTGTGAAGCTGTGCAGGTCTAAGTATAATGCTCAAGGTCAGCTGATAACAACCAGCTGCAGAGTGCAGGGAAACGAGAAAGAACGCGGGGGGGAACCGTGTGCTGACACAAATGAATCTTCCCAACCAGTTCCAGGCCTAAACAGTCAACTCACAGCCCGAACCGCAGGGAGTGCTGGACTGGATGTTACCACAGCAACCGCAATCACAATAGAGAATAGCAGAGTGCATAAGGTACCACTGAAGACCGTGGGACCCACTGGAAACGGGTTAAGTGCACTATTACTCGGACACCCTAGTGTAACCTTGCAAGGTCTATTTGTTTTACCAGGAGTTATTGATGCAGACTATACGTTTTAGTTATTGATCTGAAAGCTTTTATTTTACTATCCCTTTACATGAAATTGACAAATGCTAATTTGCTTTTTCAATACCTAGTAGGAACAACATGGTGCCCTGTCAACGATATCAGTGGACGGTATTACCGCAAGGCATGAAAAACAATCCCACAATATGTCAATGGTATGCAACAGAAAAAGGTACATCGTGTGGATTTAGAGACACCAGTAAGTTTACATGTAGCCATTGCCAACTATCATCCCATGGGATTACTGGGCCAGTGGAATGAGCGCTGGCAGGATCTACTACACGTTCTAGAGTGGCTGTTTTTATCTGTTCAATCACAAAAAAAAAAAAAAAGCGCGCTGGGTATGAATGCAATTATATACTACTGTAAGACAAGGACCCAAGGAGCTCTTTTTATCCTGTGTTGAGAGGCTACAAGAAGCAGTTGAAAAGCAAATTTTTGATGTTGGTTTACGAGATACTCTAGTTATGCAATTAGCTAGGGATAATGCTAATGCTGATTGTCAAAAGATCATTGAAGCTTTACCTGGAAAACCAGATTTGAATGCTATGATAAAGGTTTGTGCAAAAGTGGGTACTGTGGAACATAAGACTCAGGAGATGCAATGTTTTGGATGTGGAAAGAAGGGACACACTAAAGCGCAGAGGTACAGCAACTGATTACAGAAATAGAAAGCAGGCTACATTCCAAATTTGTACATCGTATTGATTTGAATCAGGAAATACAAATTATCACTTTGTTTGATAGGCAAATTCCATGTGCAATAATTGGTCAATGGAATTCAGAATAATCAGATTTGTTACATGTATTGGAATTGGTTGTTTCTACCTTTAAGAACAAAGAAAACTGTCCCCATGATTGCAGAGCTATTGGCACAGATTATCATCAAAGGACAGATGCGATGTCGGGAGCTTGTGGCCAGAGA
Organism: Nyctibius grandis; assembly: GCF_013368605.1. Lineage (NCBI taxonomy): Eukaryota > Metazoa > Chordata > Aves > Nyctibiiformes > Nyctibiidae > Nyctibius > Nyctibius grandis. The sequence continues at coordinate 23,653,932 of NC_090694.1, forward strand.
TCCTGCATCACTAACCGTTCCTATTGCAGCTCAATATTTTGAGTGGTGTATGGCCAATAGCTTTGCTTTGCAAACAGCCATGGAGAATTTCTCGGGACAGGTTGTTTACCACTTGCCCTCCCATCCTGTTGTAAAATTGAGTGCGGAACTTCCAATTGCCACGAGAGTGTTGTGCGCAGACACTCCTGTGGATGGAATTACCATTTTTATGGATAGATCTGGAAAAACAGGCAAGGCGGGCCTTGTCTGGTATTCTGACGGCAAGTGGGAATCTATGGTAGTACAACAAAAGGGTTCACCTCAGGTGGTAGAATTAGGAGCTGTATTAGAAGTATTTCAGAATTTTCCCATTCCCTTTAATTTGGTTACTGATTCAGCATATGTAGCTGGCATTATAAAGCAATTGGATAGATCTGTTATAGAGCATACACGTAATCAGTGTGTTTTTGAATTGCTGCGAGCTCTGTGGCAAGAAATTCAAATCCGAACTGCATTGTTTTATGTTTTACATGTAAGAAATCATACTAATTTGCCTGGGTTTATTGCAGAAGGCAATGCTCGAGTGGACTCTTTGGTTTCTGACCCCACAAATTCCACTACAATGACTGTACAGGTGCCGGACATTAAACAGCAGGCACGTATATCACATGAGTTTTTTCATCAAGGACATCGGGCACTGCGACGACAATTTCATTTGGCACACAGTGATGCTCGGAATATCGTGGCTATGTGTCCTGATTGTCAGCAACTGCTGCAACCTACGCAGATACAAGGAACCAATCCTCGAGGACTGCAGGCCTTGGACATTTGGCAAACAGATGTAACTCACATTGCTGAATTTGGCAGGTTAAAATATGTTCATGTAACAATTGACACTTTTTCTTCTTTGATTATAGCTACAGCGCAAACAGGCGAATCCAGCAAACACGTTCAACGACACAGGCGTTCTGCTATTGCGGCCCTGGGCATTCCACAGACGATTAAAACGGACAATGGCCCAGGCTATGTGGCACGTGCCACACAGGACTTTTTCCAGCTGTGGGGTATAACACATGTAACGGGCATCCCACATTCACCAACAGGACAAGCTATTGTGGAGCGCATGAATCAAACTCTGAAACACCTTTTACAAAAACAAAAAGGGGGAGAGCCAGGGCTATCTCCTCCTGACAGGTTGTGTAAAGCGCTTTATGTACTAAACCTTTTACGCTTGCCACAGGACTACTCTGTACCTCCAGCGGTAAAACATGGTGCAGGGTTAAAGGGAGGTATGGAGGATTTTCAGAAAGAACAGGAACAAGCCAAAGTGATGGTAAAAAATGGGGTGACTGGTGTGTGGGAAGGTCCAATGAAATTAATAACGTTGGGTCGAGGGTATGCATGTGTCGTTACAGATACAGGAGCCAAATGGGTACCAGCTAAGTGGGTGAAGCCGTGGCTACAAAAACAACCCGAACTACAGGAGCCAACTCAGGATCTGCCTCGGAACACTGACCTCTCGAGAGATCCAGTGCCCTGACTGCGGGAAGTGTGAAAAAAGGTTTGCGTGGGAGGTGTAGAAAAGGGAACAAAAGGCGCAGTCATGATGAAGCAAGGGGTTGTTTTTTCTGTGTTAAGCCTGCTTTGGATCCTGGACCTGACAAAAGGTCATCAACCGATAGTCCTTCCACCGACACCATGGAAGGGGAGTCACAACGTTTGGGTGACTCTGATGCGGAGCTTGAACCAGACGCAGTTTTGTGCCTCCTTAGCTCAGCCTGAACAACCCTTTCATACATGTCTAGTGGGGGTCCCCTTAAACAGATCTGAAAGCAAAAATTACCAAAGGGTCTATTCCTAATTTGTGGGGATAGGGCTTGGCCAAAGTTGCCCAGTAAGAAACTGGGAGGTCCGTGTACCATAGGTAAATTAAGTTTACTAATGCCTATGTGAAAAGTCATACTAACCATACTAACCTACATAAGGCCAGGTAAAAAAGAAGTGTCACTAACATAGGGATAGAATGTAACGATGCTGCACAAGGACTAACACAATTGCGAAATTTAGCTTGCTGGGTTGCAAAAAGAGCTGATCAAACTTCTAGAATTTTAGAAGCATTAGCCAATGATGTAGATAGTATCCGACATGCTACCTTACAAAACAGAGCTGCTATAGACTTTTTATTATTAGTGCATGGTCATGGATGTCAGGAGTTTGATGGGATGTGTTGCATGGATCTGAATGATCACTCCAAGTCAATTCATAAGCAGATCAAAGAGCTCATGGATGCCACACAGAAAATACAGGAACAGCATGGGTTCCTGGATGGCTGGTCGGATTGATTACAATGCTATTGATGGGATTGTTCATGATTTGTATTATCATGCTTGTATTACCGTGTTTATTCTCCTGCTTGCAAAGGGCCCTGCAGCGGACAATAAACACGGCCTTTCTGGCTCAAGAAAAGAAAGGGGGAATTGTAGAGGGGTTTTTGGAGGAGAATGGTCATGTAATGAGCCAGAAGTATGAGAGTATGGAGTGAGGGCCTAGCTGCGTGACAAGATTCATGTAGCTAGTGTCAACAAGCCGACCTTGGAGAGATGAGGAAAAACAGTAGCTGAGCAAACAAGAATTGAGGGAGTAGCCGGTGGGAACCGAACACGGAGGAGAAGAAACAAGAACTGATGGAGCCAATTAAGAAAGGACCAGTGGCAGAGCAGTGACCAATCGACACATCAAAGAGTATGTTTAGTAATATTAACCAGTAGCAATGCACATGCTTACAAGCCAGTGAAAGTACAAAATGTATAAAAGGGACAGCTTATGCTTAATAAAGGGTCTTCACTTTGATTCATATTGGATTGTGTGGAGGTATGTTTCTTCTCAACTTTCCAACCCATAAGTCTCCCTCCCTTTTCCCTTTCCCTTTCCTTTCAGGGAGGAGGCCGGCCCAGCTTTAAACCGTGACAGTACTGAAATAACTTTGCTGGAGAAAACCTACCAGATGCCATTCAGCAAGACGAAGCATCTCCTGGCTTCATTCACAGGAGCGGGGAACGCTCACCACCCTGCAAGCCCAGACCTACAGCCGCTCCTCGCTGCTCACACATACGCCAAATAGGTGTGATCCTGTTATGTCTTCCGACAGGAGGAAAAGCTTGATGTCAAATCACCAACTGCTGGTAAAATGCCAAACTTTTAAATAGTTTAAGAGTTGCCCATCAGTGCCTTGCTGGTTTTTGGTGGCAGTTATGGAAGGAACTGCCGTAACAGGCAGCGAGGGATGGAAAAGCACGGGCCATGGCACTGAGACAGGACATCACCACCAGCTCATTCCCTCCCGCTCCCCGCGCACCCCGCGCAGAGCTGGCGGTCACTAATGGGTGTCTACAGGGCTATGGACAAGGCGGTGGCAGCCCCGCGTGCCCAAGCAGCCTGTGCCAACCGAGGATGCAAAACAGGGGTGAAGGCTTTTAATTACCCCACATTTTGCCCCAGATATTTATACCACCACCATTATGATCTACACAGGAATTCCCACAAACAGGAGTACAGAGCTGGCACCCAAGCACTAACCGGTGCATCAGACGTGCCCCGAGTGGGTCTCACCCGTGTCGCTGAAGCACAGAGGGTAAGCAGAGAGTTCAAATCACACCCTGAAGCACCTTTACCCACATCTATTGCCATTTTCTGGGAGGAATATTATATATTGCTTAAACTTAAAACAACTTATGATCTGTGCGTGCACACAAACACTTTGTGCAACAGTGACGTATCACAGGAATTAATTATATTTTTACCTATAGTCTGTCCTGTCAAAGATGTACTTGGGTATACTCCCTCCAAAGCTTAATAAAAATTTATACAGACTTCCTAAACCACCTTATTTTCACCGCAACATTAATCAAAGCAACCCTTTTGAGATCCTTTCGTTGCAATCCATTCTGCCGCGACCCAAGAGCCAATGGAATAAGCCCCCGTGAGAAAAGGTCGTCTTCTTGAGATAAATTCTCCTTTCTTTGATAAATAAAATCCTACTCTTTGAATTTAGCAATGTGATTGTTATAAACCAGCTCCGACAGCGGCCAGATGGCAGTTCAGAACACTGTGGTGAGCATGGTCTCGGAAAGCAAAAATGCACTTTGAGAGGACTACGCTCACCCGAGTATGTACTACAAAATCAAACTCTGCCTTTGACAATGTCAAAGGCAACTATTCACGAGCAAAAACCCTATGGTGTATTTGTTCTTTTCAATCCCTTTTACAATCAATAGAAAAAAATAGGAACATTTCAGACCTGACATGACTGCGTGCCACACTATACAGTGTTATCACTGCAAGCTCTCTAAAATGTTAGGGGCATGAAATTGCTCAAATATGTGTTCGGTGGATTAAAAGGGACAGAAATGATCATTAGCAGTCCAGTCTTCGCTTATAATATTCATGGACACTATGTTGCAGTTTTACTCTGGGATCCAGGTGTGATTTGCATAGGAAACACTTCCCAGGATGTCCCTAAAACCATATTTAAAAGTAAGCTGAAGCTGATTTTTTTCATGACTTTAATGGTAAAGCTCTGAAGATCTGGTTAACGCAGCTCTGTGATGGTGAATCTCAACACGATTAAAAATAAACTGCAGTAAAAATAGTCATGTGTTTGTGGCTGGGGAAGAACAATCACCAGGCCAGCAACCTTCTCCCGGAGGCATCATTTTGATATTTAAAGGTGTTTTTAGGAGCAGCTGAGCAGGCAGCTGCACCCTCGTCTCCCTGATGGATTCCCAGTCACCAGCTTGTGGCCAGTGGGTGGCTGCAGTGGAAGGACAGATCCTTGCATAGAGACCACCACGAGCAGCTCCCATAGGTTCAGAGTGGTGGGATGCTGCTCCCTCCATTCTTCTGCAAATAAAACCATGTAAAAGGCCAGCCCCAACGGCTGGGACCCGCACGGGCATTTATATAACTGATCGCTGGCTTAAACGCCAGTCTCTAAACTTGAGGTCCTCCTCAGCTTAGAGACATCCGCAGTCCCTCAGTGAAGTCCCTTGCGTTGTCATCGCGGTGCCTCCCGACAGCACCACACAGGACCACATACCTCACTCCTGAGCCTCGGAGATGACAACGAGCAGCCTCCGTTCCTCCTGCCTCTGCTTAGCACACCCTAAATCCAGGGCATCCACCCATCCCACTGCCATGTGGTCTCAGTGGCCCAACACACCATCTATATTATTAAGGATTGCAACGCTCCCTTTTTTTCTCTTTTGCAAATAAGTAAAACATGCAAATTTATTGAAATACCTGATGGTTAACCTTGCACTGAAATGATTCTTCAAACAACTGCAAGAAGCAGCTGTTTGCAGAAGTCACCGTGTTGCTGACGAGGTCTGAATTCCCTCCCCATGACCCTGAACACTCAGACAGACAGCACCAGCCAAAGCAAAGCTCGGTGAAAAGCCACCCGACACCAAATCACAGAATCACAGAATGTTAGGGATTGGAAGGACCTCGAAAAATCATCTAGTCCAATCCCCCTGCTGGAGAAGGATTACCTGGATCATGTCACACAGGAACGCGTCCAGGCGGGTTTTGAATGTCTCCAGAGAAGGAGACTCCACAACCTCTCTGGGCAGCCTGTTCCAGTGTTCAGTTACCCTCACTGTAAAGAAGTTTTTCCTCATATTTGTGTGGAACCTCCTGTGTTCCAGCTTGCACCCATTGCCCCTTGTGCTGTCAATGGATGTCACCAAGAAGAGTGATAACCCCAGAATGCAAATATTCATGCGACGTACATGCTAATTCACAGAATCACAGAATCAACCAGGTTGGAAGAGACCTCTGGGATCATCGAGTCCAACCATTGCCCTGACACCACCATATCAACTAGACCATGGCACTAAGTGCCATGTCCAGTCTTTTCTTAAACACATCCAGAGATGGTGACTCCACCACCTCCCTGGGCAGCCCATTCCAATGTCTAATAACCCTTTCTGAAAAGAAATTCTTCCTAATGTCCAACCTGAACCTCCCCTGGCGAAGCTTGAGGCTGTGCCCTCTTGTCCTATTGCTAGTTGCCTGGGAGAAGAGGCCAACTCCCACTTCACTACAACTTCCCTTCAGGTAGTTGTAGACTGCAATAAGGTCACCTCTGAGCCTCCTCTTCTCCAGGCTAAACAACCCCAGCTCCCTCAGCCGTTCCTCGTAGGTCAGACCCTCCAGACCCTTCACCAGCTTGGTCGCCCTCCTCTGGACTCGCTCCAACACCTCAACATCTTTCTTGAAGTGCGGGGCCCAGAAATGGACACAGTACTCAAGGTGCGGCCTCACCAGTGCCGAGTAGAGAGGGACGATCACTTCCCTAGGCCAGCTGGCTACACTATTCCTAATAGAGGCCAGGATGCCATTGGCCTTCTTGGCCACCTGGGCACACTGCTGGCTCATGTTTAGCCGGCTGTCGATCAGCACCCCCAGGTCTCTTTCCGCCGGGCCACTTTCTAACCACTCTTCCCCCAGCCTGTAGTGCTGCATGGGGTTGTTGTGGCCGAAGTGTAAGACCCGGCACTTGTTCTTGTTGAACCTCATGCCGTTGGTCTCGGCCCATCTATCTAACCTGTCCAGATCCCTCTGTAGGGCCTTCCTACCCTCCAGCAGATCGACACTCCCACCCAGCTTGGTGTCATCTGCAACTTTGCTGAGGGTGCACTCAATCCCTACGTCTAGATCATCTCTAAAGATATTGAACAGCACCGGCCCCAGAACTGAGCCCTGAGGAACACCGCTAGTGACCGGCCGCCAGTTGGACTTTGCCCCATTCACCACCACTCTCTGGGCTCGGCCAGCCAGCCAGTTTTTAACCCGTCGAAGAGTCTACCCATCCAAGCCCCGGGCAGCCAGTTTGTCTAGGAGGATGCTGTGGGAAACAGTGTCGAATGCCTTACTGAAGTCTAGATAGACTACATCCACAGCCCTGCCGTCATCTACTAAGCGGGTCACTTGGTCATAGAAGGAGACCAGGTTGGTCGAGCAGGACCTGCCTTTCATGAATCCATGTTGGCTGGCCCCGATGCCCCGATTGTCCTGCATGTGCCGTGTAATGGCATTCAGGATGATCTGTTCCATCACCTTGCCTGGCACCGAGGTCAGGCTGACAGGCCTATAGTTCCCTGGATCATCCTTCCGGCCCTTCTTGTAGATGGGCGTTACATTTGCTAATTTCCAGTCAGCTGGAACTTCTCCAGTTAACCAGGACTGCTGGTAGATAATAGAGAGTGGTTTGACAAATTCATCTGCCAGTTCCTTCATTACTCTGGGGTGAATCCCATCCGGGCCCATAGCCTTGTGGGTGTCCAATTGGCACAGCAGGTCACTGCAGGTCACGAATTCAGGTGTTCGTGATCATTTGCAGAAGCGACCTAGATGCGAGTACCGGAATAAACATTTCAAGTCTCATAATAAGCAAAATAATTACAAGCTACCAAGCGAGAAAGGCTCAGGCCTTAAATTTTATTGTTGTAGATGAGAAATAAATCTGGCTTGTGATCAGCTGAGCACACTCAGGTAACAAATTAAAGCCACCCCTTTCGTTCCCCCCCTTTCCCAGAATGTGACACCGACATTTTGGAAACAACATTAAATAACAGCTCATGAACCGAGATGGAAAATCCGGAGCAGCTGCAATAAACTCCATTTGCTTCTTGTGAAGTTAATATTAGAGTTTAACTGTGGGCCCCCAAGCTCCCACTCCTCCTTAGAAGACAATATTCAAAACCAAAACTGTTATTTTCATGGCCATAACAAATAGTCCCGTACATCTCTGGCGAAGACATTCAGGCTGAATGCAACAACCCACAGAAAACGGCTTCTGGTTTCAGAGGACGTGGCGCCTGATGTCCGCTGAAGAAAACACTGGTGTGGTTTGATCGCTGCTGATTTCATGTGTCAGCGTGTCTCCGTGTTTAACCCAGCAATATCAAATAGTTGCTGAATCTGTCAGAAAAGAGTTTTAAAAGTCAGCTCTTGCGTTGCTGATCTTATCCTTCAGGTTTAAACTCTGTCGGCTCCCAAACATCTAATTTGCAGTTGACGCCTCCGGCTGCAGCATTTGCACATCTCCCATCAGAGCCTGGGCTTCTCCTGGGTGGCACCAGGGCGCGACAGGGCACAACTGCAGCTGCTGCCACCTCCTCCGCTCTGGGCACACACTCACTTGAGTGCCACAATCCCCTTCCCAGCCTTTGCTGGCTGCTGCCGGGTGCATGGCGAAGCTGAGTGGTACCTTGGGTGGTGAGTTGTGGGCTGCCGGGGCCGGATTCGGATCCACTCCACTGCAGGGACGGCCGCTTCTTCGGCGTCTGAGTTTCTTCCACCACGAGTAAAAGTGCTGAGCTTTAGTTGAGGTATATCAATAATCTGCAACACGCTGGAAACCAACCCTCTGTTTCTCCCTTGTTTCCCCTTTCTAAACCACTGTGGGGGATGTCCAAACACCCAAAGCAAAGACCAGAGCCCAATGGCTTTACCTTCCAGATGCCTTCTCCAACAGCTTTGCCTTCCAGATGCCTTCTCCAACAGCTTTGCCTTCAAGATGCCTTCTCCAACAGCTTTGCTTTCCAGATGCCTTCTCCAATGGCTTTGCCTTCCAGGTGCCTTCTCCACCCCTGCCCCAGGACCTCCACCCCATCCCATCCATGCAGCCGGCAGCCTTCATACCCATGCTGCTAATCAGCTGGAGTAATGGCATTTCAAATCCACCGAAGGAGAGATCTTCACAATAAGAACAAGTTTGGGGGCTTGTCAATGCCTTGCACAAGCTCTCCTACAGCTGAACCTGTACCTAATCCCACCAAGAACAGAAATCAGGGTTAATACAGTAAATGCTGCTGTTAGTTGTCATCCGAGTCTCACGTGAGTTTTCTTCACATCTCAGAACAATTAGTAGATTGCTTGTTAAAAAGGTAGAAATAATTTGTATGGGAACACTAGTTAAATATGGACCTTGGAGTTACTAAGCACAGTAGTTTATCTTTTACAAATGAAAGTAGTGCCGCTGTGCTGGAAACCACAGTGACACGATGGCAAAGAAAGCAGAGATTGGCTTTTATGACACTATTTACAGGTTTTCCATTTAAAAAACTGCTGAGTTTGATTAAATATAAGTATAGAACATTTCTTCCATATACAAACTCTTGTTAGCTGATTAATTATTAAGGTGCTCAGAAGTGTGGCTGAAAACAGAAGTTACAGTAGATCAGTTGCGTTTGGGTCTATTTACAAACCGTGCTCAGTTGCCTGCTGACACCAGCATCTTCCAAAGAAGCTGGAAGCAAAGTGGCCAGTTACGAACCTAATGCCACGGGAAGTGGCGTTTTCTTCACAACATCTTTATCAGAAGGTAAAATAGTAGTACTTTCATTTATTTTTTTATTAGCAAAGGTGGGTGCCCTTGCCGAGTCTGTGTAGCTGGTGATGCCAGGCAGCATTGCACCATGAGACACCCTGTTTCTAGCTCTCAACTCCTGTCCAGCCCTTACCACCAGAATTTGCTGGTCTGCTGGGCAGCTGCCCGAGACAGGACTCGCAGCACCAGATTGTGACACTGAAATGCATTGTATGGGGCCTTGTAAGTACTCAGAGAGCTCAGATCTGCCCCGTACAACAGAAGGGAGAATTTATGTGCAAGAAACCAAATGAGGAGAATGCGCTTAGCAAAAATTTTGTCTTACAATCAGAAAAAAAAAAAACAAAATAAAATCCCAAGTGGCCCATATTTTGTAGGTCAAATTCCTTCCCCATTAACATTCTCGAAGAGTTATTTTCTGTCTGATGGCCAAACTCTACCTCTAGTTCCATTCTCTGCCGACTGACGGCTGACCACGGACACTGCCTGGCATCGCTGCTCTCCATACCGCCTGTACTCACACGGGTGCCTCAGAGGAGATCAAAGGTTGGTGTTTTGGGAACCCATCAAACCAGGAGCGTACCTGACCTTAATGAAAATGCTGATTTTGTCCTCGTCATTTTAAGATGCTATAGAAAAAGAAAGGAAAAGAAGTTGATTTGACTTCTGTTTGAAAACTTATCATGTACTGTCATCTTTCCCTCGTACATTAAAGTTTCAAACAGGTCCCAGAGATTGCAAGGCAAGAGTGTTAAGGCAGTAGAAGAAACGCAGTATTTCATTCACACCTCTTGATTCCCTTAAAGGTATTTCTAAGGCATCAAAAGGGGCACGTGGTTTGTGCTTGCCTTTTCAGAAAAAGGCATTCGGTACAGCGTAAAAAAACGGATGCTCAATGACAGATGGAAGCCACTCAGCCCCAGGCAATGGCCATACCATCAGAGAGGAACAGGGAGATACAGCGGGGTTTCCCGAGTGTGAGTTCCTCACCATCGCTCTTTCTGGTACACCTCTGTTTGTACAATCTCACCGGGGTGCTCAGATATGCAGGCCCCATTGATGTCATTGAGCTTGTTGTCTGGAAGATCCTCGGGTTTTGTGCAAAGTTTCAGTGCCCTGGAGATGAAGACGTCCAAGTCAAAGCCAGGGTCTGTTTCACTATTCACCTCTGTGGGTTCTTTGTAGAGGTGGTGAGGAGAAGATGGCAGGCTCCGTTCCTGAATCTCTGGAAGAGGACTGGCACACTCGAAACCCACCTGCGTGCTTTTCACCCACTGAGCAATCTCCAGAAAGAGGTTGGATGGTTCTTCTTCCAGCGATAGCTCAGCTGCGGGTGCTATGGTTGCTCTTTTCCAGTGGGATAAATCTAAAATCAGCTTGGGCTCTGAGTAATGATGGGGCTTATTGTCTCTCCACAGCAATTTGTCCAAGTAGGAAGGTGACCCCACTTTGTAATCACACGATTTCCCACAATCGGCATCAAATACTCGGTCCATGGAGGAGTGGGATAGCTCCAAGAACCTCTCCGAGCTGCTTTGTGAGTATTTCCGTGGATCAACTTGTGCTTCTTCAGCAATGGATTCAGACCCTGCCCGGGGATCTCGCTGAACCTCATCCATGTCGTGGTATTTATCGTGTCTCCATTCCAAATCGGAGGAGAGGCTTACGTGATACCTGCGAAAGACACATTGTTATTAGATGGACAGCTGATGGCTTCGTTAGAAACAGCAGCGCTCAAACAGATATGCGCGTTGCTGCTGCTATTTTTACTTTTTTCATGCTAATATGCTGCTGACCTACAGATTTATAAGTTCTTATTAATATTAAAGACCTTTTTCTTGTGTGTTAATTTATTGTGAGTAATTTATGAGGAGTCTCAGGCTTGTCCAGGCTGCATGGGCAGGACCAGTATTGGGAATAAAAGCCCAACAACCAAACCAACTGGCCACTTCATTTAGCCGATCATCACCTTCTCTCCACTTGGGATTAAAACACGATTAACAATATTAATAATCAAACTCTCCTTCAGCCCAGAAACAAGCACCTGCAGTGCAAGTGCTCCTTGTTTGTTGCCATAAAAGTAAAAAAGACGAGCTTAAATCCCCACTGAGATTAGACATCACCAGTCTACTCTGACGTCACGGACCAAGAGCATACCTGAAGGGTCACCTTGCTAAGTGATAACTTCTCAAGCCAGTCGAACTCCCTTAATTACAATTACCCGACAACACCCACTCTTAGACACGGTTTTCAAAGTGACATCTAATTTCCTGGCTCCTAACTGAGATGCCTTTACACAATGTGTTATCCCAGGTATCGGGGCTCTACGTCCCGGCAACAAAACGCTCTTCAGGTGTCCCACAACACACAGGCAAAAATCATTTCCCATTTCTAAAACACTCAGCTAGAGTGTTACTAGAGCACAAGTCTGATGAGGAGCAGCTGAGGGAACTGGGGGTGTTTACCCTGGAGAAAAGGAGGCTGAGGGGAGACCTTATTGCTGTCTCCAACTGCCTGAAAGGAGGCTGTAGCGAGGTGGGGGGGGTCGGTCTCTTCTCCCAGGTAACAAGTGACAGGACAAGAGGAAACAGTCTCAAGTTGTGCCAGGGGAGGTTTAGGTTGGATATCAGGAACAATTTCTTCACGGAAAGGGTTGTCAGGCATTGGAACAGGCTGCCCAGGGAAGTGGTGGAGTCCCCATCCCTGGAGGGATTTAAAAGCCATGTAGATGTGGTGCTTAGGGACATGGTTTAGTGGTGGAGTCCCCATCCCTGGAGGGATTTAAAAGCCATGTGGATGTGGTGCTTAGGGACATGGTTTAGTGGTGGGCTTGGCAGTGCTGGGTTAACAGTTGGACTTGATGATCTTAAAGGTCCTTTCCAACCAAAATGATTCTATGATTCTATGTTGCAAAATTTACAGCCCTATAGCAGATGTCCCCAGATGGGTGGCAGGACCAACAGCCTAGGTCCCAGCTTCTTGTGTCACAACAAGAGATAAAAGGGTGACAAGGTGACCTCCAGCAGCTGATTTGCTTCTTTGGGGACTATAAGTGGCAGGGATCCCGGAGCTGTGGGGATACACTGAAGACAGATATCCCGAGAAAAGCTTCCAGCTTTCCTCTTTACCTAATTTACCTGGTTGTCCCCCCCAGCCTCCGTCCTCATACTTATTCATTCAGGCAAGGAGATTAATAACTGTGAAGGCAAGGGATTTCTTTAGATTATTTTTTCAATGCTGGTAAAATAATAGTGGATTAAGATGGCGAGGAGATTTAATTGCTATGCAGAGAGGAATAATGCTGCAGGCATGTTCAGCCAGCTCAGCTGGAAGGAGCTCTATAGGAAAGTGAACCTAGTTAATTCTTAGCTGCTTATTTTGTCCTACCTGCTCTGGTGCTGGGACTGGCCTAGTAACTGGGGTAATCATCTAGGACAGGAGAGACCTCAGCTCAAGGCTTTGATCTGCTCTAAACTTCCTGTACGACTTTCAGCAAACCATTTAAAAGTCAACACAATTAAAGATTTTTTTTTAAAAGACCGCAGATCTGTGGCCTCTGGGGCTTACGCACCTTGAAAAGTGATAAATATAGAGCTCCAAATCAGGACCAGTCCCCAAAAGGTACAAGAATTACCAGTCACTTTATAACTGGTATTACAGGAACAGAGGACAGAGGGAAGAACCGTAGTGTCATTTAAACAGATGGAACTCAAATGAAGACAATATAGGCTGTGAATAAAACCAAGAGCGGAAAGAAAGTAACTGGAACGTGCAGACTCAACATCTACTCTCTGTGGAAATCAGTGACAAACCTCTCGTTGGCTTCAGCAAGGTGCCAGCTCGAGCTAGAATTACACTATGGCACAAAGAAGGAAAAGCAAGTGTCCTTCGTGAGTGTGGAGCACGTGTGACTGAACCCAATCAAGAGCAGGTCAGAGACTCACCAGTCAAGCTCTGCCTAAAGAATTTAAGCCAGTATCTGGTCTCTGGCCCAGCCCTGGGTACCGTACCTGTCCCAGTTAGACATCTGGCTCTGGCTGGCTTCCATCAGTAAAATATCATCAATCTCATCCTCAATCCGGAACGGATGCTGAGACACTGGTTCATCCTCGGGGCAGGAATACGGACTCATGTAAGGATGCTGCAGACCCATCTCAGCCGTTAATCGATCCATAGGGTTAAACGTCAGTATTTTCTCCAGAAAATCAATAGCTGTGAAGCAGAGAGAAACAAGCTCATTAATTCCTCAAAAGCAATACCAGCTTCCTTTCCAGGATGAGCCTCACGAATCCCCCCCATAACAAATCCCCTCGAAGGAAGGAATTAAAGGTCACATCCCACGTGCATCTCAAACGGGCACTTCTCTCCTCGATGCATCCATCTTACCCCCCATGGGAGCTGTGTGCTTGCGGCGGAGCAATCCTGCACCCTGCAGGTTTCACCTCATCTAGCAAGGCAGGAGAAATGATGGGGAGAGCATCACACCTCCACAGGACAGTGTATACATGTTATACCCAGCGCTGCAATCACGGGCCAGAATGCTAAGCTTGTACCCCAAAAGGACCTTTGGATGGTGTTGGGATTCGATTCCATGCTCTCAGATTCATTTGACAAGCACACTGAGTTTCAGACAACTGATTTCACATCTTTATGTGCAGCTGAAGTGGGATTAGATTTAAAGTGCAATTTTTAAGTCTTTGGTGTGACCAACACTACGAAATTATTTTCCCCATTAATATTTAAAGAATTCCGAGTGCCTAAAATTATTTTAGAAAGACTGTGGAGCACGAACTCTTTCTACAATGACGAAGGAGGAAATTAAGTGCAATTAAAATGACTAGAATTAAATCTAAACGTAGAGGGTTTGTTGTGATTTCTTTGATGATTCCTTTTACTGACATTATGTGAAAAGATCAAATCCCGTCATTAAAGATGTTGCTTATTCAGTTGATTCTCAGTGTATGGAAGAGTCTCTTAGAGTTCAGATAATATAAAAAGGAATATGTGTTTCTTCAGTTACAACTTTCACATTGTACCTGTAGAAACATCCCCATTAAAGATGTAATTGTGTGAACGGGGCTGTTTCTTTAGGGGCAAAATCACTCAGCAGAAAGGGCGGGCCGTACCTATTGACTCTGTGCTTAAACATTAACCAATATCCGATTGTCTCCCACGGGATTATTTCATTGCTTGTACTAATTAAGTAGGAAGGAATTAATAGCTTTGTAAGGTCACTGACTGCAGGCAAGAAGCGTGGTGGAACGATATATTGCATGTTATATATTACGATATATTACGGGTGAGAGAGGCAGGAAAATGGCGATGAATTATGTAAGGGATGCAGGTGACCTTTCTTCCTGCAGTAACGACAGGGAATAAATCCGTTCCTGCTTGCCAGAGGCTGACACGGTCCCTGGGTAACCCAGGCTGACGGGTATCGCATTGCCAAGCCCATATAGAGGACATCTTATAATGAAGAATTACACCAGCGAACATAAGCCAGGCTTGGTCTTGACGTTTTCCCACAAGCAGGCCCACCAGCCCGGTTTAAGCCTTGGAAGGAGCTCAGAAGAGCTGACGTGCCCTGGTCCAACACTGCTCAACTCTGGCTGCCGACCTGCAAGCTCTCACTGCCTACAAAGCTGCTGCAGGCACAAGTTCAGGTCCTGTGGTTTGCAGCCCCCTCGCAACAACATGCTGCTGGGATTTTTTTTAAGCTTTAAGCCAAAGAAGGGAAGTGGCTGAAGTGGTATTTGATCATTGCAGGCTGTGACAGCCCGACACGAGCGATGTCCGAGCCTCAGAGCACTTGGACAACGTTTCTGCCTGTAGCAACCATCTCACGGAGTTATTTGTGGAGTAAAAGCATTTGTTTTCTTGTACTACACAATTGCATTCATGCAAAAAGCACAGCAAGGAAATAAACGGGGCATGAAAATAAACTCTGGGCTGAACCCTCCAGAAGAGGAATGGGAAGGGAGGGAAGCAAGGTTAGGCAAAGGAGATGCACCTTGAAAGTGCCTTGGAAGACTATTTCACCCTTATTTCTGTATGAGCTATCTGTGACAAAGCTACTGCATCACGAGTGCTGTCCTGAAGCCCACGCCTTCCATGGAAGGACGATGAGCAGGACCTGGGGGCACAGTGGTGGGGACACGTGAGCTACAGGTGGGAGCACACACTGCAGACCCCCAGATATCTGAATCCCATTGGCCAGTGTTGATGCACTTGGCCTTAGAGGATGATTCCTGAGACCCCCTGGGGAAATAAGTCTGAAAACACAGCAGACGGGGGAAGTCCTAGGAGAAGAACATTGCCGAAGCTGGTGAAGGGTCTGGAGCACAAGTCTGATGAGGAGCGGCTGAGGGAACTGGGGGTGTTTACCCTGGAGAAAAGGAGGCTGAGGGGAGACCTTATTGCTGTCTCCAACTGCCTGAAAGGAGGCTGTAGCGAGGTGGGGGGGGTCGGTCTCTTCTCCCAGGTAACAAGTGACAGGACAAGAGGAAACAGCCTCAAGTTGTGCCAGGGGAGGTTTAGGTTGGATATCAGGAACAATTTCTTCACAGAAAGGGTTGTCAGGCATTGGAACAGGCTTCCCAGGGAAGTGGTGGAGTCCCCATCCCTGGAGGGATTTAAAAGCCATGTAGATGTGGTGCTTAGGGACATGGTTTAGTGGTAGGCTTGGCAGTGCTGGGTTAACAGTTGGACTTGATGATCTTAAAGGTCCTTTCCAACCAAAATGATTCTATTATTCTAAGTCAGCAAACACTACATTACCTTCACTGTCCACTTCAGGGAGCAGCTTGCGCAGTGGCTTCCTCACTTCCCAGGTGCTGTTGATGAACGTGGGCATCACTTTGAGCAGCTCTTCTTTGTCTTCCTCGTGGATAACGGGGATAGTCTCCAGAATAAGCTGCATCTGTTCCAGCTCGTGACCCCCTAAATGGGTAGAAAACAGGCAGTGAGATGAGACCCAGAAGTTAAATCAGGAATGGGAGGGGGTTGGTATTATCAGCCACCTTCCTGCATGGCCACCCCTCTGAAATGAGCCACGTCACCGCAGAGTCGCATCTCCCACCAGCCCCTCCACGCTGATGCATCCCTGCATTAGCCACCACTCTTTGCGTCAAGGAAAATGTGGCGGGACTCCCAGTCGGGTCATCTCTTTTTAAGGGTGAAAGAGTTAATCGAGACAATTTGCCCTTCTGCTGTAATCAGGGCAATGCCCGATGCCGTCACCACGTGTCCCTGCCACGCGCTGGGCTACACTGAGAAGCAAAGCCCCTCCGTGCAGCGGCAACAAAAAGTGCTGCCATGACCCCAACGAGAACAAGAAGATGGTGAACCCAGCTCCAGGGGTCCCAAAGCTTCATCTTTAAATGATTGCAAGTGCCTGGCCTCTGTGCTCCCCTGATGGGAAAAAGGGTTTTCTGACCAGGTCCCACCTGGCTGCTGGGCACCAAGTCAAGGCTCTGATGGTGACGATCCCCACAACCGCTATGAGCAATCATATATTTTTTAATTCTTTTCCTTCAGGACATATTTATCCACACAACCCTAAGCTCCTGCTCAGGACTTGCTACCTCTCAGTGAGAGGAGAGAAGCGGCAGCGCCAGCGGAGCGGAGCCAACCACCTCATTAATGAACGTTAATCCCATTCTTTAGTGCACTATTGGATGTGACCAAGAGCTCCATGGCTCATTTCCAGCTTCCTATGTGTATAGAGAAGCAGCCTGGCAGAAATACTGAGTCACACTACTGATTTTCTGTCTGCCAGAAACGCCGGTTATAAATACGCTGTCGTTAGAGGCGGGACTATCCATTAAGACCGCGAGCTGGCTGGGGCGGACAAACCAATGGGGATTTTTGGGCTACCAAGCCCCTTGTTGTCCCACTGATGGATTTCAGGTTGCTTCACTGGCAAGCAGTGCCCGGCTGATCCACAGCAAGAGGAGTGAACCTCATATACTCCATAGCACTTCTGATCAGTCTGCAGGGAGGGTGGAGAGGCCAGCTCGGAGGGAATGGCGGAGACCATTGCTGGCTTCACGCCCTCAGGCAACCCTGTCCCTTTGGAGGTTCCTGGCACGTTGCAGGGGCTGCCCTCCCCAGCCCAGAGCTCCCTGTGGGTCTGCAGGAGGATTCCAGACTCAAATCCATGGAGCTGACACCAATCACAACCAACCTGGGCAAGGGTAGGTCCAAACATTGGGGTTGGGAAAGGGTCTCCATCCATCATAGCCTCATCACTCCAACAAGGTCTGGTTCAATGCAGTCGTGGCCACTTTCATCTCAAATGGCATTGCTCCAAGCCAGGACATGGCAATGAACTTAGACAACTCCAAACCAACACTGACATGAGCACAGCTGGTCACCATCACACCACACGTCCGCTCAGAACAAAGCCTCAGAAGAAGATAGAGCAATAGGAAAAGCAAAAAAGACAGAGGGGCACCCACCTAATATCAGTCCCGGGCAAATGAAATCACTTTCCTACAGAAAAACTAATTTTAGGTCATCTAGAGGTTCGCAGCATGGCTCCAGGAGAAAATAAAGATGACCACCAGGATACAAACACCTCGTCAGTCAGGCTAATTCCTAAATTGTGATCAAAATTACAGGGTATTAAAAGTCACAAAGGCTTTATGGCTGCTCTCCTCTTGGTGCAGCTCCAGCCACCGCTCACCGAAGGTACCTGGCACCATGTTTAGTTACGGAAAGAAGGTGCTAATGCAACGCTGGAAGCGTTGAATTATAGCTCTCAAGAACGCAATTCCCCACCATTCTCCTCGATTTATGTAATTCCTAGGGACCTTCTGGAGGTCTAATCCCTGAAAAGAAAAACACAAACTACAGACAGAATAAATGCAACGTGCTGTTGTTACCCGAGGAGAGAATGAGGAGCTCTGCATCGCGTCTTGGAAAAGGAAACCCTTCCCCGGGCTCGCAGCCAAGTCCTGGGTGAGCACCCAGGCCCTGCTAGCGAATCCTCTGGGAGCAAGCACCGATCCCAAGGGAAAAGCCACCGCGCCACCACCTCCTTGCTCTTGGTGAACCCCACAGCCCCACTGGTGAATGCCACGGAGATCTGGGAGGACAGGCAGCTTTCTTCTTCCTCCTATTTTCTCTTGCTTCCACGGGAGATGCTTTCGGATATGCTTCGGCAGCAGAGGGTGGAGAAGTCACTGGAGGGAGCTGTAGCCGCTCAGTTACGGATGCTCTTCCCCGTTTTCCATGCTGCTCGTGGTGGGAAGCTCTCTAAAGGTCTGCGAACCAGATATGAGCTGTTGGAGACGTGCAATGCTCCTGGGAGCTTCGGGTGAGCCGAATTTCTTGGGCCCTCCCAGGGCTCTGCCAAACCTGAAGCTGCTCCTGCCACCGCATCACCCAGAGAAGGGGCTGCAGGGAGGACAAGGGGGCTGGGGGGTCCCACTCCGCTGGGTGTTCATTAACTTGTGGAGAAGAATGAGTGACATCTACTCCTAATAACCGATCACCTGAATTGAACTGCCTTGCTTAAGCACCCCAGACAGACTACTGAGTTAATTATAGTGACTTATGCTAAGCACCCAATTTAAATTGTGCCACTGATGCACACTCAAGAAACAATTTATCCAGCGTAAGGCAATTACTGGAGGTTTGCAACTTTCTGGGAACTGCATTGTTGTTATTTCCCACGGGGTGTTTGCCGGCGACCCAGGACTCTCCGAAAGTCTCATCCTGCAGCCACAGAGCGCGGCTGCGTCTGGACAGGGACAAACTCCTTCTCCCAAGCAAAGAGGAGAAAAGCAAAAGCAAAGATGAACCCCCGCTGCTGTGCAAGTGTTTACCAGTTTTAGCTATTCTGAGTGATTGGGTTTTTATTCTCCTCCTTTTTGGACACCAGCAGATGAAAGATGGTACGTGGCATGGGACACCACGGGCACCCTGCCCCACTGCCAGGCTCCCACCCCAGCTCTTCTTTACTTATTGGTATAGGAGGAGGCCAGGAAAACGGGGCACGGGGCCAAGACCTTCCCGTAACAACTCCACAGACTATTTTTAAAGCAACCCGAAAGGAATATGTATTTTGAGCTCCGGTTTTGATCCCCACCCATTAACTAAGTATTCTGCCATCATCTTGGGGCTTTTTAAGCGATTGCACAGGGCTGGAAAGCAGAGAAGCAGGGATGCTCGCAGCACGCATCCAGCTGAGCCCAGTCTGATCTGCCAAATCCCATCTCCTGATCTCTAACCTGCTGTGGACTCTCAGGAACCAACCTCCAAAGCAGGTTCCCGTACAGCTGCTCTGGGGCATCCCACCCAGGCAGCCAGGACAGGATTGATCTCACCTGTAGCCACGTGTAACCCCAGCATGGGCACTTCAGCTTGTTCTCCAGATGCAATTTATGAGCAGTATTGGAAAAATAAATATTTCTAAGGCACAGTCTATCTCATCTAAGGCAGAGAGCTAACAGAGGGCAGATGAATCACATCCTGGAGCTGCCTTCGCCTCTGCCTTGACCATGAAGGGAGCTTTAAGGACCAGCTCGGACACCTGGGTGGTAGATAGCTGGTGTCAGCCAATGTAACTTCTACCCTGGGGTCCACAAACAACAAAAAAACCCAAGCTGGAGCTGAGACAGGGGTCAAGCACAGTTTGAAAAGCCAGGATAAAGATGAGTGCTTGGGTGCGATGGTGGGGATAGCCAGAGAAGGACCTGGACAGGCTACCCTTGTTTTGCTGTTTGACATGGGGAGCAAGTACAGGAAAACAGAGATCGACTTAAGAGTCCAAAAAGATTTCCCAGGGGTTCCAGCTACACACAGTTTAATATGAGGCGGCACGTTGCTCCGGTCTGGTGCAACTCCTGCAGGACCAGGACCCTGCCACCTGCACTGGGGTTTGCTTCTGCTGCTCTGGTTTACCTGGGGCTAGTTTGGATTTGGTGCCCTGGTCTGGCAGAGCCTTAGCTCTGCCCTGGAAAGGCATTGTCCAGTTGGCTTCCACCCAAAAAGCTTTGAGACCCTTCCACGGTGCAAACCACGGCTAGGCAAGGGGAGGTGGCTGGCAGAGCTGCCTTGGGAGCTCGCTCACGTGCAGCATCTCCCAGTGAGACCAGAAAATGCCCTGCGTCTGCAGGGACAAGCGGCACGTGGAGACATCCCTGCTCCTGGAATATATCCCTGGGGAGGGAGCAGGAACAGCCAGGTCTGATACAGAATTTACAGAGCTGGACTCAAAAATTTTGGGGAGGGGAAACCAAGGACAAGAGGAAGGAAGGAGAGAGAGGCAATGTTAATGATCTCTTTGAAATGATACTGACTGCTTAATTTTCAGCTTTCACAAAAGAAATAAAGAAGCTGCAAGCAGGAGCAGGGAGGGAGTGACAGAGCAGCTGCAATCAAGCACCGGCTATGGAGCTCCGCGGTGCACTGAAATATTTGTGAAGAAAATCTCCTTCTCCATTATTAATGGGTCTAATTATTTACACAACTCTGCGAACAGCTGCTCACGAAATGCGTTAAACCTTGTCATTCAAAACACTAATGGGTGACGGCAGAGAGGACCAAGGAGGAGCATCGCCACACCTTGGGCAGCTTCTTCGATAGCCGGAGGACAGCTGCTTCATTCCTGAATGAACGCCGCCACTTCCCAGCTTGGGAAGCGCAGCTTTGCACCCGCCAGTAGCATTTTTGGAATTGTATTAAATAAAGATTTGCTCCTCAAGAACATTGGAGTTGAGCTTCAAATGCTGCACTGATAATTACGCGCTCCTTGCCAGTACTTTTTATGTCTCCTTTTCCTTACACTGCGCCTTCACAACTCCGACACCCGCTTATAGGAAAACCCTGAAAATGGCTGAAAATGGGTAGCAGCATCCAAATGTTTTCCCTCAAAGAGAACAAATACCTTGAAGACACCGATCGCAATTAAATCCATGGCACAGAGCACAAACCTCTTGGGACAAGGCTACATTATCTTATGTCCTTATACTCCACCCTATGATTTTTTTTTTAGCATTTTTTCTCCCAACCAGAAGCTCTTATTTTCTGTCAGAAATAAGGCAGAGTGAAAAATCCAGATGGTAACTCTTCTCCGGCCCCAAGGACCTGCCTGTACCAGGGAAGTTTGCACCAACCAAGGGACCCTCTAAGAGCAGAGGTTGTGCAAGTCAAGTTTGCTCTGGAGACAGCTTTCATGTCTAATAACCAAGCGTAGGATCCCCATAGGGGAATTCCCTCTGCCATGCTAAAAAGCCTTTTAATTGAGTAGTAAGGAAGGAGGGAGGGAGGGAAAAAATTAATCTACAGGAGCCAGACACCTACCAGCGAAGAGCATCCTTCCCATCAGCATCTCAGCCAGGATGCAGCCGGCCGCCCACATGTCGATGGCTTTGGTGTAGTTGTTTGGTGAGAGGAGGAGACGGGGAGAGCGATACCATTTTGTTACTAAGCCTTCGGAAAGGTAACCCTGAAAAAACAGAGACAGAGACGTCAGCAACCTTGCAAGAGAGCTCCTCTGCTCCTCCCTGGTCAGCCCTCGCTGCCCGTCGTGGCCCCACCATCGGATCCTGCAGAGAAACTTGCCCACCATGCTTGTGTTGCACCTATAGCAGGTTGCGGTTGTATATCTTGCAGGAAGCAAAGAGGTGAGACATACACCACTGGAAACAGAGATGCTTCGGTGCTCCAGGAGGCAAAGCACTTGCTGCTCCCCAAAAACTTATTTGCGGTTTGTCACCATGGTACTGAAGCATCTTCTGCAAAGGACACATGGTTTTAATAGCACAGATTTGCAGATCATACCTGCAAAAGTTATTTCAGGTCACTCTTAGAGGACTTAGATGTATTATATAAATCCCAGTTTGCCCATCTGAGACATTTTGGAAGTTAAGCACATTATTGAGGTACTTTGTTGGGTCCCAGCTATAACCCACCGGTGCATGAAGGACGCCTTTCCCAGCTCAGTACCCACAAGCACAGTGCTTGGATTTCCAAACGTTACCAGTTTGCAATCTTTCATAGAATCATAGAATGGTTTCAGTTGGAAAGGACCTTAAAGATCAGCTAGTTCCAACCCCCCTGCCATGGGCAGGGACACCTTCCACTAGACCAGGTTGCTCAAAGCCCCATCCAACCTGGCCTTGAACACTGCCAGGGAGGGGGCATCCACAGCTTCTCTGGGCAATTCCTTCTCACCGATTCCATCTCTAGTTAAGCCTATATCTATAGTCCCTCCATAGCTACCTAAACCTCTAGTAACAGCAAGCTACGTGGTGCTGAGTTCCCAAGGATCCCAGCACTGGACTGAATTTTTGAAGGGCAGGAGTTCCCTGAGGAGCCCATGCAAGAGCAGCCGCCCGTGGGTCAGCCCTGGCTGGGCACAAACCCACAGCGAGTACCGGGGAACACACAAGATCGGAGCAGAGGTGGCATGGGGAGCACACAGGGCTCCCGAGTGGGCAGAGGACGTGCTCAGCAGAATGAGGCCTTGCAGAGAAGCCCCAGGTGAGTTCACCTCACCTGCATCCTCGGGATGCTGCTGCAGGGAACCCCGCTTCGGTTCAGGGCATGTGCTGGGAACTGCGGACGAGTCCACGCAGCATCTCACAGGGGTGAGACATGGGATCACAAGGGGACGGGTAGAAAAACAGATTTATGGAGAAAAATCACTACAGCATGGAAGGAAAGTCTTCTGGACCCGTGGATGTCTTCAAGCATCACCAAGCAGGTAACTCCTAGCCAAGACTTGAAAAGAAGATGCTGAGGGATCAGTGGGAAAGCTTTTGGGGATTAGCTAGCTGATGGAGAGCTAGGAAACCCTGCCCTTTCTGCACTGAGCCTGAGTCCTGCCTAAAAACATCACCTCCTGCCCTCACCACCCGGCCGCTGGGGCCCCGGCATCGCCGCCGGCAGCCGGGTGGCATAGGGCAGGTCCTCATCCTTCATCCTACAGTGAGGATGGTCGGTTGGGATGCTTGACCTGGTTGTAAAGGAGATGCCCTCAGCAGCGGCTCATGGGACAAAGACCGAGCGCTGTCGTCTCTTTGGACCTCAGCCCTCCCATTCCTGAACTCACTCGGGAGGTTTCAGACAAGTGTCAAGTGCTCAGCAGCTCCCGCTGAAATCAAGGGGATGCGTTCAATCCCGTAAATAATGCCGGCATCGTAATAGATGTCCCAGCGCCCCCGGATTCGCTCACCGGCCAAGCTCCGGATGCGCAGGTGCCATGCCAGGGCTGGACCTGAATGGTTATTTCATCAGGATAATAGTGGAATATTCATAAGTGGCATTTTGTGTATTAAATATAACACATTAACAGAATGAGGTAGATTAGATTGAAACACAGTAGAAAAGGGAAAATAAAATGAAATTATAAAGTTGAATTGCATTTAAATGCCATGAAGCATTTGGAGAGTATCAAAATGCAATGACAGCATGAATACAGTTCACGTAAAAACTCACTTAAAAACTCCATCCTAACCGACATAGTTTCATAAACTGTTTTCAGTTGCAGTATAACTGCGGATGCAGTTGTGCTATATAACACCTCCTAGGATGTTACAGGACACATCTCTCACCCTAAACGCGGGAGCCGTGCACCATCACAAACACTACAAGGTTTATAACGCTCTTCTTCCCCCAATGCAGGTTTTTGTTCCAATTACCAAACGTGCAAGTCATCAAATTTTTAATCATAAAGAGTTTGCTTTTAAAAGTACATTTTAATTTGGGTCTTCTTAAGATAAGTTGTAATGGAGCCTGATTAGCTGAGACGTTTCACTTCACGCCGTTATATTTTTGCTAACGCTGCTGAATCAGAACCGGCACAAAAGCCCCCGGGTGTTATCCGATCAGACTGCTGCTTTTCAGCGACTGCAATTATTCCCAACAACGGAGACGTTGGTATTTATTGGAAAAGCCTACAAAAATAAACTTTGGGGATAGCAATCCAGGGCAATTCCTGGCCAGAGCAATTTCCTCCCTTTCCCAGCAAAGGAATGCCCCTCTCCTTACAGATTTAATGCTCGGTTCATACGTTTCTCCCCTCTGACAGCAAGATGGATTTGAGTTCTCAGGGGTGTGTGCACCACGCAAAATGTAGGAGCAACATATTGCAAATATCTATACGTTGCAACAAGCCAAACCTTTTCTTCCCCAGGCATCTCTTATGTATCGGAGAAAATCCCCTGCAAAATTCCCATGTGTTTGACTGTCATCTCCCTGCTTTCATCTGCTGAATAACCCAGACCATCGCATTTCATCTTGGCACCCACCACCAAGCCCAGGAAGGACCCGTGGAGAGGAGCAACCAACAGCTTCTCTCCATCCCACCGACTCGTGGACCATAGGGTTGGACCCCATGGCATTCCACTGCTGGGCTCTGGGTTATCTCTCCTCTTCCTCGGGGGTAAAATACTGGGAAGGGCTGATGGGAGGATTGAAAATCAAGACTTTTCCGACCTGGCCCAAGATCCTCCAGTGGGAGCGGCTGGGGGTGCTCCCTGGATGGGTAGCACGGCACCCCAGTCCTGAGCAGCTTATCCAGCCCCACCACCTACATCTGCTCTGCTTCCATGGTGGCTAAAAACATGGGTTAGATCTTTATTTTTATAAAATACATAAGAAAAATTCCTCTCCTACTTCCTCCAGGTGGTAACTCCAGTCCTGTGGACTATCAAGGACTACAAATCCTATGGAGAAATATCATCACAGCTTTGGGAGCTGGGATCATGCAGTTGCTGGCACAGCCGTGGGATCCACCTAAACCCAGGTTAGGTACCGGCTCAGCTCCTACCTGTCCTTCCAACCCGGAAGTCTCTCTCCCTTTTCCCTTTCCCTTTCCCTTTCCCTTTGGGGGGGGGGGGGAGGGTTAACAGAGAGCATCTGCCACAGGTTTAATAGCTGTCCCAGCTTTAAACCGTGACACTACCTGTGGTGCCAAGGCTTACACGAGGGCAGCAGTCGTGCCAGGATGGAGAGCCCGAGCACTTCCAGCCATCACCTATGCAAGGCATGGGCTTTAGCACCACAATTTCACCATTTATGTAGATTCAATCAGATAGAAAGACCATGAGCAGAGGCGTATTAATTAGTCCTAATTAAAATGGAACGTACATCTTCATTACAATATCCTGTGGATTCAGCACAGCCCTTTCTGAACCAAAGAACCACTGGAATCTCTTTAAAAAACAATATAACAGAGTTAACTTAAAAACAGAAGTAGTTTCAAGTCCAAGGCTTGCTCTCAAGCACCTCCCATGCTATTTTGTTTGCCATTTCCAAGGATCATTTTCCTGCTTCTCCTCTGCTCCTGCGGCACACACAGGAACCGCTCAGGCCATCTATCAAGGTGATGAGTTTGCCACAGGTAGGATAAGCATCAAGTCGTATCAAACAGCATGGCAAGGAAACTGAAAAGCAAAGAAAAATGAATGCTTTTCCTAATTTTTACCCAATATGGATGTTGTGCGTTGCTTGTAACACAAGAAGAAACAATTTCGGGTGGGTGCGGGTGCTGCTGCATCCCGGTGTCACGGTGGTCACGGCACGCAGGACTGCCTGCATCCTGAGGGAAGCTGGCACAGCAGCACGTGGGAAGCACGGCAAGACCCGCTGGTGCTCCGAAACAACCGTCGCCCAAGCCCAGAGCTCCTCCTTGGAGCTGGAGGGACCGAAGGCATGTCTCCTCGAGGCGGATGCCGAAATTCAGGATCCCACCTAGTGCAAATCAAATTGTCCCTAATGCCGCAGAGCTCAAAGCCTCTCCCAAGAGTATTTCACACCAAAAAAATCACAGACTCACAGACTGGTTGGGGTTGGAAGGGACCTCTGGAGATCATCCAGTCCAACCCCCTGCCAAAGCAGGGTCACCCAGAGCACGTTGGACAGGGTTGCATCCAGGCGGGGTTTGAATATCTCCAGAGAAGGAGACTCTGGGAAAGACGCCGGGCTTGCAGGAATGTTGCTCCATAATATAATAAAACTGCCGTTGTGCACAGCTCCAGCAACGTGACATGTATTCGCATCGTTTTGGGATGACAGAGTGCGTTTATTTCAGAACCACAGACTATTACGTGCTTCATCAGAGGACAAAGAAGAAGAATAACCGAGTCGGGGTCACAGTGGAGAGGCTCAGCACTGGCTGCCCGAGGGTTGAACGCAGAGGGTGGTCTTCTCCAGGGTGAGTACGGAGCACATCCCACATCCTCATCTCCTTTGAAAACCTCCTCAGGATGACCCACCTGGGAATTTTATTATTTTACTGGATGAACTGGAAGCTATTATGTTCGCACTGATCAACAAGTACAAAACAAAGGGAGGACTTCAAAGGTTTGAAGATGTTCTGGAAACTATTTACCACGAGATCACCCCCTAAAAGGGCTGCTGTACCCTCCTTAGCATGGAATTCCTGCCAATTAATGCTGTAATTAATGCTGCCAACAGGTAATGGGAGAGAGGGTCCCCTGGCAGCCCCATACAGATGCCCTCAAGTGCTTTGGGGTGCCAGGCAGAGTCCCCAGGCCCCCAGAAGAAGTAACCTGACTATCTTGTACAACACGGGCAGGCTAAGGAGCGTCCCGCTTCACCATCTCGTCACCTAAGGAAAGATTCAGCAAGTCTCCGTATCCCCATATTGCAGGTCCTTCTGTTGTCTTCTCCAGGTGGGACCACCCAACCCAGCGGTTCCTCTCTGACCAGCGCCGGGCGACATGCCACATGGGATTCACAGCCAGGGCTGAGTCTGCCCTCTGAAACATTTATTTTTAAATTAACTCTCGACGTTCATTGGTATTTATCCCAATTTTTCAAGCTTGGTTTTGCTTGCTCCCTGCTCTGCCAATCCCTCCTGCCCACCACGACCTGAGGGTGCTCAAGGGAGGGCAGTATCTCTTCCCCCCTAAATTTGGGGTAGTTCACATCTGGACTCTCATTTGGAATCAAAGATATTTATTAGGGCATAAGAGTGAGGATGGATTTTCAGACCACAAACAGCAGCGACTGGGGAAAAAGGGATTAATGTGGAGATGTTCTAGAGGGATAAACAGCAGGATTAGCAACTCCCAGGGATAAAAAGAGTAGTAAGAAGGGAAAAAAAAGGAGCCTGCAAGGCTGGATGGCGAGAGCATCGGGGAAGGGACAGGGTGACAGAGAGAGGGACACACACAGGATCATCTCCCGAGGGTCCTCTCCTGCTAGATCTGATATTCTGTGCCCTAAAGAGATGTTTGCGAGTACGTGAGTGCCCAGGGAGCTTAGAAATGTGTTTATCTGAGACAGGGCTAAAATTTAAGCCGTCAGGTCTAAGCAGCCTGTGAAGGTGCAGACCCAGATCTGGATGTGACCTTGGCAGCTTGAAATTCATCTCATTTGCTACTGGGAAGTTTCAAACGAACAGATGTCCCCATGCTGCTCCTACCACATGGAGAAAGGGATTTTATCAGCAAACACTGGCCAAATGGTGGGAGAAACGCAGGCAAAGCTGCTCTGCTTCGAAGCTGGTGAAGGCCAGCACCTCGCTGGAGTCCAGGGCATCTCCCAGAGCTGGGAGAGCTCTCCCTTTCCTACCAAATTATCCTAATTAAATGGTTGTCTGCTGCAAGCCATGTAAACAAGACTCATTGCCAAGTCAGGGCTATTATTTAGGTGGTATATGCATTTCTAAGTTGTGTTTAAAACTCTGCTCACAACCTACCACAGTTATTATTTGCCACTTTAACACTCAGCAGAATGGTTTGGGATTTGAGAAACATCGGGTCAGAAGAGCTGACCTTTTAAACGAATAACAACACACAACCTGCAATTTTTTGTGTTAGCAGAACCCAGCCATCAGTCTAAGCATATTCCAGATACAAAACATCCTAAAGGAATAAAATCCAAGCGCTTAAGATGACCCTTCCTCGCTGCAAAGGCTTGCAAGAAAACATCATGCTAGAGGTGTAGCTCTGCGCTGCCTTCAGAGGTTTGGATCTACCAGGTCTTTACAGCAATTAATTACCCAGGGAACAGGATTTCATCTGCTTTTGTGCAGCTCTGCATTAGCACTCACTCGTGACACCTAAATTTGGGGTGTAAGGATCCCTGTTTTGCTCAATGCCGCTCAGCAGAGGGGTGGAGGCTCAGCAGCTTCAGACATGGTCCTCTCCCTCTTGCTGATGCTTTCTGTGAGAGCACAGATCAAGAAAAAAAATCTCTATGAGCCCTTGAGGAAAGCGAAGGTTGAAAGAGAAATACGGAAAATAATTGATTTTTCCGAGTCATCTGAGAAGAGCTGGAAGTCAAAGTCGGGACTGACCCAAGCCCCATCCAAGCTCTCCTCTCACCTTTGCAGTGCCCCATCACCCGGCTTTGGCAAACGCAATCCCCCCCACCGCCAGTGGTGCTGGATGCTCACCGCAGCGCTGCTATTTTCGGAGTGGTATCCAGGTCTCTGCACAGTGGGGAACTGCTGGGTTTTTTTTGCACTGATGCTCCAGCCTCCCACCCCTGGGAGGAATCAGAGGATGCTCACACAATGGCATCTTGCAAAGTTACATCCCACCACAAAGCCGCAGCCTTGGCCATCCTCCTACCAGCTCTTTCCCACTGCACTGACTGGTATTAAGGCGATGGAGAATTGCTTAGAAATAAGAATAATTCTGCAGCAGACATGGACAGATGACTCCTACCCTGATCCTGCAGTCTCTGACAAGATGATGCTCCTTAAATCAGTAATTTTCTGCATTCACGTAGCACTGCCTTGCTTGCAGGGGTTTCCTCCAGGGGACAGCCTGGTCACAGCAGTTGTGGGATGCCGGGTCCCTCTGAAGGCCCTTGCCCCAAGAAAGCCCAAACACATCCAGGGCTCTCCCACTGGGAGAGTTTTATTGCAAGAGGCTGCCATGCCGAATTAAATTTGTTAGAGGAAAAATGCAGTTCTTTTAATAGCTGCATCTTTGCCTGAGTATAGAACTGGTTTCAGTACCTTAAATTATTTCTGCAGGGTTTTGCAGCTGCCTGGGAACACGACCCTTTGCGGAGGAGCCCACAGCCCGTGGCTCACTAAAGCTTGTTAGAAATTGCCACTTTGGAGGAGTTTCAGCCCTCCTTGGGCAGAAGGAGAGGAGCTGGTGACAGCAGCAGCAGAGGAAAACTGAGTCAGTCCCAAAGACCCCCCAAGGAAGGGACAATTTCCCCTACTCAAGGGCAGGTATTTGTTTTCCTGCATTTTGCTCCATTCCTCCTTTCCCTCCTTCTCCATCCCAGCCAGGCTGCTGCGAGAAGGCTGTGGGGTTCCCACAGGACAATGGTGGGAACGAGGTACTGAACGAGCTATGTCCAGGCATGTCCAGGGGGTGGTAATGGGGTGGTGATGAACTAGCCAATCATAATACAGAACAAGTGCCTTAGCTATGAGACCAACAAGATATGGGGGAAGTTGAGGACCTTGGCTATGAGAAAAATAAGATATGGGGAAGCTGAAAAATAAGAAAGAATGCAGCACCTGCAAGATATAACTTTTTAGCATAAGCCAATCAGAACTAATATAGAGGTGTGTGAACAAAGCATACTAACCAATCATAATAGAAATGACATGTACACAGAGTGTGTACAAAAATAGAATAGTATAAATGTACCCTCAACAGAATAGTATAAATGTACCCTCAGATACGTAAATAAATGAGATCTGCTTAACGATCATATTGGTCTGTGTGCGGTGTCTCCGTGCCCTCTCGCGAACACTGACAAGTGGCGCCCGGGACAGGGACTCTTCGGCCCGGAGACTGCGGAGAAGCAGCGGACAGCGGACCGAAAGGGGGATGAGAGGAAGCCAGCTGTAGAGTGCTGCCCCGGCACTGGATTTTCGCACCGGCAGGAACGGATGCGGTAAGCCCGAGTCTTGCTAGCAAAGGAAAACCTGGGTAGGGCTTCCCAGGCAGCTGGGGGAGGAATGGGGTCTACCCTGACCAAGACAGAAGTGACAGTGGTGAAACTCCTCCAACATATACTCTCTGAGAGAGGAATTAAATATGACGAAGCTGCGTTAAAGCAGTTACTCCTTTGGGCAAAAGACAAAGGACATTTTACAACCTTTAATGATGTCTTTGAAGTGCCTTTATGGGAGAAGATTGGTGACTCTCTCTGGAATGCGGTGTCAAGTGGTGATAAGGAAGCCTTTAAATTGTCTGCTACATGGAAGCTGGTTAGTGAAGCGTTAAAGGGA
Organism: Nyctibius grandis; assembly: GCF_013368605.1. Taxonomy (NCBI): domain Eukaryota; kingdom Metazoa; phylum Chordata; class Aves; order Nyctibiiformes; family Nyctibiidae; genus Nyctibius; species Nyctibius grandis. The sequence continues at coordinate 23,684,492 of NC_090694.1, forward strand.
ATAAAAGCAGAGAGAGAAGTCACACATTCAGCTTTTATGGCTTTAGGACCGCAGATGTCTACTACCCCCTCACTGTTTGTGGGACCAACACCTCCCACGGCCCCGGTGGCTGTACCAGTGGCAGCTCCTTTATCGCCGTCGGTACGGACGGCTGTGAAAAAAGCTGAGGAGTGGGGAGCGAGTAAAATAGATAGAGATCTATCAAAAACGGTAGTGCGCCCTACAGATCCATCAGAACCGGTAGTGCGCCCTAAAACACGAACTCGATTTGGACTAATTGATTCAGACGCTGAACAGGAGAATTGGCCAAAACCCCCTCCTCCTCTCATTGATCTCTCTACGGATGAGGCTGAGAAGGAGGACAAGAAGGAGGGTAAAACTGTTTCGTATCCACCTTTACCGGATTCGCCGTTTCCTGAGTCTGTTGAACAAAGTTTACATTCCGGCGCTAAACAACCACCGTTAAAGTCTCCAGTTACGGAGTCAGCAGTACCAGAGTCACAAGGACTTAAAGGACCGTTACCATCACGAAATGGACATGAACTTGACATGACAGAGCTTGGTAGACGACTGGAAGAATTAAAGACGGAATTGCAGCAGCATCGTACAGCCAACGCCTCGGGACACGTGACTATGTCTCCCCAAAACCCCCCTCTGTGTTCGGGACAAGTATTAGGGCCACCTCAACCTCCTTTGCAAATCCCTACTCCACCTTTAGATCAGGGCGGGGGGGGAGGTTTGCATCCATCTGGTAATGTGGGAGGTGAGGGAGAGGGTCAGCGTCCGCCCGCGTATACAGGGGAGGGGGGGGAGGAGTGAAATGGAAAGGGATCATTCGAGATGCGTTATTAGAAGGAGTTATAATTCCGCAAGCATATCCTGTGATTGTGGGTGCGGGTCCTGAGGGAAAAAATCTTTGGCAACCGTTAGATTGGAAAATTATAAAAGAAACACGCCAGTCTATACAGACAAATGGCTTGGGCTCTCAGTATACACAGGCTTTGCTTAAACATATTTTTGCAACTAACCTTTTCACGGCAAATGACATTCGACAACTAACGTCCATGCTGCTGTCTCCTTCTCAAGTTCTACATTTTCTTAATGCCTGGAATAGCGCTTGTCATAGAATAGCTAATACACCTAGGGGTCGGGATGATCCTCTCTTTAACATCACGGCACAAATGCTGTTAGGAGAGGGTCCTTTTTCAACTGTACAGTGGCAAGCGCAGTTTCGTGTTGAGGCATTAGCGGCAGCTCAAGACAGTGCATTTCAAGCATTAATATCAGTTCCTAGCGAAGGTGTTCAACAAGCGTATACCAGAGTTTTTCAACAGATAGGAGAACCATATGGTAAATTTATAGATCATCTGTATGCAGCTTTGCGAAGCACGCCTGATTAAGATGAAAGTACTAGAGACAAGTTATTGGATGTTCTTGCTTTTGATAATGCTAATGAGACAACTAGAAAAGCATTGGCACATTTACCGAGAGGTGCGGGGGTGGCGGCTATGCTGGAAGCAGTAGAAAGAATGTTAGGAATGGAACAGGCTCAAGTTATGGCAGCTGCAGTCGGAGCAGCAGTGAGACCTTTGCTGCGAGTGAAGGATAGAGATAAGAAATGTTTCAACTGCGGACAGACAGGGCATTTTAGAAAAGATTGCAAAAAAGAATTAAGGAGGTGGTGTGTTCACTGCCGACGATCAAATCACTATACAGCAGAGTGTAAACGATTACAGGGAAACTCCCGGCTGAGCGCACTGCACCCGCGCGCGCAGACAACAAGTCAGGGTGCTTGGACCGCCACTCCGCAGCCACAAGAGGAAGTGCCGGAGTGGATGTGGAAACAAAATTAGACATATACTTAACGGACAAACAAGTAACTGTAGTTGAAACTAACATGAAAGGACCTTTAGGACATGGTTTGAGTGCGTTACTTCTTGGGCGATCATCTATTTCCAAGCAGGGAATAATTGTACTGCCAGGGGTTATTGATGCAGATTATACAGGTCAAATATGTGCTATGGTATACACCCTATCCCCGCCTGTATTTATTCCGAAGGGCCAAAAGATTGCTCAGTTAGTTCCCTTTAAGGGCTGTGTTCCGAACGCAGAAAACAAAGACAGGGGGGAGGGTTGTTTCGGATCGACGGACAAGCATTGGTTAATCTTGCTATTGACATCACTAGAAACCAACCGCGTGAAAGAGTAACATTGCGGAATCAGAATGGGGAAGAAAGACAGATCTCTATGCTAATCGATACAGGAGCTGATGTTATGATCATTGCACAGCAACACTGGCCCTCTGCTTGGCCTGTGCAAGCGGCTCCAGTAACGATAGCAGGAGTTGGAGGCTGTACTTTGCCAATGATGAGTCAACAACCGATACAGCTGCAATTTGCAGACGGAGCCTGTGTAAATGTTAGACCCTATGTCATGAAAGTGCCAGTATCGCTTGTGAGACGAGATGTCTTAACACAATTAGGTGCACGATTGATAACGCCTTTTTAGGAGCGGTCACTGAAAAAGGGCCTGTCCTACCTTTAAAATGGAAATCAGAAACACCGGTATGGGTGGATCAGTGGCCGCTTAGATCAGACAGGCTGGAACAGATTGAACTGTTAGTCCAAGAACAGCTAGAAGCAGGTCATATCAGACCGTCCACAAGCCCTTACAATACTCCAATTTTCACGATTCCGAAAAAATCAGGCAAATGGCGATTGCTTCATGATTTGCGGGCCATAAACGATGTTATGGAAGATATGGGAGCATTACAGCCTGGACTACCCACTCCTACCATGATTCCAGAAGGGTGGCAAATTTTAGTAATTGATCTAAAAGATTGTTTTTTCACGATATTTTTACATGACAGAGATTGTGCCAAATTTGCGTTCACAGTTCCGAGTATTAACAAGCAGGAACCTGCTAAAAGGTATGAGTGGATAGTCTTACCTCAGGGTATGAAAAATTCTCCTACATTATGTCAGTTATATGTTGCATGGGCCTTACAACCTTTTCGTCAAAAGTTTCCTAATCTTTTGATTTATCATTATATGGATGATATTCTGATTGCTGGACAGGATTTAAAGGTGGAATTTGTGTTACCATTGTTAGAAAAAATGCTAAAACAGTGAGGACTGAAAATTGCCCCTGAAAAAATACAAAGATCAGAGCCTTGGAGATACTTAGGCTGGGAGGTAACTAAGCAAACCATTCGACCTCAAAAAATCACCCTGAAAGTTGATATATCCACATTGGCTGATGCTCAGAAATTGTTAGGAGAATTACAGTGGGTTCGGAATACTTGTGGCATTACAAATGATGATATTGCACCGTTAATGCCATTGCTTGGACAAAACCCTGATGTCACTGTGAGCCGTACACTCACTGCAGACCAACAAGCAGCTATAAACAAAATTGCACACAAGGTGGCTACACAGGACGTGGCTCGAATTACTGAAAATGAGCCACTTTCAGCAATTATTGCTAATACATCAATGGAAGATAAGCATTTGAAAGCATTAATAGTTCAGTTAAAACCAACTCTCAGAATTATTGAATGGGTTTTTCCACCTTTTCATCCTAAAACAACAATTTGTACCAGAGTGGAAGCAATAGCACAATTGCTTGTCAAAGTGCGTAAAAGAATTACAGACATTACTGGATTAGACTCAGATGTTATCTATTTACCTATCAAGAAGGAATATCTACAGTGGTTAACAAATCAGTCAACTATTTTTCAAATAGCCTTACAGGACTTTACTGGACAATTGTTAACGCATTTACCAAAAGATAAAAAGCTACAGTTTATTTGCAAACAGGATTGGGAAGAAAAACCTATCAGATCAGAGATACCTGTGACTGGACTAACTGTTTTTACTGATGCAGGAAAGCGATCACACTCAGCAGTTATTACCTGGCAAGAGGATGGACAATGGAAACATTGCAAATTCTCAGGACAAACTGAGGACTCATTGCAGACACTTGAACTTTTTGCAATATACCAGGTCTTTATAAAATGGAAGAACTTACCTGTAAATATTGTAACAGACTCTCTTTATGCAGCAGGCATTGTAAATCGAATTGAAAGAGCTTTTATACGACCAGTGAAGAATATGCGACTTTACACCATTTTGCTACAGTTGCATCAGGCAATAAACCTCAGAGAGGTACCTTATTTTGTTACTCACATTCGTAGTCATCAATTTGATCAAGGTTTGAGCATTGGAAATAATAAAGCAGACACACTTGTATCCTATACGCAAATATCACCAAATTTATTTGAACAAATACACCTATCCCATAAATTCTTTTATCAATCAGCGAAAATGCTAGCAAAACAATTTCAGCTCACCATGGCACAAGCACGTGAATTAGTTAGTGTTTGTCCTAATTGTCAGAAAATTGGCGTGGGAATTGGGATAGGGGTAAATCCTCGAGGGTTGAGTGCGTTGCAACTGTGGCAAATGGATGTTACTCACATTGCAGAATTTGGAAGGCTCAAATATGTTCATGTATCTGTTGATACGTTTTCACATGTAATATGGGCAACAGCACAAACTGGGGAAACAGGTCGTCATGTCAAACGACATTTACTTGCTTGCTTTGCAAGTCTTGGGGTTCCACAACAACTTAAGACTGATAATGGACCAGTATACTGTTCACAGATTTTTCGTCAATTTTGTCAACTATGGGGTATTACACATGTCACTGGGATTCCTCATTCGCCTACAGGTCAGGCGATTGTGGAACGTGCTCATAGTACATTGAAACAGCTTCTGCAAAAACAAAAAGGGGGAGAGGTGACTGAACCTTCTGAGAGACTTGCAAAAGCTGTTTATGTACTTAACCATTTAACTTTAGCAGGAGATAAGGAGCGACCCCCAATTGTAATACATTGGGAGGCAGTTCGACAGGGAGCAAGCTATGTGAAAAACAAAGGCAAAGTGTGGTATAGGGAACCAGGTACTAACGAGTGGTTAGGACCAGGGGAACTATTACTAATGGGTCGAGGTTATGCTTCTGTCTCTACAGGCACAGGAGTACGGTGGTTTCCGATCAAGTGTATTAAACCATATGTGGAGGTGGAATCTAGATCCGGAGATCCGACAGAGAGAGCAGCACCGAGCACTGAGGATCTTGGCCCTGTACCTAAAGACTCTGGGGATTGCAACGCCATCGATAAGCCACCTTGAGGATCCTTTTACGTCATTACCACCTTTACATGCAACAGCTGAAGTAGAAGAAAAATTGGCACGTGGTTGTGATGGACATGGACATTGTTGCGAACCATGGTTTCTAAAAAACTGTAATGTATGTGGGGAAAGTAAATGGCGGGTTATTCGACAATCTGAGCCGTGGTGGAGACATGTCGGGTGTGTACCGTGTGTAAGACAGTGGGTAACAGAAAATTCGCTAGAGAGACAGGCAATTCAATTATTAGGGAGAGAGGCTAACTCGCTTGGGAGATTTGATATTCCAGCACTTAATGTGGCAAATAGAATTGGTGACTGTCAACAAATTCATATAGCTGAAATAGCTAGTTCATTACAAAGACGTGTGCTGGAGCAGCAAATTATATTGGCAGGCAGTGTGGTGAAGGTACAGTGTGGGGAGCAAATTAACATACCACGATCATGGGAAGTTTCTCCCGAGGATTGGGAGCGACAGCAATCGCAATGGTCTTATGTATCACAACCATTGGGCAGGCAGTGATAGATATCAGACAAAATATCTGGGTTACCATCGCAAATGCGACCGGACAAGAATCATTTTGCTTGTCCATGGCAACCCCTGGAGAGCCTTTTCGTACTTGCCTGATAGGAGTTCCTGTTTTCGATCCAATTAGTTTTCAAGGTTACATACAAAACCCTGCCCTTGCCACAATGAGTGCAACAACAGCTAGTCAATGTGCAAATTCCATGAATCCAGGTGTCAACTATACTGCATGGTGGCAGGGACAGATAATCATGTCACTTAATCACACTATGATAGAACCACAGGAGCTAGATTTGTTAGGTGCCTTAGGACCTACCTATGGGGCAGTTATGTTTAAAAGTGACAAAGCAACTGATCACGCCCTCATTAACGACAATACACTACTATATGCTGTACAAGATGTATCTCCAAAAAATGAATTGTATACAGGAATAAGGGAAAATGACTTTTGTCCATTAGGGTGTCGATATTCTGACACGAAGGGAAACAACATACTAGGCCGGAAGTTACCAGGAGGCTTGTTTTTAATTTGTGGTGATCGGGCCTGGCCAGGGATTCCTAGTAGGCCAATTGGAGGTCCATGTTACCTAGGGAAACTTACCTTGTTTCGACCTTCAGTGGGGGAATTGCTAAACAAAACATTATGGAATTACATGGCCTCTCGAAAAAAGCGTGCCGTATTACCGCTAGGACCAGAATGCGACGATCATGTACGGTTCTGGAACAAACCTACTAATTTTATTGCTGCTTTGTTTGCGCCAGTAGGAATTGCAAAAGCATTACAACTAACAAAAACATTAGGGTGCTGGACAGCGAAGCAATTAAATCTAACTTCTGAGATACTTTCAACTTTAGCTACTGATGTTGATAGCATTAGACATGCAGTATTACAAAATAGGGCTGCAATTGATTTTTTGCTTTTAGCTCAAGGGCATGGATGTGAGGATGTGGAAGGAATGTGTTGCATGAATCTTTCAGATCATTCTGTTTCTGTTCATCAGCATCTTCGTCAACTGAAGGATAACATGCGCAAACTTACTGTATCAACATCACCTTTCCTGGACTGTCTACAATCTATTGGCATCACAGGATGGATACAGGACTTGTTAGTACAAGGAATGACTGTGTTGGTTGTTGTAATAATTGTCTTGCTAATAATGGGATGTATGATGAGTTGTATCAAGCAGGCATTGCTGAAAATGTTCCATCAGACCTGGCTTGTTCAAAAACAAAAAGCAGGATTTATGGGTAACCAAGGCTGGGATTCTTTGACTGGGCTCTGCGAGACACAGGGAATCAGGGTTAAGTAAAAAACAAAGACAAAACAGGACATAGCTCGTTCAAAAACAAAAAGGGGGATTTGTGGGGTTCCCACAGGACAATGGTGGGAACGAGGTACTGAACGAGCTATGTCCAGGCATGTCCAGGGGGTGGTAATGAATTAGCCAATCATAATACAGAACAAGGGCCTTAGCTATGAGACCAACAAGATATGGGGGAAGTTGAGGACCTTGGCTATGAGAAAAATAAGATATGGGGAAGCTGAAAAATAAGAAAGAATGCTGCACCTGCAAGATATAACTTTTTAGCATAAGCCAATCAGAACTAATATAGAGGTGTGTGAACAAAGCATACTAACCAATCATAATAGAAATGACATGTACACAGAGTGTGTACAAAAATAGAATAGTATAAATGTACCCTCAATAGAATAGTATAAATGTACCCTCAGATACGTAAATAAATGAGATCTGCTTAACGATCATATTGGTCTGTGTGCGGTGTCTCCGTGCCCTCTCGCGAACACTGACAGAAGGCGTGTGCAGATCGATGGACGGGATCGCAGGGGATGTCCAGGCTGGGGGTCCCAGGGGGCTCTGGGCATCCCCTGCCCTGAGCAGGGCAGCAGTGGGGCATGCCAGGCTGCACCCGGCCACCCACAATTATTATGGCATTATAATACACTATGTAAGTACTAAAGCGCAAAAAATTTTATACATTATTTGGATCTTGACCTCAGATGAAAGAATATGTATCTGAAAGACCCATCCCTCTTTCCCAACAATTAAATAAGTGTAATTCAGACAGAGTTGGGTTTTTAAAAAGCTGGCTGGCACCGAAGCAAGGACAAAGACAAGCAGAGTGGATGCGGATGAGCCAGGTACCCTTTCCACGTGCTTCCGCTGCAGGGATGAATGGCAGCTCGTGTTTTATAAAAGCAGCAAAGCAAGAAACAGAAAGTTTAGTCCTTTAAGTAAAGCGAGCAAATGCACGCCTCCCCACAGTCCGTTGCTGGGATGGAATAAAATATATAAGTATATATTAGATATATATGATATAAAGCAATGAAAGACACCTGAATAGCACTTGAACCCTTCCCGTGACCTGCTCGGTGCTTTGCGGCGCTGGAGAGCCCTGGGGCGCGCTTGGCAGAGCTCAACCCACGGGCTTTGCCCAGGAAATACGTCCTGGCTTGGGGCAGGGAGAGCAACTACCACCAGTGACCACCCCAGCAGCACTTACAGCTGCCCGAACAGCCTCAAGGACCAGTTTCTCCTGAGAAGATCTACCACAGTCTCACTGCTTCACCCTACATGTGATCTACGTCTCCCTGTGCCCTCCAGCAGCTCGCCAAGAGAGCACCGGCCTCGCTGATTCAGCATCGCCTACCTTGTGCGAGTAATGCTGATCCACGATTCTGGCCAGCCCGAAGTCACCGATCTTCAGCACCAGGTCTTCCGTGCTGATGAAAATATTGGCCGGCTTGAGGTCGCGGTGGAGGATGTTGGCCGAGTGGATGTACTTCAACCCGCGCAGCAGCTGGTACATGAAGAGCTTGGCGTGCTCCTCGGCGAGCTTCCCCTGCTCCAGCAGCCGCGCCAGGTCCGTCTCCATGTACTCCTGGACAATGTACACCATGTTAAACTTGAAAAAATCCCTGCGCAGGTTAGTCCCCTTTGGCCCCAACACCTCGTACACCTTCACGATGTTATCGTGGTCGAGGCGTCGGATGATTTTGATCTCCCGGAAAGCGTGCTTCATGCTCCGCGCATCGCTGATGGTGATCTTCTTCACCGCCACTTTGCGGCAGCTCTTGCTGTCGAGGGCTGACAGCACCAGCCCGTTGGCCCCAAAGCCCAGAGGGCGAAAATTAACGAAGCGACAGCCCAGGTCGTACCCATACACACTGGCGATACAGTTGCACTTCTCGGCCATCGCGGGCTCCGTTCTCTTTCGGCTTTTTTCCTCTTCGTCACTTGAAGAGCTGGGAGATCCGAAGGGCTTCCAGATCACAAGTGTGGTTTGAAATCAGGTGCCTCATTATTACTTACAGATGCCCATTGCTTCAAGATGACGAGCAGATGCAGTGAAAATAGTTGCGAGCACACACACACACACACACAAATAAAATGTTTTAAACTGGGTGAGAAATCGAGGGGTAGAAGAGACTTTCCAAGCAGCGTGGATAAACACAACCCAGAGATCTCTAGCAAAACAGAAAGGTTCTTTTTCTTGAGACTTAAAGATCAGCGCTGCTACATTTTTCAGCCACTTTCTTGTTTTCCTTCTGCGATATCCTCAAGATGATGCCGAAGCGTGGGGCTGGCGGTGCAGCTGGACGCCCGGCCCCACGTCCCCGGCGTCTCAGTGCTGGGACAGCCAGCCAGCCCCGCCACGGGGCAGAGCCCAGAGCAGCCCCATGGCCCCTCTGCTGCCCCAAACTCTCCCAACAATCAGCAAAGCTTCGCCCTTCTCGCCTCTCCCTTTTTGGTACGGGCAGACCCCATCTTCCCCATCAGCAGATAGAAATCTCGACGTTTTGCAGACCCAAACTCACTTTATCGGCTGCATTCAGCACAACACATTTCCACGGTTGCAGTTCCAACACCTTCCCCTTGTAGGTCTTTCGCTGGTGAAGCCAAGCACCATCGGATCGTTATGGCTTGCCGGAGGAGTTCCCTGTGCCGCACAGCCCAGTTATCCCTCAGCATGTCTCAGTCCCGCTCCTGGAAGAAAAGAGGAGATGGATTCATTTGATAGCAGCACTGCCTGTGCCCTGCCTACGTAACAGCTTGCTGAAGGTTAACTATGAGTAAAACTCTGACCTTTCGGAGACTCATTAGTTATCCCCTCCAAAAGCATGCATCGTTACCAGCATTTTTCAGATAGGGCTCACGGAGTTTTTCAGCTTATAATGACCAAAATCGCTTGGGCAAACGAGGCGGTGGCACCCTGTGTGGTTTTGCAAATAACCTTAAAAACCGGTTACAAGGGTGGGACACCGCCTGAATTCGGGGTCCCACAGCAAACCTCAGGGATGCCGCTGGCTCCATGCCCGTGGTCGCAGAATCACAGACTGGTTGGGTTGGAAGGGACCTCTGGAGATCATCTAGTCCAACCCCCTGCCAAAGCAGGGTCACTCAGAGCACATTGCACAGGGTCGTGTCCAGGCAGGTTTTGAATATCTCCAGAGAAGGAGATACCACAACCTCCCTGGGCAGCCTGTTCCAGTGCTCTGGCACCCTCAAATGAAAGTTTTTCCTCATATTGAGATGGAACTTGCCATGTTTCAGTTTGTGCCCATTGTCCCTTGTCCTGTCACTGGGCACCACTGAGAAGAGTCTGGCCCCATCCCCTTGACACCTGCCCCTAAGGTATTTGTAAGCATTGATAAGATCCCCCCTCAGTCTTCTCTTCTCCAGACTAAACAGACCCAGCTCCCTCAGCCTCTCCTCATAGGAGATGCTCCAGTCCTCTGATCATCTTTGTAGCCCTCCACTGGACTCTCTCCAGTAGTTCCTTGTCTTTCTTGAACTGGGGGGTCATGGGGAGCTGCCAAGCCCTTCCTTCACGCAGCAAACCACATCATTTTAGTGCTTTTATAAAGAGAGATGCTCTGGTGTTGCTCTGCCTGGAGCACACAAGCAGCTAAGGACAGGGCTCATTTCTCCTCCAGTGTGCTGGGGGAGAAGAAGGAGAACATCCTCATTAAGATGGACAAGCCATGTCGTTAGCTGCGGGGATTTACCATCCATCAGCAGCGCCTACGACCGCAGCTCAGGCGCCCGGCTCTGCCGAGAGCCGCTCGGCATGGGTGGCTGTGTCCCCTTGCTTCTCCAACAGCTTTGCCGGTGATGAACGCAGGGGTGGAATGGAAATAGGAGGTGACTTCATCTCTCACTGTCTCCTCCGTGAGGATGCGCTTGGTACCCAGATGCCGCAAAAACACTTCCCCCGTCTGTCCAAGTTGAGCAGCTGTTCCGTTCAGGGGCACAAGCCAGCTCGCAGCCTCACAGCTTCGCTCTTCTGCTCCAGGAGGTCGTGGTTTCACAGACCCAAGAACTTCTCCATGCAAAAACATGCTACAAGGTAGACGTCGGGTCCTACGGTCCTCTTTGAAAGTACAGCTGAATAGATAAATATCTATATAAAAATATATGAATGATAAAATTTAAGTTGTGTTTTTTTCACCCCCTATTAATATGAAAAGACTTTATAACACCCTTGGCATTAAGAAGCTGGAACAAAGGAACGTGGACCCAACGCAAGCAAGGTGAGCAACAGCAACGAGTTGCTGCGTCTCAGGAGCGTAACCCCGTATTTCAAAGCCTCTCTCTGCTAACACGTGCTCCCCTGAGTAATGGAGGAATCTCTTATCGAGATGCATTGGCTTTTAAAGAGAAGAAAAGCCACAGAGGAACCTGCTGGCACCATGGCAGACCCCTCACCCAACTGCTGGCAATGGCATAATGGGTAAATACCAACGCCTGCTGGGGATGAGGATGCAGATTTAGCCAGAGGCATGGAGGATCTCAATATTTTGGGGATTTTCCTGACGAAATGTAATTTTCCAGTGGCAGGTCACCACATAGGGGTGGCCATGAGCAAAGGACCATCTCTTGCAGATGTTTCAGTTGGGAAAAGACAGCTCAAAGCCCTCAAAGCACTTCAAGCTTCCAGATAAAACACTGCGATTTTTCACCCACAATTACTTCATTTAGAAATAGAATTAAACAAAAGGCATGAAGTGTTAGGAAATGGGCTTTTCTTTTTTTCAGATGATCAGCTCATCAAAGCTTTCAACCTACCACGGCTCCCTGCAGATGTTTATGAATCTCAGACAAGCGAGGACACCCTCTCCTGCCTGACCCTGGCCCCCATCCTGCTCCCAAACACCACCCCGACACCTTGTTTTGCTGCACCCTCTCTTTGCCATGAGACCCCCGTGCAGACCAATGCCCTGTGCCACCCACCAAGGGGACCACCAAGTCCTTCTGAAGCTGGGGAGATCTGCAGGGACCAGCCAGCTGCATGACAAGGGCTGTGACCTTGCATGGGGATTTCCCAGATTACCAACCAGTTCCAGTGCTGCTCAGAGGGGGAAAATAAACTAAAATTACTGTGGATCTGCTCCCATTGTGTTCTCCACGCCAGATTAATGCCTCTGTTATAGCTTTTAATGACCAGAGCTGCTCTATTAACCTGGCAGGGGGTTCACAGTCTGGTCCTTCACTCTGCAATCCCCAAGCATCGGGCATTGCCGACAGTGCCCTCCTGCTCTCTGGCAGAAGTTATCCAGAGTAATGATAGGGAAAATATTAAATACTGAGCTTTGTTTTGGTTTGCAACCATCAATCATTAAAGGTGGAAGAGAACCATAATGCTTCAGGCCAAGACAGAGCAGCTATTTGAAGAGGGATCCAGTTAACGGTTAAAATAGACGTACGGACCATATGACGTCGAGGAGGGATGTAGGCAGGGCAGGGATACCCTCCAAGGAGCATCTGCCAGCAGTTACCAAGCAGTTTGGCAAACATTGCTCGCTCCTCTAGTTGGAAGCAAAAATAATTACAGCCTCTCTTCAATTCAGCAATTATCTAACGCCGGCTTTTGCATGCAAGGATTGAACAGAGAAAGCCACTCTTGTGGAGCAAGCCAGAGAGGTGCCTTGGTCCATAGTCACAGGAGGGGAAAAAAAGGATGAGAAACAAGGAGTGAAGGGGAAAAGGAAAGTAAATAAATCCCGAGGCTCTGCAAGGACAGCAGGAAAGAGCACCCTGTGCGGGAAGGTTACCCCTGCGTTGCTGCATGGCCGTGGAAAGGGAACACACATTGCTTAAACCCCAAGAAGGTAGTCAGGGGTCTGAGGACTCCGGGGAGGTTTAAGGACAGGCTGGATCTGACGAGCAACCAGGGAGCTGCAAGAGGTTCATCTGGCTGCAGCAAAAACGGAGCTTTTCCACTTGTGGTGACTAACCTGAGTTTCCTAAGCCCGCGCTGAAGACCTCAGTCTGGGGAGGAAAAAAACCCCAAGAAAAGTACCAAAAATTTTCTCCTGGCAAAGGGAACTCTAAAATAACACTTGGGTTCAACAAGGTGCCACGTTGGGTTTGAGATCCATCTCTGTACCTCACCTCTCAGCCCCATCACCCAGGACCCACCACATTTCTCAGCTTTTTGGAACTACGAGCCAAAGTCCACAGGGTTTGCCGAGACCAGATAGGGCTGGATGGGACACGGTGCTAGCTCCCACACCGAGATTCTTGGCTTACTCTAGATGCAATGGAAGGAAACCAAGTTTTGCCTTGTCAGCTTAATTATTAATAATTAGTACAGTTCTAGAAGCACGGAAAGGGAAAATGCAATGCATAAGACAAGGGAAGAGTGAGCCCTATTCCATCTCACGAGCAAAGCGATGGCCTTCGCAGTGCTCCTGGCTACATCTCAGTCCCCAGCTGAGTGATGACCCTGCAGTATCTTCTGCAATTAGAGGGGTTGAGGCAGAATCACCCCTAAAAGGATGGCCCCAGAGGATGGCAAGACGTGCTCCTGTCCTCGCTCTCACAGCTGGGTCCCTCTCACTGAATCACCCAGGGAAAAGTTGTCGGTGAATACAGGGAGATGCACCATGGCTGAGGGACCAGCAGGACTGACCACCATCTCCGTTTGTCCTTCTTATCTCCGCCTCCTCCAACCAAGAGGACAGGATCAGGCTGACCAGCCTTCCCTGAAAGGCTCCAGGAGTTCTTTTTCCCACCTTCTATCTATCCTAGTTTTAAAGCTAGGAAAGCTTTGGGGTGCTTTCAGAAAGCATATACTGAAAATTTTCTCTGTTGGAAAATCTTCCTGGTCTGCAGACAATAAATCTGTCCGTTTAATAAGTACATGTGAGGTCAAAGTCATCGTTCAAACCTGCAGCTCAGCCAGAGGGCAGGGTCAGGAGCTCCTGCGATGTCTCTGCTCCCACTAGCCTGCCCTCCAGTCTCCTGCGCATGGAGAGGCGACCGAGGAAGGGATGCAGTTGCTTATACAGAGAATTACACAGATTCCCAAGAAACATTGTGAGGATAAGAATAATGCCGCAAATGTAGAGACATGTTCCCTCTTTATGAACACTGAACATACTTTACAGTTTCAATTTACCTCTCTCTTGCTTTTCCACTGAGCACAGCAGATCTGTTTCACTGTTCGCACAGCGTATCACCCCTGAGATTTTATAATCGGGACCCCTCGTGCCATAAAATATGAGGATGAGGGAATGAAGAAAGTTTCTTTTATTCTTCCATCCCTTCTCTCTCTCCCCCACACCACTCTGTGTGAGGAAAGCATTTGCCCTCGCCTTGCTGCTGGGATTTGCACTGACCTTTCTGCTCCCTTTGCTCCTCCGAGGGCTCGGGGGGCTCTGGGTGCCCTCGCACAGGCTTAGGGCGGGTTTTGGGTACCCTCGCACGGGCTCTCCGCTGCTGTCTCCCAGCATTTCCCAGCGCAAGACCCAACCACGAGGTTGTGATGAGCTTTTCCTTTTCACCAAACACACTCCAAGTGGCAATGATCTCTCTAGTTGGATTAATTCACTAAAGCTCAAGTGTCGTAACAAGATGCCTGTTATTAACAGAGCACCACAGGTGCTAATTAAAGGAGGATAACCGTGATCTCTCACTTGAACACCTTGTAAAGGGCCGGATCCTGCAAGCCATTACATCTCAGCAGCCTTTTCGACGGGGCCCGAGATTAAACACCACGCTGCAAAGCAGGAGGGGTCTAGCAGGGGCCATGTTCATCGCACGGGCTTAGCTTATTGATCCCCATATTGGGTAGATCTGGCAGCAGCACGATGAGACTCATTTTTTTGTTCCCTCTCTTCGCCCTAGCATCCCTCCCCACCCCAGCAAAAGACTTTCAAACATCCTTTATCTCTGCCTCGCCGCTCCCCGCGCCGCAGCAGCAGCATCCCCACCATGCATGGTGGGGACCATCTCCCACCCAGAGGAGCCGAGCAGCAGAGACCCCACGTCAGAGGGTGCAGCGGGCCGAGACCGGGGAGTTTGGTGCCCGCCGCTCCCGTGATGGACTTGCACATCTTTAGGAAATCTCTCCGAGCTTTAGTCACAGTAATGGAGTTACTGAAGCAGGAGGAAATAAGGGCAAGTCTCCTGTAGCTCTAAGCTCCCAGGCCAGCCACTGCTTCAAGGCTGAAACTTAATTAGTCCTTCCCATCGATGAACACGGGCTCCTGGTGCTCGGTTCTGCAGGAACATCCTGCAGAGAGCCCCAGGGAGGGTCACTCTTCAGGGCTGAACGCAGGTAAAGGCACCGCTTCTGCTCTCGTCTTGGCAAACACTCTCTTCCCTTCCCTCCTGCAGCTCAAGCTGTAAGCTACAGGACCTGGTTCCCTGCTTTGCAACCTCCTGCACCTCCCAGGAGTACGAGGTTTCTATCGCAGAGTTGGGGGCCCCATGCTCTGCCTATCCTGAGACCCTCCACGTGCCCCAGTGCACCAGCCCCACACCAGGAGAAGCACAACAGGAGACCAGTTCTGGCAGATGGGATCCCAGGGAAACAGGAAAACGGGGGGCAAGAACCCACCCCAGCAAAACCCAATCTCAGAGGAATGAGCTCTTCCCCAAACCTCATGATGAATAAAGCCAACGAGAGGAACCGCTCAGCCTTTGAAAGATGCTGAAGAACAAGCGATGCTCTTGTGCTCTGTGTCCTCAGCTACCTCGGTGCTGGGGTCTCCACCAGGGACACCCCACCCTGGTATCCCAGAAAGCATCGCAAAGACACTGGTAAGCACTTGGACCTGTCTAAAAGCAAGCTGCAAAGTCAGAAGACTGCTGTTGTGAGCTCCTCTGAGTGAAGCTCTTGCTAATTATCACTGGCAGAGTCCTGCCCCTAGGCAGAATCAGACCCTCTTATGCCAGAGCTGCTTATAGCAAAGAGTCACAGATTACTACAGTCAAATCGATGAGCGCACTCCGGGTTTCTGAACATGGGTTTTATCCTCCCAGCTTCGCTAAAGCTGCCAATGCATGGCACATCATATATCCTGGGTGATCTGAAGTAACCTGCTTTTCAGGATCTATCATGCCCTGACAACCCAGCTGTACCAAACAACAGCCATGCAACCTGCTCAGGAGTGGATCATGTACCTATTTCTCCAAAAATAGTACTTATCAGGTGCCTTTAATGCCAGGATTCAAAGGGAAACCCATTGAGAAGGAGATGAGCAGAGCTGCCAGCAGCAAAAGGCCAGAAGGAAGGTGAAATCTCCGTGAGCCTGTGGAAAAAGCCGGAGGAGGAAGGCAAAACCAAAGGGAAGCAGCGCAAAAATGACCCCAGAGTCCTGGCTTGAACGGTAGTAACACACACACAATTTTCCCATGCATATCACCATACCGTAAGCGAGGGGAGCAGCATCACTCAGCACTGCAAATCCACCTCTGCCGCCCAAACCTCTCGCAGGAAAATAGGAATTTTCCTCCTTAGCAGCCAGGGCGCTTGTGGCCAGGCCAAATTACATTCAGAAAAAAAAAAAAAAGAAAGAAAAATCAGACAACGCTCATTAGCTCATGGAAAGAACAGAAAACAATGAAGAACTTGCTGACACTCGCAGAGATTTGAAGCGGTGCGGGGAAAAGCACCTGGCTGCTGGGGCCAGACAGCCGGGTTTGGTAAATCAGCCGTGGCAGAGGGCTGCGAGCAGCTGAACGCACACGAGGCGTGGGGAAAGGTCTCGTTTCCCAACGGGATCCAGCACATGAAACTGCTCTGGGCTTGGCAGTCTGCAGCCAGACAGCAACCAGACAGTGCCTTGAACAAACACGGCTCAGCACATGCGCCCCGCAGCCAACGCACCCTCTCCCACCAGCCTAAGTACATTTGTTTGACATGGTATTAAGCTGGAAAAGCCCAGCTCCATCTCTATGAAGGCATCTACCTGTGTCAAGCCATCCATGATGGACGGACAGGCATCATAGCCGGCGCATTTTGCTGCCCCTGTAGGCTCCATCCTGCTCCCTCTTCAGCCCTAGTCCTGACAGCTGTGGTTTTCCTGCCACACATGCTTTTAATGGCTGGCAACACATTGATTTAAAACCAGCAGAATTATTTCCGTCACCTAAATAAAGCAATTCCTTGAATGGACGACTCAGAAGCCTCTCCCCTAGCCATAAATCAGAGCGGAACCACGATACCTCATTGGGGCAAATCATTTTGCCCTTTTGGTTTGGCACCTTGTCCTGGTTTGGCCTAAACCAGGCCAATTTTCCTTTCAGTGATTTTTACTTTCAGCTAAGTCTCCTCTAAGTAACTGCACTTTCTGAAACTAACTGCATGTTTTGCAGACAGTGTCTGCTTCCAGGACTGATAACGCTCAAAGTTTGTAGTTATCACTGAGGCACCGGTAGGGATATTGTGCAGAAAGGCTCTTGCTGTACTTGTTCTTAGAGAAACCAAGGTCACTGCTGAATTCCTCACTGCTTACGAGTGAAGAGTCGAAGGGGGGTCGCAGCTGCAGGGGGGAGCGGACAGGGCAGGTGACCCAAAATTGACCAATGAAGGTATTCCATCCCATACACGTCATTCTCAGTATAAAGCGGGGGGATCACGAGGGTCTTGCTCTCTTTCTGCTATGGCCGGTGTCCAAAGAGGACTCCGTCTGTTTTCCTGCTGCCCCCGATCCCGATCGGTGCATTTCTGAATCCAGCTCTCGACCGTCGCTAGGCCCAGCCTGGGCCTTCCCGGAGCCTGCCCTGCAGTGCTGGTGGTGACGTGGCTGCCTTCAGGGGAGCTCAATCTTGGTTTTGTATATATATTTGTATATATTTGATTATTTCTATTATTATTATTATACTCTTTTTAATTATTATAGTTTATTAAAACTGTTTTAACTTTCCAACCCGGAAGTCTCTCTCCCTTTTCCCTTTCCCTTTCCCTTTGGGGGGAGGGGGGGGATAACAGAGAGCATCTGCCACAGGTTTAATAGCCGGCCCAGCTTTAAACCGTGACACACCTACAGTCTTTTCTTCTCAAAAAGAGACAAGAACCACTCTCTGCTGGCACTTCATCGCTCCCCAGGACACCGCGGGTCAGGGCTTTGCCTGTGTTATCACTGGAGGGGCTGGAGCAAGATAAGCAAAAGCAGGATGGTTATTAAAAAAAAATAATTAAAAAAAATATATATAGAAACAGCCCTAGAGGTTTTTGTGCTGACTGAGGAGCCCGCGCCAGGAATTTGCCCCAAAGGAGGTATGTGCAACACGCACCGGCAGCCGGAGCGATGGCAGAGCGAGTCCTTCGGCTCGCCCCTACCCTCCGCGGGCCCCAAGAGGTACCTCTGTGAGCAGAGCCCGACATCCTCTCAAAACACTGTGCTGGGATCTCACAAAAGTGCTTGCACTTGTGTCTGTTGGAGATTAAACTCCCCCTTAATCCCTCTGCTTGCTGACAAATCTCATCCAGTTTATTTTGGGGGACGGGGCTGGACCGCTTGCAGATCTGCATGCTCAGTTTGGGAAAACAACGAAGACAGGCTTTATGGAAAAAAAAAAACACACAACCAAAAACCTGCATTTGTCTGCAGAAACCACTTTGTGAAAAGATTCCACCCCCAGTCCTCCCACCGCGGGCGCGCAGTGATGGCCCCACGCTGCCGCAGACCCAAAGCAGCAAGAGAGATGCTCCCCCGGTGATGGCGAGAAGAAAGGGGGTAAAACTACGTGGTGCAGAGACTTGCCCAGTGCCCCAGCCAGAAACACCCCCCCGATGCCCCTCTCTCCTCCCAGGCGGCATCACCAGGGGCTTGGGGGAGCTGCACCTCCAGTCGCATGCTCTTGCCTCCATCGTCCTCAAGAGGAGCGAGCAATCAGAGACACCTATCTATGAACAACCCTCGGGGAGGGTGATGGCAGCCATCGCCGAACCAACGTTCCCCTGAAGCGCCGGGGCTGCTGGACCGAGGGACGTGGCCGCTGAGCACGGCCAGACCGAGTACGCAGAGAACATGACCTGTAACCCATCATTTCTCTGTCTCTACTCCGCTCTCATGAGACCCCACCTGCAGTGCTGCGTCCAGCTCTGGGGCCCCCAAGAGAAGAAGGACATGGAGCTGTTGGAGCGAGTCCAGAGGAGGGCCACGAAGATGATCAGAGGGCTGGAGCACCTCTCCTATGAAGACAGGCTGAGAGAGTTGGGGCTGTTCAGCCTGGAGAAGAGAAGGCTCTGGGGAGACCTTCTAGCAGCATTCCAGTACCTGAAGGGGCTACAGGAAAGCTGGAGAGGGACTTTTTACAAGGGCATGGAGTGATAGGATGAGGGGGAACAGTTTTAAACTGAAAGAGGGGAGATTTAGATTAGATATTAGGAAGAAATTCTTTCCTGTGAGGGTGGTGAGACACTGGCCCATGTTGCCCAGAGAAGCTGTGGCTGCCCCCTCCCTGGCAGTGTTCAGGGCCAGGCTGGATGGGGCTTTGAGCAACCTGGTCTAGTGGAAGGTGTCCCTGCCCATGGCAGGAGGGTTGGAACTAGATGATCTTTAAGGTCCCTTTCAACCCAAACCATTCTATGATAAACAACACAGGACGTTCAAACCTCAAGGAGAATTAATCATATGTCCATGAGACCGCTCAGAGGTGGTATTTAACCATAAGCTCTCTGATATTTGGCCACCTTGATCCAAGCGTACAGGGATTTAGGCAGCAACGTCTCCTGGAAGATGTTCCTCTTCAAGGGCAGGCTTGAGCCACGTTTCAAGCCCAAAGTGCTTCACTGCTCCTACACACACAAGCCCTCGCTCACAGTCACATTGCCCCAGCGCACACCTCTGCCCCGCGTTATCTCCTGGCACAACCGAAAGGGCAGCACCCCCACCCCAGCCTTACCCACACATCCAGCCTGCCCACCCCATACATCCAACCTGCCTGGGGGAGCAAGGCAGGTCCTTCCCAACGACGGGGACTCAGCATCCCAAACTTCAACCCTTTTGTTTGTCTGACTCCCTAAAGAGTGGGGCCACGACATCTCACACCTGCAAACAGACGCTGGAGACCAGGAATCCCACGCTAACAACTTCACATGGCAAAGCTTCCCCTCTTCTGCTCTGGGAAAAAGCTCTCTGTTGTTTTAATCCTTCTCAGTTGCAGGATTTTGGGAGACTGGGGTGTGTAGTCATGGGATGTCAGCAGCCGGCAAAGCTGAAAGCCAGCGGCAGCGGAAGAAATGTGCCAGCATCGTCAAAAATAATGCGGGAGATTTTCTAGAGATTTAAAACAAAAATGCTGTGAGTTGCGGTCCTAAAATAGCCCAAGTAAAACCAAAACCACACTCCCAGTGACTGTTAGCCATCCAGATAATAGATGGGGAATAAAAGGCTTTGCTGGACCACTGCTAAAGCTTGCTCTCAGTATAATCACCTACTACTATAATGAGATTATGTGGATTAGCTGTATTTTAAGGGAACGTCAATGAACTGCACAGCCTTTCTAGGCAGGTTTTTAGCGCTGGACAGAATAATAATGGAAAGACATCAAACCAGGCGGCTATTTTTAGAAAGCATTCCTCTAAGTAACCTAGGTGGAGAGAGATGGCAAGGCAACAGAGGTGCGTTAATGCAGGCAGGAGCTGAACGAATGAATGTTGCAAAGAAAAAACAGGGCCAGATTCATCCCTGGTTTCTCTTGGCCGAGAAATTATCTTCTCGCACAAGAAATTAATTCAGCCGGACTCGAGCTTGCATTCCTCCAATGCTGTGAAACGTACTCAAACGTTGGAGGGAATGAGCGACACGGGACACGCTCTGCTAAGGGAGGAAAACGCGAAGCCAGGATGATCCAGGATGAACGCACTGTAGTTTGTGCCCGGTGCCCTCGGGGCACCTGCACTCCCCCATCCCACTCAAAAAACCCAATGCTCATGTACTCACTCATTTTCTTCTAACTATCGTCAGGATTTAAGAGGAATTCTCAGATAAACCCTTTTGTTTTTTTTCATTGTTTTTTGGAGCTTACTCCTGCAAAATACCCAGCAACTTCAAAATAAACTGGACACCGCACTGTCCAAAGTCCTTTTCTTTTCCAGGATGGATCCAAGCTGGAGCCTTAGGGACCAAAGCCTGGACATTTTGCTCCCCAGCTTCATCTCTGCGCCTTCCCTCTCGTTGTGACTCAGCCAGGGCTCATGAATAAAACCCAATTAGGGATTAAACATCAGAGCAGCACAGCGGAAGGATGGCCCCTACCCCAGGCAGCTCACAGCCTGGGATCTTTAGCTCCCACACTGGTAAAGCGACAAAAACAACCCATTAAAAAGTCACTTTAATTGCCTTGCCAGTGGTTTGCACAAACTCCAGCTAATGCTTGAGGTTAAAAATGAATTAAAGCCCTAAAAAGCAAATTCTGTTCCATTCCTCCCACTTTTACCCTTAAATTTTAATGGGGTCGTGGCGAGAGAGGAAACAGATCCAGCCAGTCCTCCAGCTCTCGTAACCGGCTCCTGTGCAACAAGGACCAGGCTCAGCGCTGCTGGGTTTGCTCCACCACAGGCCCCCCGTTGCAGGCACCCAATCTGTTTTGAGACACACCACCCAGGCTGCTGCCTAGATGCAACTAAGACAGTTACAAAGTTGATATTAGAATCATAGAATCGTTTTGGTTGCAAAGGACCTTTAAGATCATCAAGTCCAACCGTTAACCCAGCACTGCCAAGGCCACCACTAAACCATGTCCCTCAGCACCACATCTACACGGCTTTTAAATCCCTCCAGGGATGGGGACTCCACCACTTGCCTGGGCAGCCTGTGCCAATGCTTGACAACCCTTCAGTGAAGAAATTTTTCCTGATGTCCAATCTAAACCTCCCCTGGCACAACTTGAGGCCATTTCCTCTCACCCTAGTGTCATGTCAGAAGTGGTCTTAACCAGAATGAGAAAATTGAGAGGGTGTAACCACGCACTGTGGTCCTCCAGAGCCCTGGGAAGATGTGCTCCATCCCACGTGGGGTTTGTGCTTCACAGACACTGCCCAGCACTTCGTGTCCAAGTTGACCGCTACTCAGGAGGAGAAATGTTCCACCACCCCACTTTTGTTGAACAAAAGTGCAGGTGGCAGGCTGCAGGGAGTGCCAGAGCCTGGCCCTGGCACTCGAGGGTAACGGAGACCTCGCCTGTGTGAGGTGTGAACAGGTCGACGACCTGATCTCCTTGGTGGCACAACTCAAGGAGGAGGTGGAAAGGTTAAGGAGCACAAGAGCATCCCAGGAAGAGGTTGGCGGGCAGTGCTGTTCCCTGCCTGTCCTGGGGAAAACGGATGGGCCTAATGCTCCCCAGGTAGTGGAGGATCCTCTTCCTCCTCCACAAGGAGCAGGAGGAGACCTAGGGGATGGGGGGGGAATGGAGGCAGGTCCCTGCTCGGGGTGGTAGGCAAATCCCATCCCAACCTTCCTCCCCTCCCCGTGTCCCTCTGAAGGATAGGTATGAGGTGCTGGAGCCTGAGCGTCTTCCTGAGCATCAGGAAGACACAAATCTAGGTGAAGAACCTTCTAAGGGGCTACGTAAACAGAAGCAACCAAGTAGGAGGGGTTGCAACCAGCTCCAAAAAGGAGAAAAGAAAAGTAATTGTTGTAGGTGACTCCCTGCTAAGGGGAACGGAGGGCCCCATATGCAGGCCAGACCCAACTCACAGGGAAGTCTGCTGCCTCCCTGGGGCTCGGGTAAGGGATGTAGCCAGGAGGCTTCCTGAACTGGTGAGGCCCTCTGACTACTACCCACTATTAGTATTCCAGGTGGGTAGGGATGAGATTGAAGGGAGAAGTCCCAGGGCTATCAAAAGGGACTTCAGGGCCCTGGGGCGTTTGGTGAAGGGGGTAGGTGCACAGGTTATATTCTCCTCGATTCCTTCGGTGTTAGGTGAAAATAGGGAAAGGACTATGAAAACACAACAGATTAATACGTGGCTAAGAGACTGGTGCCGTAGGTGGGATTTTGGGTTCTTTGACCACAGGGTGGCTTTCATGGCACTGGGCCTGCTTATGCCGGATGGGGAACAGCTGAGTCAGAAGGGGAAAAGGGTCATGGCCCAGAAGTTGGCAGGGCTGGTTAAAAGGTCTTTAAACTAGGTTTGATGGGGGAGGGGGATAAGACCAGGGCAACCACAAATGAACCTAGGGGCGACGGGCCTGCGTTGGGGGCAAGACCGTTAGCCCAGCTGAAGTGCATTTACACCAATGCACGCAGTATGGGCAACAAACAGGAAGAGCTAGAAGCCACTGTACAGCAGGAAGGTTATGATGTGGTTGCCATCGCAGAAACGTGGTGGGATGACTCTCATGACTGGAGTGCTGCTATGGATGGCTATAAGCTCTTTAAGAGGGACAGGCGAAGCAGGAGAGGCGGTGGGGTAGCGTTGTATGTTAGGGAGTGCTTGGACTGTTGTTATAGAAATTTTCACATAATTAATGTAAAAGTTCTTATGAGTTAGGGAGACAAGGATCAATAAGGGTGAAATAGAATGAAGAATAGAATAATTAATATAAGTCTATCTGAATAAACACAGGTGGGCTTTCACAATCCATGAATATTGTTCTCAAAGCTCCTTGTGTAATCCTGACCTAGGACTGAACAAATCATCAATCAAAGCTTAATGAGTAGCTAAGCAGGAGTAGGCCTAGAAGTATTACCTTCTGATGATTTTAGTAAAGGGGATGTATGGTTAACCTTTTCTTTACCTTAAAAGAAATATAGGACACTTAGAAATAAAAATTAGTATAGATAAGGTTTTAAACATAACTTCAGTTGTTTTTAAGGTTGAATGTTTAGGAGACACTGGCGGTGGGAACTGGACTCTGATCAACCTGGATCAGGACGGGACGCTGATCACGGCAAGAACATTAAGGACGCCGATCACAGCAAGAACATCGAGGACGCCGATCACAGCAAGAACATCGAGGACGGGGTGTCGACCGGAGTCGGAGCGGAACCAGAACATAAAGATCAGCTAAACAATGGAAAAGAATGGACTTTTGTGGACTCTTGATGAAGGAAGAAAGAGGAATTGAAATAGTTAGTGGATCTTTAACAGAAACTTATGAAATGTTTATGATGTAATTGATTATTAGTTTCTATATAAACCGATAGTGAATTTGAGTCAGGTACCATTCACTGCGGTGGTGGTCCAACTCTGAGTTGTTTAATAAAACCAGCAAACCTAGAGACCCGGACTCTGCCAATTTTCTTTAACAACTGTGTCGAAATTGAGGAAGATGGTGAGGATGACAAGGTTGAATGTCTATGGGTAAAGATCAGGGGGAAGGTCGGCAGGGCGGACATTACGGTGGGAGTCTGTTATAGGCCACCCAACTAGGATGAGCAGGCGGACGAGGTGTTTTACAAGCGGCTGTCAGAAGCCGCCCAGTCGCCGGCCCTTGTACTCGTGGGCGACTTCAACTTGCCGGATGTCTGCTGGAAATACAACATGGCAGAGAGGAAGCAATCTAGGAGATTCCTCGAATGTGTGGAGGACAACTTCCTCATGCAAGTGGTAAATGAGCCCACTAGAGGAGGGGCCCTGCTTGACCTGTTGTTTGTGAACAGAGAAGGACTAGTGGGAGATGTGAGGGTCAGTGGCCATCTTGGGAGTAGCGACCACGAAATGTTAGAGTTTTCGATAGTGGGGGAAGTAAGGAGGGGCAAGAGCAGAACTTCTGCCTTAGATTTCCGGTGGACAGACTTTAGCCTGTTTAAGAGGCTGGTGGACAGAGTCCCTTGGGAGTCGGTCCTGAAGGGCAAAGGAGTCCAGGAAGGCTGGACGTGCTTCAAAAGGGAATTGCTAAATATTCAGGAGCAGGCTGTCCCGGTGTGTAGGAAGACAAGCCGTCGGGGAAAAAGACTGGCCTGGTTAAACAGAGAACTTAGGCTAGAACTTAAGAAAAAAAAGAGAGCCTATTTGCTTTGGAAGAAGGGTCGGGTAACTTGGGAGGTCTATAGGGATGTTGCCAGGTCGTGTAGGGAGAAGATTAGAAGGGCCAAAGCTCAATTAGAGCTTGATTTGGCTGCTACGGTCAAAGATAACAAAAAAAGCTTTTACAAATACATCAACAGCAAAAGGAGGGTCAAGGAGAGCCTCCACCACTTGCTGAATGAGGAGGGCAGTGTAGTGTCAGGGGATGAGGAAAAGGCAGAGGTGCTCAATGCCTTCTTTGCCTCGGTCTTTAATGTCAAGACCAGTTGTCCTCAGGAGACTCGGCCCCCAGAGCCTGAAGTTAGGGACGGGGGGCTGTGTGAACC
Source organism: Nyctibius grandis (assembly GCF_013368605.1). Taxonomy (NCBI): domain Eukaryota; kingdom Metazoa; phylum Chordata; class Aves; order Nyctibiiformes; family Nyctibiidae; genus Nyctibius; species Nyctibius grandis. The sequence continues at coordinate 23,709,766 of NC_090694.1, forward strand.
CCCCGTAATCCAGGAGGAGACGGTTAGTGACCTGCTGTGCCAGTTGGACACCCACAAGGCTATGGGCCCGGATGGGATTCACCCCAGAGTAATGAAGGAACTGGCAAATGAACTTGCCAAACCACTCTCGATTACCTACCAGCAATCCTGGTTAACTGGAGAAGTTCCAGCTGACTGGAAATTAGCAAATGTAATGCCCATCTACAAGAAGGGCTGGAAGGATGATCCAGGGAACTATAGGCCTGTCAGCCTGACCTCGGTGCCAGGCAAGGTGATGGAACAGATCATCCTGAGTGCCATTACACGGCACATGCAGGACAATCGGGGCATCGGGGCCAGCCAACATGGATTCATGAAAGGCAGGTCCTGCTTGACCAACCTGGTCTCCTTCTATGACCAAGTGACCCGCTTAGTAGATGAGGGCAGGGCTGTGGATGTAGTCTATCTAGACTTCAGTAAGGCATTCGACACTGTCTCCCACAGCATCCTCCTAGACAAACTGGCTGCCCGGGGCTTGGATGGGTGGACTCTTCGACGGGTTAAAAACTGGCTGGATGGCCGAGCCCAGAGAGTGGTGGTGAATGGGGCAAAGTCCAACTGGCGGCCGGTCACTAGCGGTGTTCCCCAGGGCTCAGTTCTGGGGCCGGTGCTGTTCAATATCTTTAGAGATGATCTAGACGTAGGGATTGAGTGCACCCTCAGCAAAGTTGCAGATGACACCAAGCTGGGTGGGAGTGTCGATCTGCTGGAGGGTAGGAAGGCCCTACAGAGGGATCTGGACAGGTTAGATAGATGGGCCGAGACCAACGGCATGAGGTTCAACAAGAACAAGTGCCGGATCTTACACTTCGGCCACAACAACCCCATGCAGCACTACAGGCTGCGGGAAGAGTGGTTAGAAAGCGGCCGGGCAGAAAGAGACTTGGGGGTGCTGATCGACAGCAGGCTAAACATGAGCCAGCAGTGTGCCCAGGTGGCCAAGAAGGCCAATGGCATCCTGGCCTCTATTAGGAATAGTGTAGCCAGCTGGTCTAGGGAAGTGATCGTCCCTCTCTACTCGGCACTGGTGATGCCGCACCTTGAGTACTGTGTCCATTTCTGGGCCTCGCACTTCAAGAAAGATGTTGAGGTGTTGGAGCGAGTCCAGAGGAGGGTGACCAAGCTGGTGAAGGGTCTGACCTACGAGGAACGGCTGAGGGAGCTGGGGTTGTTTAGCCTGGAGAAGAGGAGGCTCAGAGGTGACCTTATTGCAGTCTACAACTACCTGAAGGGAGGTTGTAGTGGAGTGGGAGTCGGCCTCTTCTCCCAGGCAACTAGCAATAGGACAAGAGGACATAGCCTCAAGCTTGGCCAGGGGAGGTTGAGGTTGGACATTAGGAAGAATTTCTTCTTAGAAAGGGTTATTAGACATTGGAACAGGCTGCCCAGGGAGGTGGTGGAGTCACCATCTCTGGATGTGTTTAAGAAAAGACTGGACGTGGCGCTTAGTGCCATGGTCTAGTTGACATGGTGGTGTCAGGGCAATGGTTGGACTCAATGATCCCAGAGGTCTCTTCCAACCTGATTGATTCTGTGATTCTGTGAAAAGGTCCCCATCAAGACCTGGGTGCAGGGAGCACCACGGCTGAACTGCGAGCTGCTGAAGATCTGGGCTGGTTTGCTCTGTTTTCAGATGTGATGCTTTCAACGTAGGCCATACATCAGCCGGCCCTTGTGGCAGCACTTCAGCTGCTGTGAGCTGCTCCTGCTTCATTGAGAACAACACAATTAAAGTCCTCTGCACCAGCTTGGGCTCTAGGCCACCAGTGCCCAGCGTTTAGCCAAATATCACTCTGAAATAAGCCTTCTGCTCTGCACAGGGCCATAAAAGAGTGATGAGGATGGAGCAATTTCACAGCCTTAATCCATTTCTTGACTTTCGGCTCCAGCAGGCAGCAAGATACCCATTTTGCAAAAGGAAGCATACCAAGAAAACCTGGCTGAGTGGTTTAGTTTGCAAGACTCGAGTCTCAGAGACTTACTTTTTTTTCCTTTTCAATATCTATTGCTCAAAAACCACTTATGTTTCTAAAGCATTTTGCAGATATTGCAGTACTTTGGTGGGATAAAGGAAAGCTGACAAACATATTACGGCAATAAAGATTATTTTTTCTGTCTGAGCAGTAGCAGGCACATGAGATTTATTCAGATAAAAGAGACCAGTGTAGGAGATAAGTTTATATTCCAGGATATAAACCTAAATCATGTGGAGATTTGGATACTCCACAGGGAACAGGCATCCCGCATCCCCGACAGGGGAAGTCCAGCATCCCCATCCCCTTCCCAGGGTCCGTGGGACTCTCTGCCCTCCTCAGTCTCACAGCACTGGTGAAATGAAACAGGTGAGATGAGCAAAAGCACTAACCCACACTCCCCTGTAGGGAAAAAGGAGAAGTTTTCCAAACTTTGCCATCAGTTTTTCCCTAGCTATTCAGCTGCTGCGTTAATCCTGCGATGTGCTGAAACACACAACATTTTCACGTACTGCAAAGATGTTGCAAGTGTTATAATCAGAATTTCCTTCAAACTTCTTCCCTTTATGCAAAACACACACTGCCCATTTTGCTGCCTTTAAAGAGCAGACAGCAATTAGCTTTCCAGCTCAGAGATATATATATTTTTTATTTTTCATCCTTAGACCCATCTTTCTAACAGATGAGATCATGGCATTTCTAATGACTTAAGGAGATAAAGACTGTAAAAGCCTTTCCCAATCGCAGAACTGCCTCCGCGCTCTCCAAACACACAAGATAATGAAGCCGTGATCAAGCTCCTTCCTACCAGCCCGATTAGCACTGCTAACAACCTTGCTCGTGTCTCCACCATCCTCGCCCAGTTCAGCAAAACGCTCTCTGTAGCATTTACTTTGTTCATCAGTCGGTATTTTACTCGAAATTCGAGGTCGCTTGTGCAGAGCGGTTCTCCCTGCTCACCTGCCTTAATGTCAGGGGATGCAGTGATGCAATCGTTAACCCCGGGCAAAACCCAGCGCCGAAGGCGTGTGCAGATGGCACGGATGTCTGTCGTGCCGAAAATCGAGCAGGTATTTTGGAAGCAGGTGCGGCCATCTTGTTATTCTCAGAATTTCTTTTTAAATAAGCAGAATGAGCCTAGTAACAAGAGCAGGTAAGACTCAGGTAAAGCTGGAATGTGAAACAAGTTGAAAAGTCAGTAATACCAATCGGTGATATTGTTTGGCAAATGTAAAGCCCATCGAGATGCCGGCTGAGATTTCCCTGCCCCTTATTCAAGTGAGAAAGGAGATGCCTCATGATGATACCGTACCCTTCACAGCCACCGGTTACGACTTGAGCTTTATTTTCCTAAAAGAGACTCATCAAATTTCACGTTTCCTTCTTTGCTTCTGTTACCAAAGAACCCAAAACTGACCTCAGGTGTAAAAGCAAACCCAGGAAAAAAAGAGAAACGTGCATATGAAATTTCAACTTTGCATTAAAACTTAGCTCACTGGAGTTCAGCAAACAGTGGCACAGGCATGCAGGAGCGAGGAACACGTGCCACCTGCTGTTGCTGGCACGGCTGTATGCACATCTGGCTCCAGTTCTGCAGCATCCCTTTCAACCCAGCAGCGAGAGCTGCTCCTTTCCACCCTGCATGCATTTTTTTCTGCTTCATGAGGCTTCCCTTTTTCAGCTCCCCCATAAACCCGCTCACCCATTTCCTACTCCCACCTTTCCTTAGCGAGACGACAAGCCTTGCCTACCTTCACAGACACAGCAGCAGTCTGCTCCGTGCTCACTGCCTTACTAAAAGGCACATAATTATTTCTAATTTATGGCATTTCTGACCATGCTCAGCCTGGGAGATATGTGGAAGGAAACTAAGGCTGGCCTGCTCGTTTCAGGCTCTGAGGAAAGGCTTTCTTAAGTTGGTACAACCTTGAATTTAAAAAAAAAACAAACAAAAAAAACAAAACAGGGAGAAAGCAGAATTCCCAGAGAGCAAAAGACTTGTAATTCTTAAAAGAAATCATCTGAAATACTCTCTGGATCAGATTCACTGCTTGTAGAAAAGATGCAAACCAGTCCTAACGTTACAACCAGTAATATGGACAGAAATACTTTTTTTTTTTTTTTCCTCTTCCCATTCTCCTTGATCTCATTTTAATTGGAACCGGTCCCAGCTGAATCAGATCCCAAGAAGCCCAGCACCTACCCTCTGTCCTTGAAGTCATTTTAAGCCTAGGACCTATTTCCACATTCACATTTCCAGCCCTGCCTCCTCACAGCAGGCAAGGGTTTTAATTTACCTTTACCCAAAGGCACTTTCTAATAGTTCAAAAACTTTCCATATTTCACAGGACGGGGCAGGGGGAGTTAAGGGAGCACACAGCCCCGGCGAGGGGCCAGGTACAACCGGTGCTGTGATGGCAGACGTAGCACTGCCATCTGGTTTGCCGGGGTGCCGAGGATGGGGCATCCCCCCAGGTCCTTCGGGAACAGTCCGGAAGGATTTAACGCCGGGTCCCCAGGATGTAGGCACCAAGTAGCAGCATGCCCAGTGTGCGGAGCAGGCTTGGGTCTCCTGGGAATAAAAAGGAATGAGACACCTCTACGCCCCGCGGCCGACCACAATGCAGGCTGTGCCCTGGCTTGCGTTTTGCATCAGAAGCACTGGAAAACCTCCCGAAGCGGAGATTAACTACTGGGAGCGACAGCTGGGACCTGCTTGGAGGCATGTGTGGTCACTGGTTCCTTACCTCCAGCAGACCTGCCTGGCTGCTCGTCCGTGTGCTCGTCCCCGAGCGGCACCGAGTGGGTCAAACCGGGCAGTTCCTCCCCACATCAGCAGTTTACTTTGCAGCAGCGGGATGATATTCCACCTCGCTCGCAAATGTGATCCAGCCTGCATTTTCTTCCACCTTTTCTCCTCCATAAACCCCCAGACCAGGAGCATGCGGTTTGGGGCTGGGGAATACCCCCAGCTCCTTCCAGAAGGACCAGCAGCATCACAGCCACAAAAGTTAGAGATGGGGAAAAGGGGAACCACTCCTTCCAGAAAGGCTCATGCCTCCGTAGCTGATATGCTGCATTCCCCCTGCCCTGCTTCACTTACATGTAGGAACAAGCCTCTCTCAGGGTCTGGAGATGATCTGCAGAGTTTCCTTTAGGAAGGGATTTCAGGAGGGGAGGGCTTGGGAAGCCTCCAGAGGGAAGCAGCCTGTACTCTGAAACATGACATTTGATTAGGCTTTTTATCTTAGTTTACATAGCTAATTGTTGCAGGTGTATCAGTTACCATGTAATTAATACTGCTGTAAAATCAGGTGTAGCCAAGAACCCACTTGTGCAAACAATCCAAGCAGCTGGGACAGATGGACACCAACAGGTATCAGCCCGGGGGGTTGTTTGCTCTTCCCTGAATCCAGAGGCATCCTAACATGAAGCTGAGACACAGCCGAGCCGCTTCCCCGGGAAATCGTACAGACTCTGAAAGTCTCCCATTGCTCAGCCTGGGAGTAAGAAAACAGCAGAGGGGAACTTTTCATCCGTGGCAGGTCACAGCCCGTGAGGAAGGCACTAAGGGTGCAAGAGCAGATGCAAGACTAAGGGCACACGAGCAGAACGCAGGTTTCCCACCTGCACGTGGCGGATCCACACCAGGTCCCAGGAGGGGACCGCTCTCCCCTCCGCAGAGCGACAGTGAACCCAGAAAAACACGTGAGCATCCCTGCCAGTGACCCAACGGACACGCATGTACCCGGGCACCACTTCTCACACCACTGGGGATACTCACATCAGCGTATTGGAAAGCTTTTTCCTTGAGCTCTCCTGCTCCTTCCCTTCCTCCCAGGAACGCCCCGAGGACAAGCATGCTAAGAGCCATGTAGCACTGGGCTGCTGCAGCGGCGTGGGCTGGCCGGCTTCCTACAGAGATGACTGTTGTGGATAATATAGAAACTGAGCTGCTTGTTCCAAGCACAACCACGCCGGCTGCTTTTTAAAGACAGGCTTAGCTTGGATGCAAAGTGCCACAGGAACAAGCAGTGTTAATTCCCCCTGCAGCCTCCAAGCCAGGGGACGTTGTTGGTAGGGAGATTTGGGAGCTTGTCCCGCTCCTGACCCGGCCCCAGGGACAGGGAAGGCCCGCAAGGTCATCCTGGCACCTTTCAGCAGGGCTGAAATCGGTTCCTGTAAATCCTCGCATGCGATTCTGCCTGGAAAGCCCTCGAAGCAGATCACTGTTTAACTTCACCCTAGCACGGATTACGGGAAACACACAGTGGCTTCCCCGTGCCAAGCTTGAGCTGCACCGGTTGGCATCGCGCCCACCTGGGAAGAGCAATCGATGAGGTTTGCAAGGTGCAGCGGTCGGTGAGGAGAGGAGTATGAAGACGTCGGGGCACAAAAGAAGAGATTCAGTGCTTAAACACGCAAAAATAAACTGTATGAAGTATGTGATTTTCTTTCACAGTGGTGCCAAAGACACTCGAAAACCATTTGCCGGGCGTTCGCAGGCCGTAAGCACTGAATTTCTTCTACACATTCAGCTGCACTGGTACAAGGAGGACATAACATCTTGCCGCTATTCATCACCTACGTACACCCAAAGAGGCAAATAAAAATACCGCAATGCAAACAGCTAATGAACAATCAATACCAAAGCCAAGGAACACACCAGTAAGTCTTTCGGATGAAAAGCCGCTGCTGGTGCGTGGAGTAGCTCACGTTTCAGTGTTAATTGCCCACGGAGCAGCAGCAGATCTATGTGACGAGGATGAAGCCAAAATGAACTGCCATGTCTAACGCAAGTCCTCTTCCATTATAGCTTCTTTCCATTTCTGTGCTCTTCACAAGCCCAAAATAATGGCAGCAGTGTCTAAATTTAAAAGGGTAAGTTTTACAAAGCCGAAAGCAATCGTTAGCGTCACTGAGAGTAAAAAACCCCAAAAGTTACAAATCCAGAAAAGCAGCAAGAGTTAAATCAGGCAAAAACAATTCTGGCAAAAATGAGATGTGGAAAATGCATGGGAATATGATCTTTCTAAAAGGCAAAGAAAAAGAAGAGGAAAAAGAAATGGCACTGAAATGTCCAGGGTCGGTGACTGATGAGGATCTCTAAAGGAATCCATTAAATCTGAACAGCCAACAGACTTAATTATAAAGTAAGGCACTTTTTAAGCATGCTAGGAATAGAGAATTAAATAGCTGCTAGATTCACTATTAGGTACCATCAGTAAAATTGGAAGTGAGCGCCTGTGCTGCCGATGGGATAAAACAGTGACCAAAGAGGACGAGAGAAACTCTGTCTACAGATTAACCATGTGCACCCCATTGTGCAAAAGCAGGGGCTTTCCCAACAACCTCCTGTATAACCTACCTTAAAACCCCTTAATGGCAGAGATTTCAATATTGTCAAACATCTGCTAAAATAAAGCATTTTAAAAATAAATTGGTAAAAGACAGGGAAACTGCGTAGTCGCGGTATTTTAAGAAAGGACGAAAGGTGAAAGGCAGGAGAGCAGCAGGCAACCGGGGTCAGCTCTGGCTAGAACAGCAGGACAGAAATTTCAGGTAAATACACGAACCGGAGACTAAAAATACAATTCCGATCAGCCAGCTGAGTTTCCTGGAATTAGGTCCATTTAAAAGACTTATTTTTTTCTTTGACAGCCAACCGGGCTGCACGACACAGGCAACTGCCTCAACACAGCATTTGCCCAAATTTCTCCAAAGCATGTAATATTTTGAGGATAAATCTCACACCAGGTAAAATGAACCCCACACACATTAGGTACGTGCCGGCACAGCCCCAAGCGTGGCTGTTGACGGGACAAGACCAGGGAGGGAAGCCAGCACCCAAGCACGGTCCTCAGGGATTTCTGTCACTGCTCAGTCTCATCTGATTCCTTCTGGGGGATTATATTAAATATAAACCTGTAACACACAAAAAAAAGGAGTAACTAATGCATGGTTGGTTGATGACACAGTTGCATGGAGACCCAAATCACTTCGGTGGAGGTCACACTCCTACAGATCATGTTTTCATGCGGCAAAGTGATACACAAAGCCCGAGAAGAGATCTCCGCCCGAGCCAGGAAAGGATTTGGGATGAGCGTGGGGCATCTCTTCTGCATATGCTGCCAGAGCAAAGCCAGGGCAAAAGGAGGTGGTCCTTGTAGGTGCAATGGGAAACACATCCTTTAGAAGTTGGAAAGCAAGCTCACGCCAACGCACAGCATTGCCAAGGTCACAGCTGCATCCAGACTGGCACCTGGACGAGGCGGTCACACCACCAAAGTCCCAAGGGTGGCCACAAAAACCATCCATGATGGAGCAGGAGCCTTTTAGCGTGAGGTTATAGCACCTCAAATACTTCAGCCTCCTGAGGAGCAGGTGAAGAGGTGACCCCATCACTGCAGGCAAGGAGCTGGGAGTGAGAAGTCACCTTTGTGACAAGGGCAGGACAACATCCTCCCTCTGCAAGTCAAAGTTAGATAAGTTCAACCTTGAAACGAGATAGCATCTCCCCAAAGTGAGAACAATTAAATGTTGGCACAAGGTATTGGAGGAAGGTGAGGGGGGGCTCACCATCGCTTAGAGCCGTTAAAACAAAATTAACAGGCTGGTTTTTAAGCCAGCCTTCTGTGTCTGCAGGAAGATGAGCTGCAAATGCTTCCCTGCAGTTGCATTTCTGCAACATCTCCCACCTGGGGACATGGAAAGTTTCAGAAGCATCATTTATGCCTCAAAAAAGGCCTGAGTGGTAGGAGAACAGCAGGGTCATGCTAAAAAAAAAAAAAAAAAAAAAGGAAAGATCAAGGCGAAAGGACTAAAAACTAAGGTTTGCAAGTGTTGGGGGAGATTCATCTCACTTAAATTTAGACCTCAAACTCAGATATCCAAGTCAGAACCGGCACCCTGAAAGGCATTTGCGTCTGAGCTTTACCGCAGGGCAAAAGGAATGCCGTTCGGGAGGTGCCCGTCCTCTCCATTGGGTGGCGGGGGCAGCTCAGACCAGACACTTTTAGATGCCCAAGCGAGGGCAAACGAACCGCATCCACCAAAACAGCTTCAACTGCAAGTGAGCTGCCTCATGCCACCTGGAAAACCAAGAGGTAATTTCAGCTCATGATACCAATTCTGGCGATTTTGCCTTGCTGAGCTGCCCAGCACCCAGGAACCAGAAGCAGGATGAGAAGACACTCCAGCACCTGGAGGCAGGTCTTCATGTCACTCTTCTAGGTATAAAGAAGAAAAAAAACAGAGACCACCTGCATGAAGCACTCAACCTAGAGAGCCTGAGGTTGGCCGAGACGCTCGCAGTTCAGCGTCCTTTCTGACCACGGGTTATTTGATTGGGATTTCAGCCCTTATCGCTCCTCACTAACAGACTGGGCTCAGCTTGAGGAGGGAAAGGACTGTGGTCGAGCCTGACTTTTCTCTGCTTTGGCTCCAAGGCCAGGCAGAGGCTCACAGCAGTGGTTCTACCAAGCACAGGGGAATCGATGGTACGCGAGTTATCACATCCCGTTACCCTCTCCCTCTTTTGCAGGGAGGGGGAATGCTGATGCTCACCTACTGGGTGTGAGAATTATCCTCAAAATATTACGTGCAACTCCAGCCCGAGCTCCTGCGATATCCTCGCTACGGTACTGGTCTCCCTTTCCCTGCAATCCTTCACACACACACCTCCGCAGGGCTGCTTTGTCACCTTCAACCTGATAAATGTCTGTCCATCCAAAAGGAGGGAAATGCCCTGTGAATCTGAGTCTCAGCTGCATCCCTTGATCATATCCAAGGTGGTGAAAAAGATGTCATCGTCCCCAAGCCTTGTTCTGCAGGAGGCTGGGCTCCTGCTGCAGACCAGGAGAGGGAAAAGCACTTGGCGTTTCCTGGGAAGTTCCCAGCACCAGGTAGGATTAGACGTGCCTAATTAACAGCAAGGAGCAAGCAACGCACATCTAAACACAGGGACCAAAACCCCTCTCAGCAGTAACCTAAGCATTGTATTTCCAAAACCAAGCCACCTCCTTCATCAAGAGAAACCCTTGATACTCCACATCACCTTCTCCAGCCACAACATCCCCCAAGCACACAGACACGAGACAGACTCGAGGGACATGTAGCAGAGGTACCCAAATGCCTCCGACATCCAGAAAAGGCTGAGCTCTGGATGCACACCAGACCCTAAGGGACCTCTCTCCCCTAACCTACCCCATGCCTTGGGGCTGAAGGATGCAGCTGAGCAAAGCACTGCACGGGAACAACCCGTCAGAGCCGCTGGGACATGGGGGTTGGGTTTTTCCCCGTTTCTGATACTCACACTACCCCAGCCCGGCATGAATCCTCCTGAGGTGCCGTGCCTCCCGGTGCAGCAGCCAAAGACACGTTCACCACACGTTGAGCACGTTTGATGCTATTAAAGCCTGGACCATCGCCACCTGCCATCTCCAACGCACACTCTCGGACCCCAGGGTCTGGTTCAGGCTAGGAATAAATAAGTAAGACCGAGAACAAACCTTGCCTTGGAGAGGGAAAGAGGGAGAAAAGGAGGTTTCCCTCTCCAGACATGGGGAAGGGGGCCAGGCACACTGTCGCCAACTTGGTTGTGAGGAGATTTAGCTGTGCAAGCCCCCAGGTCTGGATGTATAGACACATAAAGCACATATATACACACACAGCCTATATAAAACCGGCGAGAAGCAAACGCACATGGATTCGCTCATCTTCCCGGGCAGCAAACCGCCGTCTGAGGGATTTGAAGCCCACCGTTCCCCGGAGGGGGGTCTCGGGCAGGCCCAGCGGTGGCAGCGGGGCCGTGCCGGGCTTGGCTGAGCCCCGGGGATGGACGAGGCGACACCGACACGCCGGGGGCGGCTCCTCGGGCGGGTCCCGGCTGGCTCCCCACTACCGGCCCCAAGGTCCCGGGTTCCTACACGGGGCATGAGCGGCCGCCCTGGTAGCGAACCCGCTCACCAAGCCCCGCCGGAACCGCCGCCCCTCCGGCCGCCTCACCCCGCACCACATCCCACACCCCCCCCTCAAATCCCCTCACCACCGGCCCCCGGCGGGCTCAGCCCACAGCACCGGCTCGGCGCGGGAGGCGCGGGAGCAGCGCCCGGGCGCGGCGGGGATAAGGGGGGCGGCGGGCGCAGCACTTACCGGGACCGCTCCGCTCCGCCATGGCTCGGCTCGGCGCACCGGCACCGCGCGCCCGCCCCCGCCGCTTGACGTCACCCACCGGCCTCCCCCACCGCGCGGGGGCCACCTGCCGGGGGAGGGGCAGGGGAGGGGGCGAGCCCGGGGAGGAGCCGCCCAGGGGGATCCGGTGTCTCCTCACCGTCCTCAGGGGGAGCTGCTCGAGGGGATCCGGTGTCCCCTCACCGTCCTCGGGAGGGGCCGCCCGGGGGGATCCGGTGTCCCCCCCTCACCGTCCCCGGGAGAGGCCGCCCGGGGAGATCCGGTGTCCCCCCCTCACCGTCCCCAGGGAGGAGCCGCCCGGGGGGATCCGGTGTCCCCCCCGCTCCTTGCCCCCCCACAGCCCCTGTGAGGAGCTGCCTGAGGGGATCTGGTTTCCCCCCACCCCGCCATAGCCCCTGTGAGGAGCCGTCGAGGGGGGATCCTGCCTGTCCCCCCACCTCAAGGAGTCCCTCACAGCTGGGAGTGGTGGGGCTGAGGTGAACCCCCTCACTCTGAACATCATTGACACAATCCCAGCCGGGCTTTCTGACCTTTCCACCCCCCTGTAGCCATTTGCTTCTCGGTATTAATGTGTGGGTTTCCAGGGCTGCACCAAGCCAGCAGCCTGTGAGACCATGTCCGGGCCTGCTTTGGCCCCTGGGAGCCCTGGAGCATGGCAGCATCCTTCTGTCTGTCGGCTCCTGAGGTCTGTCCCCGCTGAAGCAGGGCCTTTCCCGAGGAGAAAAGGTGTAACAGATTTTGGGTAGCGCCCCGAGGGACTGAGGGCTCTTACAGGTGAGGTAGCTGAGGTCTTTCCCCCTCCATGACCCGCTGAGCAGCCTTAACGGAAAAAAATTCACCATACGCTGTATTTACAGTGTGAAAGAACAATTAAAGGAAGCTGCTTCAACAGTCTAAGTGGAAGAAGCGTGATAGTTCGATAGTTATTGATCCCCTCCAGACAAGCATGCTGCTTTGTTAGAGCTGGAGGAACTGAGCCTCACACGTCTTATGCAGGGGAAATGGTGAGAAAAAATAAAAGAGAAAATGGTAAATTAAACTCCCAGGGAATTACACGGGAGGAAATGCAGGTGTATAAACAATTTGTGGTGGCATGATAATCTGCAACAACACCAATCCACTGTTTGCTATGTAAGATTAAAATGAACATTCCCATCCTGTTACCCTGTGAGCAGGAAAGTATTGAACTGGTGCTTGTGCCCATGAATGCAAGGGGGAAGAATCAGAGAGAAGAAAGAGGAATAGAAGCAATAACAGTTATTGTTAAAACCTCCCAGGTTTCCCTCGCAGGGAAACTGCTTTCGTGTGCCTCGCATTACTGTGAGCTTAGGTGCTACTTCCCAGTGCCTTTCAAAGCCAAGCATGGAGGTTATTCCCCTGGTTGACCCAGGTGACAAACACACAGCCAGGGAGAGCGAAGGGCATCCTGGGGCCCTCGGAGGAAGAGCTCAATGGGGGTGTTTGGGCAAAGATGTTCTCAAATGTGGCTGTTGGCTGGCATCTTGCTTCAAGGTTTTATTACAGCGAACCGTGCAGTGGTACCATCGGCCCTGTCTCGGTGGCCCTGGCCCGGCATTCAGCAGAGAGGTTTCCATCACTGGAGTGGCTGTTAGCTCGAGTGCCAAGTGCCGCGTGGGAACAGGAAAATAAATTACCATCCCGGCCGCGGGGTGAGGTTGAGACACACAAACCCTGTGCTGTGGGAGCGTGCTTTGCATCCGCGCTGGCTGGGTCATCCAGGGATTTGAGGACTTTTCTTCCGCAGCTTGAACCCTTTGATTTGTGGCACTGCCATATACTGAGCTGTTTTGTTTTAACAAGTAGGCCAGCAGTCTCCCTCTTGCAATTAAGCAATAAACGTATGTCCACGTGCATACACGTTTATATTTTCTTTTAAGGGTGGACGCTGGTGTGGACAATATGGGTTTGGTTTTGGTGAAGAGGCTTGCTGTTACCGGCGCTTCAGAAAACCAGGGCAGCGCTCAGCATCTCCCAGGACCTTGGTGGTCATCCCCGGAGCGGCACCGCATGAACAACAAACTCCGGCAGTGCCGTGAACGGCGTCGCGGAGCGGCTCTCACACCGCCCTAGCAACAAGCGCCGCAGCTTGGCAGGATTGGCCCCAACGCTAACGAGATAAAGGGGCCTCTGTTCAAACAGGGTGATTAAACAGCAGTAACTCCAGGCAGCTATAGTTAGCTCGTCGCCATTGTGAAGCTGCCGAGCGTTATGAATGGAATTACCGTATTTATGGTGTATGGTGTTGGTGTGACTCAAACTGTACACCAGAAATTGCAGGTTTTGGCACTCGCGGCTGTGTAACGGTGCCGTTACACACACACACACAGACAGGAGCTGCTGCTCTCTGGCATGAGATATGTGCAAGGGTATGTGTCTCCAAGCAGGATGAAGAGAGCTGGGATGATAACACGATAAGCGACTTAATTAAACACTATGGAGCCTGACTAGGTAATCACAGGTCTGTGCTGCATCTTCAGGCACAAAGAATTGTGTCGCTTTTTAAGTGGTGAGAAGCAAAGCTCTCAAAAACCTGCCGGAGTGTTTACATCAATTTCCTGGTGATTGGTGAGGAGGGACCTGGAGCACTTGATCAAAGCAGGCAGCGCTGTTGCCCAAAGTGTGTGCCAATAATGGGAGCTATAAGAACCTCTTTTTTTTTTCTGCCTGAAATCCGGCCATTCAACCTTCGCGCTTGCAAGCTTGGACTCTTGTGTGCCTTCAGGAACAGGGTGCTTTTCTCTGCTGTCTCCTTTTCCAACACTGCTTATTTTCATTGAGAGAAGGGACATTTTTCTTGTCTAATTACAGCATGTGCAGTGTTTTATTCGGAGCCTGAAATTCACCCCTTCCACAGGCAAAGAAGCCAAAACCCACAGGGGTGACGGTCTGAGGGGCTTGTACCATGTCCAGGTGTAGATTTCACCCCAGTTGCATAATAATGTTGTTACACCCACTGCAAAATGTTTATCTTGCAGAATATTATTCTGTCTCCAGTTACAGGGCTTATCCAACACATTTAGGAAGTTAAATAGTTAGCCGATTAAATAAACGGGACCTGAGCATCCACAGCATGAATGAGGTTCAGAAATCCCCTGCCAGATCTGAACTCAGTGGCGTCAGTGAAGTGATGCAAGTCAGCCCGGCGCTGTCGTTTCCCAGTGGATACAGTACATTCAGCACATCCTTTTTGACACGTGTAATGCCGCCTTTTCCAGACACATCCCCAATATTTTATCAGCCCTTGGAACAAGACACAAAACATCAGTAGTTGCCCTGTCTGTTAGTGACCCGCTGTAGCACGCCCTGGGGTGAATCATTAATGCTTTCACAGGTCTAGACAGAACAGGCAGAGAATAAAGACTCTTTTTTTCATACCAAATTCCATAAAAATGAAGAACTGGTGTAAAAGTGGCCACATTTTCAGAGGTGTTAAGACAGGCTGCTGGGCTTTGGGGGCATCTCAGGACCCATGGATTCATCAACTCTTTGTAGGTTGCCTTCTCTCTACCTAGATCATAGAATCATAGAATGGTTTTGGTTGGAAGGGACCTTAAAGATCATCTAGTTCCAATCCCCCTGCCATGGGCAGGGATACCTTTCCACTAGACCAGGTTGCTCAAAGCCCCATCCAACCTGGCCTTGAACACTGCCAGGGAGGGGGCAGCCACAGCTTCTCTGGGCAACATGGGCCAGTGTCTCACCACCCTCACAGGAAAGAATTTCTTCCTAATATCTCATCTAAATCTCCCCTCTTTCAGTTTAAAACCGTCCCCCCCTTGTCCTATCACTCCATGCCCTTGCAGAAAGTCCCTCTCCAGCTTTCCTGTAGGCACTTCAGGTACTGGAAGGCTGCTAGAAGGTCTCCCCGGAGCCTTCTCCAGGCTGAACAGCCCCAACTCTCTCAGCCTGTATTCATAGGAGAGGTGCTCCAGCCCTCTGATCATCTTCATGGCATCCTCTGGACTCGCTCCAACAGCTCCATGTCCTTCTTCTCTTGGGGACCCCAGAGCTGGACGCAGCACTGCAGGTGAGGGTCTCACGAGAGCAGAGGAGAGGGGCAGAATCCCCTCCCTCGACCTGCTGGCCACTCTGCTTTTGATGTAGCCCAGGATATGGTTGGCTTTCTGGGCTGCAAGCGCACATTGCCGGCTCATGTTGAGCTTCTCGTCAACCATCATAGATGGGGAATATTGTTAGGAATTGCTCTGTGCTATAAGAATTTCCCATTTTACAGTTGCTTTCATGTTCTTGTAGGGAACTGCAGGATAATTTATGTGGGAAGGGACTTCCGGAGTCACCTAGTCCAGCCCCCCGCCGCTCAGAGCACGTCTCCGCAGATTAGGTTCCTTGCAGAGTCTTCCAGTCAAGTCTTGACCATCTCCAAGGATGGGAGGTTCTACGACAGGGTAGGGTGAAGGGAATTTAACAGAATTGGGTTTTGTGTGTGAGGCAGCAAAAAAAACAGCGTTTCTTGCCCCGGCAGCCTCCCCTTCTCTCCAGGCTGCCTACCCCACACGTACACACTGCTCACCAGCTTTTAGCTCTCCTCAGCACTTTGAGCTTGCAGCCCAATTTCGTTCCGTCAGCTGGATTATTAATCAGCAGGCTGAAAACTATGTTGCTATAACCCACGTCCTTTTTGCATTTTAAACTGAAAAGAAAATAAATTGGTACAGAGTAAATAAATCCCAGCTTTCCAGGAGAAGCACGCAACCAGCGCAGCAGAGCAAGGGGAGCTGCGAGTGCTATGGAGCCGGGACAGACGGGAGGCCACGGAGAATGACCTGGTCCAGGCTGGACCAACCTTGTCAGCAGATGGAGATAATTACTGGAGTGTTCATCTGGACAGGCTCTGTACAGATCCCGGGGTAGCAAACACACCTGCGAGACCGTCTCCCTCCTGCTTCGCACCCAAGGTGCCGCTTGATGGGCTCAACTGGGGCAGATGAACCCAAACCCCTGAGATTTCAGCCCAGCTGAACAGCCATGCAGAACTACCCAGAGAGTTGGGTACAGCACTTGCCTTCGCCATTGCCTCGACCCCAAACTGTGCTAAGTGAGTAACTCTCTAAAGAGAGGCTGAAAAAAGAAAAGGACAATATAAAATATTTTAAAAGCTCTTTGACTTTCTAACCTTTCATGCAGAAAAAGGACATACAAAAATACCAAAGGAGGAGAGGCTGATTAATGGTTGTGCCAGAGCTATTCTCCCATGTCCATGTTTCCTATTCAAACTAAGTTTGCCTTCATAAAGGTCAGTTTATATTTCCGGCACACATTAATTGGGCTGGGAGGAGAAAAAAATGCCATTTAATAGTGCATATGCTTTTTTTCCCCTCATTGCTTAGTAGAGCTCCCATGCAGCTTTGGTGGTGATACAAACACTGGTGTAAGGCACAGCTCAAGCGTGGCCCGGCTGCATTAACCGTGGCAGCAACACTGACTCAATTACTCTGTGTTTGCACTGATGCCATGAGGAAAAGATGAATTTCCCAGTGGGGCATGTGACAGTAATGTGTGATCTGTTGCCCCTGAGTAGTATTAATGTACAAAAATTAAGTGGAAATTAAAAACAGCAGGATGGGAAAGTGCTGCGAGTGTCAAGCTGGGGAAATTAAACCACTCTAACTCACCACGTGCATTGTTCGCTCCTCTGTGCATGCTCCAATTGCTCCCTAAAGTGTCATAAATCAAGTAGATACTAAATGTCGGTGTCTACAAAGCAGCTGGGCAGGTGAGTCCTGGCTGGCGGGGACACGTGGGTGGAGAGAAGCAGCCCTCCACGCCGCTCTCCTTGCCTGCTCCCATCACGTCGCAATGCTCCAACACCACTGTCGGCGCACGGTGCCCTTCCCACTACAACTGAGGACATCAACAACACGAGCACAAGCTCTTTGGCACAAGCACCGCACCTTCCTCTTTTTTTCCCTACCTTTAAAACACCAAAGAGCAAAGCTGGCTGTGCACAAAGCTGCCTGTTTGCCCACCCCACCCTGCCCACAGCAGCAGCAAGACCCTGGCTTTGGGCACAGATCGTCGCTAGAAGTCTGAACATCAGCTAAGATGCACAGACGAGTTGTCTGTGAAGGAAACGAAGGAACAGAGCCTGCCTCTTCGAAACAGGAATGCTTCAAGGAAGGAAATGTCAGAGGACAAGATCTATCAATTAGGCCCAAGTGAAGTATCAGCCCCAGACCCTGCCAGCTCCTCCAGTGCTCTGCGAGGAATGGAGAATTAAATGGAGGAGGAAGGGTCTGAGATACTTCGGAGCCGCACTGAATCCAGGGCTGGATAACGTGGCAGAGGACAGCATGGAGCGGCCGGTTTGAAGAAGAATCGAGTGGCTGAGCAGATGTGTGATGCCCAGATGTCAGGCTGCTGGGGATGAGTCCATGTGATGAAAGCGGGGTCAGCAGCACAACCCCATTACTTTCTATTATTTATTGCAAATAAAAAGGCCAACGCTTATTTGCCACCTTGTGCCCACAGAGCCTGGCCCTGCCACTCTCCTCCCCTGTCCCCACCCCGCCACACCTGCACCCAGGCCTCAGCACCCTCCTTGCATCCTGAAATAACAGTTTATTCACTTCTTCCTCCATCTTCTCACATCACATTCGATTTAACGCTGGTGTCAGAGCACCCACCCACCAAAACAGAGGGAGAGCAGCGACTGCTGCCACTCGCCAGCTGCAAGGGATCCCAGCCTGCTCCTTCCATCTCACTGGCAATAAAACTAGTCGAGAGCAAAGCTTTTGATTTTCCAAACTGTCACCAATTTGGCATCAACTTCCTTGAAGGTTTCCTTTTTTCCTTCTGACCTAAAACTGCCAAAGCAAAGAAAAAAAGAGGAAGTCTCGCTCATGTTGTAGGCAGCCACCTTTGTAAATCCTTGTGAAAGAGCTTGTCACAACTCCCCGGTACAGGGGGATGCCGTTAGAGCCAGCATTCTCTGCACACCCACATTTTCCACCTCCTCCTACTGAAGCCACGACGGGCAAAGGGAGCCCAGGCACAGCAGGAAGGGACCACACAGGGTCTCCGGTGTCGCAAGGCAAGTTTGGATACTGGTACCTGGCTCGTCTGCGTTCCTGATTGCTCTAAGCATTTCATACCCGTAGCAGAAATCCAACCAGAAGAAAGAAAAGCAACAGAATTATTTTAAAACTTGTATTTCTCTTTCTAAAAGCAGATGCCTTTCTTTTGCCACGTCTGTCCTCAGCATGCCAAATCCAGACAATGCCCAGATTAAACAGCGTCACCTCAAAACTGCCGTTTCCCCACTCTTCAGGGCAAATATCCCTTGCAGGACTTGGATCCAGGCTTGGCTTTAAGCAAAGGAGCTACCCCAGGAACAACTCACCTGCTCACATGGGTATTGTTTTACCAGCTCCCAGAATTTGCATTCCTGCTCATTTGCAGGACTGAGCCTGCAGAAAACAAGCAGCCAGGTTCTCTTTTGCATGGACCTTCACAAAGCATTGCTCCAAATTATCTGGGAGAAGCCTGAGGAAGCAGAAGGGATATAAAAATGAGAGTTAGTCAAGGTCTTCCTATTCATAGATTATTTTATCCATTAATTAAAGCAGAGCAGGCTCCAAAATGGGCACAGCTTCCCTGAGGTCCCAATTAAGTAGGGCACTCACTCCCTCTGATGGCACCCGTGTTATTGCCCACCAGCTGCAATGCTCCAGATTTCAGTGTGGCTCTGGCAACAGCCCGCAGGCAGCACGAGGATGGGATGTGGGAAGCGATACTGTGGCTTGCTGGCACCGTGATGCGGCATCGCAGGCTCCAGGTCACCAGCAGCGTGGGAAAATTTGGCTGTCGACGAGGTGCTAATGATGACAGAGCTGTGAGCTTGGCTCTTCCCTGCCAGAAGGGTCTCCTCCAACCATACAGTGCTGGACAAGTCTGGCAAGCCCCAGCCGGCGCTGGAGGTGTGCAGACAGGGCTTGAGCACCCAAATCAGGCCTGGTAGATGTGGCAGGGCAGGATCACTGAGGGTCCCCAGCTGTCCTCATCACCCCCTTCCTCCCAGTTCCCCAGGGTTGGATTTTGCTGGAGTTGTTGTCCAAAAGGGATACGGAGGCAATTGCTCGCTCCCGTGTACACATCTCCCTGCTGCCTTCTCCCAGTGGGCTTTTGTGCCTGGAATTAGCCAGCAAGCCTTGCGTGTCCTCACTGACCAGGGGGTCATCCCAGAAATGCCACCGCTGCGTGGGACATAGGCAGTTGCTGGTGGGGATGCATGGACCATCTCCCCCATCCTCTCCTTTCTAAGGTGGCTGCAGGCAAAGGTTTCACGGTGCCGGGGTGGAAAGCAGAGCTTAGGGCTCTACCCCTCAGCCTGTAGCTCCCATGCCCGTGTTTTTCCTCTCGGTGGCCCCCAACAAAAGGCAAAGGCGGTGTGATTTCACTGGGACATCTGTTTCGTGATGCACACCATGGCTCATCACCAGGAAAGGGTCTGGATCAGCTAGGGCTGCTTTTACGTGAGTCAAAGGAAGCATCAGCCCCAGCTCACATGGCCATGCAGAGCCCTGAAGGTATTTCCAGTGCTGGTTTGGCCTCTCTGGTGCTCCCAAGCTTGCAAGATGGGGAAGCTGTTTCCAGCTGAAGAACAAAACCAGAATAACCAGCTGGGCCACCAGTGCCAACCGGTGCCTTTGGTCTGAAGAAGACTCCAGCTGCCAGACAGCTATGCAAGTGATTCCTTCGATGGCAAGCAGAGCCTGGGCAGGGTAACAGCAGCAGATGATGCTCGACCTCTGCCAGGTCAGAGGCAAAATCTGATCTGGGCTGAGCCGTGGTGGCTCCGAGGAGGATTCATGTGGCTCCCTTGTAGAGTAATTCCCAAACAGATGTCTGGGTGGAGAAAAATCAACGTCCTCCTCTATCAGCACTGGGTGAAAAAACAGCAGCATTACTTACTGTAAAAATAGAGCTGATTTTCTAGGGCGATTTCTCTTCCCGGAGGTGTGGGGTGAAGTGCGGCAATGTGCACACAGCTCCTCGTGCCCAGCCTCCACCCCAGCTCCATCAGCAGCTCTGGAAGCTCATCCTCCAGCATTGACCAGCCCTGCTCCTCACACCCACCTGGAGGACTTCATTCCTCCACCTGCCTTTCTGTGATGCCTGGTGTGAGCTCAGAGGCCAGAAGCAGGTTTCACTCAAACCCAAGGAAGCTCTGGATCAGCTGCCCCATATACCCACTAATCTCTGCTCGAGGTCTCATCTCAGGAAGGCTGAGGTGGCCCCAGCTCCATCCACACATCCAGAGATGCACCTCAACTCAAGCGCATGACCTGCTGCTCCCGCAAGCCCCCAAGCAAGGCACGGTGGCTTTTTTTGCATGATATAGACAGAAAACTCCCATCTGAATGACATTCACCACTGGCACATGGAGTCGAGTCAGCTCATCCTACCTCCTTTCCTCCACCGAAGAGCCATGGCATCACCAAGACATTTTCTGGAAACCTGCCCTGTCGTGGCACAGATGTGGGCTGGGGAGGGGAGGCAGGACAGTGCAGGGAAGGTGATGCTGAAGGTCACGCTGCAACAGAAGAAAAATGAAGCTGGAAACCCCAGTTGAAAAGGCAGGACAACCTGCAGAAGGCAGAGAAGTCATCAAGCATCAAACCTTGGCATTGCTGTTGCTAAGGCCCACCAGTATCAACAACAAGGCATGCAGAGGAGGAGGAGGAAGGTGCTGCAGGGTTTCAGATGAGACCTCTAAGATACATGCAATGGATTAATCTGTAATTTGATGTTTTCATCCAGGGAAATTTTGTTTATCTCATCATCCGAAGAACTCCGTGACCTATTTGTACATCATAGCAATAGATATGAAGCCCTAGTGGAATACAGCCGGTCCAATGGGGATGTGGTGGAGAGGCAACCTATATCAGAGGTCCCACCACAGTCAGAAAAACCTGACAGGCGTATAGCTACCTCCTCCACAAGGAAGAAGAGAAGAGTTTTAGTGGTTGGAGACTCCTTCCTAAAGGGATCTGTGGGCCCAATATGCAGAGCTGACCCCCATCACAGGGAGGTCTGCAGCCTGCCTGGAGCCCGAATCAGGGATATCACCAGGAAACTCCCCAACCTGGTGAAGGCCACAGACTACTACCCCCTGCTGATCTTCCAGACAGGTGGGGAAGAAGCTGCATCCCGTAGTCTGAGGGGGATGAAGAAAGACTACAAGGCCCTAGGACGGTTGGTGAAAGAGTCTGGGGCACAAGTTGTTTTCTCCTCCCTCCTTCCATTTTCAGGTGATGACGTGGGATGGAATAGTAGGATTCTCTCTATTAATGCCTGGCTACGAGACTGGTGCTACAGGCAGGGCTTTGGGTTCTTTGATAATGGCTGGTTTTATATGACACCAGGCGTGACCGTAATACATGGGAAAGGTTTATGTCGTAGGGGCAAAAGGGTTCTGGGACAGGAATTAGCAGGGCTCATTCGGAGAGCTTTAAACTAGATTCGAAGGGGGATGGGGTAGTAGCTGGGCTTGCACCACTGGGACAATGCTCTAGTGTTGAGGTAGACCAGGAGGCCCCCCATCCCCCTGGGGTGAAATCGGTGTGCTCAGCTCGCTCCCTGAAATGCCTGTACACCAATGCGCGCAGCATGGGGAATAAACAGGAGGAGTTAGAAATCCGTGTTCGGTCGGGGGGCTATGATTTAGTGGCAATCACAGAGACTTGGTGGGACGCCTCGCATGACTGGAATGTGGTCATGGATGGCTATGTCCTGTTCAGGAAAGACAGGCCACTAAGGAGAAGTGATGGAGTTGCTCTTTATGTGAGTGAGCAGCTAGAATGTATTGAGTTCTATCCAGGGGCGGATCAGGAGCGAGTTGAGAGTTTGTGGGTGCAAATTAAGGGGCAGGCTGGCAGGGGTGATACTGTTGTGGGTGTCTATTACAGGCCACTGGATCAGGATGAGGAGGGTGATGAGGCCTTCTACAGGCAGCTGAGAGCAGTCTCACAATTACAGGGCCTGGTTTTCATGGGGGATTTCAACTACCCTGATATTTGCTGGGAGGCCTACTCAGCCAGCCATCCTCAGTCCAGGAGGTTCCTCCAGTGCATTGATGATAACTTTCTGATGCAAATGGTGGATGAGCCAACTAGGAGAGGAGCGCTGCTGGATCTTATCCTTACTAACAAGGAGGGTCTGGTTGAAGCGGTGAAGGTTGAGGGCAGCCTTGGTTGTAGCAACCATGAGATGGTAGAGTTCAGGATCTCACGTGGCAGGACCAGAATAGCTAGCAGAATCACAACCCTGGACTTCAGGAGGGCCAACTTTGGCCTTTTCAAGCAATTGCTAGGGGAAATCCCATGGGACAGGGTACTAGAAGGTAAGGGGGCCCAAGATAGTTGGTTAGCATTCAAGGACTGCTTCTTCCGAGCTCAAGATCAGAGCATCCCAGCAGGTAGGAAGTCAAGAAAGGGTACCAGGAAACCTGCATGGTTAAACAGGGAACTGCTGGGCAAACTCAAGTGGAAGAAGAGGGTGTACAGATCATGGAAGGAGGGGCTGGCCACTTGGGAGGAATATAAGTCTGTTGTCAGAGGATGTAGGGAGGCAACTAGGAAAGCTAAGGCCTCCTTGGAATTAAACCTTGCAAGAGAGGTCAAGGACAACAGAAAGGGCTTCTTCAAATACATTGCAGGTAAAGCCAACACTAGAGGCAATGTAGGCCCACTGATGAATGAGGTGGGTGCCCTGGAGACAGAGGATAAAAAGAAGGCGGAGTTACTGAATGCCTTCTTTGCCTCTGTCTATACTGCTGGAGGCTGTCCTGAGGAGCCCCGGACCCTTGAGGCCCCAGAAGAAGTCAGGATAGAGGAGGAATCTGTCTTGGTTGATGAGGGCTGGGTCAGGGACCAATTAAGCAATCTGGACGTCCATAAATCCATGGGCCCTGATGGGATGCACCCGCGGGTGCTGAGGGAGCTGGCGGAAGTCATTGCTAGGCCACTCTCCATCATCTTTGCTAAGTCGTGGGCAACGGGAGAGGTGCCTGAGGACTGGAGGAAAGCGAATGTCACTCCAGTCTTCAAAAAGGGCAAGAAGGAGGACCCGGGTAACTATAGACCGGTCAGCCTCACCTCCATCCCTGGAAAGGTAATGGAACAACTTGTCCTTGGTGCTGTCTCTAGGCACATCAAGGATAGGGGGATCATTAGGGGCACTCAGCATGGCTTCACCAAGGGGAAGTCATGCTTAACCAACTTGATAGCCTTTTATGAGGACGTAACCCGGTGGATAGATGATGGTAAAGCTGTGGATGTGGTCTATCTTGATTTCAGTAAAGCGTTTGACACGGTCTCCCACAGCATCCTCGCAGCTAAACTGAGGAAGTGTGGTCTGGATGATCGGGTAGTGAGGTGGATTGTGAACTGGCTGAAGGAAAGAAGCCAGAGAGTGGTGGTCAATGGGACTGAGTCCAGTTGGAGGTCTGTGTCTAGCGGAGTCCCTCAAGGGTCGGTACTGGGACCAGTACTATTCAATATATTCATTAATGACTTGGATGAGGGAATAGAGTGCACTGTCAGCAAGTTTGCTGATGACACAAAACTGGGAGGAGTGGCTGACACACCGGAAGGCTGTGCAGCCATTCAGAGAGACCTGGACAGGCTGGAGAGTTGGGCGGGGAGAAATTTAATGAAATATAACAAGGGCAAGTGTAGAGTCCTGCATCTGGGCAAGAACAACCCCATGTACCAGTACAAGTTGGGGGCAGACCTGTTGGAGAGCAACGTAGGGGAAAGGGACCTGGGGGTCCTAGTGGACAACAGGATGACCATGAGCCAGCAGTGTGCCCTTGTGGCCAAGAAGGCCAATGGCATCCTGGGGTGTATTAGAAGGGGTGTGGTTAGCAGGTCAAGAGAGGTTCTCCTCCCCCTCTACTCTGCCCTGGTGAGGCCGCATCTGGAATATTGTGTCCAGTTCTGGGCCCCTCAGTTCAAGAAGGACAGGGAACTGCTAGAGAGAGTCCAGCGCAGAGCCACGAAGATGATTAAGGGAGTGGAACATCTCCCTTATGAGGAGAGGCTGAGGGAGCTGGGTCTCTTTAGCTTAGAGAAGAGGAAACTGAGGGGTGACCTCATTAATGTTTATAAATATGTAAAGGGCAAGTGTCATGAGGATGGAGCCAGGCTCTTCTCAGTGACATCCCTTGACAGGACAAGGGGCAATGGGTGCAAGCTGGAACACAGGAGGTTCCACATAAATATGAGGAAAAACTTCTTTACGGTGAGGGTGACCGAACACTGGAACAGGCTGCCCAGAGAGGTTGTGGAGTCTCCTTCTCTGGAGACATTCAAAACCCGCCTGGACGCGTTCCTGTGTGATATGGTCTAGGCAATCCTGCTCCGGCAGGGGGATTGGACTAGATGATCTTTCGAGGTCCCTTCCAATCCCTAACATTCTGTGATTCTGTGATTCTGTGATCATCTATGTTCTTGTGGGTTGTGCGCTTCCACCTAACAGCTGAGACAACAGCTTGGCCGTAGCAGAAGAGAATAAAAGACTATAAATGCTCCCATGGAAAAGATGACTTGAACTTTGTGCTGAACTTGAGCTTTGCGTCTGGGCTCTGGCATTAATCAAGCTAACTCAGATAAGTGAGCCATTCAAGTGATATTAGGCCCAGCAAGAAGAGCTGGAGCAAAATAATCAAGGCTTTAGAAGAATGAAGAAGTGTCTTGAAAATACAGTCCGGATTTCTGATGGCTGCTGTGGGCACATGTGCAGAGCCAGAAAGCCAGAGGGGGTGAGGGTCTGGAAGCCCAGGACATGCTTTTGAGTCAGAGCACGGAGGATTTGGTGGCCACACTGAGCAAGAAACATCCTTCAGTGGCTGGACCTGGATGAAGTTTGGTGCAACAGCATGTCCCATCATCCTGGTTAAGAAAATGAAATGGTTGGGGTGGAGACTTCTAAGCACCCTTTTTCTGGTCATTGGGGATTTGCTTGCCTGTATCTGAGTTCAGAAAACAGGAATAAGTTGTGATTCACCATCTTTGAAGCACCTTTGCAAGAAACCCCCCTGCAGCCAGTGCCACTGCCACCACCTGGGTCCCCTTCCAAGCATTGTCCCTCAGATATGGGTGCAGAGGGGAACCAGCATTTCAGCCTGTTCCCTCACTAGTGCTTTTGGGGTGAGAAGTTTGTTAGAGCTTTTGTATTGCCCCCCACCAGAGTTAGATGATAGGGGATAAAAACAGCAGAAAGCAAAGGATAAGAGATGCTGCTCAAGCCATCGTATGGTCCCTCTGTCACCTCCCTCTGTGCTCTTTGTACCTTGAAGTGGTATTTTGTAGAGCTGTAAAAAATAAGAAATATCTTCCCCAGCCACTGAGGGAAGATCTCCCTGCCTGGGCTCCCCATCCTTCATGCAAGGAAGGATGTCTTCTCCCCACACTGCCAAAAAGCTGTGACCTCAGCTTTGACAGAATGAAAATATCCCAATCGAAGGCAGATGAAGGGAAAGATTGAAACCAGCATCAAAAAAGCTGTGCTACCATCACAGCAGCAGCGAGCTGAGCAAAGCCTTCAAAAACCTGCGTTTTAATCTTGATCTGCTCCAAAAGTCGGCTCTGCAAAGCCCCGCAGCTTCGCATTCCCTGCCACCTCCGCACAGCGTGCTTCCAGCTTTGAACGAAAGGGCGTTTTGCTGCGTTTTCTGATGCTTCTGATACTATTTTGCAGAGCATCTCTCCTATGCTCTCTGTTTCCAGGTGAGCTTCCCAAGGTTAATAAATAACATGGTCACGGGGCTGAAAAAAAACATGCAAGGGAGCAAATCTGAAGTGCAGGTGGGAGAAACACAGATGTGTGTGGCTTCACGCGGGGAAGGGCTCCTGCAGCACCATCTGCACAGGATTCAGAGGTGGGGAGCTGCAGAGATGGTGCACTGGAAAAGCGTCATTTCTCATTTCTTCCCTGCTTCTGGGCACAGACACCTCAAAGCCTCAGCCAACCATAACCAGAAGTGTTGGAACATGGAAAAAAACCCAGAATCAGAGAAAACACACATCCCACGCGCTCAGATAAGGACCCAAATTAAAAGATGCAAACCATTACTAATTGAGCGATGCCGGGGAAGAGTCACTACCTTCAGCCTGGCATCCTGAAGGACCAGGAGTTTAGTCTGTAACATTTGGCCCTACTAATGGTGTCACCAAACCCTGCAGAGTGAAGGAGGAGGCAGATTCCTGCCCATTTCTAGCAGCAGCATCCCCAGCCAAGGAGATGCTGGGACAGGGAAGGAGAATGGGACTGGCTTAGAGAAGAGGGTGAAACACAGGGCCATAGCTTGCACCAAGCATCCTCTAAGGCTGGGCACAAGGACAAGAGGTTTTTCTCAGCCGTGGCTGGATTTAAGCTGGATCTTGGGAGAAGTTTCTTTCTGTTAAGGCAGAAAGATCCGGACTCCCCAAGTCGAAGGGGCAAAGGTGAAGCCAAGTGGGTTTAACATGGAGCTTGGCAAGTCAACAAGCCAAAAGCATTGCTCCTCAGAAAGGGATATCCAAGGCAAGAGCTCCAGGAGGGAGGGACAAGCAGCCATAGGGTCAGGCAAGGATGGAGGAGCCCCAGAGCCAGGCACCCACAGGCACAGAGACATCCCTTCAATGCTCTTATACTTTATTAATAAACCAGGGGTCCTGGTCATTCTCCGCATCGGAGGCTGTTTAAATTTTAATTGCCGTGTGCATATACATTCATACCCAACCACCTCCTGTCTGAGATGTTGCCATGGCATCTCCCAGCCCCAGGCCCAAAGTGCTGGCATTTGGCTGCCAGATTATTCACACTCGGCGCTGTTGAGAGAGAGTGGGGGGTTCACAGCCGGGCTGCACCAGTGCGGGGGAAAAAAACAGGCCGTTTTTAACATTCATGGGGCTTTAAAGAATCAGTGAAATTGCCGCTGTTCTGCTTAATTACCCACTTCATTATCAGCAGGGGGAAAGAAATGCTGAAACTCCAGCAATTACCAAATTTCCCAGTTGCTGGGAGGGGAAGAAGCGAGGAGCTCAGTGGGGCTGGTTCACCAGGAGAGCCACAGCACCAGGTTTGGGGTGAACCCCAGGACGAGACCCTACAACTACTCAGCTGTAGGGTCAGCACTTCCCCAGCTGCTCCTATATATAGTCCTATATATCGCATCCTCCCAGGTGCAGCCTGTGTGTAGGGTCCCGGGGCCGTTTCCCAGCGGGGAGCAATCCTGAACCTTTCTCTCCTTAAGTAACTGAGCAACAACCAGAAGGAAATGCTGCTGCAAAGAATAAAACACAAAAATCAACATATTTCCAGCTTGTAACAGTCAGCATATTATTTAATTAAAAAACCCTATTAAGATCAGTGTGATTTCCCAAAGGGAAAAACATATTTAAATTACTGTCACGGTTTAAAGCTGGGCTGGCGATTAAACCTGCGGCAGATGCCCTCTGTTATCCCCCCCCCTCCCCCCAGAGGGAAAGGGAAAGGGAAAAGGGAGAGAGACTTCTGGGTTGGAAAATTAAAACAGTTTTAATAAACTATAATAATGAAAAAAAAAGAATAATAATAATAATAGAAATAATCAAATATATACAAATATATATACAAAACCAAGATTGAGCTCCCCTGAAGTCAGCCACGTCACCACCGGCACTGCAGGGCAGGCTCCGGGAAGGCCCAGCCTGGGCCTAGCGACGGTCGAGAGCTGGATTCAGGAACGCACGGATCGGGATCGGGGGCAGCAGGAAAACAGACGGAGTCCTCCCTGGACACCGGCCATAGCAGAAAGAGAGCGAGACCCTCGTGATCCCCCCACTTTATACCGAGAATGACGTGTATGGGATGGAATACCCTCGTTGGTCAATTTTGGGTCACCTGCCCTGTCTGCTCCCCACTGCAGCTGCGACCCCCCCCTTCGGCTCTTCACTCGTAAGCAATGAGGAATTCAGCAGTGACCTTGGTTTCTCTCAAGAATAAGTACAGCAAGAGCCTTTCTGCACAACATCCCTACCAGTGCCTCAGTGATAACTACAAACTTCGAGCGTTATCAGTCCTGGAAGCAGACACTGTCTGCAAAAACATGCAGTTAGTTAGAGGAGACTTAGCTGAAAGTAAAAATCACTGAAAGGAAAATCGGTCTGGTTTAGGCCAAACCAGGACAATTACTTCAGCAGCTGATGCTCGCTGCAGTTATTGTAAGGCAAGGAGACTGTTCTGCCCTGGAGACCCACTGCACCTCAGAGTGATAAGAGGAGAAATATTTTTAATTCTAATTCCCCGTGCAGCCAGGTTACAAGGCCACCTTCACTTTGTTGAGTCTTCCCAGAAGGTTGCATGAGCTGATGATTTACAGCCTATTTACTTGTAGACATTAAAATGAGAACCCTTTATACCATGTATAAGGTTTTTTTGGGGTTTTAAAAGCCTTCTGACTTCTAGGATATTGCAGGAATACATTACCAGGCATTGCTAAAGAGCTAGAAAATGTAATTTTGATTTAAGCTCATCTGGAAGCAAATAACTGCATGGTCTAGAAGAGCAATTTTCCTAACAAGGCAGCTGGAGCTCTGACCGAGTAGAGGACACCGTCCCCAATTATGGATCCATTTGAAGGCAAACGTAGTTTATCCACAGCAGGTGTCATCAGAAGATATGGATCTTGGGCAAAGTCTTATTTAGAAATTAGAGGTTCCCATGGCAGCAGCAGGGAACAAAAGGTCCCATTAGTATTTTAATTTAATTTATTTCCTTACTTTTTTGTGAGGGTGCAGAATCAGGCCATCAGACCTTCAATCCAAGCTGCCAAGGCAACCGACACAACCATGCTCTTTCCAGATAGAAGCAGACAAGAGACTAGCGATAAACCCGCTCTTAATTAAACATTTGTCTTGCACTTACGTACTTCTGAGTAATTATTGCCATCAAGACAAACACCAAGTGGATTACACAGAGAAGAGACAGACGGTAAAAGGTTAATGGGTCTTTTTCTCCCTTTGCAGTTATTCCCGAGATCGTGCAGAGGGAAGGGCAGGACATCTGGAGAGCCGCTGACACTACAAGGGAGGAACAAGCCCATGCAAGGAAGAATTAGCCTGAACCCACCACTAAGGGCCCACGGCTTCGCTACAAGGTTCTGGGCTCTGCAAACACCGAGGCTGGAAAACCCCCGTGGGTGCCTTCAGGTTCTTTTGCTTGCCCTTCCTCCCACCCCAGCCCATCTATCCCCACTGTAGGTTTAGCATAACAGCTCCTTCAAACACAGACTTGTCTCCCCTTGCATCATCTCTTTCTACATGAAGTAACCTAAATTCCTATCTTTTCCCTTACATCAAACCTTTTTAGCCATCCTCACTTCCATCTTCTGGCTTCTCTTTAATTTGTCCTAAGATGCAACCAGGATCTCCCAAGAGCAAGGGTCCAAGCAGAGTCCCCACCTGTAATTAGAAACAGAAAACAGTCAGTCAACCTACTAACATAGAGTTCTCATTTGGTAAACCCAGTTGTATATCTATATATATTTTTTTTAATTGGCTTGCTTTGCAATAGCCACACGTAATTGATTCCTACTTTAATTTGTGCTCCGCTGTGATTATCAGGTCTCCTCCAACATACCATTGCTGGCCCTACCTTGATTTCTCCTTCCCATGGGTATCTCTGTCTGTCACTGAGACGTGACAGAGGAGAAGGTGAGGCAGCACTGTCCGGCCCCGTTAGACACACGAGCTAGGGAAGCAGAATCATCTACAAATCAGATTTTTAACAGAATTCACCAACCCAGCACCTTGAACTTCTGCATAATTCATTGCATCCAGCTGTAACTGAGGAGAAAGGGACGCCCAGAGATGACGTCTCCCTGGAGAGACCAAGGCGAGATGTAAGCAAGGAGATACCGGACAGAGATTTAACACCCGTATGCTCCCACAGCAGGTATGACGCAATCGCAGCAACCCTGCAAGTCTTCCTGACATCCCCGTGGAGGTGGCACGACTGAAAGTATCACATAAAAAAACTAGACTATTAAAACAAATAGGAAAATATGGATTATTAAAATCAAACATTTGAATAAACCTCAGACTCGCACAACTGACTTGAAAAGTCACGCTTACTCACGTCTGTGTCCCCCAAATGAACCATCCAGAAGCAAGTTGCAGGTTTCGTCCCTGCTCTAAACGAATAATTTTTCTCCTTTGAAAACAAAGGCCGCACAGAAAAGCCACCTTGGTGCGTTCCCAAAGGTTAATCTGATTTGCTGAGCCACGGCTGAATTATGAATGATTAGCGCTGTGGTTTCTATTAAGGAACGAGCGTACAGGTAGCAACTATTACGCCAACAAATCTTTTAAGCCAGCACAGCTCGCATCCATGAAGAAGCTCGTCCAACTCCCAGCCTGCTCAAGCCACGGGGAAATTTAATTATTTAGGTTTCTCAGCTGCTGCATAAATATCAAACCTAAAACATGAGCTCTTAACTGAAATGCTGCTGCTCAGCACATGGCAAGAGAAGCTGCGTCAGCAGGGAGGAGTGAGACGAGGCTGGCCAGCACAGAGACATACATGGGAACCGCTCCCGTGAACAAATTCCCCTGGAAATTAAGAAAAAAATAATAATAAAGTGAAAAAGGCAAACTTCAGAACGGCTCAATCCACAAGACTTTTACTGAACACGAAACAGCCTTAAAATACTGCCAGGAGAGTCTAAGCAGCTCGAGTTCACAAAGTGACTTAAAGGCCTGGGCTTATCACTTATTAATCTCACATCAATTAAATAAGCAGCACTACAAAACTGGAATAGAAAACACTTTAAAGCTGTTGGGTTGCTATTCACCGCTCTGATATCCCACTACTTTATTTGCGTTCAGTAAATCCATGAAGGATTGAGGAAATGGTAAACCCTTTTTTCCCAGGGCAATTCTCAATCTGAGAAGCAGAGGCTACAACCTAACACATCAAAAGTACAAATATATCTGTTTCAATCATAGCTTTCCCAAATACTTGTTTTTATTCAGCTTTGAAAGCAAAAAATATAGGAATAAACTTCTTATATGTATAAACAGAAACATAGAACATGTATAAGTGTTTCTGCCTATACATAAACACCAGCATGGTTAAAGTGGTTTCATTTAAACAAGTTTTTCTGCATTTTAATTGCAGCCCAATTCCCTGTGACACAAGTTAGATTAAAAAACAAAAATTAAAAAAAAAAAAATTAACCATTTAATAAGAAAGCGCCATTTAGTTTTACTTTACTGTGCAAAATGATAAGCCTAATTATGAGGATATTAAGCTTTGTAGCTGCTTAAATATATATTCTCCTGGCTATCACCCACACAGGTTCCAAAAAGTCCTTGATCTCAATTATCTTATTATTCAGCATTCCCTTACGCAGTTATTTACCGGTTTTGTTCAGTGTTAACGCCCTGTAAGTGAAGATCCAACATGAACGACACGAAATGCTTGGTTTCTCTTCTTCCTCATGGGCACTGTGAAAGGGAACATGTGCTCTCACAGATGGAAATTGCTGCCTCTCGAAATAACACGCAGCTAAACACCGAACGAAATACTGACGGGGAAGAGCACTTTGAGCGTCGATTTCAACAGATAATTATTCCCATTAGTGTGTCTTTAAAAGAGGAGTTAAGGAAAACAAAAAATGTGTTTTGTTTAACCAACACAACAGCAAAGCGACAGGAACAAAGAGGATTTTAAAAAGCAACTTGGTTTTCTCCCAGCCTTTTCGATGCACGCGTGGGTTCCCGACAGGCACCAAACCCAACTCCCCCAGTCAGGGAGCATCCAACACAGTCAGGCAGGTCAACAGTCCTGTTCCTGCCAGGCTCACAGAATCACAGAATGTTAGGGATTAGAAGGGACCTCGAAAGATCATCTAGTCCAATTCCCCTGCCGGAGCAGGATTACCTAGATCATGTCACACAGGAACACATCCAGGCGGGTTTTGAATGTCTCCAGAGAAGGAGACTCCACAACCTCTCTGGGCAGCCTGTTCCAGTGTTCAGTTACCCTCACCGTAAAGAAGTTTTTCCTCATATTTATGTGGAACCTCCTGTGTTCCAGCTTGCACCCATTGCCCCTTGTCCTGTCAAGGGATGTCACTGAGAAGAGCCTGGCTCCATCCTCATGACACTTGCCCTTTACATATTTATAAACATTAATGAGGTCACCCCTCAGTCTCCTCTTCTCCAAGCTAAAGAGACCCAGCTCCCTCAGCCTCTCCTCATAAGGGAGATGTTCCACTCCCTTAATCATCTTTGTGGCTCTGCGCTGGACTCTCTCTAGCAGTTCCCTGTCCTTCTTGAACTGAGGGGCCCAGAACGGGACACAATATTCCAGATGCAGCCTCACCAGGGCAGAGTAGAGGGGGAGGAGAACCTCTCTTGACCTGCTAACCACACCCCTTCTAATACACCCCAGGATGCCATTGGCCTTCTTGGCCACAAGGGCACACTGCTGGCTCATGGTCATCCTGCTGTCCACTAGGATCCCCCAGGTCCCTTTCCCCTACGTTGCTCTCCAACAGGTCTGCCCCCAACTTGTACTGGTACATGGGGTTGTTCTTGCCCAGATGCAGGACTCTACACTTGCCCTTGTTATATTTCATTAAATTTCTCCCCGCCCAACTCTCCAGCCTGTCTAGGTCTCTCTGAATGGCTGCGCAGCCTTCCGGTGTGTCAGCCACTCCTCCCAGTTTTGTGTCATCAGCAAACTTGCTGACAGTGCACTCTATTCCCTCATCCAAGTCATTAATGAATATATTGAATAGCACTGGTCCCAGTACCGACCCTTGAGGGACTCTGCTAGACACAGGCCTCCAATTGGACTCAGTCCCATTGACCACCACTCTCTGGCTTCTTTCCTTCAGCCAGTTCACAATCCACCTCACTACCCGATCATCCAGACCACACTTCCTCAGTTTAGCTGCGAGGATGCTGTGGGAGACCGTGTCAAACGCTTTACTGAAATCAAGATAGACCACATCCACAGCTTTACCATCATCTATCCACCGGGTTACGTCCTCATAAAAGGCTATCAAGTTGGTTAAGCATGACTTCCCCTTGGTGAAGCCATGTTGACTGCCCCTAATGATCCCCCTATCCTTGATGTGCCTAGAGACAGCATCAAGGACAAGTTGTTCCATTACCTTTCCAGGGATGGAGGTGAGGCTGACCGGTCTATAGTTACCCGGGTCCTCCTTCTTGCCCTTTTTGAAGACTGGAGTGACATTCGCTTTCCTCCAGTCCTCAGGCACCTCTCCCATTGACCACGACTTAGAAAAGATGATGGAGAGTGGCCTAGCAATGACTTCCGCCAGGCTCAGGCAACGTTGCTTTCTCCTTGTCAGACAGCATCTTTCCCGTCCTCCAAACCCCATCACCATTGTGGGGATCTGTTCCCTTCCTTTCGGCATTGTCTCAGAAATCATATGCCACGTGCTCAGACGCCATCTTGTGGGGGTTGCTGGAATGCCTGGCCTTGGTGACGTTTGGTGACGCAATAAGTTATGCGCCGGATTGAGGGGGATCTCCCCCCCCCCCCCCCCCCCGCCTCCGGAGAGATGCATCCGGTGACAGCCTGGCAAGGGGCCAATCCTACGGCGCAGGAACCGGACATGTCCCGCCCTCGGACCTGTGATTGGTGCGAACTGTTGACTGACGGCTCCAAGTCACATGACTCTGCCGAAAAACTCTATAAAAGAGGCTGGATCGCTCGACCACGCGGGACCCCCACCGCCATTTTCCGAGAAGGAACAAAGGATTCCTGCGGGACGCCGCTGGAACTCGGGGTGGTGACTATTCTTTCTCTCTCAACTGTTCTCTTTTCCTCTCTTTCTTTTACTTCTCTCTCTCTCTCTCTCTCTCTCTCCCCCCCCCCTTCCTTGCTCATTGAGTTGCCTCATTTTTGGGCTTAATAAAGTCAGAGTTAAGTTTGTTGATACCATGCCTCGGTTGTGCTTTGTCCGAACTCAAGGATCACGAATCTATTTTATTTCGGGTCAGGATTTTGGGGGGGTGCTTTACCTGTGGGCAGGTTAAGCATACCGGGTGATTTATAATTTGGCGGGCCCTGCGCGCGCGGGCTGTCTGCATTGTACCAGGCACGCCGCACGTGGGCTGCACTGGAGTTACTAATTAGGTGGGTCTCTCTCTCGGGGACTGTCTGCATTGTATTTCTAGATTTACTCCTTTTTTACTAATTAGGCGGGCCTATTAGGCTGTCTGCATTTTATTTCTAGATTTACTCCTTTTTTTTTACTAATTAGGCGGGCCTATTAGGCTGTCTGCATTTTATTTCTAGATTTATTTTTTGCTTTTGAGGCGGACCTAAATCCGGAACCCGACAACCATGCACAGAGCAACAGGATTCAGTTTGATTTCCGACAGTAAAGGCCAAATTTAACAGACTTTCCGCCTCTGCCCAAGGCATTCACCGCATCCTATCAGATTATCACAAACATTATGTTTCATATTTTGTCTAGACCAGCTCGAGGAGGTAACTTTGCTCACCAAATATGTATCCATCAACCACTTCTCCTGCTCCTTACGGCTCCCGCTATGTCTGGGGGGTAGAAAGAAATGGATGTGAAAGCATGAACCACGCCATGTCCTGAGGAGAAAAGACTAAGGCTGCGAGAAGATCACAAATCCTCTCATGTATCAGGTCATTAAATTTGTGTTACTTCAGTTTTATTTCCTTGTTTTCAGCAGGTAAAATATCAGAAGAGCTGGCATTTGGAAGAGTGCAGCTGTATTTTGGAGGAGGATTAAATTAAGCCATCTGGCAGAAGCACTGACTGATATATAGCGCTATTGCCAGTTGTATGCTTATGGAAGCTATGGGCAGCACTAGCGAGAATTAAGTAAACATAGAGCAGAAGATAGTCATCTTTTGAGGCAAACTCCTGGAGACAAATATTTTGTCCCCAAAACCACTTTGGAAACACCAAAAACTCATTCAAGAGAAGAGACAGGAACTCGCTGAGCACCTGGGACACCAGGGCATTTCCAGCTCGCAAGTCAGTGTGAACCTTTTGAGGAAGAAAGGTGGAAGGGTACAGTAAGTGACCACAATCCATGGCTAGACTTGCTCGTGAGAAGTAAAAGAAAGAAAACAGAAATGTGAGGATAAGGGATTAAAATTAACGAGCACATTTGTGAGAATCTGCCTCAGGGAAAATAGTTTAGAAAATTAAAAAACTCCATAGTAACAGATCAAAAGCTGTTAACCAACACCGAATTAATCACAAACTGCAATCCCCACAACAAAACATTAAAAGGAATTACAAGCAGGAGAAAAATACTCATGCATCAACCAAGCTTACCCAGACCGAAATAAGTACTAAGAAAAAAAAGACCAAAAAAAGCACCATAGTGATGACACCTGAACAGAAAAAAAAAACCTTTTTGATGAAACTCTCAGGACCTCCCTGTGAAAAGCCAAAGCCAAGGTTACGGTGTATACTGTCAGGTGTGCGTTTTTAATATCTAGCAGAAGGCAATCTCTAGGATCCCAGCCTCAGCCTAAGTTAAAAAAAAAAAAAAAAAAAAAAAATCCCCATTGTCAGCAAGCAGCCCTTGGGTTGCGAACACAATCACGTCACACGCTGGCACAAGCGATGCTCAGCCATTTTAGAAGCACAGGGTAGGCTCTGGCTACAGTTTGCCGTTACCCTAGCTGTTAGAGGGCATGGTTGCCGCAAGCTTGCCCAATTGCTCTCCCGCTACTCCAGCCTTTAAGATTCTGTGTCTGGCCAGAAGGTCCCACAGAGCTGCCACAGCTGTGCGTTTCCTGTCCCTAGTGCTACACAGGACTTTCACAATCCAAAGTCCTGCTCAGTTGAACAGTGAGGAATCAAACATTTTGAGAACAGCAACTTTTAATTGTTAAGAATGAGTCTCATATTTCCCTGATTATAACAATAATTGAAATATTAGACATGTGTCTCAGTCTTGTTTGCCCATCAAGTTCCTTTTTAAGCCTGCCACAACTATCCCATATACTCAGACCTCTCCTTACAGCAAAGTTTTCACTTGTACATGGTTCTTCAGGGTCCTTTTGGGGCTCTTTTTGCTTCTTCACACTTTTAAAGTTAAAGCTGTATAATCACAAAGTAAATTGCAGAGAAACATGCTGTAAATTACTGAAATAGCCCCATGTCCAACAGACCAACTTCTCTCTAGGGACTCCTACGCAATGGGATCTCCTCCTGTCGCAGGCTGGAGAACTGTTGGGTCAGATGGTCGGAGGAGAGCGGAAGAAAACCGAAGTTAGGCTGCTGGAGAGTCTGGAGCCAGTCACCTGGAAACGTCCAAACCAAACGTGAACTAAAGGGCAAAGCAGTGCAACTGCTTTACGAGATTTCTTTTTATTAAATACAAGGTTGCAAGTCTTGAATCTTGAAAGACTCAAGAATCCATGAAGCTAGGCAAAACAGAGGAAAAAAAAAAAAAAAGGACCTGATGATCTGTGGACCCAAACCTCTACACTTTATTTAACATCAAATAAGCTTCAAAAGAAACAGATGGACTCACCTGACACCTACGGAAACAGATTTTGCACATTCTCCTCTGCTGTGGGTTTATCTGAACATGAAATATATTCCAATATGATGCAGAGTAGAGACCTCACCTTGGTTCTCAACATCCCAGAGCAAAAGACCAAAAAAACCCCCAAAACCAACCACACCCCGCCCCCCCCCGTCATGGTTTAGAGCTGGGCCGGCTACTAAACCTGTGGCAGACGCTCTCTGTTAACCCTCCCCCCCCCCACCCGAAGGGAAAGGGAAAAGGGAGAGAGACTTATGAGTTGGAAAGTTAAAACAGTTTTAATAAACTATAGTAATGAAAAAGAGTATAATAAGAATAATAGAAATAATCAAATATATACAAATATATACAAAAACAAGATCAAGAGCTTGGAAATCCTCCTCAGGCAAAGTTGCTCCCCCAGCACAGGCAGAGGGGAAAATGCAGTAGCTCCACCCAGCACAGGCAGAGGGGAAAATGCAGTAGCTCTCCCTGCCATCACACCTGCAGGCTTTTAACTGGAAAATTGGCAAAGCTGGTACCAATCAGTGGGAGACAGGAGGGCCCCTCCCTCCTGGGCCCCACCTCCAGGAGGCAGTGGGTTAGTGATAAATAGGAAAGTGAGAATGACGTGTGTGGGATGGAATACCTCGTTGGTCAATCTTGGGTCACCTGCCCTGTCTGCTCCCCCCTGCAGCTGTGATGGCAGGGAGAGCTATTGCATTTTGCCCTCTGCCCGTGCTGGGGGGAGCAGACAGGGCAGGTGACCCAAGATTGACCAATGAGGTATTCCATCCCACACACATCATTCTCACTTTCCTAAAAAACTAAAAAACTTTTTCCTAAAAAAAAAAATAGGAATCTAAGATTGTATAGTACTCACCAGGATCTCTTTATTGAGAAATTTCAACATTTATTCAGGGTCTTTTGCTCATTAAGTTGTCATTTTAACACCGACAGGGTACAAAAGGAGGTATTTTAGAGTAGATGTGAGGATACAGACTCATGGAAGAAAAAGACCATAGCTTTTCTTATCAAAACAGTTTTGATTACTTGCAGAGTTGATATTTATAACAATAATTCTACTCAGGAACTTACTACACTAATAGGTCCTTTGAAAGCAATCTTCTGTAATAAAAATTAACGAGTTTGACGAGTATTTTCAAAGTAAAAGTCAACATTTTCACTTAAAAAAACCCCCACTGCTCTACTGTTTCAGTCTAAGGAGTTGGTCTGAGGGGAAAAAAATCTGGCTGCATGATGAAGTCTGAAAACCATATGGCTAACAGAACTACCAATCGTCAGTCTGAAAATGTTTAAACCACCTCAGATCTTCCTGTTCAAGCAATGCAGGAAATTCCAAAACATACAATTAGGATAAGAAGAAAAGTATTAAGAAAAGGAAATCTGGAAATCTGAACTTTATTAACATGCAGAGAATTTCACTTTGAAGTGTTGACCTGAAAATGTGATTAAAACCACCTGTGACCACAGGTGGGCCAATTGCCTATCTGGTTTGTATTTGTAATTCACCAGAAGACAGTAGTTCCTCTCAAGTTTTCAAAACAAACCTCAAATACTTCAAGGCCATTTGATATTGCCACTCCTACTTTAGAAGAGATGTCTGAAAAAAAACCACTTCTTGGTCCTCACTACTGCCTTTTAGAAAATCAGAGAGCTGGATAGGAATGGCCACACATAGAATCGCGCTGCAGGCAACAAAATCTCTCTGCATCTCAAAATACTTCTGCTGTCCATGTCTTGGGTAAGTGGAATATGGAAAGCTCATTAGCAGATGATGTAGCAGACAAGTCTTGAGCCACGAACTTCTCTCACTCTCTGGCAGTGGCACAAGATATTGAGGATCCTATGGAAGCGCTTATCCACTTTCAGCTGAGTGAATTCTTTGATATCAGCCTCCACAATAAAAAATTCACCTGGAAAACAAATAATGACTTTGCTATAACAATGACTATGTTGTAGGATACACTTATTTCATAACAATACAACCTCTTTTTAACAATTCCACACACTGATGAAAAAAATACAATCAGCAGTAGGACGGCCTCATGCTATCTCAGGAACTTTGTTCTACTTTCTAAATTTGTCACCAGAAAGAACTACCAACCTTCCCATTAAGTTCAACTACCCTGCATTGTCCACAGGTCCCATTCCACGAGCTCCGTCTGTCATCAGCTGTATCTACTAACATCTCTCAAACCATCCATGTTCCTCTATCAGGGTATAAAGTTTGCAGCAGTCCCAAACACCACCCAGGGCCAGATACAAGATGTTCCACACATGTGCCAGAAGATGTGGATAGTGAAAAGTCAACTGACTGCACACTTAGAAGAGCCGTGATGCCTAACAGTAAACTTCTCTTTGAGGCCTTGCTCATAGGTGTTCTGCTTAGTGACACCCAAAGCACTGACCTGAGCAAAACCAGTATCAGGGCCTGCTTAAAGATCATAGCACAGCTTTACAGAGAAAGGCATCTGGCTTCAGCATTTCAATCATGGAACACAGTTGAGTAGCAGCGTAATTTGAGTCCCAAGTAATTGCTCTGCAATGTCCGAAATAAGCAGCGGCCTGATGACATTCTCTCAGCAAACACTCGAGTTCTGGAATTGGCCCTTTGCAAATAAAAGGAAGGAGCCCTGCATACATCAGAGCTATGCAGCCCACCATTCCCTTGACTGCCATCAGCTTTGGAAAAGAATTTAATTAAGAAAATGCAAGAAAAAGACTAACCACTTGGAACAGCATCTTCCCTGTGTCTCTAACAAAATGGCATAGGAAGGTCCTGCCTCAGAGCTGGCAGCCCACCCCTTCTTGCAGTTGATTAACGACTTCTAAAAGGAAATTCTCATCATCAAGTGCTTGTAAGAAACCAAGACCTTGACTGGAGTTAAAGCATTTAAAATGCCTGCAACAGAACCCCAAGAGAAAGTACCCACAAACAGGTAGACAGAAGGAAGGAAGAAGTTATTCTAAGCACTCCATAGCTATATTCACTAGCTGTAAATTCAGTCTTTATACACTGCTCAGATAGGAGATAATTATAGAACTAGTAAAATAACTGTACATTTAACACTTCCTGTAACACGGCAGAAGGTTTTAACCATGTATCTTCACAAAACCGTAAGAAAGAAAAGCAGTCTGAAAACAGGAACATGTTAATTAAGGTATAAGAAAGAAGTGTCCAATTATCTTTAAGGAGAGGAAGTAGAAAGAAATAACATATTCCTCTGTAGTATCATGCTTCAAGTCTTATAAAAAAGAAGTCAGCAAGGCTCAGGGTGTTCTAGCTTGGAAGAAGAAGATAGCATTCTCCCTCCTCCTTTTACCCTTAAAGTAAGGCAGAGGCAGCAGTATCTTAGATAAGATGGAGCATCTCTTCTTTCTATTAAGGTATTGGAGAGTCCTTCCAGTTTCACTGAGGAGAAAGTAGCTGATGCAGCTGGAAAGCCAAAGCTGCCAGGAAAGCTTTTATTTATTTATTAAACAAGTACAACGTAGCTTTACACAGGCAAATTTGTGTTTTCCTGTCAACATTTCAGCTTTAAATTTCATCTCATGAGTGATCTAACAGGACACTGGTCAATGGGACAGAGT
The DNA here is from genome assembly GCF_013368605.1 of Nyctibius grandis. Taxonomy (NCBI): domain Eukaryota; kingdom Metazoa; phylum Chordata; class Aves; order Nyctibiiformes; family Nyctibiidae; genus Nyctibius; species Nyctibius grandis. The sequence continues at coordinate 23,750,156 of NC_090694.1, forward strand.
CCAGTTGGAGGCCTGTGTCTAGCGGAGTCCCTCAAGGGTCAGTACTGGGACCAGTTCTATTCAATATATTCATTAATGGCTTGGATGAGGGAATAGAGTGCACTGTCAGCAAGTTCGCTGATGACACAAAACTGGGAGGAATGGCTGACACACGGGAAGGCTGCGCAGCCATTCAGAGAGACCTAGACAGGCTGGAGAGTTGGGCGGGGAGAAATTTAATGAAATATAACAAGGGCAAGTGTAGAGTCCTGCATCTGGGCAAGAACAACCCCATGTACCAGTACAAGTTGGGGGCAGACCTGTTGGAGACCAGCGTAGGGGAAAGGGACCTGGGGGTCCTAGTGGACAACAGGATGACCATGAGCCAGCAGTGTGCCCTTGTGGCCAAGAAGGCCAATGGCATCCTGGGGTGTATTAGAAGGGGTGTGGTTAGCAGGTCAAGAGAGGTTCTCCTCCCCCTCTACTCTGCCCTGGTGAGGCCGCATCTGGAATATTGTGTCCAGTTCTGGGCCCCTCAGTTCAAGAAGGACAGGGAACTGCTAGAGAGAGTCCAGCGCAGAGCCACAAAGATGATTAAGGGGGTGGAACATCTCCCTTATGAGGAGAGGCTGAGGGAGCTGGGTCTCTTTAGCTTAGAGAAGAGGAGACTGAGGGGTGACCTCATTAATGTTTATAAATATGTAAAGGGCAAGTGTCATGAGGATGGAGCCAGGCTCTTCTCAGTGACATCCCTTGACAGGACAAGGGGCAATGGGTGCAAGCTGGAACACAGGAGGTTCCACGTAAATATGAGGAAAAACTTCTTTACGGTGAGGGTAACTGAACACTGGAACAGGCTGCCCAGGGGGGTTGTGGAGTCTCCTTCTCTGGAGACATTCAAAACCCGCCTGGACGTGTTCCTGTGTGATATGATCTAGGCAATCCTGCTCCGGCAGGGGGATTGGACTAGATGATCTTTCGAGGTCCCTTCCAATCCCTAACATTCTGTGATTCTGTGACATGCACTCCACTCTGAAGGCGCATCCAAGGATGCGGCAGCCATTAGAGCTGAGGTCCCAGAGTGCCGTTTACAAGCGTAGCATTCCCTAAAATATTGCTGAGCCAGAGCTGAATAACAGATTGTGTTTTCTCACAGACTGGTGTCTAATAGGAAATAGAATCTTCCAGACACAATAACTGTCAAAAGCTGGAGGTCTTCCCCTAGATGGGAACTATGCCGGAATCTCAGAGCTTGCAACACTGCCAAATTCACATATAGATGAGAAGTGGAAAGTTTATTTACTAGGAAGAGGAAAAAACCTGCATAACTGCTTAAAATATGACTACAGTGGGATAGAAACTATTTGCAATTTCCAGTAAAATAGGGCAATGTGGGGTTCCCACGGGACAACGGTCAAGTACTGAACGAGCTATGTCCAGGCATGTCCAGGGGGTGGTAATGGGGTGGTGATGAACTAGCCAATCGTAATACAGAACAAGGGCCTTGGCTATGAGACCAACAAGCTATGGGGGAAGTTGAGGACCTTGGCTATGAGAAAAATAAGATATAGGGAAGTTGAAAAATAAGAAAGAATGCTTCACCTGCAAGATATAACTTTTTAGCATAAGCCAATCAGAACTAATATAGAGGCGTGTGAACAAAGCATACTAACCAATCATAATAGAAATGACATGTACACAGAGTGTGTACAAAAATAGAATAGTATAAATGTACCCTCAGATATGCGAATAAACGAGATCTGCTTAACGATCATATTGGTCTGCGTGCGGTGTCTCCGTGCCCTCTCGCGAACATTTACAAGTGGCGCCCGAACAGGGACATTCCCCCGGACCAGGGGCCTTCGGCCGGAGACTGCGGAGAAGCAGCAGACAGCGGACCGAAAGGGAAGGGTGAGAGGAAGCCAGCTGTAGAGTGCTGCCCCGGCACTGGATTTTCGCACCGGCAGGAACGGATGCGGTAAGCCTGAGTTTTGCTAGCAAAGGAAAACCTGGGTAGGGCTTCCCAGGCAGCTGGGGGAGGAATAGGGTCTACCCTGACCAAGACAGAAGTGGCAGTGGTGAAACTCCTCCAACATATACTCTCTGAGAGAGGAATTAAATATGACGAAGCTGCGTTAAAGCAGTTACTGCTTTGGGCAAAAGACAAAGGACATTTTACAACCTTTAATGATGTCTTTGAAGTGCCTTTATGGGAGAAGATTGGTGACTCTCTCTGGAATGCGGTGTCAAGTGATGATAAGGAAGCCTTTAAATTGTCTGCTACATGGAAGCTGGTTAGTGAAGCATTAAAGGGAATAAAAGCAGAGAGAGAAGTCACACATTCAGCTTTTATGGCTTTAGGACCGCAGACGTCTCCTACCCCCTCACTGTTTGCGGGACCAACACCTCCCACGGCCCCGGTGGCTGTACCGGTGGCAGCTCCTTTATCGCCGTCGGTACGGATGGCTGTGAAAAAAGCTGAGGAGCGGGGAGCGAGAAAAATAGATACAGATCCATCAGGACTGATAGTGTGCCCTAAAACACGAACTCGATTTGGACTAATTGATTCAGACGCTGAACAGGAGATTTGGCCGAAACCCCCTCCCTCTCATTGATCTCTCTACGGATGAGGCTGAGCAGGAGGACAAGAAGGAGGGTAAACCTGTTTCGTATCCACCTTTACCGGATTCGCCGTTTCCTGAGTCTGTTGAACAAAGTTTACATTCCGGCGCTAAACAACCACCGTTAAAGTCTCCAGTTACGGAGTCAGCAGTACCAGAGTCACAAGGACTTAAAGGACCGTTACCATCACGAAATGGACATGAACTTGACATGACAGAGCTTGGTAGACGACTGGAAGAATTAAAGATGGAATTGCAGCAGCATCGTACAGCCAATGCCTCGGGACACGTGACTATGTCTCCCCAAAACCCCCCCTCTGTGTTCGGGACAAGTATTAGGGCCACCTCAACCTCCTTTACAATTCCCTACTCCACCTTTAGATCAGGGCGGGGGGGGAGGTTTGCGTCCATCTGGTAATGTGGAGGTGAGGGAGAGGGTCAGCTTCTGCCCGCGTATACAGGGGAAGGGGGGGGAGGTGAGGGAGGAGTGAAATGGAAAGGGGTCATTCGAGATGCGTTATTAGAAGGAGTTATAATTCCACAAGCATATCTGGTGATTGTGGGTGCGGGTCCTGAGGGAAGAAATATTTGGCAACTGTTAGATTGGAAAATTGTAAAAGAAGCATTGCCACTATACTTAGCGAAAGACAACACAGGTGAGGACTGCAGAAAAGTTGTTGCAGGGATGGCAAATGCCACCTTAACTGAACTAATGGATGCTTGCGGGAAAGTAGGAACCACTACATTTCAGATGGAGCATTTAGCAAAAATTTTTGCGGCGGCAGTTAAGGTAGTTCATCGTTGTTATACATGCGAGCAGGAAGGTCACTTTAAGAAAAACTGCCTTAAGAAGTCGAAGCTGAGTGGGAGAGATAACTCTGTTTTGATGTGTCATTGCTGTGGGAAGCTGGGGCATTTTGTGAAGCTGTGCAGGTCTCAGTATAATGCTCAAGGTCAGCTGATAACAACCAGCTGCAGAGAGCAGGGAAACTGGAGAAACTGTGTGCTGACACAAATGAATCTTCCCAACCAGTTCCAGGCCTATGCAGTTAACTCGCAGCCCAAACCGCAGGGAGCGCAGGACTGGTGTTTCCACACGGGGTTAACCTATGCGGCTGCCAAGCCTTGGACCTGTGGCAAACAGGGATAATGCTAATGCTGATTGTCAAAAGATCATTGAAGCTTTACCTGGAAAAACAGATTTGAATGCTATGATAAAGGCATGTGCAAAAGTGGGTACTGTGGAACATAAGGCTCAAGTTATGGCTGCGGCCGTACTTGGGGCTTACGTGGTCACGATTGCAGTCTCTATTCCAATTGTTAGCAGGGGACACAACTTTAACAGCGCAGAGATACAGCAACTGATTACAGAAATAGAAAGCAGGCTACATTCCAAATTTGTACATCGTATTGATTTGAATCAGGAAATACAAATTATCACTTTGTTTGATAGACAAATTCCGTATACAATAATTGGTCAATGGAATTCAGAATGATCAGATTCGTTACAGAGCTATTGGCACAGATTATTCATCAAAGGACGGATGCGATGTCGGGAGCTTGTGGCCAGAGATCCCTGCATCACTAACCGTTCCTATTTTGCAGCTCAGTATTTTGAGTGGTGTATGGCTAATAGCTTTGCTTTGCAAACAGCTATGGAGAATTTCTCGGGACAGGTTGTTTACCACTTGCCCTCCCATCCTGTTATAAAATTGAGTGCGGAACTTCCAATTGCCACAGGAGTGTGGTGCGCAGACACTCCTGTGGATGGAATTACCATTTTTATGGATGGATCTGGGAACAGAGGCAAGGCGGGCCTTGTCTGGTATTCTGATGGCAAGTGGGAATCTATGGTAGTACAACAAAAGGGTTCACCTCAGGTGGTAGAATTACGAGCTGTATTGAAAATATTTCAGAATTTTCCCGTTCCCTTTAATTTGATTACTGATTCAGCATATGTAGCTGGCATTATAAAACAATTGGATAGATCTGTTATAGAGCATATATGTACTCAGTGTGTTTTTGAATTGCTGCAAGCTCTGTGGCAAGAAATTCAAATCCAAACTGCATTGTTTTATGTTTTACATGTAAGAAATCATACTAATTTGCCTGGGTTTATTGCAGAAGGCAATGCTCGAGTGGACTCTTTGGTTTTTCATCCTAAAACAACAATTTGTACCAGAGTGGAAGCAATAGCACAATTGCTTATCAAAATACATAAAAGGATTACAGACATTACCGGACTAGACTCAGATGCTATCTATTTACCTATCAGAAAGGAATATCTACAGTGGTTAACAAATCAGTCAACTCTTTTTCAAATGGCCTTACAGGACTTTACTGGACAATTGTTAACACATTTGCCAAAAGATAAAAAGCTACAATTTATTTGCAAACAGGATTGGGAAGAAAAACCTATCAGATCAGAGATACCTGTGACTGGACTAACTGTTTTTACTGATGCAGGAAAGCGATCACACTCAGCAGTTATTACCTGGCAAGAGGATGGACAATGGAAACATTGCAAATTCTCAGGACAAACTGAGGACTCATTGCAGACACTTGAACTTTTTGCAATATACCAGGTCTTTATAAAATGGAAGAACTTACCTGTAAATATTGTAACAGACTCTCTTTATGCAGCAGGCATTGTAAATCGAATTGAGAGAGCTTTTATACGACCAGTGAAGAATATGCGACTTTACACCATTTTGCTACAGTTGCATCAGGCAATAAACCTCAGAGAGGTACCTTATTTTGTTACTCACATTCGTAATCATCAATTTGATCAAGGTTTGAGCATTGGCAATAATAAAGCAGACACACTTGTGTCCTATACGCAAATATCACCAAATTTATTTGAACAAGTACACCTATCCCATCAATTCTTTCATCAATCAGCGAAAATGTTAGCGAAACAATTTCACCTCACCATGGCACAAGCACGCGAATTAGTTAGTGCTTGTCCTAATTGTCAGAAAATTGGCATGGGAATTGGGATAGGGGTAAATCCTCGAGGGTTGTGTGCGTTGCAACTGTGGCAAACGGATGTTACTCACATTGCAGAATTTGGAAGGCTCAAATATGTTCATGTATCTGTTGATACGTTTTCACATGTTATATGGGCAACAGCACAAACTGGGGAAACAGGTCGTCATGTCAAATGACATTTACTTGCTTGCTTTACAAGTCTTGGGGTTCCACAACAACTTAAGACTGATAATGGACCAGCATACTGTTCATAAATTTTTCGTCAATTTTGTCAACTATGGGGTATTACACATGTCACCGGGATTCCTCATTCGCCTACGGGTCAGGCGATTGTGGAACGTGCTCATAATACATTGAAACAGCTTCTGCAAAAACAAAAAGGGGGAGAGGAAACTGAACCTTCTGAGAGACTTGCAAAAGCTGTTTATGTACTTAACCATTTAACTTTAGCAGTAGATAAGGAGCGACCCCCAATTGTAATACATTGGGAGGCAGTTCGACAGGGAGCAAGCTATGTGAAAAACAAAGTGTGGTATAGGGAACCAGGTACTAACGAATGGTTGGGACCAGGGGAACTATTACTAATGGGTCGAGGTTATGCTTCTGTCTCTGCAGGCACAGGAGTACGTGGGTTGTGTTAAGACAATCATTGAGAAGAGTATATGGAAGTAGTGAGATAATAAATCTAACTACTTCCAAAGTGGGAAATTGATACTGGATGGTTTAGCAATGATTTAGCAAGAGTAGGCCTCAGAGTAGGCTCTAAAAGGCCTGCTCTGTGTTACCTTTACACCGAATCAGCTTTCCTGTCAGTAATTTTCCTTTCAGCTAGAATAACAGAGAATGACTGACTCACTCACAGAGAATGACTGACTCAGAATGACTGACTCAGAATGACTGACTCAGAATGACTGACTCAGAATGACTGACTCAGAATGACAGAGAATGACAGAGAATGACAGAGAATGACAGAGAATGACAGAGAATGACAGAGAATGACAGAGAATGACAGAGAATGACAGAGAATGACAGAATGTTCTGAAGCAAACTGCATGTTTTGTAGATAGAGTTTACTTATGGGCATGTTTATAATAGGCATTATCCTACTTGTGTTACCCTGTTTGTTTGCATGTTTGCAGAAAGCTGTGCAACGAATGGTCAATACAGCCTTTTTGGCACAACAACAGAGAGCAGGATTTATGGGTAACCAAGGCTGGGTTTCTCTGACCAGGCTTTGCGAGACACAGGGAACCGGGTTTGAGTAAGAAACAAAGACAAAAAGGACGAGACAGGACATAGCTTGTTCAAAAACAAAAAGGGGGATTTGTGGGGTTCCCACAGGACAACGGTCAAGTACTGAACGAGCTATGTCCAGGCATGTCCAGGGGGTGGTAATGGGGTGGTGATGAACTAGCCAATCGTAATACAGAACAAGGGCCTTGGCTATGAGACCAACAAGCTATGGGGGAAGTTGAGGACCTTGGCTATGAGAAAAATAAGATATAGGGAAGTTGAAAAATAAGAAAGAATGCTGCACCTGCAAGATATAACTTTTTAGCATAAGCCAATCAGAACTAATATAGAGGTGTGTGAACAAAGCATACTAACCAATCATAATAGAAATGACATGTACACAGAGTGTGTACAAAAATAGAATAGTATAAATGTACCCTCAGATATGCGAATAAACGAGATCTGCTTAACGATCATATTGGTCTGCGTGCGGTGTCTCCGTGCCCTCTCGCGAACATTTATAGGGCAATACACCTAAATGGTGTTAGGAACCCAGGGCTAATCCACGTACCGGTTTCCCAGTCTGTTATATCTCAGGGAACATCAGAATGTCCTGAATCTGTGCAGAATATGATTTCTTCTTGTATTTGCCTAGAATTCAGGGCAGTAACATTCAGCACAGCAAGATCTTGTTTATGAAGAAACCAGAGCTGGCTAAAGGGCAGTGGTTTGGTTGTAAACAGTAACTCCATGCACTAAATAGCTAAACTAACAGAATCACCTTACTGCCTGGAGAAGTTGCCCTGATAAACCAGGCAGCATTGTTTCTCATCTTGAAATTCAGAGGAAGAGATCAGTTGGCAACCAGCCCAGGCTGAGAAACAGTGGGAATCCTAAGCAGAGAGACACTCACAGCAGAAATTTAAGCAAACAAATCTATCAATGCCCAACCTCATCCTGAAAAATGCAATGGATAAAGACATTTAATCATTTTGTGCTGGACAGATTAAGAACCATCAGACAGCCTGACAGACCTTTTCTCTAGATTTTCTAGATGATTAGTTGCAACAAACAAAAACAAAACCACCTACCACATACACATACACACACACACACACACACACACACACACACACAGAATGTCCTAGTTTCCTAACTGAACTTTCCAACATAAACAAGAAAATAAAAACTGGCTCTCAGATACTTGAAGAAATTAAAAGCCTCAATTTTTCAGACTTAAAATACTTTCTGTAGAAAATTATCTCTGACTAGTTGTAGCTTTCTCAAGTTGCTAGAATGGCTCCTTCATTGCAGCCGAGGCTGCCATGGATCATGGTGCAGACTAAGCAGCATTCCGTGCCTAGGAGGGCCATCTCTCCTCTATAGCGATGGGCTCAAACTCCTTACTATCGTCCTGAGGACAGTAACACTTAAACCAAAAAAATACTGTAAGTTAAAAACGATAAAGTATTTTAAGAAATCCCAGATTAATGTAAGCCATTGTTAGACTGGAGCAAAACTCGTCTAGAGAAAAAACAAACAATCTGATTACCCAGATTTCCCAACTTCACAACAAATTTTTAATAGTTCATGTCCATTCTAGCTTAAAAACTGAAAACACAGTTTCTGCAGTTTGGTTATCAAGATGGGAGATTCCAAAACTTGTAGTGATTCCAAATTAAACCTTTGTGCACTCTAAAAAAGTTTTTGCTGCAACGTGCCATGAAAGTGACATTTTCAGTAAAAACATATAAAAAGCAACCAAATCAGTTATGGGAAAACTCTCCAGTCAAAACAATAACCCTTGTTGCTACACTATGTGACCTTATTCACAAGAGGTGACTGGATTTTATACAGACTACTCAGTTCTGTATCATAAGACGACATTTATTTTCCTTATGGTCTAGAATGTGATCTGGAGATGAATCTCATTTCTGTTCTCCTCCCCTGATATCAAGGGAGAAGCAGAACTTTTTCTCCAGACTGTCGAAGCATTGATCGTCCCATCGTGGACAGGAATTCTTCAGGGCCAAATCCAATTCAGCCTGTGGCACCCTGTGTTGGGAAGGGAGGGAAAGACCTCCTAAATCTAGAGATTATTATATCCCCCCCCCGTTCTCCATCTGAGAATAAGCAATAGCAGGTTTTCTAAAATTTTTCAGGACTGATGGTTTTAAACACTCCCACAGGTTAGGCCATTCCACCAACTACCAGAGTGCCTGGATGAACTATTTTCTGAGAATAAGACACTATAAGTTACACTATAACATAAAAAGCACATGCTGTCATTAGTAATTCAATATTTTGTCCAGTATTTTTATACTTGTGCTGCAATAGCCAAATGCTACGAGTTTGGTACTAACAAAGGGAAAAAGAAAATACTTTTTGTATCCTTAGTTTCTTCTTCCAGGAACCTGTGGTAGAGATTTCTGACTGCTGCATTCATAGATTTCAAAGGCTGATGCAGGATCTTGTACTTGCCCACCACAGCCTTGTTCATATCTTGAACAACTGCATTAATCTGATCATATGTTAAACGACCTTTCATATATCTACAAAGAAAAATAAAATCCAGTAACCAGAAAGTCACAAATGAAGTTCCGTGTTTATTTTTCTCTTTCATCAGCCTTAACTGAACATGCTCTTCCTAGTTCGAGGCAGTTTCTTCTGCTTTGTGTTAATGAATAAATGTAGTAGTTAATTTTGTTCATTTCCTTGATTGGTTAATAATCTTAAAGGTTAAAAAAGCCATGATAAAACCTAAACCAGAAAGATGAAACATTAGAAAGCTAAACTAAGTAAAAAATATCTAGTGCTCAAGCTGTAAGGAGCCTTTCAAAATGGAATGAAGGTTGCTTTTATAGTGTACCACTTAAACTACAAATGCAGAAAAAGCAAGCAACTTTGCAGAAAACCTAACACGAGCCAAAACTGAAATTAAATGTTTCTGTCTAAGAGTGCAATTTGTTTCATATTATAAATCATAAATAACCTGTGTTTGATCTTACAGCTATTCCTTTGTTTTTTGAAGAAATACCAGCTTTGTGTTGTTTTCTATATTTTATTGTACAGCCTACTGAGCTACACAGACACAGTTTTGCACTACCAACATCCGCTTCTGAACTTTCCGAGCATTTCATAAAACTAGTACTAAAATAATAAGTTCTCTTGATAACAGCCTAGAGGTACAGGAAGCACAGAAGATAAAAACCAAAATGATGTGGAAATATTAGAACACTGGAATATTTGCAAGTAAGGTTATTCAGTATTTATAAATGTAAAGGCATACCTTCAAGGAAAAGGAAACATGCTACAAACTGAGAAGCCATCATATAAAAATGAAATCTGAAACTCATATGACAAGCAGTAAGCTAAATAGAAAACAAAAACCCAGAAAACACTGCAGTAAGAGCCAGGGCAACCTTGCAACTTGAGTTATCCTGTGATCACCACTCAGTCACTACCACAAACCAAATTTGGCTGTTTGTGTTTGTTCAGTATCAGTTTGCAGATGTGTGGAATCAGAAAACTTCTACTGAGAAGAGTGTTACAATTCATTTTAAACATGCATGAGGTTCTTTAGGTCAGTATATCAGGTGGCTAAAAGCTGTAGGACAATCAGACTGAAAAGATCAATGAACAGAAACTTCTTCCCTCATTTTAATCAGAACATAAAAACTCAATCTTTGGAAAACATACAAAGAATTGAAAGCACTAAAGCCAACTAACAAGAAGTGCCTGCTGTAGATTTTAATAATAGCCAGTCCCTGCCAGGGAGACAGGTCTGCACGGGGTGTGTAAAAACTCCTGAAATCAAAGGAATTGCTCTAATTTCAGACTGAATTGCTACTGAGTTATATGCAGATGGTTTTCAACTTTATTGATATTTTGATTAATCCAGATTCAAAGTTGGAGGTGCAGCCATTTTTATAAAAACGCTCTACTTGGCACACAGAACATCTTTTCAAATAAAAGCAGCACTACCACCCCTGAAAAGGGGTCACACACAGCATAAAGGAGTAACGCAGCCTATAATCACAAAAGGGCTTTGCCTGTATACATTAACTGCTATTTATTGCTCTACCTGCATCCCTCAGCCTATTTATAAAGTCACAGGGGAATGTACAGAGCTATGAAGATTAAGGCCAGAGGTATAAAATACCTATATTTAGGTTCCTATGCTCCCACTATCAATAGAGATAGAGTGAATACACTTAATAAAGCCAAGAGAACACCTCAGCTCATCCTGAAGCAGAAACAGAGCAGCAGGATTCAGTTGCCTAAACCTCAGAATGGAGCGCTCTTTGAGAGGCCCTCAGGCATCCAAGATGCTTCCACGGGGCTAGGAGATGTGCTGGGGTTTACAGAAAATTCAGTAACTGGCCGTACATGCTAAAGCATCTGCAACAGCACCAGACAGTTCTGCTTTGGCAACTGAAAGAACACCATTAGCAAATAGGCAGCTGAGCCATTTTCTGGTTTCACCAACTGTCATGACTAAACATTCAGCAACAAGAGCAGAAGCATTCGATGAACATGGAGACACCTGTGTCACAAACTGTCTTCATTCAGCCCACACCCAGGGCTAAACAATAGCAGTTTTTCTCTCACCCAATGTCCCTTCCCCAAATGAGGAAGGGAATTGGGAAAAGGAGGGAGACTTGGAGGATGAAGTTAACCAGATTTAATGAAATTAAGAAATCAATATAAATGACAACAGAAACCAGACAAAACTATACTTATCTACACATCACTAGCAAGTTGGTCCAGCAATCACGATGAGGAAGAGGAAGAAGGGAAGAGAGGCAAAGAGAGCAGGAAAAAGCCCCCTCTCCCCCCCAGCAAACCCTCTCTTTTACAGTGAGCTTTATGTCAATGATATAGAATACACCTGTGGGCCAGCCTGGGTCAGCTGCCCTGGATTTAACTGCTGAGGGCCTTGATCACTATGGCTGGCCACAAACTGAAACCAAATCCCAGTGAAACCAGGACACAGACACTTAAATATCTGAAACTAAATTCTGTCAAAAGCAACTGGAATTTTTCTTCTGTGCATAGTTGTAAGGATCATAAAAACTCCAGCTGTTCCAATCTTCTCAGGTTTCTATCCAGTCGTGGCTAACAAATCCATAAGTGCTGACATTTATTTCATTCCATAGGTTAATATAAAATTACAAAGTTGAGAAGTTCCACATTAATCCATTTAATTTAGATTTTAAGTAACTTTAAAATCTGCTTCACTCCACCACAAGCAAAAACATTCAGAACTTTTTTTTTTTTAAAAAAAAAAACAAGTGACCCAAGTTCTTTTTTTTAATCCACAGAAGCCCCATTCAAAACATGACTTTTTTTCCATAGGTATGAAAACCAAAGCACAGTGCTATGCTCTTCAAAGAAAAGAGCATCATCAATATATCACATATATACCACTGGAAAAGAGATAAACCTCCTAATGGCCAGCCCCTGCTCCCTCAGAAATGTTTAGGCTAAAAGAAACATATATTCCCCCAAGTTACCATTTTCTAAGACTTCAGAGAGTTATAATGGATGTGCAGGTTCTAAAAATATCTTAAGTGGTAAGAATTTTAGACACAGAATAAAGCCAGCATTTTCCTTTACCTTGAATTCAGTTTTAACTGAGACATCTACTGTGCAATTTCCTTTTTCTTCCTCCAAAAAGGATCTGTCTCCAACAGATTTGAAGGCTAAGATAATTTGCAAGTTTCTCACTGGGCGAGAAGATTCTATTTGATCAAGGTGCTCCATATATGCACCTTAACACAGCACATACCTTTGTTAAATACCTGCTGCAGAGTTCTAAAAATATGAAGTCACTGAAGACTATACATCCCTTTTAGTGCCCAAATGATGTTAGGGATAGATTTTCCTTCGCTTTCAGCACAATGGGGGTGAAAAACCACCTAGATTTTTCAGTTACAATCTACCACAGCTGTTGTAGGGAGGGAGATAGGAACCAGAGTCTTGGCAGATGCAAAACCCATGCTACCCAGCTGGTGTGGGATTTAGACACATATGCGATGCATATGCACAGTTGGGCTTTATTAAGTCCCTCAGACTGGTTTAGCATAGGCACAGTCCTGTGCTAACACAGCCATGTGGCTCCAGGACCAGAGCTGCGTAAAAACGCAGTAGGATCCCTCGTTACTATTGCCAGCAGGTATAAAGAGATCCTACATCACAACCAGTGCTGACCTAGAGAATTGGGATATGATCCTAATTCTCATTCTTCTAGGAGAATGTGTTAGGTGTGAGAAAATTCAGGTCACAAACATTTGCTGCTTAGGTTTGATTAACTAGTACGCGAAATTGCAAGCTTAGTGGACTCCCCCAATCTTGTCTTACAACGCTGCCAGGCAACAGAGAAAAACTGGTAGATTAATAGATCTATTTAAAGTCATGTAAATCTTCCTCCACAGAACAAACATGCTTTTCCCATCTGAATAAAAATATTTCTATAGCCTCATAAGCACAGTCTAAGACACAACCTTTCCATAAACCAGCAATGAATATAAGAGTATCTGGCTGGCCTCTGTCCCCATCCTCCCCACCTACAAACAGCAGTGGAAAACCTTCCGCTTTCAAGGATAATGAAACACTTCAAGAGGTTACGTGGAAAATTGTAGCTTGAACTGGAAGTTAAAACAACATTTGTCTGGAATGGTCTATGTCAACTTCTTTTGCCTTAGCAGAGATAAAGACCAAAAATTCCCATGCTCCAGCTTTACCTTTCCAAAATTTTATCAGGAGAGAAGTATCTAAGGGAGTAAATCCACCAAATACTAGAGATGATCTGCAGAATAAAAATACCATGTGCACGCACTTTTAAGTAGTAACCAAAAGAGTCCTTTATCATTAGGTCAATATTCAGGCTCCTGCATTTTTTGGATTGAGGTATTTGGTGGAAGAAAATGGACATTGCTCACCTGAAAATTTTGAAAGCTATAGGAAAGATGATTTGAAAGCCTCAACTAAAACACAGACTCAAAAAAAAAAATTCTTATTGAAACAAGTGTTGCCATGGATCACACTGAATCTAGAACCTACGTAACAATTTAGCCTTAGGCATCAAGAGAATTTTCTCCTTTTTGCAGAAATATTTGTCCTTGTCCCCAAAATGCCATTTAAGAAAAGTTATTCTTACATGACAGACTTCATACAAGGATATCTATTAATTAGGTCCTGATTAGGGGGATAGTAGGGGAAAAAACCCACAGCTTTTTATTCCAGAAATTTGGGATATTTCAGTGGGAGGTGTTTTTGCATTTAACAAGTCTGATTTCTTTTCCCATCTCAAAACAAATTGATAATTCAAGACTTGAAATCAATAGTGGGGTCAAATAAAACCAGCATTTATCATTATTTTTCCTTTTATCTTATGAGATGGCAGCTTTTTTTTTTTTTAAAGTCAGTTCTCAAAACAAGAAAATAACCAAATTATTAGCTAATATATTTCTGTTCATACAATTAAAGTGACTTTTGAGATAAGAGGTTTGGGTTTTAACTGATCAGTTCTGATCTTCCCAATAAAAAGAACCTAATTAGCTCTATTCATTTCATTTCCAGGTTTGCTGGTATTGCATATAAACTATTTGGAGCTATCATGATGATATTTCATCCCGTGGAACATTTAAAATGTCAAAACATCTCTGTCAGTTCTCCAAGAGCTCACTTTCCCAAACCTACGTTTGCCACCCAAATTGGTACGACAGAGTCTAAGAAAAGCCACGCTTACTTATGCAGGAACACTTTCAAATTCCTCTGCGGTTATTAAGGGTGCTTCTTTATTAGATCGTGACTCTTTTGTAGGTTTCTTTGCGCGTTCGGGTTCTACAACTTTTGTTTGTTCTTCACATTTCACAGTTAGCCCAGTAATGCTGTAAAATGAATGAATATTAAGCATATAAATAGCAGATTAGTAGTAAGGAGAACACCATTATATTATCAAGTCTGCTTACTCACAGACCTAAGTTCCAACCCATCTGTTAGGCTGGATGAACATAATTCACAATCTTTCCTGAAAGAAAAATAAATAAAGCAAGCCTACTCCATTTCAAATTGCATACTCACTTGAGCTACTTAATTCTGAACTGCTTCTTAGTACAGACCTCTCAAAGGCAGGTGGATGTCATTGCTAATTAAAAGAAATGCCAGGCTGCTGCAGCAAAAGGAGAATAAAAATACCACAACCATAATTCAAATCTCCCCAGAAAGATGACTGAGTTAGAGGATTTTTTTTTTTTTAAATGATATTTGGAAGAGCAGTGTTGAACTGCAGTTCTAGTGACCCAGCATTTGGATCACTAACCCACCCTTCAATCCTTCGGCACTGCAGCTATCAGGTCAGTGTTTTTTGCAATTCTAAAGCAAGGAATGCTCAGATTTATCAAAGAACTAGCTTTCTGCTAGAATGTTACACGTGCCACTGGGAGCTTCCATCTGAACAACTTGGTATTCTATAGGTTTTACCCGAGGGATTTATTAGGGTGCTAGCACAGGCCTGGCAGCGATCAGTCAAGGGCAAACTCCAGAATCAATACATATAACAACCTTGGCTCCCAGAAGTTCACAGTTAATATACAATAAAAGGAGCAGAGCTGTACAATACTGCAGCTGGATACCGCCAGGAGCAGCCCAATACCTCCATACTCCTGTACCACATACCAGGTCTGAGTGGGTTTAGGCAGATGGGGAGGAATGTTTTCACGAAGGTGCTGTACTTCCTTTTGATCTCTCTCAGTAGCCGTCCGGAGCTCCTGAAATTAATGTCAGACTTCATCAGAAATCTGAAACTCAATGTCAAGCAAGTAAAATTAGTTTACTATTAGGGCAATGTTAAAATAATTTTTCACTTAAGAGGTATTCTTTGCTCTCTCCCCATCATCTTACCTCTTTACCCTCTAATTTCCCAAGAGCAACTAGCAAAGCTCAGAAAAACAAAGCTAAGAGTGAGAAATCATAAGCTGGTCTGTCCTTGCCCTCAAAATGTCACAAAGTTTGAGTGGGCAAAAAGTAAATCTTTAACAATATATCCTAGCAGGTCTGAGCAGGGGAATGGTGGTGGTGATGAAGAGATACTACAGGAAACTCATCTACATTCCCCAAACAACACTTTTACAAAAGACTTAACACATGAAGGCACTGCAAACACACATTAGAACAACAGATAAATATTCTAATTAAATACTTTTCATAGCTATTGCAAGGATGTAAAAATAGAACTGCTCTTTAGATCACAGTATCTATTATGAAAAAGACATGCTTTCAATATATAAACCTTTAAAAATAAAATTTTTAATGTTCACTATGCTGGAGAGCTGCTTAATAAACCATCAGTAAGCCTGTTCCAAGCCCCCGTTTCTCTTGTAAGCACACACATCCAAACATATCAGTGAGGATCTAGAAAAGAACAACTACACACTTATCAAAGATTCCTTTAAATCTTTCAGTATTTTATGAACAGGAAAAAAAGATTACTTTTAGCAAATTCTTCAGTTTTTCGTGCTGTTGAACTTCAGTTTCCATTTTATTCAGGAGATCATGCAAGAGAACCATCTCATGTCCTATTTTACAGAGCATAGATTTGAGGGATGGTTCTTGGCCTGTCAAAGAGAGAACATTAAGCCCAAAAGCCCAAACACCTCCAACACAAAACCAAAATCCCGCTTCCCTCCCCTCCACAAGCAGTGATTATCTATGCTCCTCAACCACCATATCTTCCCAGGAGAAGCAGCAATATTCACTAGTCAAACAGTCAACCTCCTACTCCATACAGCCATCAAGAGCTCAAAGCTGCTGCAGGGATAAAGGCCCCTCTCCAGCACAATGCTGGAAAGCACTAAGCTGTACCCACTCCCACTGCAGGTTACAGGTGGAAGACACAGCTTTTAAACACAGCCTGGCTTTCACAACTGCTTGGCTGCAGCACCCTCTTCTCCTTCATGATCTCCCTCTGTTTAGGGGAGCTCAAAAGCTACTGCCCTCTTTGGAAACAGTTATAGTTCCTCTTCCAACAGGAGCTTAGCCTAGGTGACCAGGTGACCCTCCCAACCAATGTTTCTATGATCATGTGTAACTCTATTTGTACCTAGGAAAGAATAAGAGATGAATTTAAAACATTCAGATCAATTTCAGCACCTCAGTTTAAATAAGTTTGTTATCCACTGCATGTTTACATCACAGCTAGGCACTCCTGGAACACCAGGAAAAGACACCTATATAAACCTCCATCTGTGCCTTTGCATGTTTTTGTAATTAGGCCTAACATACTCATCAAGATATTTTTTCTTCTCCCATCTAGAGCTTTTTTCCCTATCAAGTATACGGAGTTGTCCTGGTTTGGCCTAAACCAGGCCGATTTTCCTTTCAGTGATTTTTACTTTCAGCCAAGTCTCCTCTAAGTAACTGCACTTTCTGAAACTAACTACATGTTTTGCAGACAGTGTCTGCTTCCAGGACTGATAACGCTCGAAGTTTGTAGTTATCGCTGAGGCACTGGTAGGGATGTTGTGCAGTAAGGCTCTTGCTGTACTTTTTCTTAGAGAAACCAAGGTCACTGCTGAATTCCTCACTGCTTACAAGTGAAAAGCCGAAGGGGGGTCGCAGCTGCAGGGGGGAGCAGACAGGGCAGGTGACCCAAAATTGACCAACGAGGGTATTCCATCCCATACACGTCATTCTCGGTATAAAGCGAGGGGATCACGAGGGTCTCGCTCTCTCCTCTTGCTCTCTTTCTGCTATGGCCGGTGTCCAAGGAGGACTCCGACTGTTTTCCTGCTGCCCCCGATCCCGATCCGTGCATCCCTGAATCCAGCTCTCGACCGTCGCTAGGCCCAGCCTGGGCCTTCCCGGAGCCTGCCCTGCGGTGCCGGTGGTGACGTTGCCGACATCGGGGGAGCTCGATCTTGGTTTTGTATATATATTTGTATATATTTGATTATTCCAATATTATTATTATACTCTTTTTCATTATTATAGGTTTATTAAAACTGTTTTAACTTTCCAACCCGTAAGTCTCTCTCCCTTTTCCCTTTCCCTTTCCCTTCGGGTGGGGGGGGAGGGTTAACAGAGAGCGTCTGCTGCAGGTTTAATCGCCAGCCCAGCTTTAAACCGTGACAGATTTATTGGCGCCCAACGTGGGGCACGAGAGAAGCTCCAACAGGTTCCTTTGATAAGTCGAATCCCGGCTCCGGCGGGAGGAGACCCGGAGAGCTCAGCTGAGAGAGTATCAGATTTCTTCCTTTGAGATTTACGAGGGGTTGGAAACTAAAACAGACAGCTGCTAAGATGATAATGTCATTTTTGAATGCTGTGTTATCTCATCTCTTTATAAAGCCTTTTACAGAGTTAAGTGTAATGATACCTTACTTGCCGTATGCGCTGTTTGTTACTGTTTATGTGCAGTTTATCACTGCTGGGCACTGGTCAATGTGCATTGTTTTGTTATGGCGTTTCATACTGACTTATGTCGTGATAAACTGGGCTGTTACTATTCTGACCGCGGTAGCAGCGATTTTATCTGCGGACTCCGGGCGTCCTTTAGCTGATTGTGTTAATTATTACACTTCCAATTTTACTTCGGGAAATAGTACCTTCTCCTTTTCTGCCAAGCTGATTCCTCTAGATTTTGTGAAATTCGGGTGGTGCTGTCTAGGTGGCATGTTTTTATTTTCAGTTGTCCTGAATGTGTTTCTGATGTGGGATAAGATTAAGTATCGGTGCAGGGACAGTTGTAGGTGTTATGCAGCCACCTCAGATCCTACAGTGTGTGCTGCCGCTACAGCTCGCACCGCAGCTGCTACACCCCCCAAGATGGCCACTGCAGCTACTCAGACTCTAACGAGTCTCAGCACTCCCACAACAGCCACTGCATCTACTCAGACTCCAGCATCTATCGAATCTGTACCAATTGCTCCTGTAACCAGGAAGAAATACCAAAAGAAATCAGCTCATGAAGAGAAGGATGATGACTCAGACCCTTCTAAGGCAGAGCCATCATATGACCCAGGTGAGGGCCCTTCTCAGGCAGAGTCAGGGCCTGACACAGATGGGGGTTCCCTTGATCGTCATTTTAAAGCAGACCCATCACAGAAGAAAGGTCGTTCTAAAGCAGAACTATCATAAGAGGAGGACTCAGATGTAGAGATAACCTACCACTCCTTATCCCTGAAGGACCTGAGAAATATAAGGAAAGATTTCAGCCGTTATGATGGTGAGCCAATTATTACCTGGCTGCTCCGATGCTGGGATAATGGGGCAGATAGCATGCAATTAGATGGCAGAGAAGCCAGACAGTTGGGATCCCTGTCCAGAGATGGTGGTATTGATAAGGCGCTCGCAAGAAAGTCAAACACTATCAGTCTCTGGAGGCGACTCTTGTCAGCTGTAAAGAGCAGGTATCCCTATAAAGATGATGTTCTGAGCCACCTAAGCAAATGGACCACTATAGAAAAAGGTATTAACTACCTTAGACAACTAGCTGTGCAAGAGATCATTTATAGACACCCACGGGAAATTGTAGATCCTGTAGATCCTGATGAAGTGGAATGCAACCGATCCATGTTCCGGAAGGTTGTGAAGAATGCTCCACCGACATATACCCACACATTGTCAATATTAGTATGGGGAGAAGATGATATGGCACGTTCTACTGTGGGTAAAATGGCTAACTGTATGCGACAGTATGAAGATAGTATTTCTTCCCCACTGCAGGCCCGTGTCTCGGCTGTGGAAAAACTGACAAAGGAAAACAAGGACTCATTTAAACAACTGTCAGACAAACTGTCCAGGATAGAGAATAAACTTGACTCTCTACCTACACAGGCCCGCGTTGCAGCTGTTAAGAGAAAACGGCCTCCTACAGGACCAGCTCAAAGGAAACGGAACACATCACGAGGTATCCTGTGGTTTGCCCTGCGTGGTTATGGGGAGGACATGAACAGATGGCATGGACAACCTACCAGTACCCTACAGGCACGAGTACGTGAGTTGCAAGCTAAAAGAAATACCAGAGAGAATTTTTCTAGGCTGGATGTTCAAGGGTAAGGTTCCTACTACCCATCATGCAACTGATGCTACATGGAGTAAATGGATTGCATTAATTACACAGAGGGCTCGAATAGGAAACCCTAATCGCCCAGGAATCTTAGAAGTGATCATGGACTGGCCAGAAGGCAAAGACTTCGGAATGCCACCAGAAAAGGAGGTGACACGTGCTGAAGAAGCCCCACCATATAATGAACTACCAGAGGATGAGAAGCAGTATGCCCTGTTCACCGATGGATCCTGCCATCTTGTAGGAAAGCATCGGAAGTGGAAAGCTGCTGTATGGAGTCCTATACGACGAATCACAGAAGCCACAGAAGGACAAGGTGAATCAAGTCAATTCGCAGAGGTAAAAGCCATCCAGCTGGCTTTAGACATTGCTGAACGAGAAAAGTGGCCAAGGCTGTATCTTTATACTGACTCATGGATGGTGGCAAATGCCTTGTGGGGGTGGTTAAAGCAGTGGAAGCGAAGCAACTGGCAGTGTAAAGGTAAACCTATTTGGGCTGCTGAACTGTGGCAAGATATTGCTACTCGGCTAGAGAAACTAGTCATGAAGGTACGTCATGTAGATGCTCACGTACCTAAAAGTCGGGCAACTGAGGAACATCGAAACAACCAACAAGCGGATCAGGCTGCTAAAGTGTTCCAAATAGATTTGGACTGGGAACATAAAGGTGAACTATTTTTAGCTCGGTGGGCTCATGACACTTCAGGTCATCAAGGAAGAGATGCAACATACAGATGGGCTCGTGACCGAGGGGTGGACTTAACCATGGACTCTATTGCACAGGTTATCCATGATTGTGAAACATGCGCCGCAATTAAGCAAGCCAAACGGTTAAAACCTTTGTGGTATGGGGGGCGGTGGTTGAAATATAAATATGGGGAGGCCTGGCAAATTGACTATATCACACTCCCTCAAACCCGCCAGGGTAAACGCTATGTGCTTACCATGGTGGAGGCGACCACCGGATGGCTGGAAACATACTCTGTGCCCCATGCCACTGCCCGGAACACTATTCTGGGCCTTGAAAAGCAAATCTTGTGGCGACATGGTACACCAGAGAGAATTGAGTCGGACAATGGGACTCATTTCAAAAACAGTCTCATAGATAACTGGGCCAAAGAGCATGGCATCGAATGGGTATATCATATCCCCTATCATGCACCAGCATCTGGGAAAGTTGAACGGTATAATGGGCTGTTAAAAACTACCCTAAAAGCAATGGGGGGTGGAACCTTTAAAAACTGGGATAAGTATTTGGCACAAGCTACCTGGCTAGTTAACACCAGAGGATCTATCAACCGAGCTGGCCCTGCTCAGTCAGATCTTTTACATACAGTAGAAGGGGATAAAGTCCCTGTGGTGCATGAAAGGAATCTGTTGGGAAAAACTGTCTGGGTTCTTCCTGCTACGGGCAAAGGTAAACCCATTCATGGGATTGCTTTTGCTCAAGGACCTGGATGTACTTGGTGGGTGATGCTGCAGGATGGTAGAGTCCGATGTGTCCCTGAAGGTGATCTGATCTTGGGTGAGAATACTTAATTCTGAACTGTATGATGTTAATTGCTGCATAATACTAACAGTGTTCATAAGTGTCTTTCAGGTTAAGACAGTGGTGACAAGACCAGAGCTAGCTGCAAGTGGCATCCAGTAACCTCCTCGAGACTGACATCTTTAACCTGCAACCCGTGGGCACAAACTGTGACAAAGCTCATATCATCTCTCCTGCCCTGAGAGACTCCTAGCCAGATGGAAACCCACAATCCTGAACTAAATGAACTTGACGAACTTTTTTTTTTCCTGTATAAAGATGAATCATAAACTAATGTTATCTGTATATATTTTAAAATGAAAAGGTAGTGGTGATCTGAGTATGACGTGAATGGTATGGAATAAGGGGTGGAATGTCCTGGTTTGGCCTAAACCAGGCCGATTTTCCTTTCAGTGATTTTTACTTTCAGCTAAGTCTCCTCTAAGTAACTGCACTTTCTGAAACTAACTACATGTTTTGCAGACAGTGTCTGCTTCCAGGACTGATAACGCTCGAAGTTTGTAGTTATCGCTGAGGCACCGGTAGGGATGTTGTGCACTAAGGCTCTTGCTGTACTTTTTCTTAGAGAAACCAAGGTCACTGCTGAATTCCTCACTGCTTACAAGTGAAAAGCCAAAGGGGGGTCGCAGCTGCAGGGGGGAGCAGACAGGGCAGGTGACCCAAAATTGACCAACGAGGGTATTCCATCCCATACACGTCATTCTCGGTATAAAGCGAGGGGATCACGAGGGTCTCGCTCTCTCCTCTTGCTCTCTTTCTGCTATGGCCGGTGTCCAAGGAGGACTCCGACTGTTTTCCTGCTGCCCCCGATCCCGATCCGTGCATCCCTGAATCCAGCTCTCGACCGTCGCTAGGCCCAGCCTGGGCCTTCCCGGAGCCTGCCCTGCAGTGCCAGTGGTGACGTTGCCAACATCGGGGGAGCTCGATCTTGGTTTTGTATATATATTTGTATATATTTGATTATTCCAATATTATTATTACACTCTTTTTCATTATTATAGGTTTATTAAAACTGTTTTAACTTTCCAACCCGTAAGTCTCTCTCCCTTTTCCCTTTCCCTTTCCCTTCGGGTGGGGGGGGAGGGTTAACAGAGAGCATCTGCTGCAGGTTTAATCGCCAGCCCAGCTTTAAACCGTGACAGGAGTATAGAGCACATTAACCACCAGTCTCCAAGTCCCTCAGAGGAACATACTTTCACTTAGCTAGTGTTCTCTGCTTGGCACCTGGTTCCCAGAAAATGCTCCCATTTTGCCATCCTTTCTTACTTTTGTTGTTGTTGTTCTTATTCTCTACATTTTACTTGATTTCCGCTTCATGTTACTTTCCATGTCTAATTAGAGCATTCCCATTTCTTGCAAGGAGGTGCAAACCAAAACCATCTCAATTTCTTTTACCTTTGTTTCTCAATTGAAGAGTCTTTTTAATAGTTGAAATCTTCGTGTTGATGTGAAAGCATAAATCTTCCAGGTCAGAGGACGCCATATCCTCTGTTATCATACTGAGGGGAAATAAAAGAGAATGTAGTAATTTAAGAAAGACTTAAGTTGCAAACACTAAGCACGCAAGCAGAATTTTAAAAAGGGCCCTGGTCTGTCAAAGAAGCAAAGGGAACTTAAATGAAGCAGTAAATGTAGTAACTACCTTTTATTTTACTAAATTGGAAACGGGAGAGGAAGCACAAAGTGACTGACACTAGACAAGACAAAGCAATTTCCCTGAACTGTGGAGATAAGTGAAGTGTAATATCAGTACAATGATTCCTCATGAAACTGCTAAGTCTTTATTACATTAAGGTGTTCGCAATAAAGAATAAATATCTGGTTTATGTAAAGTAGCGCTATAAGGCTCTCTTGGGGAGATTGTATCAGATGATCAAGATTTAAAAAGGTGTTTTTTTTAAAAAAAAAAAAAACAGTAATTAAACATAACAAAATGTGCACTTGCTTGCTAGCAGAGTATAGAGGCACAAAAAGCAGCATTTTTGTGCCTCGGTTACTCTTGTGTAAACATACTTATTAACTGTATCATCGAAAAAAGAACTGAAAACAAGAGGTTGCTGCAATGCCCCTTCCCCAATGTCAGGGTAACAAACCTCCATGTAACGCTGTTGTCTGGCAGTCCTTGTGTTTACAGCGCTCACATGGCTCCCTCGCCCCCGAAAACGAAGCTTTTCTTTCGCTCTTAGTTTTAAAATACTAGGAACTAGCACTCTTGCTGAATTAGCTATTAGAGATTTGCCGATTCCCATTTTCCCTCCCTCAGGAGAGGCCGTTATCACCCGCGGCAGCCCCCGCCCTCCCTTTTACCTCACATCCCGACCCAACACGACTATCTCCTCCCCCAACGCCCCGCATCTCACCGCTGCGATGACCAGAACCGGCTCTCTCGGGGCGGTGAGAAGAAAAGCGACTGCCCGAGGAGGGGAAGGCCCCGGCCAGCGGCACCCGTTCAAACCCGCCGCGCTCGGGCAGCCCTTGGAGAGCGCAGGCGGCTGCGCGGCAGGCGCCGGCGGGGAAGGCGGGAAGGGCTGAGGGGACGGGCCTCCCGCTCCGGTGCCGCCCCACAGAAACCAGGATTCCACCAACAAAAAAATCCCACAGCACTGATTAATTCGTTATATAAATTCAGTTTATTTCAGCATTCAACAGAAGACAAAGACCTCAATAAAAATTAAGTCGCTTTTCAACACATACATACTCATACTGGTATGTCTCCTATAGAACATCATCATCACCCACTGCTTTTTTCGGGGGGGGAAGAAATAAACAACTTAAATTTACCCCAAACTCCTTTTCTTCTACTTAGCTACAGATAGAAAAGTTTATTGCTAAAGTTAGAGTGCTTATCTCTCCAAAGAAAAAAATTAAGCAAATACACTGTTGCCTTTCCACAATTCCCCAATAAAGAATAGCTCGGATTTCCCTCCCTCACCACATCACAGCTCTAAAAACAACCAAAAACTCTTAAGTTATTAACAGATTAACATACAAAAGCATTCAGGAAGGACCATTTTTAAAGCAGCAATGCCATCCAAGAAGTGACCACATTCAGTGGACCTTTAAGGAGAAAGGAAAACTAGCAAACATGGAGTCACATGATGCCACCAGACAACAGGTTATTGAAATTGCTTGGTACAAGAATGCATTGTCTTAACATTTTTAGTGGTGAAAAGCAGTCAGACCTTCAGTGACGGCTGCACTAACCCCTTCAGCAGTCCTGTCTGCACAACCACACCGAGCCAACGTCCTACGACTCCCATCTTCCAGCCTGTATTCGTCTCAGTAACTCTTGCAACTTCTACATTAAATGGCGAGACATAGTCTATCTTTTAGACAAAACATAAAAGCATCAGTAAAAGGAGAAAAAAATTAAAAAGCCCTGCTTCATAAGCAATTTTTAATGTCAAATAATAAGAATAAAAGACAAAAAAAACAAGACAGAGAGAGATGTCCCGAGCCCAAAAGCTCAAAAGACACATCCCCTCCTAACCTGGGATTGTTCACATTTGCTAGCTGCTTCAAAAAACAACTCAAATGTCTGTTCTAGACTTTAAACATGGGGTTGTCTTGTACTAACAACCACAGCAGTAAACCAAATTACAACATATGACCAGAAGAAGGGGAAAAAAAAGTAGAAACACCATCAGATATAGAGAAAATGTATTCTAACTCCCCATGCTTATGCAGAATATTTGAACTTGGCATTCAAAAAGTTTCTTCTGCTGTTTAACCACGCCACAGGAATGATCTGATGTTTGTGCAGACAACTGAAACCCCTCCTGCGGTCTCAATCAGTTTAGCGTTTAAAAATAAAGTTTCTTCTGCAAGTTTCAAGGATAAAGAACTGCAGAAGAAAGATTCTTTCTGGAGTCTATTACACCATCTGGTGCCATCTAAAGTCACAAATCCAAAGCTACAATAACCTTACAGAAAGCTGTGGTATGCAAGATCAGGCTACATTACTGTAGGGCACTGAATATTGAAATTGCTGTTTCACATCACCTGCAAGAAACTTTCCCAAGTCAATACACAATGTTCTTTCTGTTTCATGTACATAAAATATTTATCAAGAAGGTCATAAATTGTCCTTTAGCATTCAGCTTTACAAGTCTATTTTATCATCAGGAAGCAAAAAAAAAAAAGTGACCTTTGCATTTTATTAAGCAAACACTCCTGAGTAAAGAGGCTGATATCCACTATCTTCTCTCTTGCAAGTAAGCACGCAGACACTCAGCATGCCAAAGAACTGAAAGAGAGCATGCACAAGAGATTTAGTTCTGCTGTATTTTGTTAGTCATCAGACCCAACACCTATATGTTCATTAGACTTTTTCATCATAGCAAGGACATTCTTTTTGTATTAAAAAACACTTAGAAAATACATCCACAGAAAGTGATCTTTTTGCATATCAATTTCCAATAATAGTTCCAGCTCAGCTTTTTCCTCCCTGGTTTCTCCCATTAATTTAAAAATCCACATTAATTCCTAGTTATCTTACTGTGGAGAAAAATTTCAGTGAAAGCATGGGATTATTCTGGACTTCAAATGAGTTCTGCAAAATATTTAAGCATATAAAATATGCAAATAAAGATAGTGCAGAATATGCGAAGGCCATCTTTGGAGATTATCACAGGAGAGATCATGGTGGGAGGGCTCATCACAAATACTAACAGGACACATAATGGCAGTGTAGAACTCATCACTTTTACAGAGGGAAGGGAAATGATATCGCTGAGCAATTTAAGCCCATGAGAACAAATGCTGGGGTCAAAATTAAGAAAAGCAAAGTTTAACTAAGTCAAGCCCCAGTCCTGAGACAACATCTGGACAGACTTTTGCTTCTGCATCAAGTTCAGGAGTTGGGTATTAAGCAGTACGTGTTCTGCAATGGCTCACCTTACAGCCACCGTTTTATAGAGAGCAGATAGTCAAAGAAAAAAAAACTTTGCTGTTTTTAAATGGTTCAAATCTCTGTCAACAAGGAACGGGTTACTAACCTCGGAGAACAGGTACAGGGAACAATGACAAACCACCAGGCTAAAATTTACGGGTCAAATCTTCGAAGAAATGCCTATGCAACTTTGTGACGCGCCAACTGCAAGGAGTTCTACATCAGGACTTTTCAAATCTAGCTTTCACCCACAAGACGATCTGTTTTCACATTTCATTTAATTCAAATCTCATGATTCTATAAATAGCCCTGCTGTTTTCATTCCTAGTCATAATTCTAGTCCGTTTTAATTACAGGTCTCCAGGCACAGGACTATTCATGGCGTTATATCTAAAAACAAACTTGATGAGCAATTTTTGAAATCCCAGTTAAATACAGAAAAGCTGGTTGTTTTAATAAAGAACTACAGATCCAGGCCCTTTAGCACACCCAGCTTTTGTACTTCCTACCAAAGGACCAAGATGGATTCTCCGTTGACTTGCCACCCCAAATTCCCTACTACCTTTTTGGATTCCTCCCCTTATCGTCATGCAGACAAAACAGAGAAAGTTGGAATAAAACAAGCAAGGAACATAGGACTGGGTCTACTTCAGAGCCAGAAAAAGGCTGTAGGCTCATAGGCCATGGTAGAAGAAAAAGCCTCGGGATCAAAGGATAAACAGTATTATTTTCCATGAGGGATGAGAGAAAACATTTACCTTTACAATGGCAAACCCCAGAATTACAAGCATAGTATAGCTGATAACGCTCTGCAGCCCAGACTCCAGCTCCTGTGCACAGCCCTGCCACGAAAGAGACAGGTGAAAACAAGTCAAAAGATGTAATTCAGCTGAATTTTTTTGGCTTTTTTTTTCTTCCCCAACACTTAAAAGGGGGCAGGACCTTGTAAGGCCTGTCTAACCAACCACTGCAGACCTGAGGGCTTCCATTCTTGTCTTCCAGGCCCAATGCCTTATCGGTCACCTCTTGCTTGGGGAGAGGCACTGACATTCTCTGCTTCTCAGAATCTCCTCTGGCTCAGGTCACTTAAAGTGGTGCCCAAAACTCAGAGCCAGGAAGACCATCAGTGGTATCTATAAAATTCAACTTAAGGGCTTGTGCCCCAGACTGGAGGAGCTGGCATGCAATTCTCCAGATTCATGGTCAATCCTAGAAGAGTCTCTTCCCCTACCCCAGATCTGTTTGAACAACTACGTGCTTTGGCCTTGTCACTTTGTTTCTGTAGCAACACAAAATGGAGGAGTTACCAGCAGACAAACAAGATGAAACATCCAGACTGGCGCCCCTCCTTTGTCATCTAGGAGCTTTTACAGAATTATATGAGAAGGAAGTTCGCTAGAGGAAAATCATGGGGAGAAAACGGTTTGGGGGACAAATTGCTGAAAAGAATTGGATGAAGGTATCCCTAAATCCTGCCTGAAGTGCTTTCCTCCTTGGTTCTGGCTAGCTGAGAACAATCATGGCCCTGCTGTGAAACTGGGTCCTTTATCCTCACCCATGTATTCAGTTCCTGTGGCTGATCCAGACGCCCTGTGCAGTTCTTCATCTCTTGCCTGCAGCAGCTCAGAGGGACGCTGTTGTTACTGGTGGAATTAAACCACTGCGTGGTTGTCCAGTCGCTGTAGTTCTTTACCCCACAACAATGAAGCTGCCAAACACAGGACAGTTACAGGGATGTATGAACATATATGAACATGAATGCTAATGTTGAGTTAAACCTCTCTTGGGCATGAACTGCCCTCAATATGCAGCAGACTTACAAGCAGCAGTACTTCAGGAGAACAGCTGTAGATATAATAGATCAAGCTCCCTTCATACATTATTACCTCCTTATTGGTTTATTCTTTGTGAAAGCTCTAATGTTAAAGTGACAGGCTGCAGGATAGAGTCTTCTGTCATCTTTCAATTTTACAGTACAGGATTCTCAGCAGCAGTTATTCATATGTACTCATTTGGTCTGATCCAAAGGCCACTCGTCTCAACAAGGTCATTCATTTACATGAACTTCATACCCAAAAGACCAGCTCTGCAAAGTGGGGAGCACCCTCAACTGCCTTGGAGAAGCAGATGCTAAACACTGCTGCAGAGCCGAGTTCCAGGATACAACCATACTGACCCTCTTCCCCTCCCTTCCCAGTCCAAATTCCTTGTTTAGGACCCAGTTGTTCTTTTCTAAATAACTGTCAGGACAATTTAAATGTTTTCTTACCTGTTCTTGCAAGTAATCCACAACAGTCGACTCTGGATTTTTCCCATCATACCTCTCAAAGACTGAGTGCATTGTGCCTTGCATGTCAGTTTTCACCTATTTAGGGAGGCAAATAAAATACATATTGTTTTAATGTGAGAGCTAAGAGCTTTATCTAGTGAAAACTGCAAAAGATATGTATCCCAACTAAGTCAGGGGAAAAAAAATTTAAAAAATTAAAAAAATAAAAATCAAGCAATGTTTTAGAGAAAATGCAGGTAGCACTTAACCAGAATCATGTTCCTGGACAGAAGCTTGCCTCCCCTGATGGAAGAGCCCTCTTTTGTGAGCATCAACAACCATTTAATCCAACTTAAGGACTGTTGCGATGCCTGCCAGGTACTTTATGTGTTCACCATGCTCCCAACAAAGACTGATCCACATACCAGATGGTGACGTCCCCATTCCCACCTGCCCTGCATATTGCAGGGTAGGGAATGAAGTGCAAGAAGACTGGATATACTGGAATGTTCTAACAATGCAAGAGCTATTCTTTACTTTTAGGTTACTACAGAAATGCTAATTCTTTGCTTACCTTTTCCCTATAAAAAAAACACCCAGGACAAAAGCGGATACTTCTGCAATAAAGATAACCAGGACAACAGCCAAGAACTATAATTAAAAAGAAGAGACTGTAAGGAAGAATTCCACAGCATTTGAATTCAATTGCACCTTACCCATCACATTAATTTATAGTGCTAAGTTATCGTTATCTGTTATTGCCTCTCCAATCAAAACAGTTTCCAGAAAATAATGTCAAAGAGGAGATTACTGTGGATGGCTGGGACTATGACTGCGGTTCCACAGAATCTGTGCCCAATGTAGGCAGCCTCCTGAACACTGCCGTGATGTGACCTGCGTGAAGAGCCTACAAAACACTTCACAAGACAGCTGTCAAACAGGACACTACACAGATAAGCCAGCAGCTGAGTTCGGTATTGTCTTCGTTTAGCCTGCACCCAGGGCTAAACAATAGCAGTTTTTCTCTCACCCAATGTCCCTTCCCCCAATGAGGAAGGGAATTGGGAAAAAGAGAGGGAGACTCATGGGATGAAGTTAACCAGATTTAATGAAATGAAGAAAATCAATATAAGTGACAACACAAAACAGACAGAAATATACTCATCCACAAATCATTGGCAAGTTGCTCCAGGAATCGCAACAACAGACAGGGAGAAAAAAGAAGAGGTAAGGAGAGCAGGGAAGAAGAAAAAAAAAAACCCAAAAACATCTCTTCCCAACAGACCCTCTCTTTTAGAGTGAGCTTGATGTCAATGATATAGAATACACCTGTGGGCCAGCTTGGGTCAGCTGCCCTGGATTTAACTGCTGAGGGCCTTGATCACCATGGCTGGCCACAAACTGAAACCAAATCCCAGGGAAACCAGGACAGGATTCCACCCCTTATTCTATATCATTTACATCAAGTCACTACTGTTTTCACCATCCCTCAACATAAATACACATCCACACACAGATACTCTCTCCAGTCCATTGAATCAATTCAGTCCGAATACATGGGTTCCATTTCTCATAGTATTTCTTAGGGCAGGAAAAAACATTGGTATGGGATCCACTCAGTTAGGAGCTCAGGACCAGGCCTCCATATCGTGTTACGGACTGCTGAAGTTGGGAACAGCAGGATGGTGTATTGTATCTTGATCTTGCAGTGCATGTATCTGCTGCAGCCCATGTTCAGGGTCTGGGGTGATTCTTACTATAAGAAATGACACTTCGCACCATACAGTTATTGACTATTCTCACACAGAATCAAATCTCCTTGGGGTACACATTTAACTTCCCCATCCTCCTGCACCATCCGCCACGTGGACCCAGGTCCTTGAGCAAAAGCAATTCCACACATGGGTTTGCCTTTCCTCGAGGCAGGAGTAATCCAAACTGTTTTCCCCAACATATTTCCTGCATGAACCACAGGGACTTTATCCCCCTCCACAGTGCACAACAGCTTAGGTTGAGCAGGACCAGCCCGGTTGATAGATCCCCTGGTATTAACTAACCAGGTGGCCTTTGCTAAGTGTTCATCCCAATTTTTGAAAGTCCCATCACCCATTGCTTTCAGTGTTGTATTCAACAGTCCATTACATCGTTCCACTTTCCCAGCAGCTGGTGCATGGTAGGGGATGGGATATATCCATTCAATACCATGCTCTTTAGCCCAGGTGTCTATGAGGCTATTTCAGAAATGAGTCCCATTGTCTGACTCGATTCTTTCTGGAGTGCCATGTCACCACAAAATCTGCTTCTCAAGGCCCACAGTAGTGTTACAGGCAGTGGCATAAGGCACGGGGTATGTTTCCAACCAGCCGGTACTTGCTTCCACCATTGTGAGCACATAGCACTTGCCTTGGCGGGTTCGTGGAAGCGAGATGTAATCAATCTGCCAGGCCTCTCCATACTTATATTTCAGCCATCATCCTCCATACCACAGGGGTTTCGGCCGTTTGGCTTGTTTAATTGCAGCACATGTTTCGCATTCGTGGATGACCTGTGTGATGGTGTCCACGGTCAAATCCACCCCTCGGTCACAGGCCCATCTGTATGTGGCACCTCTGCCTTGATGGCCCGATGTATTATGGGCCCACCGAGCTAAAAATAGTTCACCTTTATGCTGCCAGTCCAGATCTACTTGGGACACTTTGATCTTAGCAGCTTGATCCACCTGCTGGTTGTTTTGCTGTTCTTCAGTGGCTCTGCTCTTTGGTACGTGAGCATCTACGTGACGTACCTTCACAACCAGCTTCTCTCATCGGGTAGCAATATCCTGCCATAATTCGGCTGCCCAGATGGGTTTGCCTCTGTGCTGCCAGTTGTTTTCCTTCAGCCATCCCCACAAGGCATTTGCTATCATCCACAAGTCAGTATACAGGGAGAGTACTGGCCACTTTTCTCACTCAGCAATGTCTAGAGCCAGCTGGATGGCTTTTACCTCTGCAAACTGACTCAACTCACCTTCTCCCTCAGCTGTTTCTCCCATTCATCGCGTAGGACTCCACACAGCAGCTTTCCACTTTCGCTGCTTGCCTACAGTGCGGCGAGATCCATCAGTGAACAAGGCACGATGCTTCTCATTCTCTGATAGTCTATTGTATGGTGGGGCTTCTTCAGCGCGCATGACCTCCTCCTCCTCTGGCACCATTCCAAAATCTTTGCTTTCAGGCCAGTCCATGATTACTTCCAGAATTCCTGGGCAATTGAGGTTCCCTATTCGGGCCTGCTGAGTAATCAATGCAACCCACTTACTCCACATGGCATCAGTTGCATGATGTGTAGAGGGGGGTCTGTCCTTTAAACATCCAGTTCAACACTGGCAATTGGGGTGCCAGAAGGAGCTGTGCCTCAGTGCCAATTACTCCTGAGGCAGCTCAAATGCCTTCATAGGCTGCCAGTATCTCTTTTTCTGTTGGAGTATAACGGTCCTCTGATCCTCTGTATCCCTGACTCCAAAACCCCAGGGGTCGACCTCGAGTCTCCCCTGGTGCCTTTTGCCAGAGGCTCCAGGTAGGACCATTCTCTCCGGCTGTTGTATAGAGAACATTCTTTACTTTTGGTCCCATCCAGACTGGTCCAGGGGCCACTGCATGGACTATCTCTTGTTTAATTTGCTCAAAAGCCTGTTGTTGCTCAGGGCCCCATTTAAAGTCATTCTTCTTCTGAGTTACTTCATAGAGAGGGCTCACAATCTGACTGTAATGGGGAATGTGCATCCTCCAGAAGCCTACTACACCTAGGAAAGCCTGTGTCTCCTTTTTGTTAGTTGGCGGAGACATGGCTGTTATTTTGTTGATCACATCCTTTGGGATCTGACAGCAGCCATCTTGCCACTTGATCCCTAAAAATTTGATCTCTTTTGCAGGTCCCTTGACCTTTCCGCGTTTGATGGCAAAACCAGCCTCTAGAAGGATTCCAATGACTTTTTACCCTTTTTCAAAAGCTTCTCCTGCTGTATCACCCCATACAATGATGTCATCAATATATTGCAGGTGTTCCAGAGCTCCACCCTTCTCCAGTGCAGTCTGGACCAGTCCATGGCAAATGGTGGGGCTATGTTTCCACCCCTGGGGCAGTCGATTTCAGGTGTACCGGATGCCCCTCCAGGTGAAGGCAAACTGTTGCCTACACTCCACTGCCAAAGGAATGGAGAAAAACACATTTGCAGTGTCAGTCATGGCATACCACTTGGCTGCCTTTGACTCCAGTTCGTAATGGAGTTCTAACATGACCGGTATGGCAGCACTCAGTGGTGGTGTTACTTTGTTCAGGCCACGATAGTCCACAGTTAGTCTCCATTCCCCATTGGACTTTCAAACTGGCCATATGGGACTGTTGAAGGGGGAGCACGTTTTGCCGATCACACCTTGGCTCTCCAGTTGACGGATCAGCTCGTGGATGGGGATCAGGGAGTCTCTGTTAGTACGATACTGCCGTCGGTGGACCGTTCTAGTAGCAATAGGTACCTTTTGCTCCTCGACCCTCAGCAGCCCCACAATAGAAGGGTCCTCTGATAGACCGGGCAGGGTAGACAGCTGTCTAATTTCTTCCCTCTCCACAGCCGCTACACCAAATGCCCACCAGTATCCCCTCGGGGCCTTGAAATACCCTCTTCTCAGGTAATCTATACCAAGAATGCATGGGGCACCCTGGGCAGTCACAATAGGGTGCCTCTGCCACTCAGCCCCAGTCAGACTCACTTCAGCTTCCAGTACAGTCAGCTCTTGGGAGTCCCCTGTCACACCAGAGATAGAAATTGATTCTGTCCCTTTGTAGTTTGATGGCATTAGGGTGCATTATGCACCAGTGTCCACTAAAGCCCTATACTGATGTATCTCTGATGTGCCAGGCCATCGAACCCACAGTCCAAAAACCATAGTTGTCCCTATCCTCCATCTGGCTGGAGGCAGGGCCCCTCTAATCCTGGACATAGTGTTTGTTATCGACATCTTGGTTCGAGTAGCTCACGTAGATTTGATCTCCATTATTCACATCTGGTAAATAGGGATCCGAGGACCATCTACGCTGTCTGGAGAGCTTCCCATTGGAACCTGGAGCAACAAATCTCCTGGAAGAAGCCCCATTCCTCATCTGTTCACCTTGTAACTCATGTATGTGTTTCTGCAAAGCCGAGGTAGGTTTTCCATCTTGTTTCCTCATGTCCTCTCCATGGTTGCACAGGAAAAACCACAGGGCGCCTCGTGATGTATACCGTCTCTCCTGAGCAGGTCTTGCAGGGGGACACTGTCTCCTGATGGCTGAGACATTCTTCGGTGCAGGTGGGGAGCAGGGTCTGTCCTCCATCTGGGACAATTTGTCCAACACCTTACCGAGCAGCTCTGTGGATTCGTTAGATGGTTTTTCCACAGCAGAGACGCTGGCCCATGTGGAGGAGACGAGAGTATCTGCATATTGCCGCATCCGATTATCTATCTCGCCCAATGTTGGTGCATCAGCATCTGCCCAGCTAAATAACGCTAATGAGTTGGCATATGACGGTGGCGCGGTCTGTACCCACTTGTGCCACATGGGTCCAGTAACCTTGAGTACATCTGGATCTAGTGGTGTCTCTGGGTCCTCTAGGTCAGCAAAAATCAGCTCCTGCACAGCTATTTCCCTGAGATTCTTATCCCCTCTCTCAATGGTTGTCCACTTGCCTGGGGGGTATATGACATCATCCCTAAAGGGATACCTGTTCCTTATGCTTTGCAGGAGTCGCTGCCAGAGAGTGAGGGGCTCTGCACCACTTGCAAGACCCCTATCAATACCCACTTCTCTAGTGATTGGTCCCAGCTGCTTGGCTTCACTACCATCTAACTTGAGACCATCAGCTCCATTATCCCAGCAGCGGAGCAGCCAAGTAACAAGCTGCTCGCCTTCATGACAGCTGTAATCTCTACGTATGTCCCACAGCTCACTCAGGGATAGGGATCGAGTGGTTACCTCTGGCTCGGCCTCCTGTGATGTCCCTGGTTGGCCATCACGATCTGCCCTTTTTGTGGTTTTCATCTTCTGTACAGGGGTGACCAATACTGGCACTGGTTGAGTCCCTAGGTTAGCTGCATCATCCATCATTGGGGGCTGAATAGCTGCAGCCCTGGTTGCCAAAGTCTGGGTCATCACAGCAAGTGCTTCCTGGAGTTGAGCAATTGCAGTGCCCAGTGCGGAAATCTGAATAGCCTCTGCGGGAGCCAGGGTGCCTGCTTGAGGAGAAGGAACACGCCTCCACACAATCCAATGTGAATCAAAGTGAAGACGCTTTATTAAGCATAAGCTGTCCCTTTTATACATTTTGTACTTTCCCTGGCTGTAAGCATGTGCATTGCTATTCGTTAATATTACTAAACACACTCTTCTTTGATGTGTTGATTGGTCACTGCTCTGCCACTGGTCCTTCCTTAATTGGCTCCATCAGTTCTTGTTTCTTCTCCTCCGTGTTCGGTTCCCACCGGCTACTCCCTCAAGTCTTGTTTGCTCAGCTACTGTTTTTCCTCATCTCTCCAAGGTCGGCTTGTTGACACTAGCTACATGAATCTTGTCACGCAGCTAGGCCCTCACTCCATACTCTCATACTTCTGGCTCATTACATGACCATTCTCCTCCAAAAACCCCTCTACAATTCCCCCTTTCTTTTCTTGAGCCAGAAAGGCCGTGTTTATCATCCGCTGCAGGGCCCTTTGCAAGCAGGAGAATAAACACGGTAATACAAGCATGATAATACAAATCATGAACAATCCCATCAATAGCATTTTAATCAATCCGACCAGCCATCCAGGAACCCATGCTGTTCCCGTATTTTCTGCGTGGTATCCATGAGCTCTTTGATCTGCTTATGAATTGACTTGGATTGATCATTCAGATCCATGCAACACATCCCATCAAAATCCGCACTCAATTTTATAACAGGATGGGAGGGCAAGTGGTAAACAACCTGTCCCGAGAAATTCTTCATGGCTGTTTGCAAAGCAAAGCTATTGGCCATACACCACTCAAAATATTGAGCTGCAATAGGAACGGTTAGTGATGCAGGATCTCTGGCCACAAGCTCCCGACATCGCATCCGTCCTTTGATGATAATCTGTGCCAATAACTCTGCAATCATGGGGACAGTTTTCTTTGTTCTTAAAGGTAGAAACAACCAATTCCAATACATGTAACAAATCTGATTATTCTGAATTCCATTGACCAATTATTGCATACGGAATTTGCCTATCAAACAAAGTGATAATTTGTATTTCCTGATTCAAATCAATACGATGTACAAATTTGGAATGTAGCCTGCTTTCTATTTCTGTAATCAGTTGCTGTACCTCTGCAGTAGTCTGTTGTGGTGCTGTTAAATTTGTGTCCCCTGCTAACAATTGGAATAGAGACTGCAGTTGTGACGACGTAAGCCCCAAGTACGGCCGCAGCCATAACTTGAGCCTTATGTTCCACAATACCCACTTTTGTACATGCCTTTATCATAGCATTCAAATCTGGTTCTCCAGGTAAAGCTTCAATGATCATTTGACAATCAGCATTAGCATTATCCCTAGCTAATTGCGTAACTAGAGTATCTCGTAAACCAACATCAAAAACTTGCTTTTCAACTGCTTCTTGTAGCCTCTCAACAAAGGATAGAAAGAGCTCCTTGGGTCCTTGTCTTACAGTAGTATATAATTGCATTCATACCCAGCGTTTTTTTTTTTTTTTTTTTTTTTGGTGATTGAACAGATAAAACAGCCACTCTATAACGTGTAGCGGATCCTGCCAGCACTCCTTCCACTGGCCCAGCAATCCCATGGGATGACAGTTGGCAATGGCTACATGTAAACTTACTGGTGTCTCTAAATCCACACAATGTACCTTTTTCTGTTGCATACCATTGACATATTGTGGGATTGTTTTTCATGCCTTGCGGTAATACCGTCCACTGATATCGTTGACAAGGCACCGTGTTGTTCCTACTAGGTATTGAAAAAGCAAAGTAGCATTTGTCAATTTCACATAAAGGGATAGTGAAAAAACAATCTTTCAGATCAATAACCAAAACGTATAGTCTGCATCAATAACTCCTGGTAAAACAAATAGACCTTGCAAGGTTACACTAGGACATCCGAGTAATAGTACACTTAACCCGTTTCCAGTGGGTCCCACGACATTCAGTGGAACCTTATGCACTCTGCTATTCCCTGTTGTGATTGCGGTTGCTGTGGTAACATCCTGTGGGGTTCCCACGGGACAATGGTGGGAACGAGGTACTGAACAAGCTATGTCCAGGCATGTCCAGGGGGTGGTAATGGGGTGGTGATGAACTAGCCAATCATAATACAGAACAAGTGCCTTAGCTATGAGACCAACAAGATATGGGGGAAGTTGAGGACCTTGGCTATGAGAAAAATAAGATATGGGGAAGCTGAAAAATAAGAAAGAATGCAGCACCTGCAAGATATAACTTTTTAGCATAAGCCAATCAGAACTAATATAGAGGTGTGTGAACAAAGCATACTAACCAATCATAATAGAAATGACATGGACACAGAGTGTGTACAAAAATAGAATAGTATAAATGTACCCTCAATAGAATAGTATAAATATACCCTCAGATACGTAAATAAATGAGATCTGCTTAACGATCATATTGGTCTGCGTGCATTTACTCCGTGCCCTCTCAACAACATCCAGTCCAGCGCTCCCTGCGGTTCGGGCTGCGAGTTGACTGCATAGGCCTGGAACTGGTTGGGAAGATTCATTTGTGTCAGCACACGGTTCCTCCCCGCGTTCTTTCTCCAGTTTCCCTGCACTCTGCAGCTGCTTGTTATCAGCTGACCTTGAGCATTATACTTAGACCTGCACTGCTTCACAAAATGCCCCAGCTTCCCACAGCAATGACACATCAAAACAGAGTTATCTCTCCCACTCAGCTTCGACTTCTTAAGGCAGTTTTTCTTAAAGTGACCTTCTTGCCCGCATGTATAACAACAATGAACTACCTTAACTGCTGCCGCAAAAGTTTTTGCTAAATGCTCCACCTGAAATGTGGTGGTTCCTACTTTCCCGCAAGCATCCATTAGTTCGGTTAAGGTGGGGTTACGATTTGCCATCCCTGCAATAACTTTCCTGCAATCCTTATTTGCGTTGTCCTTCGCTAACTGTAACAAACAACAACGCTTCTTTAGCAGCCCCATTTTGTATTTGTTTGTTTAAGGCAAATCACTCCCCAACTGAATGGCTCCCATTCGGGTGGGCCGCTTCCATCCCCTCGATATACCGAGCAAGCCAATACCCCGTCACCCCTAGCAGACGCGGCCCCGAAATCACCGTTCGCAAGTGCATGCTCTCTTAATTTTCTCCAGAACCTGGCCGGGTCTGGGCCAGACACAGTAACCTGGACTAGCTGCAGTGTGAATAACTCCTCCACACTACCGCCTGACTTTCCTGACCCTCGGGCTCTGCAGCAATTACGTCCCGCTTCCACCTCTTCAGAAAGGTCTATTAAGGGTGGCTCAGTCTCAGATTCGGGTAACGGGACGGTAGAAGGATCAATGTTCCGCTGCTGTTCCCTGGACGGTGAGGGGGGGCTCTGGCGGCGCAGAGGGTGAAGAGGGGGGGCTCTGGCGGCGCGGAGGGTGAAGGGGGGGGAAGCTCTGGCGGCACGGTGGGGGGGGAGCTCTGGCGGTGCGGAGGGCGGGGGGGGGCGGGGAGGCTCTGGCGGCGCGGAGGGCAAAGTCACTGTGAAAGGAGCTGTAGCCGCCTCAGCCGCCACCTTTGCCTCTCTGTCCTCCTTCAATTGCTCCAGTGAGTCTATAACTAATCTCCACGTCGTCAAACGACACAGTGGCGATCTTGTCCCTCCTTGAGGCAGCCTCAAACAGAGAAGTTCCAGCACTTTGCCACGTACTAACTTCGAAAGCGGTCTGCGCCGTAGATGGCAAATTATTCTTTTTACACCATAATTTACAATTATTTACACCAATTATTTACATCAATAGTCTCCGGAGCAAATGCTCATCGTATTTTACCCCTCTCTTAGAGAGGATATGTCGGAGAAGCCTTACTATCACACTTTCTTCTTTAGAAATATTTTGGCCCATCTCCTTTTTCCCCGGCTGCTCACCTCACTGAGTGTCCCGTTGCAACGTACTATTCTTTTCTTGCGAGTCGTCCTCCGGCTCGCCCCGGTCTTCAGTCCCGCTGAGCCGTACTCCAGCCGGTGTACCTCCTTCTGGGCTATTCCCCGAACTTGCCGTCGATCAGCGTCCCATCGGGGTCACCATCTGAGGAGAAGGAACACGCCTCCACACAATCCAATGTGAATCAAAGTGAAGACGCTTTATTAAGCATAAGCTGTCCCTTTTATACATTTTGTACTTTCCCTGGCTGTAAGCATGTGCATTGCTACTGGTTAATATTACTAAACATACTCTTCTTTGATGTGTTGATTGGTCACTGCTCTGCCACTGGTCTTTTCTTAATTGGCTCCATCAGTTCTTGTTTCTTCTCCTCCGTGTTCGGTTCCCACCGGCTACTCCCTCAAGTCTTGTTTGCTCAGCTACTGTTTTTCCTCATCTCTCCAAGGTCGGCTTGTTGACACTAGCTACATGAATCTTGTCACGCAGCTAGGCCCTCACTCCATACTCTCATACTTCTGGCTCATTACATGACCATTCTCCTCCAAAAACCCCTCTATACCTGCTGTAGGGACTGGCAGAGTATCTGCAATTCCAATTGTGGGGACCAGGGCAGCTGCGGTGTCTGTTACAGCGGTAGCAGTAGCTGTGCTGTATCTGCCCTTATACTGATGCTGAAGCGAGAGCAGGAACTGAACAACATTCAAAAGGCCTGACAATATGACCATGGTGGTCAATACATCCCACGGGTATTCTAAATTTCCAAAAGCCAGTGAGATCCGCTTCAAGGGGAAAAGAACATACAGGTCACTCATTCCCATTCCATAGAAATCAGAAATGGGCACAGTTCCAAATGAACTTATAATACCATAAACCAATGCCAAACCACATAGCAGAGTGATACCTTTAAGTCCATGCCCAGAAGCGACAAACCACACAAAACCAGTAACAAACAACAGCCAAACCACACACTTGAGTAGCCATCCCAAAAGTGACTGTAAAACCAAACCCCAGAGAATGCCACCCAGTGGCCCTGCTACCGACACCAACATGATGAATGCTTGTACCAAAGACAGTCAAATCTGTGAGAACTTCAACCCTCTGAGACTTAGACCAAATGTATATGGTTCTCCCAGGTGATCTATTTACGTTGGGCACCAAATAAACTGTCTTCATTCAGCCCGCACCCGGGGCTAAACAATAGCAGTTTTTCTCTCACCCAGTGTCCCTTCCCCAAAAGAGAAAGGGAATTGGGGAAAGGAGGGAGACTTGTAGGTTGAAGTTAACCAGATTTAATGAAACAAAGAAAATAAATATAAGTGACAACACAAAACAGACAGAAACATACTCATCCACAAATCACTGGCAAGTTGCTCCAGGAATCACAACAACAGACAGGGAGAAGGGAGGAGAGATAAGGAGAGCAGGGAAAAAAAACACATCCACCTCTTCCCCGCAAACCCTCTCTTTTATAGTGAGCTTGATGTCAATGATATAGAATACAACTGTGGGCCAGCCTGGGCCAGCTGCCCTGGGTTTAACTGCTAAGGGCCTTGATCACCATGGCTGGCCACAAACTGAAACCAAATCCCAGTGAAACCAGGACATGTATGTTGGGCACTGCTTGTTCAGCTCACATCATCTTCAAGGCATGAGATGGGGGCCCAGAGTTACTCAACTTGAACCTTTCTGACTCTTGAAAAATTATTCTAGAAGTTGAGGCATAATTTCAGGATTCAGAGAACTAAATTCAGTAGAAAAATATAATTTTTTTTTTTGCTTGCTTTGGAAATTCACATCTTCTCCTGTTCCCTCACCACCACCTTGCTTCTCAAAACTTCCTACTCTCCACACTCATCTCCAACAAGCTAGTCAAGGCAGAGCCAGAAGACTGTCCATGGCTGTGGGTATTTGTCTGTACAAGGCAGTGCAACTAATAATTTAGCCTGCACCTCACTCACTATCAATCAGTGCATTACAGAACCATGTAATTCCCACAAAGGAGCAGTGCTTCAGCGGTACATTTCTGAATAATCTTTTACTTTCTGTTCTGTGCCTTCAGAGAAAGTCTAGTGGAGCACCTCCTATACCACACAACAGAGCGAAGAAGAGGACGCACAAGAACATGCAACACTCACCAGCCCCAGACCAACTCGAGACTCCTGGAAGGTGGCACAGCAGCCGATCAACCCAATGATGAACATTACCACAGCAATGCAAATAATGATCATGGCTGGCAACAGAGCATACTTGTCCTGCAGAAAGTTGTCATAGCTCTTGTAGGTGTTAATGACGTATGCCCCAACATAGCTGAGACCAGCTCCTGCTGCCTGAAATGCAATCAAGAAAGTTATTAGCAGTTATTTATTAAGCATCTGCCCAGGAAAGTAAATATGGACCTTTTTCTAACAGTGCAATTAACATTTCAACTTTAGAAGTAATGACTGCAGATTGCAAAGATCTAAAAAAAAAAAATGCTGCATCTGAAACTAGCTACCCATTCAAACTTTAACACAGAGAAGACAGAATTCACTTCCCATGAATCGCTCCTCTACTAATGAAGCAGCACTTTAGCCGAGCTGAAACACAGGAGTCTATCGATGTGCATCAGGCAGTGTCTCTGCAGAGGGCCAAGCTCACGCTGCCTACCCAAGAGCACCTACATCCCACCCAATGCTGCATCTGGAGGGATCAACTTTTAAGATGATCACCACAGGGGTGGGTTTGTTGGGTTTTTTTGAGAAAAACTCATCCTTTCCACTCTCACAAGAGCATTAACCACTAAGGCACAAACGTTCCTAATCTCAGCAAAACACAGTCCCTCCTTTTCCTGGAGGAAATGCATTTCTGCATCCTCTAAAGTAAAACTCTCCTCAAAATGGATGTTTTGCCAATTGAGGCCAACATCCAGTGCACCAGTGACAGCTGCCCAACTAGCAGCCCTGGAGACTGAAGGCTTTCATCCACAGAACTGGGTACAGCCCTGGAAATAGCACAGAAATACTCAGCAATGCCCTGCCAATGCCTCACCGATGGCATAAAAAAATTCTCTCAAGAGTTACAACAGCTCATCCACCCTCTATAATCTATTCTGACCGCGGTAGCAGCGATTTTATCTGCGGACTCCGGGCGTCCTTTAGCTGATTGTGTTAATGATTACACTTCCAATTTTACTTCGGGAAATAGTACCTTTTCCTTTTCTGCCAAGCTGATTCCTCTAGATTTTGTGAAATTCGGA
The DNA here is from genome assembly GCF_013368605.1 of Nyctibius grandis. Classification (NCBI taxonomy): domain Eukaryota; kingdom Metazoa; phylum Chordata; class Aves; order Nyctibiiformes; family Nyctibiidae; genus Nyctibius; species Nyctibius grandis. Next base: position 23,792,159 of record NC_090694.1, read on the forward strand.
TGGTGCTGTCTAGGTGGCATGTTTTTATTTTCAGTTGTCCTGAATGTGTTTCTGATGTGGGATAAGATTAAGTATCGGTGCAGGGACAGGTGTAGGTGTTATGCAGCCACCTCAGATCCTACAGCGTGTGCTGCCGCTACAGCTCGCACCGCAGCTGCTACACCCCCCAAGATGGCCACTGCAGCTACTCAGACTCTAACGAGTCTCAGCACTCCCACAACAGCCACTGCATCTACTCAGACCCCAGCATCTAACGAATCTGTACCAATTGCTCCTGTAACCAGGAAGAAATACCAAAAGAAATCAGCTCGTGAAGAGAAGGATGATGACTCAGAGCCTTCTAAGGCAGAGCCATCACGTGACCCAGGTGAGGGCCCTTCTCAGGCAGAGTCAGGGCCTGACACAGATGGGGGTTCCCTTGATCGTCATTTTAAAGCAGACCCATCACAGAAGAAAGGTCCTTCTAAAGCAGAACTATCACAGGAGGAGGACTCGGATGTAGAGATAACCTACCACTCCTTATCCCTGAAGGACCTGAGAAATATAAGGAAAGATTTCAGCCGTTATGATGGTGAGCCAATTATTACCTGGCTGCTCCGATGCTGGGATAATGGGGCAGATAGCATGCAATTAGATGGTAGAGAAGCCAGACAGTTGGGATCCCTGTCCAGAGATGGTGGTATTGATAAGGCGCTTGCAAGAAAGTCAAACACTATCAGTCTCTGGAGGCGACTCTTGTCAGCTGTAAAGAGCAGGTATCCCTATAAAGATGATGTTCTGAGCCACCTAAGCAAATGGACCACTATAGAAAAAGGTATTAACTACCTTAGACAACTAGCTGTGCAAGAGATCATTTATAGACACCCATGGGAAATTGTAGATCCTGTAGATCCTGATGAAGTGGAATGCAACCGATCCATGTTCCGGAAGGTTGTGAAGAATGCTCCACCGACATATACCCATACATTGTCAATATTAGTCTGGGGAGAAGATGCTATGGCACGACCTAGTGTGGATGAAATGGCTAACTGTATGCAACAGTATGAAGATAGTATTTCTTCCCCACTGCAGGCCCGTGTCTCGGCTGTGGAAAAACTGACTAAGGAAAACAAGGACTCATTTAAACAACTGTCAGACAAACTGTCCAGGATAGAGAATAAACTTGACTCTCTACCTACACAGGCCCGCGTTGCAGGTGTTAAGAGAAAACGCCCTCCTACAGGACCAGCTCAAAGGAAACGGAACACATCACGAGGTATCCTGTGGTTTGCCCTGCGTGGTTATGGGGAGGACATGAACAGATGGCATGGACAACCTACCAGTACCCTACAGGCACGAGTACGTGAGTTGCAAGCTAAAAGAAATACCAGAGAGAATTTTTCTAGGAGGATGGCTGCTCCAGTTACCAGTGAGCAGGACCCCAGACAGGGTAGATGGGCCTCAAATTCCTTTTTCCAAAGTGTGAATAGGAGAAATGAAGGTCCAGTCCCTGTGAGCAGCACGAATCCATTTCTTGATTAGGGGGGCCCTGCCTCCAGCCAGGTGGAGGAAAGGGACAACAGAGTTTATTGGACTGTGTGGATTCGATGGCCTGGCACATCAAAGCCACAAAGGTATCGAGCCTTGGTAGACACTGGTGCACAGTGCACCCTAATGCCATCGGATCATAAAGGGGCAGAACCTATCAGTATTTCAGGAGTAACAGGAGGATCTCAAGTGTTATCTGTATTGGAGGCCGAAGTGAGCCTAACTAAAAATGAATGGAAAAAGCACCCCATTGTGACTGGCCCAGATGCTCCATGCATCCTTGGCATGGACTACCTCAAGAAATAGTATTTTAAGGACCCAAAAGGGTATAGATGGGCCTTTGGTGTAGCAGCTGTAGAGACTGAGGACATTAAACAGCTGTCTACCTTGCCTGGCCTCTCAGAGGATCCTTTTGTTGTGGGGTTGCTGAAGGTTGAAGAACAACAGGTGCCAATTGCTACTACCATGGTGCACCGACGACAATATCGCACCAATCGAGACTCCCTGATCCCCATTCATAAACTGATTAGACAATTAGAAAATCAAGGAGTGATTAGTAAGACTCGCTCACCCTTTAATAGTCCTATATGGCCAGTGCGAAAGTCTGATGGAGAATGGAGATTAACTGTGGACTATCGTGGCCTAAATGAAGTTACGCCACCGCTGAGTGCTGCTGTGCCAGACATGCTAGAACTTCAATACGAACTGGAGTCAAAGGCAGCCAAGTGGTATGCCACCATAGACATTGCTAATGCATTTTTCTCTATTCCTTTGGCACCAAAGTGCAGGCCACAGTTTGCTTTTACCTGGAGAGGTATCCAGTATACCTGGAATCGACTGCCCCAGGGGTGGAAACACAGTCCTACTATTTGCCATGGACTGATCCAGACTGCACTAGAAAAGGGTGGAGCTCCAGAACATTTGCAATACATTGATGACATCATTGTGTGGGGTGATACAGCAGCAGAAGTTTTTGACAAAGGGGAGAAAATAATCCAAATTCTTCTGAAAGCTGGTTTTGCCATAAAAAGAGGCAAGGTCAAGGGACCTGCCCGGGAGATCCAGTTTTTAGGGATTAAATGGCAAGATGGGCGTCGCCAGATCCCGATAGAGGTGATCAACAAAATAACAGCCATGTCCGCACCAACTAACAAAAAGGAAACACAAGCCTTCTTAGGTGTTGTGGGTTTCTGGAGAATGCATATTCCAGATTACAGCCAGATTGTACGCCCTCTTTATCAAGTGACCAGAAAGAAGAATGATTTTCAGTGGGGCCCTGAACAACGACAGGCTTTTGAACAGATTAAACAAGAGATTGTGCATGCAGTAGCCCTTGGACCAGTCCGCACGGGACAAGATGTTAAAAATGTGCTCTACACCGCAGCTGGGGACAATGGTCCTACCTGGAGCCTCTGGCAGAAAGTACCAGGGGAGACTCGAGGTCGACCCCTAGGATTTTGGAGTCGAGGATACAAGGGCTCCGAGGCCAATTACACCCCAACTGAAAAAAGAGATACTGGCAGCATATGAAGGAGTTAGAGCTGCTTCAGAGGTAATTGGTACTGAGGCACAGCTTCTCCTGGCACCTCGATTACCAGTACTAGGCTGGATGTTCAAGGGTAAGGTTCCCACTACCCATCATGCAACTGATGCTACATGGAGTAAATGGATTGCATTAATTACACAGAGGGCTCGAATAGGAAACCCTAACCGCCCAGGAATCTTAGAAGTGATCATGGACTGGCCAGAAGGCAAAGACTTTGGAATGCCACCAGAAAAGGAGGTGACACGTGCTGAAGAAGCCCCACCATATAATGAACTACCAGAGGATGAGAAGCAGTATGCCCTGTTCACCGATGGATCCTGCCGTCTTGTAGGAAAGCATCGGAAGTGGAAAGCTGCTGTATGGAGTCCTATACGACGAATCACAGAAGCCACAGAAGGACAAGGTGAATCAAGTCAATTCGCAGAGGTAAAAGCCATCCAGCTGGCTCTAGACATTGCTGAACGAGAAAAGTGGCCAAGGCTGTATCTTTATACTGACTCATGGATGGTGGCAAATGCCTTGTGGGGATGGTTAAAGCAGTGGAAGCGAAACAACTGGCAGCGTAAAGGTAAACCTATTTGGGCTGCTGAACTGTGGCAAGATATTGCTACTCGGCTAGAGAAACTAGTCGTGAAGGTACGTCATGTAGATGCTCACGTACCTAAAAGTCGGGCAACTGAGGAACATCGAAACAACCAACAAGCAGATCAGGCTGCTAAAGTGTTCCAAATAGATTTGGACTGGGAACATAAAGGTGAACTATTTTTAGCTCGGTGGGCTCATGACACTTCAGGTCATCAAGGGAGAGATGCAACATACAGATGGGCTCGTGACCGAGGGGTGGACTTAACCATGGACTCTATTGCACAGGTTATCCATGATTGTGAAACATGCGCCGCAATTAAGCAAGCCAAACGGTTAAAACCTTTGTGGTATGGGGGGCGGTGGTTGAAATATAAATATGGGGAGGCCTGGCAAATTGACTATATCACACTCCCTCAAACCCGCCAGGGTAAACGCTATGTGCTTACCATGGTGGAGGCAACCACCGGATGGTTGGAAACATACTCTGTGCCCCATGCCACTGCCCGGAACACTATTCTGGGCCTTGAAAAGCAAATCTTGTGGCGACATGGCACGCCAGAGAGAATTGAGTCGGACAATGGGACTCATTTCAAAAACAGTCTCATAGATAACTGGGCCAAAGAGCATGGCATCGAATGGGTATATCACATCCCCTATCATGCACCAGCATCTGGGAAAATTGAACGGTATAATGGGCTGTTAAAAACTACCCTAAAAGCAATGGGGGGTGGAACCTTTAAAAACTGGGATAAGCATTTGGCACAAGCTACCTGGCTAGTTAACACCAGAGGATCTATCAACCGAGCTGGCCCTGCTCAGACAGACCTTCTACATACAGTAGAAGGGGATAAAGTCCCTGTGGTGCATGAAAGGAATCTGTTGGGAAAAACTGTCTGGGTTCTTCCTGCTACAGGCAAAGGAAAACCCATTCATGGGATTGCTTTTGCTCAAGGACCTGGATGTACTTGGTGGGTGATGCTGCAGGATGGTGGAGTCCGATGTGTCCCTGAAGGTGATCTGATCTTGGGTGAGAATACTTAATTCTGAACTGCATGATGTTAATTGCTGCATAATACTAACAGTGTTCATAAGTGTCTTTCAGGTTAAGACAGTGGTGACGAGACCAGAGCTAGCTGCAAGTGGCGTCCAGTAACCTCCTCGAGACTGACATCTTTAACCTGCAACCCGTGGGCATGAACCGTGACAAAACTCATACCATGTCTCCTGCCCTGAGAGACTCCTAGCCAGATGGAAACCCACAATCCTGAACTAAATGAACTTGATGAACTTTTTTTTTTCTGTATAGAGATGAATCATAAACTAATGTTATCTGTATATATTTTAAAATGAAAAGTTAGTGGTGATCTGAGTATGACGTGAATGGTATGGAATAAGGGGTGGAATGTCCTGGTTTGGCCTAAACCAGGCCGATTTTCCTTTCAGTGATTTTTACTTTCAGCTAAGTCTCCTTTAAGTAACTGCACTTTCTGAAACTAACTGCATGTTTTTTGCAGACAGTGTCTGCTTCCAGGACTGATAACGCTCGAAGTTTGTAGTTATCGCTGAGGCACCGGTAGGGATGTTGTGCAGTAAGGCTCTTGCTGTACTTATTCTTAGAGAAACCAAGGTCACCGCTGGATTCCTCACTGCTTACAAGTGAAAAGCTGAAGGGGGGGTCGCAGCTGCAGGGGGGAGCAGACAGGGCAGGTGACCCAAAATTGACCAACGAGGGTATTCCATCCCATACACGTCATTCTCGGTATAAAGAGGGGGGATCACGAGGGTCTCGCTCTGGGGCCTCTTGCTCGCTCTTGCTCTTTCTGCTATGGCCGGTGTCCAAGGAGGACTCCGACTGTTTTCCTGCTGCCCCCGATCCTGATCTGTGCATCCCTGAATCCAGCTCTCGACCGTCGCTAGGCCCAGCCTGGGCCTTCCCGGAGCCTGCCCTGCAGTGCCGGCGGTGACGTTGCCGACATCGGGGGAGCTCGATCTTGGTTTTGTATATATATTTGTATATATTTGATTATTCCAATATTATTATTATACTCTTTTTCATTATTATAGGTTTATTAAAACTGTTTTAACTTTCCAACCCGTAAGTCTCTCTCCCTTTTCCCTTTCCCTTTCCCTTCGGGTGGGGGGGAGGGTTAACAGAGAGCGTCTGCTGCAGGTTTAATCGCCAGCCCAGCTTTAAACCGTGACAACCTCTAAAGACAGTCTAAAAGACCATCTGCATCATAATTTAATCTTTCTATAGGATGTTTTACACAAAAGAATCCCCCACTATTTCCATTATATTTCTGCAGGCGATTTAGACAGCAGACACATTCTTCATCTCTCCTCTCTACTTTATGCCCGGTTCTCTACCTATTTTCAGCATGCTCAACACACAACGTGACGGAAGCACGCACAGGAAATGCTGACGATGGACCAACTGTGGGGAAACTAAGAAAAACCTTGTTGCTAATAAAGGGCTACCACAAATTCAAAAACCCGTTGTGAAGCCAACTCACAGAAGTCCTATAAAGCCAGGACTAGCAAAGCTCCACGACAGTAAGCCAGCATCAGAGGGTCCAGTGTTGAGTTCAAGGAGATTCTTGCTCAAAGTTTATCAATGCAAATACAGACCGGCATGTTCATAGCAGGTTTTGTTGCGACATTCAGGATTGTCTGGGTTCTGGTCAGAGACGAAACCCAGCCAGAAAGTGGTCTATTATAATTTTCAAACTTCTGCTTCCAAGCAGAAAAAGGAAGCATAACAAGGTAAAAATAAAAGACTTTGGGTAAAGATCTGGCTTAAAGGAAGTTCACATTTTTCCCCACAAACTGAGGAACAGCCACGATTTCACCCATAGTTTTTAATTCAAAGTGAAGACTTTGAAGCCTGAAGAGCAGAGTCACTCAGTGAGTGGAAGGCATTTCAGGTAACAATCTGTTCTCTGTTTTATTTTTGCAGATGAGTCCCAGAGCCAAACTTCGAAAGTAAAGATGAAAAATATTTCAGCACATAAATCTCTGAGCTCTCCCCTTAAGCCTTCCCAGTACTTGAGGCAAGTTCAAAATCAGGTGGAGGGATTTTCTCTCAACATTGCAAAACCTTCAGCTCATTCCCAGATCCAAGATGAAACTTCTCTAGAAGTACAAGAAATGTCCTTTGCACTGCTGAAGGCAGACCTTAAGTCAAAAGTGTGAAGTATGCCTGATTAAACAAGTTTCTTTTGGATCTCAAAAAAAAGAATCTTTCACAAATAACAAAGGCCAGTTTAAGCAATTACTTTTGGGGAGGAAGAGATCAAATAATTCCTTCTTCACGATTAGTCAAACACCTTCTCAAACACGTCCAAAATGATGTACAAGATTATTCTGAGAAATTAATATTAGAAATTGTTATTTTTCTTCACCATTTTTTTTTAGGCGCCTGCTTGGAAGTTTACTTTCAGAAAACTTCAGCGCAGAATAGGATCACGCGATGCACGGAGAGGCTTGGCCCAACACAGCTGGCACAAACCCCAGGGCAGGCAGTCAAGGAGTGACGCAAGGCTGATACAGGAGGACCAGCTCACCTGGTCCGTGGGGCTGCATCGCTGCTGCACATTGCTGTGGTCCACCAGCCACGGCAAGCAGAACATCCTAACCTTACCCCTGCCTCCCCAAACATCCCTGGCTGACTCAAACGCTGCTGGTATTTCTTTACAACGCTGATGATTCCCATAAGACAAGCTGAAGGGATGAGGCAAATGGAAATTTTGCAAGAAAGCCCCTTTTCACAGCCAAGTGACAAAGCCGTGACCATCTCTGCTGTCTCACCCACCACAGCTTGCGCCGTTCAAGGACCTAATGCCAGAATTACTTGCGTTTTCATATCCTGTGCCTCTGACAGAAAGCAGAGATCTTAACTTGAGTGAGAACAATAAACTCCTTGTTGAGCTTGAGCGGGAAAAAAAGCAAAGCCGTAACAACCAGGTTTTCCTAGGCTGATCTTTGGGCAGGACCTGGGCAGGGTTACTCACCAAGTTAACTTCACCTCCCTCTTCCATACCTAGCCCAGCTGGCTGAGCCGGGGAGGCAGGTATACAGTGGTGCTCTGCTGCAGGAACAAGCTGAAACTCTCCAGCTACATAATGCACACACAGCACCATGAATATTCAGTCTTGCCCGTGAAACAGAAGGGGATAGGACTGGATGGCTATGAGGAGCCCAAGCTGTCTCACTGATGCAGGACAGGACTGCTGTTGGAAAACAGTAGATTTTATGTATTTTTTTAAAAATACAGCAAGATTTTTACCTTGTGTCCCACCATCAGAAGGGGATTTTTTTAATATGCAGATGACCATGAGCCCCTGCCCTTCTAGAAAGACTTATGGCCATGCAAATACTTTGTGACACTTTATCAGTGTCACAGCCATAGAAGGGGCCCCTTAAACTTCCCTCTAAACTGCTCTGAAAAAGAAAAAAAAAAACATATAGACAATTTGCATCTATCAGTCAGGCAGAACAGATATTTTTCTACCTTCCTTTCTTTGTTTTAAGAAGTTGACCTTACGTGATGGCTGGGAAGAGAAGTTTGTGTTCATTCGCATTTATCAGCATAGGCTTCTTTCCTCCTCCCACCAAACCTAAATACAATATAGTAAGAGAGCCAAACTACCAGCTACAAAATTAAAAGGCAGTGCTTGTTGTTTTGAGGTTTTGTGGGTTTGTTTTTTTTTTTGAAGGTTTCTCCCAGCATCCTCTAATTTCAGAGTACTGATTTCATCATTTGGTCAATGTGGACCAGTATAGGATTTTCTTTTTAAAAGGCTGGTCAGTTAAATACGGAGTAACAAAACTATAGTGTTAAAAGGGAAAGCTGTAAGACCAGAGTAAATTGCAATTTCACCAAACAAGTGTGTTCAGCAAGATGCATCCTCTAGAGAGTAAAAGAGCTGAGACAATCAGACTTAAAAAACTGCGTTTCTCCCACATCAGACAGGGCCTTCCCATGGCCTGCACTAATACCCGCCACAGCACAATACTTGGACTGATTTTACTTTGTCCCATATCTTTAATTTTTTTATGGAAAAAAAAAAGAGAAAGATATGGCAAATAATACTGTTTATCTTTAAAGAGTAATAGTGTTTGTTTTCTGCAGCAAACTACTACAAATACCTACAGGAAGAATTACCGCTACCCACACAAATACTTTTTGAACCATTCCCTTCTAGTTCTTTCATTAGACAATCAGCTCACAGAGGTGTTTTAAGTTAATTTTAAGGCTTAAAAATCACTTTTTTTCACCAGTATCTTTGCACAGCAGTGATTTAAGTCAGAGCACCTCACCCAAAACAATACCTGTTGCCAACATTTTGCCTTCACATCCTACATTCACTGGGATGCTATCACCTTTTCAGCAGTTTTAATTTGCCAGAGGATATATTAGGATATCATCATCTTCAATTATTAGTTTGCCAGGTGTTTGCCACTACAGCACTGTCCCCGTGCCCCCCATATCTAGAATTAAGCCCCAGCAACACTGGTCTTAATTACAGCCGCACACCCTCTCCTTAACGCAGAAGACACTCCTTGTCTTTGTTTTTTTTTTGTGTGTTTTTTTGTTTGTTTTTGTTTTTGTTTGGTGGGGGTTTTTTTTGTGTACAAAAAAGGTTTTTGATTTACCTTGACAGGTAAATCCTCTGCTCGAAAGGGTTTGCACAACATTTCCTCCATAAATAATTTATTTTATTACCCAACAGCCAGCATGCATGGCAAGAGGAATTACTCTTTCTGGCTCCCTCGCTGCTTTACTGTACTACAAGTTTTATTCTTCCCCTTCGCCACCAGATTATCAAGTCCTTCCTAGCTGCCGCGTTGCTCTATTTCCATGGAGTCCACAGGTTTTCTAGTGACTTCAGGGGAAAACAAAGGCACTGAGCACTTCCAAGAAAGCCTTCTTCATTTTATGCTCACTTGAACGACTTAACAACTCCTGTTTAAAACTCCACTAAACCCATACGGACCATGCAGAGCTGTTTTTTCCCCAGTAATTAGGGCAACCCTAGCTCAGCACTTCCCATCCCACTTGCAGAGGTTCCTCTCCCTTTTCCTGTCCCAGGTTTAAAACTCCACCAGCTGGGAGGAACCTCCTGGCTTCAGCTACCATTTCCTACCCCGCTTAGGGTATTCATTTCTCTGAATGATAAACCAATTCAGGTTCAACAAGGCTCACTGCCAGGTCCTGCACTTGGGGCACAACCACCCCACGCACTGCTACAGGCTGGAGGAAGAGTGGCTGGAAAGTGCCTGGTGGAAAAGGATCTGGGGGTGTTGATCGATGGCCAGCTGTATATGAGCCAGCAGTGTGCCCAGGTGGCCAAGAAGGCCACCAGCATCCTGGCTTGGATCAGCACTAGTGTGGCCAGCAGGACTAGGGCAGGGATCATCCCCCTGTACTCAGCACTGGTGAGGCCGCACCTCAAATCCTGTGTTCAGTTTTGGGCCCCTCACTACAAGAGAGACATTGAGGTGCTGGAGCGAGTCCAGAGAAGGGCAATGAAGCTGGTTAAGGGTCTGGAGCACAAGTCTGATGAGGAGCGGCTGAGGGAACTGGGGGTGTTTAGTCTGGAGAAAAGGAGGCTGAGGGGAGACCTTATCGCTCTCTACAACTACCTGAAAGGAGGTTGTAGCAAGGTGGGGGTCAGTCTCTTCTCCCAGGTAACAAGCGATAGGACGAGAGGAAAGGGTCTCAAGTTGTGCCAGGGGAGGTTTAGATTGGATATCAGGAACAATTTCTTCACTGAAAGGGTTGTCAAGCATTGGAACAGGCTGCCCAGGGAAGTGGTGGAGTCACCATCCCTGGGGGTATTTAAAAAACGTGTTGATGTGGTGCTTAGGGACATGGTTTAGTGGTGGACTTGGCAGTGTTAGGTTAATGGATGGACTTGATCTTAAAGGTCCTTTCCAACCAAAAACAATTCTATGATTCTAATTATTGCTGCACTTGTGTGATCTGCTTCATCCAGGACAGTGAGTGACCCTCCTTACAGGCTGTGAGCCTCCACCTGCGGCACAGAGCAGCAGGCAGGCTCCGGCATGTCCATCAGACAGCCACACAGGCAATGACTGCTACAGAGGGGGGTGTACCCACCATCTGCTGCAGCTCCTGGCCATGCATAGCTCACGGCCACCATTGGACAGGCTGGCCATGCACCTGTGCGGTATGAGGTGACAGAAGCACAGAAGGGTTGGGGTGGGAAGGAACCTCTGGAAGTCATCTGGTCTAACCCCCTGCTCTAGCAGGGCCACCTAGACCTGGTTGCCCAGGACCACATCCAGATGGCTTTTGAATATTTCCAAGGATGGAGATTCCAACACCTTTCTGGGCAGCCTGTGCCAGTGCTCGGTCACCCTCACGGTGAAAAAGTGTTTCCTGATGTTCAGAAGGAACTTCCTGTGTTCCAGTTTGTGCCCACAGCCTCTTGTCCTGTCACTGAGCACCACTGAGAAGAGCCTGGCTCCGTCCTCTTGGCACCCTCCCTTCAGGTATTTATGGACATCAATAAGATCCCCCTGAGCCTTCTCTTCTCCAGGCTGAACAGTCCCAGCTCTCTCAGCCTTTCCTCGCAGGAGAGATGCTCCAATCCCTTCATCATCTTCATTGCCTTCTCTCCAATATGTCTGTATCTCTTCTACCAGGGAGCCCAGCACTGGACCCACCACTCCAGATGTGGCCTCACCAGTGCTAAGCAGAGGGGAAGGACCACCTCCCTCCAGCTGCTGGCAATGCTCCTCTTGATGCAGCCCAAGGTACCCTCCACCTTCTTGCAGCAAGGGCACATTTCTGGCTCACGGTCAGCTTGGTGCCCACCAGGACCCACAGGACCTTTTCTGCCAAGCTGCTTTCCAGGACACACACGGCTCTGCTCTGCTCCCCACCGTCCTACAGCTCCTTTAGTTGCTGAGGCCTTGGAAGCCCATAGCTTCAAGTTTTTCCTCACTTTTTTCTACTGGGGGGGGAAAAAAAAAAGCAATCAGCAATTTAAAAACCTCGCGCACATGTTTCTGTGTTCCCTCAGACTCTCAAGTTGTGAAAACACTGATTCACGAAATAATAAAAAATACAGAACTCAGCAAGTTGGCTTTGGACGGGAGCAAAAAGCACCAAAGCTGTGAGCCCCTACCAAGTTGTCCTCGACTGCCAGCAGCACCAACAGCCCCAGGAGAGACTTACCACTGATCTCGTGCCAGTCATTAGCCACAATTTAAAAACCTTTAAATCACAGTCTCCTCATGTGAGATACAGAGGTGGGACCTAACCAATAAAACTGAGCCTACTTATACAAAGCCATGGGAGACTCTTCAAAGTACATTAGATCTAAATATTCAGCTGCAATGTACAACTACGGGGCATGTTTCAGCTTGCCTTCAGGACACACCGCAGGGCTGCTCGGCTGGTATAGTGGGAATTGTTTGCTTTTTCATTTTCTTCCTCAAAAAAAAAAAACAATGAGCAGCAGCCAAAAGGCTCTGAAAACCTGTGGCTCTTTTTCATGGGGAAAAAAAACACCAACCAACCTAGACCAACATCTACTTACAGTTTTTACGTGCTGCAAACCCACACAAGAGGGGATTCTGGATTTAGTGGGTTTGTTTTCAAGTTAGATTAAATAAACGTTCTCCTTAGAGTTGTCCAAGCGTGTCGTCTTCTGTTCCCCGAGCCTAACTCTCCGACTTCTAGTGCTTAAACCTCTGCCATGGGGTCAGTGTGCTGCTGCTAATCAAAATCATAGAGCATCACGCATCTCTGAGGAGAAGAGGACCACTATTAGGAGAAAGCAGCACCACCCTTTTCGCTCTTCTTCTCCCCAACTACACAAACCACAGGGCAAGAGCTTGCTGCGAGTACAACTTCAGCTGAGCACAGATGGATTTATCAGCTGCTGCCAAGCTGGTTTTGATCTGAACAGCCAGTTCAGACACAAAACACCCTCTAGTTCAATATTTACCTTCATAACCACTCTAGTTCCTTAATATGCTGTTCCTGGCTCAGTGACTTTCACCTCATGAGCTACAAACCAAACAGCAAAGAAGTGCACCTGAACCACAGCAGAGCTAGTCCTAAAGCCTGGGGAAACTTTTCAGAGCTGGTAACAGGACAGATGCCTCTTTAATCTGTCCTGAAATGTCATCAGCTGCAAGGGAGAGCCAGGGCAGTGGGGCCACATGGCTGGTGTGTGCCCCTTCCTGTCAGGAAGGGCACAGGTTGGGATCCTCCTGCCGCAAAGGGATCCTGCCAGCTCCACGGTAAAGCAAACGCAGCTTGGCGGTGCCACGCTTTTGAGGAAAATGGAGGAAATGTCCAGTTCATACATCAACTACAAGAGCAAGCCGCTTTCTGTTCCCCCTGGATAAAGTGTCCTCAAGCTCTGAAGTTCTTGCAGAGGGGTAACAAAATAGGACCTCTTCAGCAGCTGTAATTATCAGAGGCACTTCTACAACATCAGACCTCTGGTTTCAGAGAGTTACAGACAGAGACCTGTGAAGAGACCAAGGTGTTTAGGGCCAGATCCATAGCCTGGCCATCCAACAGGAGCCTTGTCACAGCCTCAGGGACCGTTGGGGACAACCAGATTAAGGTTGTTCCCTAGAAGAACACAGGAAAGGGTAAAGTTTCTCACACCATATCTGCATCACTATCTGAACACTTCCCCTTTCCTGACCACACAGAACAGACATCTTAGTTTTAGTTTTGTCCATGAGGCCCCTACGCATACAGCAAAGCATGTTTTCCTGAAAGTCAGGTCAGTTCTGCATCCTGATTTTGGGCAGAGTAGTTTAAAATAAGGAGGAACTTTGCCCTTTCAAGGCACGCTCAATTGGATCACGCCAAAGTGCCCAAATCCTGGACCAATCCCTGGCATCAGCCCCGTCCAGTGACCACTCTGGCTCATGTGGCTGTTTTCCCCCTGGACAGTTCAGCAACGAGTTCACAGCAGAACTAGAAATGAACCCACCGCTTTCCGCTTCCCACCCAACATTCCTCACCCCACATCAAGATGTCCCCCAGTCCTCCCCAGCTCATCGCCCCGTTGGTCCCAGGGGACCCCAGCCAGTCCCACAGTTCCATCAGAGGGGCAGAAACAAGGAGCCCCTCTAAATAAAGCTCTTGGTTAAGCAGCTTTTTCCACCACGGACACTGCTGTGAGTCAGACTGACCCCATGGCTGATCAGCATCATTTCCCTGACCCGGAGCGGGGAGGAGAGCTTCCACAGCTCTCCCATCTTCCTGTCAAGTATCACGCAGAGCGTTAAAACCCGGCCGAGCTGCATGTTCCCCACTGTCACGCACAGCAGGCAGCTACAGGGAGGATTAAGGATTTGCCTAAGAACAGATGGAGGAAAGGCGAGAAACAGGTCACAGGGCTGCTGACACCCAGACCTCTAATGACTCTTTGGAGAATACCTCCATCCTCAAAAATAAATGTGTTTCTAGCACCAATAATCTCCAAAGTAACCTTTGCTACTCACACTCTCATTGAGGAATTAAAAATTCTCCTCCTCATTGTTTTTTTTTAATTTCTTTTTTAATTTTAACTATCCTGATTTGTCTCTGACTGAGACCTCAGAGCAAGCATTCCCAAACCACTCATCACTGGCATGAGCAATTTCAAACCATTCATAGATGCAGGAACTTTTTTTAACAGATAAGTTTATCCCTTCCAATTACTAAAAAATATTTAAAAGTGATACCACAGCAATATTGTGATTGCTTGAGCTTCCAGTGCACCCTCTCACATCACTCAGCAAACTACTGTAAGGTTGAAAACAAGTAGCTTTTAGTCTTGGATGCACCAAGGGCAAAGGAGATAGATTAAGTACAGATCAAATGGACAAATACTCCAGGATGCCCAGACCAGAGCGAGTATCTCCTCAAAGCAGAGGTGACACTACTACCTCAAAACACATTTGATTCATGCTCCTTGGAAACTCCTGGCTCACAAATCCAAAGATATTTGTAAAAACCACCTGATGTAGGGTGGAGAAGGGAGATGGGGGACAACCAGCCATGTGAGTTTTGCAGTGCTAAGACATTCTCAACATGGACTAGATGAGAAGACAAAGCCCCTCTCTATTCTCCAGTCAATGGATGACTCTCACAACCACGTGGAGTCAAATCCCAACCCAGAAACTGCAATTCACACCTCTTGTTAGCAAAGAGGCTGTCCTGGTTTGGCCTAAACCAGGCCGATTTTCCTTTCAGTGATTTTTACTTTCAGCTAAGTCTCCTCTAGGTAACTGCACTTTCTGAAACTAACTGCATGTTTTTGCAGACAGTGTCTGCTTCCAGGACTGATAACGCTCGAAGTTTGTAGTTATCACTGAGGCACCGGTAGGGATGTTGTGCAGAAAGGCTCTTGCTGTACTTGTTCTTGAGAGAAACCAAGGTCACTGCTGAATTCCTCACGGCTTACGAGTGAAGAGCCGAAGGGGGGGTCGCAGCTGCAGGGGGGAGCGGACAGGGCAGGTGACCCAAAATTGACCAACGAGGGTATTCCATCCCATACACGTCATTCTCAGTATAAAGCGGGGGGATCACGAGGGTCTCGCTCTTTTTCTGCTATGGCCGGTGTCCAGGGAGGACTCCGTCTGTTTTCCTGCTGCCCCTGATCCCGATCCGTGCATTCCTGAATCCAGCTCTCGACCGTCGCTAGGCCCAGCCTGGGCCTTCCCAGAGCCTGCCCTGCAGTGCCGGTGGTGACGTGGCTGACTTCAGGGGAGCTCAATCTTGGTTTTGTATATATATTTGTATATATTTGATTATTTCTATTGTTGTTATTATACTCTTTTTCATTATTATAGTTTATTAAAACTGTTTTAACTTTCCAACCCAGAAGTCTCTCTCCCTTTTCCCTTTCCCTCTGGGGGGAGGGGGGGGGATAACAGAGAGCATCTGCCACAGGTTTAATAGCCGGCCCAGCTTTAAACCATGACAAGGCAGAACCCAGCTGAGTTTTCTGAAGAGTCAATGAAGCTCCTGAACAACCTGTAATCAGCTCAAATGCACCCTGACTGCGTGTGGGTGCAAAGGGAGCCAGGGATCAGCTGGGGAAATCTGACTCTGGCTTCATCACTTGCAGGTAGAGCACGCCCTGCCAGGGACCAGTACTGGGATCACTCTCCTGGGCTTCTCCTCGAACAGTCCTGTTGCTGTCAACAGATCCAATTCTGCTCTCTCAAATCCACTGGTCCTGCTAAAACCACCCAGGCAATAACATATCTTTATCCTTCTCTCTACTGTTGGGTAAGCAAAGCAACACTGGGGATGTACCCGCCTCTGAGAGAAAGCAAGTGGGAAACCTGGGCAAACAGGACTTTCACTGCAGCAACACAGAAGGTAGCCTTTCAGTGATGAAGTCCCCAGGATTCCTGGTGGATGCCAAACCCTCTCTGGAAGCAAGGGTCTGTTTAGTGACAGCAAAGCTGAAGGAGATGATGAGCAGGGACAAGGTGCTAATGGCTGAATTCAGCAGCATGGCTTTGGGATTAAAGAAGGGGGCTTAGAAGAAAAGCAACCTGGGAGGGTGTGCAGATCACATTATACAGAAATATCAGAGCACAAAACTTCCATCTAGTTTTAAGATTCCCAGTTTCTTTCGTTGGACCAGCAAGTAAACCCCTGCATCTCACCTCTCCCAGGAGCATCATCACATCCCACCCAGCCAAGTCCCCTCACAAGACATTGCTAAGAACATCAGAGTCTCCTCTGACCCTTCCTCTCCCTCTTTTAGGTGACCTGAGTTAAACCAGCATCCCATCTTCACCTAGAGCAGGCCAACACCCACTTACCAAAATAACCACACACTTGGACCTAATTAGTAGGTGCTAAAAAGCAAAATTGGAGGTGGGCAAATCTCCCACAGCTTGATGCACCACCCTTGGTAACCGTGTAGTTAAAACAGCTTCAATTAATGCATTGTTTGTGGGGGTTCTGCACACCTACAGCCCTCCCCAGTCTCACCCCCCACAGCAGAATGACCTGCAGATACAATGCTGAGCCTGAGGGGTAAGAGAGAAGTTGCTTTTTCACCTCATTTAGGAAGCCCCTATTTGTCATCCTGGAAAATCTGCCTTTCCTCACTCCTGCACAACAATAACGATCAGAGATCCAAAAGAAGATTCATTGCCTTTTTAGGACATTTCTAAGCAACAACCTTTGTCAAAGCACCATAACTGCACCAGCTGCTGAATACACAGGTGGTGAATTATTTTCCATAATCATTTCCAAGCTGGGCAAGATTTGCAGCATGCAACACCTGAGCACAAATTACTCCTCAGAGAAGAAATCTAATGCTCTTTGCAAATCTTGTGTCTTAATAATGATCCAGAACCTTGTACTTGGTAGAGCCCCAACTGTTAGAAATGTTCTGAAAGAGCATAAAAGTCAGTTCCTCCTTCCCCACCCTCCTAAAACCTGAATTCCAGGTTCCGCAGTTCTGCTGCAGGAATGCGATTACCACACTTAAATGGTGGCGGCAGCGTCGAAATGCCACAAGCTTTGGGGCTGCATTGCTCTTCGTAGGATAAAAAAAAAAAAACCCAAAGGACTGGTCTGGGTCACCCCAAATTCAGAGGCTGCAGACATGCAGAAGGATAATTACTGATCATCCCTGGAGCCAGCTGACCTAATAGCTTCAATCACAATTAGAGTTCCCCTACAGCAGAAGAAAAGGTACCAGAGGCACTTCTAGGAGGACAGGAGGCTGTTGTTTGATTTTAAAAAAGCCAAGCAATGATGCTAATGTGAGGTACACCTGAGCTAACGCTCAGGGGATTTCCACACACACAGTGGGATGCTCCAGTGTTTCTCTGCGGGTGTTTCAAAAAACCACCCCATGACAAACATACACGGCGAGATCATATTACTCAATGCGCAGCAGCAAACCTGGCCTCCTGCGCTGTTCAGGAGGGTGATAACAGTCACCTTGAACATATGCACCAATAAATTGTGCTGAGCCCCCACAAAGCAGGCACAGGACTGGAACAGGGCGAGCTCCTCACTACAACCAGCAGCAAGTCCCATATTTACCAAACAGGGCACAACACCCCATGAGACCTCAGGGTTTAATTCAAGCAGTATTTCAATTATTTTTTTTTCCCCACATAGCTTCTCTCTTTGGGAAATCTCTGGTTCTTCTCTTCAATTCTTCCTTGCTTTAGAAAAAGTAGAGAAGAGCAGAGCAGAGGGGTGCTGCTGTGCTGAGCCCTAACCCGGGCTGTCACCGGCACGTTGAAAGCATCCTGTGTAAGACACTACTTTGAACATACTCAAGCACTACAAAGCAGATGTGAACGCCCAAATCATGCTACCGATACACACAAGAGGTTTACCTGGGCCCCTTCTTTAAGAGCAGCGCACAAGTCCCTGGCTGATGACAAGGGGGGGGGGGGTGTTACACAAACTTCCCCACGCAGGCCCCGCTGTCACGAGGCAGCTGTGCCACCAGCCGCAGAGACCCCAAACCAACAGGGGTTAGGCTAAAAAGTACACAGCCCCACCCTTGGTTTTTTTGCTCGCTTGTAAGTAATTATTGAGGAAGCAATTTGGGAAGGCGTAATTGTAGCAAAACATAGTTGGAATGAAGTTCTCCGCCGTTTTCCTCCCCCAAATACTCCTCGGCCCAAACTGGGAGGGCAGCCCCCGTGTAATGCCCTCACCCCACTGCAGCCAAACAGCCCCCTTTGTTTCCAGTCACAAAATCAGCTTGTAGATTACTTTAACGACACACCTTTAAAAAAACGACTAAAAAAAGCTACAACATTAAAAACACTGTGCCAAAAAAAAACCCAAACTCCAGCACCATTTTTTTCCTCAGAAATTTAAAAAAGCAAAACTTCTTGTTCTTTAAAAATATATACGTAGGGTTTGCTATAGAAACGCATGAGAGTTACCTGCACACACGAGTCACACGCCCTAAACTAAACGCCAGATTAACTCTGGAAACTCCGCTTAACCAGAACGTGGCCATGTCCCACAGCACCGTCTCACTCTCCCAGAGCCCTTTATTGCACCCAACACCTGGGACCGCAACCCCCGGCTTCGGGGTCTCCCCCCCCGACCCGCACCCCGAGGCTCCAGCACCCTATCGCGATACCCAGAAGGCGAGGCTCAGCAGCAGCAGCACGGTTTTGGAGGTGATCACGCCACAGTCCATGTCGTGGGGTGGAGGAAGAAGCTCTAGGGCGGCTGAGCCGGGACCGGCTTTGGGTCCCGTCCGGGGCTGCCCCCAGAGCCGCCCCCGGAGCCCGCCCCGTCCCTTCCCACGCCCGGCAAAGGCGGGCAGTTGTTTCCCCGTAGCCAACAAAGCAGTTTCCCAAGCAGGAGGTTGAAAAGAGCCGGGAACAAATGTCAAAGCAAATTAGCGTTGACTCTGGCGTGGTTTATTTTTATTTTTTTTTTAACTTCTGCAACTTTCAATCTCGGTTAAACGGAGATTTTGTGAAAAGCTCGCACTGCTGTTAGCGGAAAATAGTAACCAAGAAAACTCTCCAAACCAAATGATAGTTTAGAAAGCCGACATTGGTTTATTGCAGCGCTGGGTGCATGGGGGATCTCTCCTCCTAACATGCACACCGAGGGACAAAAGCACACTCATTATATACATTATAGAAAAGTGAATATTCATATAATTCCCAAGAAAAGCCCACCTATTCCAAGAAACCTTATGCATATGCTAATACATTATGTAATTGTCTTTGTGCATGTGTACTAAATTGGGGAAGGGGTCTCTGGAGGTCATAATTCCCCCATAGTGATGCTGTCCACTGTATGACCCTGCTTCTGCGCGAGCATGGTTGGTGCCTTTCTGCTGACACATGCAGGTGGCTCCAAGGAAAAGATCCTGTTCTGGTCCTTATAGGATTTATCTCTGCTCCTGGCACCAGAGCTGTGAATCAAGTCATTTAAGACACTACAAAGATGTTGTTCGCAGTCTTGTTTATCTTTGGCCCTTCTTTGTAATTAGTGAGGAATTTAACAGAGACCTTGGATTCTCTAAGACTAAGTGCAAGCAAGAGTCAGTGATAGCTGTAACTTTAAGCGTTATTAGTCCCAGAAGCGGACCCTGTCTGCAAAACATGCCGTTAGCTTCAGAAAGTGCAGTTATTTTAGCTGAAAGGAAAATTACTGAAAGGAAAGTTGATTCTGTCTAAAGGTGACACAGAGTAGGCCTTTTAGGGCCTACACTGAGGCCTACTTTTACTAAACTGTCTGGTATCACTGTGGCTAAAAGGTTTCCACCCAATCTGCCTTCCAGGATTGTTAACCCACAGCTGAGCGTCTCCCTTCATCCAACACTTCTCAACCCTTCTGGTTTGGCACCGTCTCATGCCGATCTTCCCAACCACACGCACCATGAACAGCGGGAATACAGCTACAACGCGGGTTTGGATGCTCAACAGCACGTCCTAACCACTGAAATGTGAGGCTGAGCAGCCACAGGGAGACGAATTTGAATTTGGTGAATGCAAAGGGCATGAAAACATCGCTTTATTGCCATCAGTCGAGCCTTGTGCTTTTGAAAACAAGCCGAAGGTGTAGGGCCAGCAGCCAGAGGTTTGCTTTGCAAAACCTAACTGAGCTGAACCCAACTCTCCTCTCGGATGCAGGATGCAGCGATAACAAGTTTCCCATCTTTGCCCCTTCCCAGCAAAAATAGATGAGCCAGTTTCCTTCGGGAGTTACGGATTTCAGAGGGGTTGTGCTGAGCGAGCTTTCCAGTGGGAAATCACGGAAAGGGAGATCACAGACAGTCTCTGCCCGCAGCCTGTGAATTTAAGCCAGGCAAAGCCACTGCGGCTTTGAAAGGCAGCCCTAGGGTCTGTGCCGGGTGCTGAAATCACAAAAATCCCCACGCAGAAAGCAGGGTGAAGCCCATCTCCGCAATGAAATTCCTTTAAGAGTAAAGATCAGCGCAAAGTCAGAGCCCAATGACTGCTGACAGAGCTCCTCCTGCCAGCAAGCCTGTCTCTGTCAGGATAATTTCTATTACGGCAACAAATATTAAAAGAGTGCATAATTATGGAGTATTTAATTTTTAAAAGTCAGCATTTTCACTTTTCCTTGCAGCGTGACAGGCTGAGGTGTTAATAAAGCAAGGAAATTGCCTGGAAACCATTTCTCTTCAGAATTTTATGGGAATGACTGGTAATCTGGGGGAAATGCTTTAAGTTAGAATTAAAGGGCAAATCCTGAAGTTTCATTTGAAATGAAATCTAAAGGAATAATAAAAAAACCCAAAGAAACCACCATTTCAATCAACCCCCAACTTTCTTTAATACCAAAATATTGTTTCCATTTCTGTTGCTTGTTACTTCTTTATTTTATTTAAAAATAAAATAAAGGTAGTTTCACAATGAGAATGAAATAGAGATGTTAATCAAAATGTTACCAGCTGTACGCTGTTTCTCTCAAAGCAAAATGTTATTAAAATCAACGACAGCTCATTTTTTATTAAAGTTGGCCTCGAAAGTAACTTGCCAGAACAAGGATGTGCCTGTGGAGATGTATCCCAACCATCTCCGACAGCCCCGGTTATGATATTCTGCACCATTCTCCACCAAATTAGTCTGAAAATCAAGAGATTCCTGTTGAACATGGGATTTTTTAAAAAGCAGTAAGCTGGAAATTTCACAGTCAATGTTGGAAAGGAGTGGAGAAAAAAGGAAATTAAAAGTATCTAACACGATAACAGAAAGTTAGCTTAAAAAGAAGCTCGGTTTCCAGAGCTGCTCGCTGCCTTGGGACCTTTTGCCCTGGATGAATTGGGTGAGTTTAAGTCTGAATTTGGTTTAGGAAATATGTTGGGAAAACAACAGGTATCCCACTGATTTATTTATTGCATGTTTTGCAACACGTAAGCTCAACGGTTTGCACTGGAAGCCGTTAACATTTGGTAGGAAAAGCATCTTTACATTTTGCCTTGTCCACCAAGCATCAACCATGTAAAGACAAAAATTCCTGTCTCCACATCAGACCATGTATCTGAAAATCTTTCTTTTTAGTTTTCTTCCTGCTAGACTAAATAACTTGTCAGCTCAGGTATTTTCCAGATCTGATTCTCTCCCATTGAGCCCCATTTTTCTTGAAGTGCCTAAAAGCAGGGAGCGTGTTCCCCGAGGGTTTATCTGTGCTGATGAGGACGTCGGAGCCTTCTGGCTTCTCCTCCAGTGCCGTGGCGTCGCTGACTCACTTCCAGCTTGTGATCATCTACTGCTCCAGATCGATTTCTGCCAAAGGAACCGCTTCTGAGCCAGCTGTTCCCCATCTGCTTCTCCTGATATTCCTGCCATTGTGGGCGACCCTGCCCTTGTCCTTCCTGCGCCACATCCCATTTTTCATCCCTTTCCTCCAAATCCTCAAGGTCATTTGGAAACTCCATCCCTACTCCAGTTCTATCCCTCACCACCTCCACATGCTCTCCAGATTTAAATTCTCTGTTCTCTCCACCGGGTTATTACTGAAATTAAAACCCACGAGAGGTGGGTGCAGAAACCCAGGTAACAGGGAACCGTGGGTGACTGTCCCCGGGCCGGGGATTGCTCCCGATGGGCAGCGGGGATGAAGCTGCCGTGGGGTGCGAGAGGGTGTTAAAAGCCTTATCATATGATATTTATTGCTTCTTTCCCCACAAGGCCTGTTACCCATCACAGAAGGAAATGAGATTAAAGTGAAACCATTTCTCCTTGACAAATCTACACTGGCTTTTATTCATCTCCGTATTTTCTTCTAGCTGCTTACGAATGATTTCCCAATTACTTATTCCACGGTCTCTTTGATGTTGTTTTTCAGGAACTGAAGTTAATTGGCTTGTAATTTCCAAGCCCTTTCCTTTTTTTTTTTTTTTTTTAAAATAGAGCCTATATTCCCCCTTTCTCAGCCTGCCAGCACCTCGCCTCCCTCCCAAAACCCCTGCTGCAAACAGCTCTGAGACAGCTGGAAACATGTTTTAAGTTATCTAGGGTAAAGCCCATCACACAAAGCTCGTTTGAGAACCATCGATTTATAAAAGCACTGCGTAATTTCTCAGAGTGGTTTGGATCTCTTGAAAATACTCATGTAAAGATAACGGGAAGGCAAGTTTACAGTCAGCAGAGATAGCTTTTTAGCTAAAACCACTGAAATAATATTTTACAGAGATCACAAAATTAGCGAAAAGTGAAGTTTGAAAAACTCGGAACTCAAATACTTTCTGTTCCTCTTTAAATACTCTAGCTGGGTTACACACTCAGTTCTTGTCCCAGTCGTGAAAAAATGTGTTTCCCAGCAACAAATATTCACATTTTCTCATTTTTTACAGTAGGGAAATTGTTCCCACCTGGAGTTTAATCAGGAAGGCAAGGACTCTACCTGGCTCTCCATCCCACATCAGCAGAGCACCCACCATGGCAGCTGTATTCACCGGAGCGTTCACGTGCGAGGGTTTGCAGTTTAGACCTTGCCATCGTGCTAGACGTAGAATTTTGTTTTCTACCATACTTCAGTACTCTGCTGAGCAGGTACTATAGATAATGCTGCACCGACCCCGAAGCTGTGACTGCAGCGATTTCAAGCCCCACGCTCCACTCTGCTCCATCGACCCTGATTTGGAGGGGAATTTTGACCATGCCACCGGTCTTACGCCACTTGCTGACCTGGTGACCGAGGACAGCCAGGTAGGACGTAGGTGATGAAACCCTGCAAGATGCCTGGTTAGGTCTTCTGTGATATTTCATTGTAGTTAAAAGATACGGCTAAAGCAATTCAAAGATGTTTTGGTCTCTGGGTTCCAGTGGCAGCAGTGAAAGGCTGGCACCTAAAACCAGCTGAGGCTCCGAGGCTGTGTCCAGCACAGGAGTTAAACCAATAGCTCTAGAGGGACAGGAATACTGGAAGCACTGGGTACCAGCAAGCCTGGGAAGGAGGACAGAGTCTTCTCGGTGGAACCTGGAGCACGCAGGGAGGAGAAGTAGTTTGCTGAGGAGAGCACTGGCAGGTCAGCTCTTGGGGCAGGGAGGCAGGGAAGGACCACAGGCAGCTTTTCAGAAATAACTGCAGTTTTAATGGTTGGATCCAGCAAACTGTGTAAATCTGCTGGTGGGGCAGCCCTAAGACACACTGTCCATGTTCATGATGATCCTCTCATGCTGGGATTATTCATGCTGTGTTCCCTTTTTGTGGTTACTCTTTGCTCTTTCAAGGCTGAAAGAAAAGAAAGGAGAAAAACATCTTCTCTACTCGCCCGTGGGCATGGAGAGAGGAGAGCAGCTGATCTTCTCTCCTGCTGTGTGGGTTGGGGGTAAAAAAGAGCGTTTGTCTGATGGCGCATGGCTCAGACGTGGTTGGGGAAGGACTCTGATCTTTACACTTCTACATTTAAACCACAACGACCACACACGACCCGTGCACACAGCTGACACCCACCAGCCAAGGCCAAACATAGACCTGTCCCATCAGCCACCATCTTTCTTCATTCAGAAAGTTTGCAGATCTCTTTTCAGCTCCTAATATTTGAAAGCTGACCAGCTACTCCTGGGTTCCAACTCAAAATTTTTCAGCCTTCACATGAAGCTTGATGAAACATTAAGAATTACTCACCTCCAAATGATGCACCAACACTAGGAGCTTGCGTCTTGCTGACGAGCAATTCCATGGGGAGATACACGGCCGCAACAGAAACACTGGCTTTATGACAGATAATCCCAAAGAATGGTGATAGTCAATGCCGCTTACAGCTGCACGATGAAACATCTGCAGGACTCTTAGGCTGCAGAACTTAGTAGCAGCACGAATACAAATTAATCACGAAGGTGAGAAAGCCAAGATGTGAGGCTGCTTTCTCGGGGGAAAGCGCATAGCTGAGGCTTTGCACCCAGACATGAGGTGCTGGCTGGCAGGTACTGGCTGCGGCACACGGCTGGAAAAAAGGCTTTATTTTTAACTTGTATTTCTGAAGTACGTTAGTAGCAGTTCTGAGCTCTGCTACTCATGCGAAGCATGTCGTTGGAGGCATCTTTGTGTGACTCTCCTCTCCCTATTCCTGACTCGGCCAGTCATGGGGATCTGAGCAAACAGCAAATCCTTCAAAAAAAAATGAATAAAAGTACCCAAAAAACATAAAAAAACAGGAGTCATGATTTCCCTTAGCAAATATTTTGAAGATTGCCTGAAGATGCTGGCAGGAAGGATTAGAAGGGAGCATGACCGGAGGAACCTGAGACGGTCTGGAGTGTGACCAGTGAGGAAACCCCAGGGAAATTCAGAACCAGAGAGGAACTGGCAACTTCTCAGAGCCCCAGCCTGGGAAGCCCAGGGCATCTGCGGCGGGGAGTAGGACTTTTGATCCTGTAGAAGGAAAGGACCTGGTGTGCCCCAAGTGCTGGCTCATGCAGCTGCCGCAGTCCCACACAAAAGGAATAGGCAGCTGCGGTGGGCGGCAAGGAAGGCACAGACTCTGAGATCGAGGATGCAAGGGCCTCAAGCCGAAAGGCCTAAGGCCTTTTATTGTTATGCTACTACCCTATTTAACTGCTACAATGCAGGAGCCAGACTAGGCAGTTCAAGATAACATCAACATTCACACGCTAAGCACTCATCACCCATCCTGGGAAGAGCCACAGTGTCCTGGGCTCAAAACATCAACAACCATTCCCTGTTTTCAGCTCTGTGTTCAGAACTGACCTTCAACACATGTTTACTTCTTTCATGCCTCAAAAGGCCCTGTGAACTGGTCTTGGCTCCTTTATCTTAGAAGCAAGCAAAAACTATTCTCAGTGCAGTGTTCCCAAGCAAATCTTATGCTCCCCAAGTAAAGCACAGCTGTTTGCAGGCTGAGGGTCTTCCACATTTCCCCCTTTTTTGTTTATTCGATGACAAGGGTGGTCATGATGTGGGCTTCGGCTTTTCAGAGTCCTCTGATTGCAGACCAGGTAAAGTGAAGAACTCGCAAACCGAGAGATCTCTGAAGCAGCACCCGGGGCAAAGGCACACAAGCAGGGACGCAGCCACCACGGAGTTCAGTTCCTGCTAGAGAGAGAGTGAGAGAGATTCCGGGCCTGCTGCCTTCACCTGTATATTAGGGATTTCTTGCAGGTGGCATTTTTCCACTGTGCTTTGATCTTTCTCACAGCAGGGCAGGAATCTCAGGCATAAACAATTAGGTGCCTTTGAGTCTTATCACAGGCCTATGTTATCTGAATGCAGATGCTCTACTTGTCCAGCACACAAGACTAAATAACAGTTAGTAGTATGATATACGTGTTTTTTTGACACCCCAGGTGCAAGTCACTTGAGCGTGTTTACAATCCTCCTCGCCAATCTTCCGTTATATTCCCACATTCTACCCCCTCGCTCAAGAGACTGCTTCTCCTGGGGAGTGCAAAGCTGGACGTGCACATTTGGCTTGCGGGGTATAGAGCAGAGTAATGTACAGAGGCACGCAATAAATACATATAGAAAAAGGAATAAACATAGATATCTATACAATAATGCTGTAGCATCACTAATTACAAAGAAGGGCCAAAGATAAACAAGACTCTGAACAACATCCCCGTAGTGTCCAAATTTACTTGATTCACATGCTCTAGAAGAGATAACTGCTGTGAGAATCAAAACAGTATCTTCTCCTCAGAGCCACCTGCATGTGTCAACAGAAATGCCTTAACCACGCTTGCACGGAAGCGAGGTCACACAGCAGACAGCACAACTATGGGGGAACCACGGCCACCAAAGACCACCCAAGACCCCTCGCAGCATGCTACTTGCGTGCTCATCCAGTCATTTCAGCATTCCCCAAGTAATGCTGGGTGTCAGGTTGACTGTTCTACGTCGCTTGCGTGGTCCCTGTACTTTCAGCGTCTGCATTTTGAAACAGTTGGGGTCCCCAGAGCAAGGGATGTTGAAAATACCTTAGACACTCGATTAACATAGATATACAAAACAAAGGGAAGCTTTTACAATTTGAAGAGTGGTAATGGCTGTAAGATAAGGAGGCTCCAGGATAGTCTCACTTCAGATGGCTGGGCCTTGGGATGAGCGGATGCACAGGAAGACAGAGATAAGGGAATTTGCAACCTCAAAGGATGTGGCCTACCTGATCCACCGGCCTTCATCTGAAGACCCCCCCGATGACGACTGTGCATGTGAATGGACATTTGCATATCTCTTGGCTATGTAAATGAGTTCTCGGAAATCCTATGACTATGTATAACTTTATGGTATATAGTCTCTGAAAATTTACCAAACCGGTGGAGCACTCATGGTGGATAATCCCCAGTGCTGCCCAGCGCTGCAATAAAGAATGCCTGCTTAATAACACACTCTGGTATTGAGTTTTCTTTCGGACTCCTTACCCAGCCGCACCTAGCTTCCCACTTCGGTGAGGAAAGTTAGAAAGCAAGGGGGTTTGGAGATCTCCGATTTTTGTATCAGTTTTGGCGAGCCAGCCAGGAGACTCTCTGTCCGGCTGCGGGACCCCTGGGTCGGAGACTCCCTTGGCCGGCCCTGGAGACTTCTCTGGAGGGACTCTCCGATTCAGCCGATCCGTGCGGGGACAGACAAGGACCACTGGTAAGAAAAGGCATTCTTTCTGTGTTTGTTTTGTTTTGTTTTGTTTTTTGTTTCTGTTTTGGGGACCGGTCATTTGGAGCTACTCATAAGTCGCGGTTCGTGAGAACCCCGCCGGGTGGCATACATCTGCATGTACGATTTGTATTAATCATCCGGTTAGTGCAATCGTTTGTTTGTGCATTTGTATTTGATTTTGACATTTGCATGTACGATTCGTATTAATCTTCTGGTTAGTGCGATCGTTTGTTTGTGCATTTGTATTTGGGGCTACTCATAAGTCGCGGTTCGTGAGAACCCCGCCGGGTGGCATTTGGTTACATATGCGTAGTAATACGTATATGTTTGGTATACGCGTATTTGAAAATCTTTGAATAACCTGTGTCGACATTTGTCATCTGGGGAGTAGCAGCTGCTGTTGTTAACTTTGTGATCTCTGTACCTTTGTTGGTCTCCCCGAGGTTTTGGCGGGGGGGCGAGTGAATGTTCGGAGAAAAATTTGTTTATTGTAACTTGACTTTGTATCTGAATTTGTATGATTGTGTGAGTGAGACGTACAAATACGTACGAAGCGAGTGCGGAGTCCAGATCCGCGGTTCTGTTATCCCGCGAGGGAAACAGCCGGAGAAGGACAAAGTGATTGATAAATGTGGGAACCTGAAATACTGTCTATAGTAATTGTTAATCGTTGTCTCTGTGTGTGTAAGTGTTTGGGCCCCAGTCCCTGTCTTTGTGTGTTATAAATTTTTGAATGGGAAACCAACAGGGTGGAGTTTTGAAAAAGAGCCCTTTGGGCTGCATTCTGACTCACTGGAAAGATATTGGGGGACCACCTGGAGGAAGCGCGAGTCGTAAGACTCTGATAAAATATTATAATCAGTGGTGGCCTTTATACAAGTTATATGACGGAGAAAAATGGCCTGTTAATGGAACTTTAGATTACAATGCTTTGTTACAACTTATGTTATTTTTAAGAAGCCAAAGAAAATGGGATGAAGTGGGTTATGCAGATATGTTCTTTACTCTGTGGAATCACCCAGAGTGGCAAAAGGAATGTGGAATTAATTTAGCACCCCAGGACCCTATGGTCCTGGTGATAGGGGAAAAAAAAAAAAAAAAAGCAAGCAAAATGGGAGGTTAAAAGGATGTTGCTTGGCTTGTAGTATTGTACAAAAGTGTTTAAGGGTTGGTGCACAGAATGAAAGACTAGATAGAGAAGGAGATGCTGCTGGGAATTATCGGGATGATCCTGAAAAGGTTGCGAAAGGATCTGAACTAATTGTGAAAACCCAGGAGCCTGACTGGGAGGATGTGGATGCAATGTTGGATACTGCGGGGAATGCGGGGTTTGTGAAAGTGGCCAGAGCCCAGGTGCAGGCTCTGATTCTGGCTGGAATTCTGCCGGGAACAGTGGATCTCTGTTTTTGGGACAATCGGCAGATGATATTAGGAGAAAGCTGCAGAAAGTGCAAGGAATGGCTGCGAGAGATTTAGAGAGGTTGCTGGAGACTGCATGACAGGCGTATCGGAATAGGGAGACTCGGAGGGGGAGTGACGGGCGGAGCGGCTGCCGGTGCTGCAGCGGCTGCTCTGCGCACCACGGGGAGGGGGGCAGAGACCCTCTGGAACTTACCGGGAAATAACACTAACGCTGTGAGACGAAGTGCAAGTGCCCCACCGAGGGGAAATCAACCCCTTCTGAAAGATCAGTGTGTGTATTGAAAGCAGATGGGGCATTGGAAAAGGATTGTCCGAAACTGAAATCAGTAATGGTTACTGATATAGGAGCTGACTGACTGGAACCAGGGGAATCTTCCCTAGCAGAACCCTTGGTAAAAATGCAGCTTGGAAAAGGAGAGAAAACTGTAGAATTCCTAGTAGATACAGGTGCCACCTTTTTCAGTACTGAATCAGACCTTATTGTCAATAAGCAAACAAAATGTTAACATTGTGGGAGCAACTGGGCAGGTTGAGAAAGCTTTCTTTTGAAACCATTAGAATTCAAAATTGGAAAAAGTGTAGGAATTCATAAATTTCTCTACCTGCCTGATGCTCCTAGACCACTTTTGGGAAGAGACTTGTTAGAACAATTGAATGCTGAAATAAAATTAAAAAATGGAGAGATTGAGTTTAAAGTACCAGAAAAGAATCACATTGAAATTTTGTTTGGCTCTCACTGAACCCCAAATTAAGGAAGAAATTATACACGAAATAAAGAACCAGGTATATCCAGGAGTGTGGGCCTCAGGAATGCCTGGAAAAGCTAAAAATGCAGAATGGATTGTTGTTAAACTTAGAGAGAACACGGCCTGTTAGGATAAAACAATATCCCCTGAAACTGGAAGATAGGGGAGGAGTGAAAAGTATTATAGATGACTTGCGTACTTGGCAGGATCCCTTAAAGCGACAGTGTCACTCCCCAACCCGCTTTAAACTTCAGCTTGCGCCCTTCGCCTGCTTTAACTTTGGCTTGCGCTTCTAATCTGCTTTAACTTTGCCTCGTTTCTCCTGTGTACCCTGGATAGGTCTGATCTGTATTATGTGTTCACCTCTCAGGGATGTACCGGGTGGGAGTTCTTGTGTGTGGAGTTCCGGTTTTCTGTGTGTGCCTCTCAGGGATGATTGGGGTGGGGGTTGTGTGATGAAAATCCCTGTTTAGCCAGAGCCTTGTGAAGATTTACGTGCCGCCTCCCTGAGACTATTACCCCCCCCACCCCCGGCTTGTTGTGTTTGTAGATCAGAACTTCATCAGAACTTTGTGGCTTGTGTGCCTGGATTGTGTAACTGGTGC
Source organism: Nyctibius grandis (assembly GCF_013368605.1). Lineage (NCBI taxonomy): Eukaryota > Metazoa > Chordata > Aves > Nyctibiiformes > Nyctibiidae > Nyctibius > Nyctibius grandis. Next base: position 23,822,183 of record NC_090694.1, read on the forward strand.
ATCCGAATTCTGTGTGGAAAATTGCTTGGTAACTAGGATCTTGTGTGAAACCTGTTTGTGCATCCTGATTGTTGTTGAGAGGGCACGGAGTAAATGCACGCAGACCAATATGATCATTAAGCAGATCTCGTTTATTTACGTATCTGAGGGTACATTTATACTATTCTATTGAGGGTACATTTATACTATTCTATTTTTGTACACACTCTGTGTACATGCCCTTTCTATTATGATTGGTTAGTATGCTTTGTTCACACACCTCTATATTAGTTCTGATTGGCTTATGCTAAAAAGTTATATCTTGCAGGTGCTGCATTCTTTCTTATTTTTCAACTTCCCTATATCTTATTTTTCTCATAGCCAAGGTCCTCAACTTCCCCCATATCTTGTTGGTCTCATAGCTAAGGCCCTTGTTCTGTATTATGATTGGCTAGTTCATCACCACCCCATTACCACCCCCTGGACATGCCTGGACATAGCTCGTTCAGTACCTCGTTCCCACCATTGTCTCGTGGGAACCCCACAAATCCCCCTTTTTGTTTTTGAACGAGCTATGTCCTGTCCTGTCCTTTTTGTCTTTGTTTCTTACTTCAACCTGGTTCCCTGCGTCTCGCAGAGCCCGGTCAGAGAATCCCAGCCTTGGTTACCCATAAATCCTGCTCTCTGTTGTTGTGCCAAAAAGGCTGTATTGACCATTCGTTGCACAGTTTTCTGCAAACATGCAAACAAACAGGGTAACACAAGTAGGATAATGCCTATTATAAATATTCCCATAAGCAGACTCTATCTACAAAACATGCGGTTTGCTTCAGAACACACTGTTATTCTCTGTTATTCCAGCTGAAAGGAAAATTACTGACAGGAAAGCTGATTCTGTGTAAAGGTAACACAGATCAGGCCTTTTAGAGCCTACTCTGAGGCCTACTCTTGTTAAACCATTGCTAAACCATCCGGTACCAATTCCCCGCTTTGGAAGTAGTTAGATTTATTATCTCATTATTTCCATATACTCTTCTCAATGATTGTCTCAGCACAACCCACGCAGATCCCTATGATAACTATAATCACAACTACATAAACTATTCCCTCTAACAATGCGGCTAACCATCCTTTTAGAGACAATCCACCTAATTCTTGCAGGATTTTGTTGAACCAACTATTTCCTGCTGCATCCCTGATTGCCCTGCTGTCTTCTGCTACTCTCTGTCGGATCTCCGGATCTAGATTCCACCTCCACATATGGTTTAATACATTTGATCGGAAACCATCGTACTCCTGTGCCTGTAGAGACAGAAGCATAACCTCGACCCATTAGTAATAGTTACCCTGGTCCCAACCACTCGTTAGTACCTGGTTCCCTATACCACACTTTGCCTTTGTTTTGCACATAGCTTGCTCCCTGTTGAACTGCCTCCCAATGTATTACAATTGGGGGTCGCTCCTTATCTCCTGCTAAAGTTAAATGGTTAAGTACATAAGCAGCTCTTGCAAGTCTCTCAGAAGGTTCAGTCTCCTCTCCCCCTTTTTGTTTTTGCAGAAGCTGTTTCAATGTACTATGAGCACGTTCCACAATTGCCTGACCCGTAGGCGAATGAGGAATCCCAGTGACATGTGTAATACCCCATAGTTGACAAAATTGATGAAAAATCTGTGAACAATATGCTGGTCCATTATCAGTCTTAAGTTGTTGTGGAACCCCAAGACTTGCAAAGCAAGCAAGTAAATGTCGTTTGACATGATGATCTGTTTCCCCAGTTTGTGCTGTTGCCCATATAACATGTGAAAACGTGTCAACAGATACATGAACATATTTGAGCCTTCCCAATTCTGCAATGTGAGTAACATCCATTTGCCACAGTTGCAACGCACTCAGTCCTCGAGGATTTACCCCTATTCCAATTCCCATGCCAATTTTCTGACAACTAGGACAAGCACTAACTAATTTACATGCTTGTGCTATGGTGAGCTGAAATTGTTTCGCTAGCATTTTCGCTGATTGATAAAAGAATTTATGGGATAGGTGTATTTGTTCAAATAAATTTGGTGATATTTGCGTATAGGATACAAGTGTGTCTGCTTTATTATTGCCAATGCTCAAACCTTGATCAAATTGATGACTACGAATGTGAGTAACAAAATAAGGTATCTCTCTGAGGTTTATTGCCTGATGCAACTGTAGCAAAATGGTGTAAAGTCGCATATTCTTCACTGGTCGTATAAAAGCTCTTTCAATTCGATTTACAATGTCTGCTGCATAAAGAGAGTCTGTTACAATATTGACAGGTAAATCCTTCCATTTTACAAAAACCTGATATATCGCAAAAAGTTCAAGTGTCTGCAATGAGTCCTCAGTTTGTCCTGAGAATTTGCAATGTTTCCATTGTCCATCCTCTTGCCAGGTAATAACTGCTGAATGTGATCGCTTTCCTGCATCAGTAAAAACAGTTAGTCCAGTCACAGGTATCTCTGATCTGATAGGTTTTTCTTCCCAATCCTGTTTGCAAATAAACTGTAGCTTTTTATCTTTTGGTAAATGTGTTAACAATTGTCCAGTAAAGTCCTGTAAGGCCATTTGAAAAATAGTTGAGTGATTTGTTAACCACTGTAGATATTCCTTCTTGATAGGTAAATAGATAACATCTGAGTCTAGTCCGGTAATGTCTGTAATTCTTTTATGCACTTTGACAAGCAATTGTGCTATTGCTTCCACTCTGGAAACCAAAGAGTCCACTCGGGCATTGCCTTCTGCAATAAACCCAGGCAAATTAGTATGATTTCTTACATATAAAACATAAAACAATGCAGTTCGGATTTGAATTTCTTGTCACAAAGCTCGCAGCAATTCAAAAACACACTGATTACATGTATTGTCTATAACAGATCTATCCAATTGTTTTACAATGCCAGCTACATATGCTGAATCAGTAACCAAATTAAAGGGAATGGGAAAATTCTGAAATACTTCTAATACAGCTTGTAATTCTGTTACCTGAGGTGAACCCTTTTGTTGTACTACCATAGATTCCCACTTGCCATCAGAATACCAGACAAGGCCCGCCTTGCCTGTGTTCCCAGATCCATCTGTAAAAATGGTAATTCCATCCACGGGAGTGTCTGAACACCACACTCCTGTGGCAATTGGAAGTTCCGCACTCAATTTTATAACAGGATGGGAGGGCAAGTGGTAAACAACCTGTCCCGAGAAATTCTCCATAGCTGTTTGCAAAGCAAAGCTATTAGCCATACACCACTCAAAATATTGAGCTGCAATAGAAACAGTTAGTGATGCAGGATCTCTGGCCACAAGCTCCCGACATTGCATCCGTCCTTTGATGAATAATCTGTGCCAATAGCTCTGTAACGAATCTGATCATTCTGAATTCCATTGACCAATTATTGCATACGGAATTTGCCTATCAAACAAAGTGATAATTTGTATTTCCTGATTCAAATCAATACGATGTATAAATTTGGAATGTAGCCTGCTTTCTATTTCTGTAATCAGTTGCTGTACCTCTGAAGTAGTGTGTCGTGGCGCTGTTAAAGTTGTGTCCCCTGCTAACAATTGGAATAGAGACTGCAATTGTGACCACGTAAGCCCCAAGTACGGCCGCAGCCATAACTTGAGCCTTATGTTCCACAGTACCCACTTTTGCACATGCCTTTATCATAGCATTCAAATCTGTTTTTCCAGGTAAAGCTTCAATGATCTTTTGACAATCAGCATTAGCATTATCCCTGTTTACCACAGGTCCAAGGCTTGGCAGCCGCACAGGTTAACCCTGCGTAGAAACACCAGTCCTGCGCTCCCTGCGGTTTGGGCTGCGAGTTAACTGCTTAGGCCTGGAACTGGTTGGGAAGATTCATTTGTGTGAGCACACAGTTCCCCCCCCCCGCGTTCTTTCTCCAGTTTCCCTGTATTCTGCAGCTGGTTGTTATCAGCTGACCTTGAGCATTATACTGAGACCTGCACAGCTTCACAAAATGCCCCAGCTTCCCACAGCAATGACACATCAAAACAGAGTTATCTCTCCCACTCAGCTTCAACTTCTTAAGGCAGTTTTTCTTAAAGTGACCTTCCTGTTCGCATGTATAACAACGAAGAACTACCTTAACTGCCGCCACAAAAGTTTTTGCTAAATGCTCCATCTGAAATGTAGTGGTTCCTACCTTCCCGCAAGCATCCATTAGTTCAGTTAAGGTGGCATTACGATTTGCCATCCCTGCAACAACTTTTCTGCAGTCCTCACCTGTGTTGTCTTTCGCTAAGTATAGTGGTAATGCTTCTTTTACAATTTTCCAATCTAACAGTTGCCAAATATTTCTTCCCTCAGGACCCGCACCCACAATCACCGGATATGCTTGTGGAATTATAACTCCTTCTAATAACGCATCTCGACGCATCTCGAATGATCCCCTTCCATTTTACTCCTCCCCCCCTTCCCCCGTATACGCGGGCGGACGCTGATTCTCTCCCTCACCTCCCACATTACCAGATGGACGCAGACCTCCCCCCCAGCCCTGATCTAAAGGCGGAGTAGGGAATTGTAAAGGAGGTTGAGGTGGCCCTAATACTTGTCCCGAACACAGAGGGGGGTTTTGGGGAGACATAGTCACGTGTCCCGAGGCGTTGGCTGTACGATGCTGCTGCAATTCCGTCTTTAATTCTTCCAGTCGTCTACCAAGCTCTGTAACGTCAATTTCGTGTCCATTTCGTGATGGTAACGGTCCTTTAAGTCCTTGTGACTCTGGTACTGCTGACTCTGTAACTGGAGACTTTAACGGTGGTTGTTTAGCGCCGTAATGTAAACTTTGTTCAACAGACTCAGGAAACGCCGAATCTGGTAAAGGTGGATACGAAGCAGGTTTACCCTCCTTCTTGTCCTCCTGCTCAGCCTCATCCGTAGAGAGATCAATGAGAGGGAGGGGGTTTCGGAGGGGGTTTCGGCCAAGTCTCCTGTTCAGCGTCTGAATCAATTAGTCCAAATCGAGTTCGTGTTTTAGGGCGCACTACCGGTTCTGATGGATCTGTATCTATGTTACTCGCTCCCCGCTCCTCAGCTTTTTTCGGAGCCGCCCGTACCGACGGCGATAAAGGAGCTGTCACTGGTACAGCCACTGGGGCCGTGGGAGGTGTTGGTCCCGCAAACAGTGAGGGGGTAGTAGGCGCTTGCAGTCCTAAAGCCATAAAAGCTGTATGTGTGACTTCTCTCTCTGCTTTTATTCCTTTTAACGCTTCGCTAACCAGCCTCCATGTAGTAGACAATTTATAGGCTTCCTTATCACCATTTGACACCGCATCCCAGAGAGAGTCACCAATCTTCTCCCATAAAGGCACTTCAAAGACATCATTAAAGGTTGTAAAATGTCCTTTATCTTTTTCCCAAGACAGTAACTGCTTTAACGCAGTTTCATCGTATTTAATTCCTCTCACAGAGAGTATATGTTGGAGGAGTTTCACCACTGCCACTTCTGTCTTGGTCAGGGTAGACCCCATTCCTCCCCCAGCTGCCTGGGAAGCCCTACCCAGGTTTTCCTTTGCTAGCAAAACTCAGGCTTACCGCATCCGTTCCTGCCGGTGCGAAAATCCAGTGCCGGGGCAGCACTCTACAGCTGGCTTCCTCTCACCCTTTCCTTTCGTGCCGTTGTCCGCTGCTTCTCCGCAGTCTCCGGGCCGAAGGCCCCTGGTCCGGGGGAAAGTCCCTGTTCGGGCGCCACTTGTTGAGAGGGCACGGAGTAAATGCACGCAGACCAATATGATCGTTAAGCAGATCTCATTTATTTACGTATATGAGGGTACATTTATACTATTCTGTTGAGAGTACATTTATACTATTCTATTTTTGTACACACTCTGTGTACATGTCATTTCTATTATGATTGGTTAGTATGCTTTGTTCACACACCTCTATATTAGTTCTGATTGGCTTATGCTAAAAAGTTATATCTTGCAGGTGCTGCATTCTTTCTTATTTTTCAGCTTCCCCATATCTTATTTTTCTCATAGCCAAGGTCCTCAACTTCCCCCATATCTTGTTGGTCTCATAGCTAAGGCCCTTGTTCTGTATTATGATTGGCTAGTTCATTACCACCCCCTGGACATGCTCGTTCAGTACCTCGTTCCCACCATTGTCTCGTGGGAACCCCACAGATTGTCAGGGTCCTATACTTACTTGCAAGTATCCTTGGTGATCAAAATAACATTGCTAGACATAAAATACATATCTAAAGAATATATCTGTTAGATCTCATTGCACACATTTTTCCCCAAACCACGCATGCGCCTTCCAGCCCTTCCGGGAGAAGGTGCTGGAACATTCCTTATTGGGTTGGGGGTGTGGAAATCCATTTTCCTACTGCGTATGCAGACCCCAACTCCAGCAGACCAGGGCAGCATGGCCACCAGTCTCTCGGTCGCAACACAGGCAGCGAACTCATCTGCGAATAGCCAAACGAATCATAAGAATTAAAAAGGACAGAATGTGGCTGTCACCAGGAGCTGCAATTACGCTTCTGGTTGCACTCTTCCTTTCAACTTTTATTTTAATCATTCTTGGAATACTTAATCTTCTGGCTTATTATGGTTATGATTTATCCTGTAATTGTCATTGGCCTTGTGTTTGCAATTGTGGACAATCACCTCCTTCTTCTGATCCCCCAGAGCCATAAACCTCCAACATGGCCTGAGATACTTTCTATTCTCTTTCAATTGTTGAGATATTGTTAAGTTTCTGTTCTCTTTAAACTGTTGCTCTTTAGATTGTTAAGATATTGTTAAAAATTTGCCAAGATTGTTAAGATATTGTTAAGATAATTACTATGTACATATCAAGACAGTGGACGAAGCTGTCCACCCGGTATGTAAGTGTGTCCTGTTTTATTTGTTATGTGGAACAATATTTTAAGTTTGCTTTATTGTTAAAATACAAATTTCCATATGAGGGCTGCCACATTTTTCAATACTAACTTTCATGAGAGAGATAAATAATGTTTGCCTACAACTTTCTGTTTGAAAAAGCAATAAGCAGTATTTTAAACTAATGTCTGAAGACTAATTTTGTTTGAATTTATTTCTGTCTGACAAATTGTCGATTGACATATTTCAGTTGTTAAACGATGAAACGAAGAGGCATTGCCTTCGTGTAGTATTCTTTTCATGACTTCCAAGTGCCCAGTGAATTAAGCACATTCTGTTTTAACATGTTATGTGGTTGTGTAATGTTGTTGTCCTTATTGTGTATTGTCACCGTTATTACTGTACAACTTGTACCTACCTCATCACTGGGTGGCATTGAATACACCAACCGAAGCCATCCGTTGTACAAATTGTTTGAATCTGTTGATTGCGGCGGGCGGCAAGGAAGGCACAGACTCTGAGATCGAGGATGCAAGGGCCTCAAGCCGAAAGGCCTAAGGCCTTTTATTGTTATGCTACTACCCTATTTAACTGCTACAATGCAGGAGCCAGACTAGGCAGTTCAAGGTAACATCAACATTCACACGCTAAGCACTCATCACCCATCCTGGGAAGAGCCCACAGTGTTCTGGGCTCAAAACATCAACAACCATTCCTGTTTTCAGCTCTGTGTTCAGAACTGACCTTCAACACATGTTTACTTGTTACATGCCTCAAAGAGCCCTGTGAACTGGTCTCGGCTCCTTTATCTCAGAAGCAAGCAAAAACTATTCTCAGTGCAGTGTTCCCAAGCAAATCTTCTGCTCCACAAGTAAAGCACAGCTCTTTGCAGGCTGAGGGTCTTCCACATTTCCCCCTTTTTTGTTTATTTGATGACAAGGGTGGTCATGATGTGGGCTTCGGCTTTTCAGAGTCCTCTGATTGCAGACCAGGTAAAGTGAAGAACTTGCAAACCGAGAGATCTCTGAAGCAGCACCCGGGGTAAAGGCACACAAGCAGGGACGCAGGCACCGCGGAGTTCAGTTCCTGCTAGAGAGAGAGCGAGAGAGATTCCGGGCCCGCCGCCCTCGCCTGCACACCAGGGATCTCTGGCAGGCGGCAGCCCTCCACTGCGCCCCAATCCCCCCACAGCAGGGCAGGAATCCCAGGCATAAACCATCAGGTGCCCCTGAGCCTCACCACAGGCCCATGCCATCCGAATGCAGATGCTCTACTTGTCCAGCACACAAGACTAAACAAGGCAGTAGCACGATATACGTGTTCCTCGACATCCCAGGTGCAAGCCGCCCGAGCGTGCCCACAATCCTCCTCGCCAATCTTCCGCTATATTCCCACATTCCACCCCCTCGCTCATGAGACTGCTTCTCCTGGGGAGTGCAAAGCTGGACGTGCACATTTGGCTTGCGGAGTGTAGAGCAGAGTAATCTACAGAGGCATGCAATAAATACATATAGAAAAAGGAATAAACATAGATATCTATACAATAATGCTGTAGCATCACTAATTACAAAGAAGGGCCAAAGATAAACAAGACTGTGAACAACATCCCTGTAGTGTCCAAATTTACTTGATTCACACGCTCTAGAAGAGATAACTGCTGTGAGAACCAAAACAGTATCTTCTCCTCAGAGCCACCTGCATGTGTCAACAGAAAGGCCTTAACCACGCTTGCGTGGAAGCGAAGTCACACAGCAGACAGCACAACTATGGGGGGACCACGACCACCAAAGACCACCCAAGACCCCTCGCAGCATGCTACTTGCGTGCTCATCCAGTCATTTCAGCATTCCCCAAGTAATGCCTGGTGTCGGGTTGACTGTTCTACGTCGCTTGTGTGGTCCCTGTGCTTTCAGCGTCTGCATTTCTGGTACCGGGTTCTGGTTGTGGTTTCTCCAGCTCATGGTATGGCTTCACGCATCTCGCAGGTAGCCAACGAGGACCTGTTGGGAGTAAAACACAAGCATATCCCCTCCCCCATGTCAACAATTCTACTGGTCCACGCCAATCAGTCGGGCCTGGCAGATCTTTATACCAAACCTTAGGATTTTGTGTAAAGGGAACTTTAGCCTGAAAATGTCGTTCCACTGCCGTGGTATCTAATCGAGAAGATGACCGATTTAGAAAATTTAAAATGAACACGGCCATATCTAATTGTTCTTGAGGAGCTGTGGCTACACTCCCCCTTTTTTGTTTTTGCAACATGTGTTTCAAGTTTTGATGTGTCCGTTCAATTATGGTTTGTCCGGTGGGGGTGTGCGGGATACCTGTAACGTGAGACACACCCCACTGTTGTAGGAATAAGGCCGCTGCTTGAGATACATAGGCAGGTCCATTGTCTGTTTTTATTTGTTTAGGGAGGCCCATAAGTGCAAAGCACCTTGTCCAATGTTTCTTAACATCCTGAGTCTTTTCCCCTGTAGCTGCAGAAGCAACAACATAACCAGAAAAGGTATCCACAGTAACATGAACATACTTTTGCCTGACAAAAGGTGGATAATGTGTAACATCTGTTTGCCAAATTTCATTAGCCTTCAGTCCCCTGACATTTACACCATCATGATAAGTTGCAGTATTATATAGTTGACAATCGTTACATGCCCGAATAATATCACGAGCCTGCGTTTTTGTCAGAGCAAATTCTTTCTGTAAACTGCGAGCATTTTGATGGAAAAAGGAGTGAGATAATTGTGCATGTTGAAATCATTGAGTAAGGGAGGATGATGTTATGGGCAAAACAGTGTACTTATCAGCTACTGCATTCCCTTCTACCAGAGGTCCTGGCAAGCGAGTGTGAGACCTAATATGAACAATAAAGCAAGGATGCTGTCGTTGCTGAAGCAGAGTTAAAATAGCAAGGAAAAGTTTATACAGCTCTTGATTGCTAATTTCTTTGATAAATGCAGCTTCTAAGCGGTTAATAGTCCCAACAGCATATAGTGAATCTGAGACAATATTAATAGGTTCCCTTGCAAACAATGTCAGAGCTAAATGTATTGCAGACAATTCAACAATCTGAGTGGACGCTTCCACAGTAACTGATGTGTGTTGCCATTGTGCCTTTTCTTTCCAGGCTACTACAGCCTTCTTTGTTTTACCTGAGCCGTCTGTAAAAACCGTTTTTGCATTTGGTATAGGGTGAGGCACCATCACTCTCTGTGGTTGTAAACAGAGGGAAGGTAAGGCTTGCAAGATTTTATTCTGTGGCAAAGTAAAATGGATATCATTCAAATAATCTGCCAGAGCAGCCTGAAATTCAAGGCTGTCCCTCATCAGAGTAATGTGCATTTCCTTATGAAAGGGTAGGTAAATAATGTCAGGGTCTTGACCTGTCAACTGCTGTATCCTGAACCGTCCTTTCTGAATCACCATAATGACCATCTCCAAAGGAGTCGTAATTGTTTTTGTAAAGGTGCGTGATAAGAAAATCCATTCCAGGGTAACTAATTGCTGTGATTCTGTCAATTGAGCAAATAGCCCATAAGGCTGGAATTTTGTGTGAATCACAAAAAATAGAAGAGGCAAGTGTAAGATTATACGTCCTGCTTGGGAAGTTGTAAGTTTTTGAATTACCAATGCCAATTCCTGTTTTGCTTTGTCAGAAAGGATTCGAGGCGAAGTTAAATCTGAATCCCCCTTCAAGGTGTTAAACAGGGTACTTAACTGTTCAGTAGAAATACCCAGCACAGGACGAATCCAATTAATTGTCCCTAGTAGTTGCTGCAAATCATTTAATGTAGAGATATTGTTTACCAGACGAAGTTGTTGTGGTCGTAAGGTTCTGGTAAACAGTACCCATCCCAAATACTTCCAGGGCGGTTCTGTTTGTATTTTTTCTGGGGAAATATGAAGCCCAAATTGTTGTAAGGAGTCTTTTAGATGATTTACAGTTTTCATCAGTTCTGTCTGTGTCAAAGCTGCAATGAGAATGTCATCCATATAATGGTAAATAAGAGACTGTTTAAAAATACTTCGAGTCGGCTCTATTGCAGCAGAGACCACTAACTGACAAATTGTGGGACTGTTCATCTTTTTTCTTTACTGTCGGCTTTGGGTAGTTCTTTCTAATATGCCCCATTTGATTACACTCAAAACATTTCATTTCTGCTCATCCCACAACGAGTTGCTGAGCCAAGGCACTTGCAAGTAAAGTAGCTTTATGTTCTTCAGAACCCACATTCTGACAAGCTTTAATAAATTCTGCTATACTTTTGTAAGAGTTTTTTAGAGGGCCCAAAATTCTCTGACAATCTGCATTTGCATTTTCATAAGCCAATTGTAATAACAGCGTTTCTACTGTATTTTCATCATCAATCTGCCTGCTCAGTGCTGTTTGTAAACGATCAATAAATGTAACATAGGGTTCTTGAGCTCCTTGCCTAACTGCCGCAAAAGAGGGCTGGCGTTTCCCTGCCTCCGGAATGCGTTTCAGGCACTTTAAAGCCAATGCAGAGATCTGTTGTAAACGCTGCCGAGGTAACCGTGCCTGTACCTCTGGTGTCTCATACTGATTAATTCCCAAATATTCTTGCCTATTTTCCAAAGTGTCTGCAGAAACAGCCTCCTGGTACTCTGCCAGCCACACTGAATATTGTGCAGGTGTTAAAATCATCCGTAAAAGTGACTTCCAATCATGTGGAGTCATAGTATAGGATTCCCCAATGACTGTTATTAAATTTGAAGTATAGTTACTGTGCAAACCATAGTCTCTCACCGCGGCCCGTACTTCCTTAATCATTTCATAACTAAGGTAGTGATACTCAGGAGAATGATTTGGGCAATAGATTACCGGCATCACCGTCAGCATGGCAAAATCTCCTTTACGAGCAGCTTCCTCTCTACAATTTTCTGCCAGCGTTTTGTATTTCGTTACATGAGACTCTGGTACCTTTTCAGCAAAGCCAATAGGTGGCTCGGCAGACGCAGGATACGGAGGAGCTGTTGGTGTTAACTGTGCTCTGCCCGTAGCCGCTGCCGCTGCTGCTGCCGGCTGCGAGACCCCCCGCACCGAAGGGACGGCTGCAGCCGTTTCTTTTACCGATGTTAATGGTGGGTATAAATTGGACTGTATGTCTGGATCTGTGAAATCAAGATCGTAAGGATCGTCTGATTCTCCGGAGACTGTTTCATATACAGGCTCCTGTTGCTCCTTCACATCCACTAAGGTGTTAATAGGAGTGGATGCCAGAGATTGCAAATACTCCTCTGCAGGCTGGAGTGCAGAGACTGCTGTAAAAACAACCCTCCACGTTGCTTCTAAATCCTTTAGAATATCAGACTGCAACGTGTTCCGTTTTTGTATTTCTACTCCCACTTTCGCCCAAATCTTTGCATCCTAAGTCCCTGATACGGGGAACCAGGTACAGTTGTCTTTGATCCATACTAATAACTGCACCAATTTCACTAATTGGACCTTATAGCCCTGTTCGCGTAATATACGCTGTAATACCTCAGTGTAGAGCTTATGCTCTTGGGAACTAGCCTGTCCCATGTTTATTGCGATCGCGGAACTCACTGATTCTGGGGACTCTCCGGTCCTGGGCATTCTCCGATCCTGGGGATTCTCCGATCCTGGGGACTCTCAGGTCCTGGGGACTCTCGGGTCCTGGGGACTCTCGGGTCCTGGGGACTCTCCGGTCCTGGGGATTCTCTGATTCTGGGGACTCTCCGGTCCTGGGGACTCTCCGATCCTGGGAACTCACTCTCTGGTCCTGGGGACTCTCCGGTCCTGGGGATTCTCCGATCCTGGGGACTCTCTGGTCCTGGGGATTCTCCGGTCCTGGGGACTCTCTGGTCCTGGGGATTCTCTGATCCTGGGGATTCTCCTATCCTGGGGACTCTCAGGTCCTGGGGACTCTCTGGTCCTGGGGATTCTCTGGTCCTGGGGATTCTCCGATCCTGGGGACTCTCCGGTCCTGGGGACTCTCCGATCCTGGGAACTCACTCTCTGGTCCTGGGGACTCTCCGGTCCTGGGGATTCTCCGATCCTGGGGACTCTCTGGTCCTGGGGATTCTCCGGTCCTGGGGACTCTCTGGTCCTGGGGATTCTCTGATCCTGGGGACTCTCAGGTCCTGGGGACTCTCTGGTCCTGGGGATTCTCTGGTCCTGGGGATTCTCCGATCCTGGGGACTCTCAGGTCCTGGAGACTCTCCGGTCCTGGCGCGCGCTAGCCCCTGACAATCCTTCGATCAGAGTCGCCGCCGCTGCTTCTTCGTTAATCTTCAACCTTGTTCGGGCGCCATTTGCGGCGGACGGCAAGGAAGGCACAGACTCTGAGATCGAGGATGCAAGGGCCTCAAGCCGAAAGGCCTAAGGCCTTTTATTGTTATGCTACTACCCTATTTAACTGCTACAATGCAGGAGCCAGACTAGGCAGTTCAAGATAACATCAACATTCACACGCTAAGCACTCATCACCCATCCTGGGAAGAGCCCACAGTGTCCTGGGCTCAAAACATCAACAACCATTCCTGTTTTCAGCTCTGTGTTCAGAACTGACCTTCAACACATGTTTACTTGTTACATGCCTCAAAGAGCCCTGTGAACTGGTCTCGGCTCCTTTATCTCAGAAGCAAGCAAAAACTATTCTCAGTGCAGTGTTCCCAAGCAAATCTTCTGCTCCACAAGTAAAGCACAGCTCTTTGCAGGCTGAGGGTCTTCCACAGTTGATTGTTTGCATTTTAGGATTATAGCCAACTGATTGTAAAAAAGTTCAAATGCTCTTTTCCTACTTTACTATCCTTTTCTTCTCCCACCACCACGGATCCTGAAGACAGTGATCTGGGACAACATAACAAACTTTGAGCCACGGGGTGGTGTGGAGGACCATAAAATGGGCTCTTTGGGGCAGACAGCAAGTGCGTTTAGTTATTTTGGGATTAGTGCGCATGTTCTATCTGCCAGCGACAAGCTCTGTTACCGAGGCCTGTGGACACACATCCATTGGAGGAGACCTACATGGAGACACGTGCCCATTGGACAACACGACTCCATGGACTAGCCGCAGGATCCTTACAGCCTCCCTGCTTCCCCCCCTGCTGCTGCTGCTGCTGCTGCCCCCTGCCGCTGCCTGCCTTCTCCTCCGGGCGGTGCCTACTTCTGCTTCTTCGTCTGTACACCCCCCCCACCACCGAGGAAAGAGGACCGCCGGCACACCGCTGGATCTGTGCTGGTGACTAACCCTGCTGCTCTCTCCACTCTCCTGCTTAGTTTTCTCCTCTCACTTCCTACCTTTCCTATTGCTTTGTTTTCTCTCTGCCCTCTCGTTCAATAAAGCGGTCTGAGTGGCAGCATCTGATCTCATTTATGCCTTAATGTCTGTCCTGGTTTGGCCCAAACCAAGCCAATTAGTCTTAGAGAAACCAAGGTCACTGCTAAATTCCTCACTGCTTATGAGTGAAGAGCCGAAGGGGGCTCGCACCTGCAGGGAGAAGCAGACAGGGCAGGTGACCCAAGATTGACCAACGAGGTATTCCATCCCATACATGTCATTCTCACTTTCCTATTTATCACTAACCCACTGCCTCCTGGAGGTGGGGCCCAGGAGGGAGGGGCCCTCCTGTCTCCCACTGATTGGTACCAGCTTTGCCAGTTTCCAGTTAAAAGCCTGCAGGTGTGATGGCAGGGAGCTACTGCATTTTCCCCTCTGTCCGTGCTGGGGGGGAGCTACTGCATTTTCCCCTCTGCCTGTGCTGGGGGGAGCAACTCTGCCTGAGGAGGATTTCCAAGCTCTCAGTCTTGGTTTTGTATATGTTTGTATATATTTGATTATTTCTATTATTCTTATTATACTCTTTTTCATTACTATAGTTTATTAAAACTGTTTTAGCTTTCCAACCCATAAGTCTCTTTCTCTTTTCCCTTTCCCTTTCCCTTCAGGTGGGGGGGAAGAGGGTTAAGAGAGAGCATCTGCCACCTGGTTAATAGCTGGCCCAGCTTTAAACTGTGACAGATTTATTGGCACCCAACATGGGGCTTGAGAGAAGCTCCATCAGGTTGCTCTGATAAGTTGAATCCTGGCTCTGGTGGGAGGAGACCTGAAGAGCTCAGCTGAGAGAGTAACAGATTTCTTCCTTTGAGATTTACAAGGGGTTGGAAATTAAAACAGATAGTGAAGATGGTGATGTCATTTTTGAATGCTGTGTTATCTCATCTTTTTATGGAGTTGCTTTCACAGTTGAGTATTGCAATGATGCCTTACCTGCCGTGGGCACTGTGTTATTGCTTGCTTCTTATGAATGTTTACATGCACTTTAGCAGTGGGCGCTGGTCGAAATGTATTGTTTTGGTATGGGGTTTGATACTGAATTATGCTGTGATAAGAGATCGGAATATTAACTGCCCAGTTTATCTCTATGACACAATGATGGGCAGCTTTAATCGCGAATCAGTAGCAGCAACTTCATCTGCACGCTCCAGGCGTCCTTTAGCTGATTCTGTTAATGATTACACTTCCAGTTTTACTTCAGGAAACAGTACCTTCTCCTTTTCTGCCAAGCTGATTCCTCTAGATTTTGTGAAATTAGGATGGTGCTGTCTAGGTGGCATGTTTTTATTTTTGGTTGTCCTGAATGTGTTTCTGATGTGGGATAAGATTAAATATCAGTGCAGGGACAGTTGTAGGTGTTATGCAGCCACCTCAGATCCTACAGTGTGTACTGCCGCTACAGCCACTAAACCCACTGAAACCTTGGCAGCCTGTACCACAGCTGCTACACCCCCCAAGATGGCCACTGCAGCTACTCAGACTCTCAGCACTCCCACGACAGCCACTGCATCTACTCAGACCCCAGCATCTATCGAATCTGTACCAATTGCTCCTGTAACCAGGAAGAAATACCAAAAGAAATCAGCTCATAAAGTGAAGGATGATGACTCAGAGCCTTCTAAGGCAGAGCCATCATATGACCCAGGTGAGGGCCCTTCTCAGGCAGAGTTAGGGCCTGACACAGATGGGGGTTTCCTCCATCGTCCTTCTAAAGCAGACCCATCACAGAAGAAAGGTCCTTCTAAAGCAGAACTATCACAAGAGGAGGACTCGGATGTAGAGATAACCTACCACTCCTTATCCCTGAAGGACCTGAGAAATATAAGGAAAGACTTCAGCCGTTATGACGGTGAGCCAATTATTACCTGGTTGCTCCGATGCTGGGACAATGGGGCAGACAGCATGCAATTGGATGGCAGAGAAGCCAGACAGCTGGGATCCCTGTCCAGAGATGGTGGTATTGATAAGGCGCTTGCAAGAAAGTCAAACACTATCAGTCTCTGGAGGCGACTCTTGTCAGCTGTAAAGAGCAGGTATCCCTATAAAGATGATGTTATGAGCCACCTGAGCAAATGGACCACTATAGAAAAAGGTATTAACTACCTTAGAGAACTAGCGGTGCAAGAGATCATTTATAGACACCCACGGGAAGTTGTAAATCCTGATGAAGTGGAATGCAACCGATCCATGTTCCGGAAGGTTGTGAAGAATGCTCCACCGACATATACCCATACATTGTCAGTATTAGTATGGGGAGAAGATGATATGGCACATTCTCCTGTAGGCGAAATGGCTAACTGTATGCGACAGTATGAAGATAGTATTTCTTCCCCACTGCAGGCACGCATCTCGGCTGTGGAAAAACTGACTAAGGAAAACAAGGACTCATTTAAACAACTGTCAGACAAACTGTCCAAGATCGAGAATAAACTTGACTCTCTACCTACACAGGCGCGCGTTGCAGCTGTTAAGAGAAAGCGTTCTCCTACAGGACCAGCTCAAAGGAAACGGAACACATCACGAGGTATCCTGTGGTTTGCCCTGCGTGGTTATGGGGAGGACATGAGCAGATGGCATGGACAACCTACCAGTACCCTACAGGCACGAGTACGTGAGTTGCAAGCTAAAAGAAATACCAGAGAGAATTTTTCTAGAAGGATGGCTGCTCCAGTTACCAGTGAGCAGGACCCCAGTCAGGGTAGATGGGCCTCAAATCCCTTTTTCCCAAGTGTGAATAGGAGAAATGAAGGTCCAGTCCCTGTGAGCAGCACAAATCCATTTCTTAATTGAGGTGACACGTGCCGAAGAAGCCCCACCATATAATGAATTACCAGAGGATGAGAAGCAGTATGCCCTGTTCACCGATGGATCCTGCCGTCTTGTAGGAAAGCATCGGAAGTGGAAAGCTGCTGTATGGAGTCCCATACGACGAGTCGCAGAAGCCACAGAAGGACAAGGAGAACTATTTTTAGCTCGGTGGGCTCATGACACTTCAGGTCATCAAGGGAGAGATGCAACATACAGATGGGCTCGTGACCGAGGGGTGGACTTAACCATGGACTCTATTGCACAGGTTATCCATGATTGTGAAACATGCGCCGCAATTAAGCAAGCCAAACGGTTAAAACCTTTGTGGTATGGGGGACGGTGGTTGAAATATAAATATGGGGAGGCCTGGCAAATTGACTATATCACACTCCCTCAAACCTGCCAGGGTAAATGTTATGTGCTTACCATGGTGGAGGCGACCACCGGATGGCTGGAAACATACTCTGTGCCCCATGCCACTGCCCGGAACACTATTCTGGGCCTTGAAAAGCAAATCTTGTGGCGACACGGCACGCCAGAGAGAATTGAGTCGGACAATGGGACTCATTTCAAAAACAGTCTCATAGACAACTGGGCCAAAGAGCATGGCCTTGAATGGGTATATCACATCCCCTATCATGCACCAGCCTCTGGGAAAATTGAACGGTATAATGGGCTGTTAAAAACTACCCTGAAAGCAATGGGGGGTGGAACCTTTAAAAACTGGGATAAGCATCTGGCACAAGCTACCTGGTTAGTTAACACCAGGGGATCTATCAATCGAGCTGGCCCTGCTCAGTCAGACCTTCTACATACAGTAGAAGGAGATAAAGTCCCTGTGGTGCATGAAAGGAATCTGTTGGGAAAAACTGTCTGGATTCTTCCTGCAACAGGCAAAGGTAAACCCATTTGTGGGATTGCTTTTGCTCAGGGACCTGGATGTACTTGGTGGGTGATGTTGCAAGATGGTGGAGTCCGATGTGTCCCTGAAGGGACCCTGATTCTGGGTGAGACTACTTAATTCTGAACTGTATGTTGTTGCTGCATAAGTGTCTTTCAGGTTAAGACAGTGGTGATGAGACTGGAGCTTCATCAAGTGGCGTCCAGTAACCTCCTCGAGTCTGACATCTTTAACCTGCAACCCGTGGGCATGAACTGTGACAAAAGAGAGACTGCTGAGAGACTGCTGGCCAGATGGAAACCCACAATCCTGAACCAAATTAACTTAATGAACTTTTTGCATAAAGATGAATCATAAACTAGTGATATGTGTATATATATTTGAAAATGAAAAGGTAGTGGTGATCTGAGTATGATGTGAATGGTATGGAATAAGGGGTGGAATGTCCTGGTTTGGCCCAAACCAGGCCAATTAGTCTTAGAGAAACCAAGGTCACTGCTAAATTCCTCACTGCTTATGAGTGAAGAGCCGAAGGGGGCTCGCACCTGCAGGGAGAAGCAGACAGTGACCCAAGATTGACCAACGAGGTATTCCATCCCATACATGTCATTCTCACTTTCCTATTTATCACTAACCCACTGCCTCCTGGAGGTGGGGCCCAGGAGGGAGGGGCCCTCCTGTCTCCCACTGATTGGTACCAGCTTTGCCAGTTTCCACTTAAAAGCCTGCAGGTGTGATGGCAGGGAGCTACTGCATTTTGCCCTCTGCCCGTGCTGGGTGGAGCTACTGCGTTTTTCCCTCTGCCCGTGCTGGGGGGAGCTACTGCATTTTCCCCTCTGCCTGTGCTGGGGGGAGCAACTCTGCCTGAGGAGGATTTCCAAGCTCTCAGTCTTGGTTTTGTATATGTTTGTATATATTTGATTATTTCTATTATTATTATTACACTCTTTTTCATTACTATAGTTTATTAAAACTGTTTTAACTTTCCAACCCATAAGTCTCTCTCCCTTTTCCCTTTCCATTGGGGGGGGGGGCAGGGGGGAGGGTTAACACAGAGTGTCTGCCACAGGTTTAATAGCTGGCCCAGCTTTAAACTGTGACAATGTCGTTCTCTCTTCAGAGTATAACACACCTACTTTACTTGTTAAAAAAACCTGATGGCAAAACTTATCGATGGGTGCAGGATTTGCGAGCAATAAATTAGATAGTTAAGGGTTTGTATCCAGTAGTGGAAAACCCATATACTTTGCTGACCAGTTTAAAGGAAACCTATGAATGGTTTATGGTCACCAGTACATTTGTTTAAACCTGGGAATGGGGTTTACGTTAAAAATATTTCAGGTAACCCTCTCGAAGAGAAATGGAGCAGTCCTTTTCAAGTTTTGCGGTCAAGCTTGAGAAGCACATTGCCTGGATCCACTACTTGAGAATCAGAAGGCACCCGAAGGACCATGGAAAGCCCAGCTCACAGAACCCACATCCGTAAAGTTAACTCGAGACTGTTAATGATTATATTGTGTTTCTGTATTTGACACCACCTCTGATATTGTTAGTGTTTGTCATTATACTAACAGCTTTAAATTGCCTTTTATGGTATTGTCACGGTTTAAAGCTGGGCCGGCTCTTAAACCTGAGGCAGACGCTCTCTGTTAACCCTCCCCCCCACCTGAAGGGAAAGGGAAAGAGAAAAGGGAGAGAGACTTATGGGTTGGAAAGTTAAAACAGTTTTAATAAACTATAATAATGAAAAAGAGTGTAATAATAATATTGGAATAATCAAATATATACAAATATATACAAAACCAAGATCGAGCTCCCCCGATGTTGGCCCCATCACCACCGGCACTGCAGGGCAGGCTCCGGGAAGGCCCAGGCTCGGCCCAGCGACGGTCGAGAGCTGGATTCAGGGATGCACGGATCGGGATCGGGGGCAGCAGGCAAACAGACAGAGTCCTCCTTGGACACTGGCCAAAGGCTCAAGCCGCAGAAGCAGCCCGAAGCAGCAGCAAGGGAAGGCGGAAGGGGCAAGAGAAAAGGGCGAGACCCTCGTGATCCCCCCGCTTTATACCGAGAATGACGTGTATGGGATGGAATACCTTCGTTGGTCAATTTTGGGTCACCTGCCCTGTCCGCTCCTCCCTGCAGGTGCGACCCCCCTTCGGCTCTTCACTCGTAAGCAGTGAGGAATTTAGCAGTGACCTTGGTTTCTCTAAGACTAAGTACAGCAAGAGCCTTTCTACATAACATCCCTACCGGTGCCTCAGTGATAACTACAAACTTTGAGCGTTACCAGTCCTAGAAGCAGACGCTGTCTGCAAAACATGCAGTTAGTTTCAGAAAGTGCAGTTACTTAGAAGAGACTTAGCTGAAAGTAAAAATCACTGAAAGGAAAATTGGCCTGGTTTAGGCCAAACCAGGACATTCCACCCCTTATTCCATACCATTCACGTCATACTCAGATCACCACTACCTTTTCATTTTCAAATATATACAGATATCACTAGTTTATGATTCATCTCTATACAAAAGTTCATCAAGTTCATTTAGTTCAGGATTGTGGGTTTCCATCTGGCTTGCAGTCTCTCAGGGCAGGAGACATGGTATGAGTTTTGTCATGGTTTGTGCCCATAGGTTGCAGGTTAAAGATGTCAGTCTCGAGGAGGTTACTAGACGCCACTTGCAGCTAGCTTCGGTCTCATCACCACTGCCTTAACCTGAAAGACACTTATGAACACTGTTAGTATTATGCAGCAATTAGCATCATACAGTTCAGAAATAAGTATTCTCACCCAGGATTAGATCACCTTCAGGGACACATCGGACTTCACCATCCTGCAGCATCACCCACCAAGTACATCCAGGTCCCTGAGCAAAAGCAATCCCACGAATGGGTTTACCTTTGCCTGTAGCAGGAAGAACCCAGACAGTTTTTTCCCAACAGATTCCTTTCATGCACCACAGGGACTTTATCCCCTTCTACTGTATGTAAAAGGTCCGACTGAGCAGGGCCAGCTTGATTGATAGATCCCCTGGTGTTAACTAACCAGGTAGCTTGTGCCAAATGCTTATCCCGGTTTTTAAAGGTTCCACCCCCCATTGCTTTTAGGGTAGTTTTCAACAGCCCATTATACCGTTCAATTTTCCCAGATGCTGGTGCATGATAGGGGATGTGATATACCCATTCGATGCCATGCTCTTTGGCCCAGTTGTCTATGAGACTGTTTTTGAAATGAGTCCCATTGTCCGACTCAGTTCTCTCTGGCGTGCCGTGTTGCCACAAGATTTGCTTTTCAAGGCCCAGAATAGTGTTCCGGGCAGTGGCATGGGGCACAGAGTATGTTTCCAGCCATCCGGTGGTCGCCTCTACCATGGTAAGCACATAACGTTTACCCTGGCGGGTTTGAGGGAGTGTGATATAGTCAATTTGCCAGGCCTCCCCATATTTATATTTCAACCACCGCCCCCCATACCACAAAGGTTTTAACCGTTTGGCTTGCTTAATTGCGGTGCACGTTTCACAGTCATGGATAACCTGTGCAATAGAGTCCATGGTTAAGTCCACCCCTCGGTCACGAGCCCATCTGTATGTTGCATCTCTCCCTTGATGACCTGAAGTGTCATGAGCCCACCGAGCTAAAAATAGTTCACCTTTATGTTCCCAGTCCAAATCTATTTGGAATACTTTAGCAGCCTGATCCGCTTGTTGGTTGTTTCGATGTTCCTCAGTTGCCCGACTTTTAGGTACGTGAGCATCTACATGACGTACCTTCACGACTAGTTTCTCTAGCCGAGCAGCAATATCTTGCCACAGTTCAGCAGCCCAAATAGGTTTAGCTTTGCGCTGCCAGTTGCTTCGCTTCCACTGCTTTAACCACCCCCACAAGGTATTTGCTACCATCCATGAGTCAGTATAGAGATACAGCCTTGGCCACTTTTTCTCGTTCAGCAATGTCTAAAGCCAGCTGGATGGCTTTTACCTCTGCGAATTGACTCGATTCACCTTGTCCTTCTGTAGCTTCTGTGACTCGTCGTATAGGACTCCACACAGCAGCTTTCCACTTCCGATGCTTTCCTACAAGATGGCAGGATCCATTGGTGAACAGGACATACTGCTTCTCATCCTCTGGTAGTTCATTATATGGTGGGGCTTCTTCATTATATGGTATGGCTTCACGCATCTCGCAGGTAGCCAACGAGGACCTGTTGGGAGTAAAACACAAGCATATCCCCTCCCCCATGTCAACAATTCTACTGGTCCACGCCAATCAGTTGGGCCTGGCAGATCTTTATACCAAACCTTAGGATTTTGTGTAAAGGGAACTTTAGCCTGAAAATGTCGTTCCACTGCCGTGGTATCTAATCGAGAAGATGACCGATTTAGAAAATTTAAAATGAACACAGCCATATCTAATTGAGGAGCTGTGGCTACACTCCCCCTTTTTTGTTTTTGCAACATGTGTTTCAAGTTTTGATGTGTCCGTTCAATTATGGTTTGTCCGGTGGGGGTGTGCGGGATACCTGTAACGTGAGACACACCCCACTGTTGTAGGAATAAGGCTGCTGCTTGAGATACATAGGCAGGTCCATTGTCTGTTTTTATTTGTTTGGGGAGGCCCATAAGTGCAAAGCACCTTGTCCAATGTTTCTTAACATCCTGAGTCCGTTCTCCTGTAGCTGCAGAAGCAACAACATAACCAGAAAAGGTATCCACAGTAACATGAACATACTTTTGCCTGACAAAAGGTGGATAATGTGTAACATCTGTTTGCCAAATTTCATTAGCCTTCAGTCCCCTGACATTTACACCATCATGATAAGTTGCAGTATTATATAATTGACAATCGTTACATGCCCGAATAATATCACGAGCCTGCGTTTTTGTCAGAGCAAATTCTTTCTGTAAACTGCGAGCATTTTGATGGAAAAAGGAGTGAGACAATTGTGCATGTTGAAATCATTGAGTAAGGGAGGATGATGTTATGGGCAAAACAGTGTATTTATCAGCTGCCGCATTCCCTTCTACCAGAGGTCCTGGCAAGCGAGTGTGAGACCGAATATGAACAATAAAGCAAGGACGCTGTCGTTGCTGAAGCAGAGTTGCAATAGCAAGGAAAAGTTTATACAGCTCTTGATTGCTAATTTCTTTGATAAATGCAGCTTCTAAGCGGTTAATAGTGCCAACAGCATATAGTGAATCTGAGACAATATTAATAGGTTCGCTTGCAAACAATGTCAAAGCTAAATGTATTGCAGATAATTCAACAATCTGAGTGGACGCTTCCACAGTAACTGATGTGTGTTGCCATTGTGCCTTTTCTTTTCAGGCCACTACAGCCGCCTTTGTTTTACCTGAGCCGTCTGTAAAAACCGTTTTTGCATTTGGTATAGGGTGAGGCACCATCACTCTCTGTGGTTGTAAACAGAGGGAAGGTAAGGCTTGCAAGATTTTATTCTGTGGCAAAGTAAAATGGATATCATTCAAATAATCTGCCAGAGCAGCCTGAAATTCAAGGCTGTCCCTCATCAGAGTAATGTGCATTTCCTTATGAAAGGGTAGGTAAATAATGTCAGGGTCTCGACCTGTCAGCTGCTGTATCCTGAACCGTCCTTTCTGAATCACCATAATGACCATCTCCAAAGGAGTCGTAATTGTTTTTGTAAAGGTGCGTGATAAGAAAATCCATTCCAGGGTAACTAATTGCTGTGATTCTGTCAATTGAGCAAATAGCCTATAAGGCTGGAATTTTGTGTGAATCACAAAAAATAGAAGAGGCAAATGTAAGATTATACGTCCTACTTGGGAAGTTGTAAGTTTTTGAATTACCAATGCCAATTCCTGTTTTGCTTTGTCAGAAAGGATTCGAGGCGAAGTTAAATCTGAATCCCCCTTCAAGGTATTAAACAGGGTACTTAACTCTTCAGTAGAAATACCCAGCACAGGACGAATCCAATTAATTGTCCCTAGTAGTTGCTGCAAATCATTTAATGTAGAGATATTGTTTACCAGACGAAGTTGTTGTGGTCGTAAGGTTCTGGTAAACAGTACCCATCCCAAATACTTCCAGGGCGGTTCTGTTTGTATTTTTTCTGGGGAAATACGAAGCCCAAATTGTTGTAAAGAGTCTTTTAGATGATTTACAGTTTTCATCAGTTCTGTCTGTGTCAAAGCTGCAATGAGAATGTCATCCATATAATGGTAAATAAGAGACTGTTTAAAAACACTTCGAGTCGGCTCTATTGCAGCAGAGACCACTAACTGACAAATTGTGGGACTGTTCATCATGCCCTGTGGGAGAACCTTCCTTTCTGCTCATCTTTTTTCTTTACTGTCGGCTTTGGGCAGTTCTTTCTAATATGTCCCATTTGATTACATTCAAAACATTTCATTTCTGCTCGTCCCACAACGAGTTGCTGAGCCAAGGCACTTGCAAGTAAAGTAGCTTTGATACCAGACGGTTCAAGTTAGCAACAGTTTAGCAAGAGTAGGCCTCAGAGTAGGCTCTAAAGGCTTGCTCTGTGTTACCTTTGTACAGAACAAACTTTCCTGTCAATAATCTTCCTTTTAGCTAAGAATAATATAGAATAATAATAATAGGTTCTGAAGTATCTACATGTTTTGTAGATAAAGTTTGTTTATGGGATTGATAACAAGGTTCTAGTAAACAAAGATTCATGCTGTTTACGCTTACTCTTAGACAAACAAAGGTCTCTGCTAATTATATAAGGCCAAAAGACAAAACAGAACTGTAAAGAACAACTTTGTGATGTCTAAATTAATTTGATTCATAAACTCTTGTGTCAGAGGAGAGATAAGTCCAAAATGATATCTTCTCGGGAACACATGTACTTGTAAACAAGAAGGCCTCAACCACACTTGCGCACAAGCACGATTTAAGGGGGATTGGGACCACCAGCGACCCCCAGAGACCACCAAAGACCCCTTCCCCAATTTAGTACGCATGTGTAAAGACAATACGTAATGCATTACATAATGTGTTATGTATAAGTTGTTTTTTTAATTGGGTGGGTTTTTCCCTTGGAATTGTATATAAGGGGCAAGCTTTTGTTCTTAGATGTGCATGCTAGGAGGAGAGATCCCCCATGCACTCAGCGCTGCAATAAACCAATGTCAGCTTTCTAAACTATCATTTGGTTTGGAGAGTTTTCTTGGTTACTATTTTCCGGTAACAGCTTTATGCTCTTCGGAACCCACGTTCTGACAGGCTTTAATAAATTCTGCTATACTTCTGTAAGAGTTTTTTAGAGGGCCCAAAATTCTCTGACAATCTGCATTTGCATTTTCATAAGCCAATTGTAATAACAGCGTTTCTACTGTATTTTCATCATCAATCTGCCTGCTCAGTGCTGTTTGTAAACGATCAATAAATGTAACATAGGGTTCTTGAGCTCCTTGCCTGACTGCCGCAAAAGAGGGCTGGCGTTTCCCTGCCTCTGGAACGCATTTCAGGCACTTTAAAGCCAATGCAGAGATCTGTTGTAAACGCTGCCAAGGTAACCATGCCTGTACCTCTGGTGTCGCATACTGATTAACTCCCAAATATTCTTGCCTATTTTCCAAAGTGTCTGCAGAAACAGCCTCCTGGTACTCTGCCAGCCACACTGAATATTGTGCAGGTGTTAAAATCATCCGTAAAAGTGACTTCCAATCATGTGGAGTCATAGTATAGGATTCCCCAATGACTGTTATTAAATTTGAAGTATAGTTACTGTGCAAACCATAGTCTCTCACCGCGGCCCGTACTTCCTTAATCATTTCATAACTAAGGTAGTGATACTCAGGAGAATGATTTGGGCAATAGATTACCGGCATCACCGTCAGCATGGCAAAATCTCCTTTACGAGCAGCTTCCTCTCTACAATTTTCTGCCAGCGTTTTGTATTTCGTTACATGAGACTCTGGTACCTTTTCAGCAAAGCCAATAGGTGGCTCGGCAGACGCAGGATACGGAGGAGCTGTTGGTGTTAACTGTGCTCTGCCCGTAGCCGCTGCCGCTGCCGCTGCTGCTGCCAGCTGCGAGACCCCCCGCACCGAAGGGACGGCTGCAGCCGTTTCTTTTACCGATGTTAATGGTGGGTATAAATTGGACTGTATGTCTGGATCTGTGAAATCAAGATCGTAAGGATCGTCTGATTCTCCGGAGACTGTTTCATATACAGGCTCCTGTTGCTCCTTCACATCCACTAAGGTGTTAATAGGAGTGGATGACAGAGATTGCAAATACTCCTCTGCAGGCTGGAGTGCAGAGTGTGTTGTAAAAACAACCCTCCATGTTGCTTCTAAATCCTTTAGAATATCAGACTGCAACGTGTTCCGTTTTTGTATTTCTACTCCCACTTTCGCCCAAATCTTTGCATCCTAAGTCCCTGATACAGGGAACCAGGTACAGTTGTCTTTGATCCACATTAATAACTGCACCAATTTTGCTAATTGGACCTTATAGCCCTGTTCGCGTAATATATGCTGTAATACCTCAGTGTAGAGCTTATGCTCTTGGGAACTAGCCTGTCCCATGTTTATTGCGATCGCGGAACTCACTGATTCTGGGGACTCTCTGGTCCTGGGGACTTGCTCTCTGGTCCTGAGGATTCTCCGATCCTGGGGACTCTCCGGTCCTGGGAACTCGCTCTCCGGTCCTGGGGATTCTCCGGTCCTGGGGATTCTCCGATCCTGGGGACTCACTCTCCGGTCCTGGGGATTCTCCGATCCTGGGGATTCTCCGATCCTGGGGACTCTCAGGTCCTGGGGACTCTCCGGTCCTGGCGCGCGCTAGCCCCTGACAATCCTTCGATCAGAGTCGCCGCTGCTTCTTCGTTAATCTTCAACCTTGTTCGGGCGCCATTTGCGGCGGGCGGCAAGGAAGGCACAGACTCTGAGATCGAGGATGCAAGGGCCTCAAGCCGAAAGGCCTAAGGCTTTTTATTGTTATGCTACTACCCTATTTAACTGCTACAATGCAGGAGCCAGACTAGGCAGTTCAAGATAACATCAACATTCACACGCTAAGCACTCATCACCCATCCTGGGAAGAGCCACAGTGTCCTGGGCTCAAAACATCAACAACCATTCCCTGTTTTCAGCTCTGTGTTCAGAACTGACCTTCAACACATGTTTACTTCTTTCATGCCTCAAAAGGCCCTGTGAACTGGTCTCGGCTCCTTTATCTTAGAAGCAAGCAAAAACTATTCTCAGTGCAGTGTTCCCAAGCAAATCTTCTGCTCCCCAAGTAAAGCACAGCTGTTTGCAGGCCGAGGGTCTTCCACAGGCAGCCACTGGAGGAAAAGTTTTGTCTTTTATGAGGGCCAGGGATGACTTTGCTTCCCTTAAAATTAGTTAATTTTTCTCCTAGAGGATGAAGTAAAAGGTTTCTTTTGTACAAAGAAAAGGGTGAATTGTTCCTCAGTTGATATCAATCAACTTCATACACTTCCTTGAAGAGCAGAAAGGCTCTACTGTCCTTGCCGGATTTTCCCACCACAGATTTTGCTCTTGAAAAAATGGCTCTGGTTTGAGGAGTGGCTCCAACTCATCCCGTGGTGCTGTCCTTACCCCCACTCATTCCCAGCCCTACCCTCCTGCTGACGTTAGCGTTCTTGCAGCTGAGCTAAGGCAGATCGAGACTGAGGAGCCACGTCACCCCGTTATTAGGGTTTAGCTACATGAGCTGTACCGTTGTGCTGATCTGTCCGAATGGGGAGAGAAAGGAGAGGTGATTCCATCCCTTTTGTGGCTTGCTGCACTCCTTTTAAAGCAGTTTGAAACCTCGGCCCACATCTAAAGCTCTGACTTCTGTGCAGTTGTTGACACCTGAGTGTCAAATGGGGCTTTTTTTATGGAAAGATGAGGGATTGGACTGGGCTGCTGGCGGCCCTGACCTTGAAGGAATTTAGCAAGAAAACAGGATGTGAGAAAAACAAGATATGGAGTGATATTCCAGCTGCCAACTATGGACTCGTGGCCGGCGCGTGACGGCCAATCAGCGGTTGTGGTTGGGCGCGTGAACAGCGAGTGCAACCAATCATAAAGCTAGCCAGCTAGAGGAGGAAGATATAAAAAATGGAGTAAAATAAACACAGGCGCTCTTTTGATTTTGCTCTTGCTTTGCTGCCTGCTTGAAACTATCATTCTGTCTCCTGTTTTTATTTGACCGCCGTGACAAATATAACGACAGAAAGATCCTTGGCTGTTCCTTAGAGAGAGGTTTCAGGAAGGAAAAACCCAGCCAGCAAACCCAGGACATACTATATGCTACATATATCCTATATATATTCCCCCAGTGAGGAAACCCTGGAGAACATCGCAGCGACCAGGATCCCCTCCGGCATGGAAGTGAAGTAGAATCTGGTTTTTCATCTAACGTTAATGTAAAATAAACTCAAAGTGACAAGCCATCGGTCACGCCTTTGGACTAAAATTAGCTTTTTCAGGAGGAAATCTTTTCAAAGCTGGTGGAAGAATACTTCACAAAAACAACATTAATAGGGGGATTGGAGAATCCACACACACCTCCTATTTTTTTTTAAGATTTCAAAGAGATGGAAGTGCTGCACATTTGTATACTGTCCATATTTATTTATTACACATAACATTGATCTGTGTTTTTGTGTAAATGTGAAGACTAAGACAACATTTTCCATTAAACACCTCTTAAAATATTAGGCAAAATTATAATATGCCAAGAAATTCAGCCCTCCCCACACTTAAATACAAGAGTTTTCAGGGGGGAAAGCCACAGTTCCCTGCTGTGAAGTTGCTTCCCTCTCCCAAACATCTCAAAGAATAAGTCACAATAGGATGACAGCCTAAGTCTCTACTGAAATAAACTCAAGAGATTCCAGTTCAAGCACTACCACGGTGGCATAACACATACTCCAGTGTGTAAATGCTGTGTATCATACAGCTTGCTTTGATTACGCAAGGATCCCATCACTGATACCTGAAGTAGTCGCACTGCAAATTGCAATGGAATGAGAACAAGCTTTACAGTCAACTTTAAACACTGACCTTTCTTCCTTTGGATCATTTTTTTCAACTTGTTATCAGCCAAGTCCTGATTATCTGCAAGAAAGCAAAGTTCCTGGCAGTATCTGTGTTCCTGGGCTTCAAAGCTTCAGCAACAGCTTCTTCCCGTGACTTCTTTGGGTGCAATGAACCAGAAGCAATCACTGCTCCAAAGCCAATGTTTTATTTCCCATTTCCCTCCACCCCGGGCAGCTCCGGAGCCTGTCCATGGACACGTACCACAGGAGGCCTCTACCAGGGGCCTGCCCGTCCTCACAAGGGAGCTGATGCTGTGGGGTTCACACAGCGACCATCAACCTGCGGGCACGTGGAACCCATTCTCACCATTAAACATGGATTTTCCTTTTATGCGCTTATTAACTCAAAAGTTTTACAGTCACAGAATCACAGAATCAATCAGGTTGGAGAGACCTCTGGGATCATCAAGTCCAACCCTTGCCCTGACACCACCATGTCAACTAGACCAACTGGTCGTATCCATCCGTGCCAGCCTCTGCTCCCACTAGACGTCACCAGCACCTCACACTCACACCAAGGAGGGGCACCAGGAGCTGGGCTCTGTAGGGCCCTCAATGATGCGCACCAGTGACGGGGTCCTGTGTGCTCCGTCACCCTCGGGGGACCTGCAGCCCCACAGCTCAGCACCCACCCGGCTGCCCCGCGGTGGCTGCGGCCAGGGAGCGGTGGCACAGGATGTGCGGGGCAGCTGGGGCCGGGGGCAGACCGGCCTCACGCCCCCATGACAGCCCCGCGCCAGCCCGCCCGGCGCACTGCGCATGCGCAGCATCGCGCCACCGCCGCCACCGTCCCCCCCCGCCCTGCCCTTCTGCGTCTGCGCCGGACGGAGGTTCCCCCGCGTGCGTCCCCAGCGTCATGAGGTCTCTTCCGCCGCTGTGCTTTGCCATAGTAAGGGGCGGTGCGGCTGGGCGGCCCCGCTCGCTGCTATGGCCGTGGCCACAGAGGCCCAGCGGCGGCAGCGGTAGCGCCGGGAGGTGACCGGTCCTATTCCGCGCTCCTTGGCGCTGGTGAGAGGCCGCGCCGGCGCGGGTGGAGTCTGCTCCGGTCCCCGGTGGTGCGGGGTCCTTGGGGCGGGCACCCCAACACGGTGCTGGTTGGGGCAGGGCCCTCTGAGGGGAACCGGGAGCGGGGTGGGCTTCTGAGGGGAGCTCAGCGCTGTGCAGGCTGAGGGCCTTGGGAGGACACGCTGCGATCCATTGCGGGTCCCTGGGGGAGCCGGTGCAGCCCCATTAGTGGAGTGCAGTGGTGTGCGAGGAGGTGCTCAGAGTCCCGGGGAGCTGTGCCGGAGAGGGAGGCGGCTGGAGGTTACCCGTGGTGAGAATGTTTGTTCGGTAGGTATAAAGCAGACTCTAAACACCCTCTTAGATGTATAGGGTAAGGTGTAAAGCAGAGAGTAAGCACCCTCTTCACGAAGCTGCTGAAGGGTCTGGAGCACAAGTCTGGTGAGGAGCAGCTGAGGGAACTGGGGGTGTTTAGTCTGGAGAAAAGGAGGCTCAGGGGAGACCTTCTCGCTGTCTACAACTACCTGAAAGGAGGTTGTAGCGAGGTGGGGGTCGGTCTCTTCTCCCAGGTAACAAGTGATAGGATAGTGACAGCCTCAAGTTGTGCCAGGGGAGGTTTAGATTGGATATCAGGAAATATGTCTTCACTGAAAGGGTTGTCAAGCATTGGCACAGGCTGCCCAGGGAAGTGGTGGAGTCCCCATCCCTGGAGGGATTTAAAAGCCATGTAGATGTGGTGCTTAGGGACATGGTTTAGTGGTGGGCTTGGCAGTGCTGGGTTAATGGTTGGACTTGATGATCTTAAAGGTCCTTTCCAACCAAAACGATTCTATGATTCTAAAAAAAAACCCCAGAATAACTGATTATATTTTCACCACTGACATATGCTTTCTGTTAGAGAGTCAAGCCTCCTAAAGAACAAACAAGTGAAAATTTTATCTTGACCTGCAGACAGAAAGAAAAGGAACTCCTTGAATGTGCTGATTTCTTAAAGCTCTACAACCAGTATTGCAGCGTCTGTGAGTGGCAGCAACGCAACAAACAAAAATGGCTACACAGCATTGTGCAGAGAAAGGTGGATGCGACAATGCAGGAGTATCTGGCAAGGACTGATGAGAGAAGAGAGAGGTAGCAAACAAGTAACTAATACCAGTATCTGCCCTACTATTTTCAACTTAATTGTATGCTTAGAGGAATGATTACAGGGAAAAACACTCAGTAGAGCTCAGCTTTGTACGTTATGCCGTGTATTGTGGCGTGGTATTAATTATTCATCAGAAAGCATAGCCATGCTTACTTGTCGGTCAAGCAGCAATGTAGAGCAAACAGTAGCTATTGGGCTCTCGTTACTAGTACTAGTCGGTGAGCCAATCACTAGAGATCTGTATTCACAAGTAACTAGTACAGTTTAGGTGGCATTTAGAGCCTCGTCTGCCAAATGCAAGATAAAAGTAGTGTTATAGCACTTTCATTGCTTGATTTTTTAATGAGAACAAAGAGCACTTTGATAGAAGTGTCAGGAACTGTAATTGTTGGGTGTAACTGAAGGTTTTGTCACAGCCTCGTTAATGTTTAGGTTCTCAAAGTAATACTTTGCAGCACAGGCAGTTGAAAAAAATGAAATTTTTTCAGAAGATTCAAAAATTATAAAGGTGAAGCATATTACTGTCTCATAAAGAACAGAATTGTGCTGTGCTGATCTTGGAAAAAACATACAATTTAATTTCTCAGTTACTCTTCCATGTTAAGTGACTTTGGAGCTGTGAAGGTCATCATTTTGGTATCCCAGTCTGATGTGTCTTCATAGGAATTGTACACCAATTGCACAGAATCACTGAGGTTGGAAGGAACCTCCTGAGATAATCTAGTGCAACCCCCTGCTCAAGCAGTCACCTAGAGCAGGTTGCCCAGGACTGTGTCCGTTTGGGTTTTGCTTATCGATAAGATCCCCCTGAACCTTTTCTTCTCCAGGCTGAATAGTCCCAGCTCTCTCATGAGAGAGAAATCTTTTGGAGAGATTCTCCTTTTAGGAGAGATGCTCCAGTTCCTTAATCATCTTAGTGGCCCTTCACTGGGCTCGCTCCACTAAGTCTGTGTCTGTCTTGTGCTGGGGAGCCTAGAACTGGACCCAGCACCCCGGATGAGGCCTCATCAGTGCTGAGAGGAAGGCTCAGCTCCCTTGGCTTTCTTGCAGTGCTCTTCCTCATGCAGCCCAAGATGCTGTTGGCCGCCTTTGCCACAAGGGTGCATTGCTGGCTTATATTCAGCTTGTCTGCCAGGACTCCCAGGTCCCTTTCTGCAGAGCCTCTTTCCAGCCAGTCAGCCCCCAGCGTATACCAATGCATGGGGTTATTCCTTCCTGGGTGCAGGATTTTTCTTGAACTCCCTGATGTTTGTTCATATTTAGCTGCCTAGGATCCCCACGCTGTCTTTGCAAGGAGACTCTTGGCTCAGTATGTGGTGAAGAGAGTGCAATTCCATTTCCAGAATTAGTTAGTCTTTGGCTCTGCTACCTTAACTCCCACCAGCAGTGCCAGTGGAGGTCCGTAGCACTCTTGCTCACGCAGTAGCAGGGGCACACCATTGCATAAAAGTGAGAGTGATTTCTCAGAGGCCACTGTGGCATTTGGGCTGGAATTAGTGAGTTTTGGGATTCTTTAGCCCCAGGTTTCTTACTGCTAGGATTGTAAATGGTGGTGTGTTTAAAAATTGCCAATTTGACGTAATTTTCTCATCAAAGATCTTTCAGGATGAAGTGGCTTATGGAGTGATACTAAAACAACAAAAGGTAGTTTAAGAGAAGATACAATTATAGATGTGTAGAGAGGGGTGGTAAATACCAGGGAGGGATTATGCTGAAGGATAACAATAGTACAAGATCAAATTGATATCAACTGGTGACAAATGTAGTCTGGAAATTAGAAGAATTTGTTTAATGAGGAACTGAAGTTGTAAAGCAGCATTGGGAATGGGCTTGTAAGATAAGGAGCTTAAATTGTGCCAGGACAGAATCGCTCCTGTTGTGCTGTAAGATCCCCTCCATGGGCACAACAGAAGTGATCCCCGAGTTAAAATTTGATGTTCCCTTGGATGTTCCCTTCTTTGGCATTTGCCAAGAAGTGTTGAAAGGAGCCCAGTACCCCTTTTGCGCTCATAAGAAATAAACTAGAACTTTATCATTCAACGGAAGGATTGTTTTAGCTTTTATTTAAATGTTTTCATTACAGGCTTCATGAGCTTCTGGAGGCAGAGGAAAGTAGGTACTTTGCTGAGATGGAGTCACTTGAAGAAACGGTACTGGAGAAACAAGAGAAAATGAGGGAGCGGGCAAAATTACTGAGAGAGAAGAGAGAAAAAGACAACAGCTGGTGGCTGAAAAACGAGAGCAGCAATTCAGGTATCTTATAAAATAGAATTTGGGTTAAGTAAATACAATGAGGCAATTTAACAAGAAGGGGACAATAATAAACTGAGGAAGGAAAGATGAATGTGATTGAAATGAGAAAACAAACAAAATTAAGGGGATTTGGATAGAGGTGTATGAGCTTTGCCAGAAGTTGAAAGGCCTCACCTATGTTGCGTGCAGTGGAGCAGAGTGTTGTCTTTTTCTGACTTGTGATGAAGAGGTGCAGCCTCTAAAGATGAGGGATCCACATTTGCAGTGCTGTCATGATCAGTAAAGTGAGGAAAAAAAATCATTAATAGAGATGAAGGCAACAGGTACAGACAACTGTCCTGTCTCCATTGATTTAAGTGTTGAGATACCATGAAAACCTTCTTCCAAGTGTAGTGTGAAACTCCTTGTCCTGCGTGAGCATCCCTGCGCTTTCATCTGCCAAGTCAGCTGGTTTTGTAATTCCTTGTTCTGGCATATTTCAGCTTTATGCTATTGGAGTGAAAAGGGTTCGTGGAAGGTTAATCTGGCCTAAATCATGCTTATTAAGCTAATACATCGAAGATCCTTGAAAAGTTAATATTGTCCAAAAAGACAGTGGTTTTATTTATTGCATAGTTTTCAAGAGTACCAGCTGAGGCTAAAGTTTTAATGCAACCTCAAGTTCTGTGCCAAATCTTCCTGGATGCTGAGCTTGGCAACATCTTTTGAAGTCATTAAGATTTGCAAGTACTTATCAGGCCCTGAGGCCTTGGTATGAAATCTTGACTTATTCAATTCTTGGAAATCTGTTTTTCTGAGGAAGGGCTGAAAATAATGTTAATGTAATTTAATTGTAATCATTTGAAGTGTCTCTTCTCAGTCTCCCACAGTGCTATGGAAATCCACGACACCCGCTTCTCAGTGCGTAGAGGCTGGGGATAAAAATCAACGCTTGCTTTCACTTGTGTGTAAACTCTAACTAATTTCACAGATAAACGTTGGTTTCTTAAATGTGGGGTGTATTGACTGAGACAGGTGTTAAGGCAGTGTATACACTTATAAATTTGCATGCTGGCTTTAAAATACAGCCCTTGCAATTTACAGTTCCTAGTTTGTTCCCTATCCACACACAAAGTGGTTGAAATTAACTTTTAAAATTGTTTAGAGGAGACACTGCTGGAGCGCCTTTTATTTTGTACTTGTAGCTTTTCTTAACATACCAAGGAGAAGGGATTCAGCTTGTGATTTAGACACCTAAAGGTAGGTATCTGAGGATTGGTATCTTTATATTCTCTGGGCATCTGAAATAGTGTTCTACTCAGTAGATCTTCACTGAGATCAGGACAGTTAAAGGAACCTAATGTCACCCTAAAGTAGGCACATACTGGTCTGCCACCTGAACCGCACCCTAGCCTCCACTGACTGCATTGATTAGGTTCCCGTTGATTAGAATGGGAGTTGAGCTCACATATAGACTCCTGGTTTAGATGCCTAATTTCAGATATTGTAATCGCAAAATGAATCCCACCAGTGAATCTCAACATCTGGTGATACATACTTGGACTTTCATGCTGCAGTCGCCTGTCTTAATGTCTCAAGTCTTCTTTCTTCCCAGTACAATGCTATTGATATGTGGTTCACTAACTCTCACAGGATCATTCCCATCATCCTTTTACATTTCCCAGTCTGCTCTTGGATCTAGGCAATATTCATGCCACATAGTATCCCATTAAAAAGTGTGGCTGGAGCTTTACTAGATGGTGTTCTGCTGGCTGCAGTATTTCAGAGGGTTTAGAGGCAGCAAAATCATCTTTCTTCACAGCTGTTGTGAGTGGCAATCTTGGAGTGTCTTTGCAAATGAATCTTCATCCTACAGTGCACAGACTCCTTCTCTTTGACTGTCCTGATGTAATGGAAATATATTTCCATAGTCACTTTCTCACTCTGTTCCTCTAGCTCTGTCTCTTTCTACTTTTAAATTAAGGGCCCTATTAAAAAAAACAACTTTAATAACACCAGCTGACAACAGTTCAACTGTCTGTCGATCTCTCTTTCAGATGCCAGGTATCTTTCTTCATGCATATGCTTAATAATATTTTAAAGTCTTTTCTTCTCTGTTCTTTTCCAATGAGAAAGTCTCTACTGCGGTGATCAATTCTGAATAGATTGGTAACTTATAATACCTAAATATGAATGTATTTGTTGTCTTTAAGTAGCCCCAAATCTGTTTTTCCTCACTGTTAGCTGTTACTCTACCTTCTAAACCATCCTGGTCCATGCAGAGATCTGGGAGCAGGCTTTGCTCAGGAAACCAACACTTACTGAAGATCCACAACCAGAAATCCATAATTGTGTCACAACCTGTCGTCTAGGGCAGTGGTCTCCAAACCTTTTTGATTGCGCACCCCTATCAGTAAAAAAAATTTTTAGCACTCATCCCTAATATATTTACTTATTTATAAATTATATACTTGTACTACTGTACTAGTGTATAATGTACATTATAAAACATATGCAAAAATAGAAATTAAAAGAGGGTGAGGTAAAGATGAAATAAACAGTTTTTATTTTTAATGTTATTGATTAATGCTACAAAACATATTTTCTTCCCGCACCCCAATGAATTGTCTTGCACACCCCACTTTGGAGAGGGTTGCTCTAGGGCACAACCAGAGGAACCCCGGGAGGTCATTTCAGTAACAGGTGGATATAACACCTGATTTTTTTGTTTCTCTTTGTGAATTTACAACTATTTTGAATGTCTTTTCGGAAACCTAATACAAACTTCTTTATATTTTTTCTAACTTTAAGCAAGAAGCTCCACTCTTTTGCAGGTATAGATTCTCAAACCTGAGCTATAGGAGCCCCTATAGTGTACGGCGCTCCAGTATATTATTCTGGAGTACTAAAAGGCCATGTGGGCTGGATTTGGAGCTGTAGCCTGAACATATAGATTTAACAGCTTCTCAGGAGTGACATTAGCCAGGAAGAGTCCTTTGTCTCAAGGTGACAGAGGGGCACGGTCCTTGGACCACCAGAGTCCCACTGGAATTCCTTTTCATGAAGGGCTACAACTTGTATGAGAAGATATTCAGCCAGTTTTAGCCTGAGGGCGTGTTCATCATTGGTATCTTTAAAGAAAATTGCAATATCTTAAAATTTGTATAGAACACATATTACATCCTCTTTCTTGTGATAACATCAGAAGCATCCATAGAGAGAATGTTGTTATCACAGCAACTTTGTGCTGCAGCCATAAAATGAATAAATAACTGGGAGGTGGGGGGAATAAATGCAGTTTCTGTCTTTGGGAAGTGGCTACATCCAGGCACAATTTTAACGTTAAGAAGCTTAGGATAGCAAAGTGAGGAAGAAAAACAGCCATCTGGGGGAGCAGATGTTTATAGGTTGCTGTAAAAGCTGCTTTGAAGGAATTATTTTGATGAAATCAAGCAATTACAGGGTTATTTTCTATTAAAATTCTAACCATGCCAAACTTGTATTTAACTTTTCTTCCCTGCTGAGAATTCAATTAAATCCAGATTAGTTTATAATAATGAAAAAGAATAACTACTTCTTTATTCCTTCACTTCTGAGAGAACTTTGAACCGGTTGTGTTAAGGTAATACCATTATTTCTAATGGTGTATGATTTCAAATCTTAATAATGGCATATTTCCCTCAGAATATTTGAGAAATAAGTTTTGATTGAATGCTAATTAGTACTGTAGCCTTTAATCACCGCTAACTACTACCCAGGAGTTGGAAGATAGATCCCAGTGTTAAAATATAAGAAAACTGGAGATGACGTAGTATGTTTGTTGACCTGTTTGAAGGCGGGGCACCGCTTGGAGCACGTAGCTGTGCTGCTCTCTGCCTTCCTTGTTGGGACAACCAGTGAATGAGTGGTCAGAAGGTTCCCGATTAATCCAAGGAAGTAAAATAGCCATCCCTTTTCACTAGCCTGCACCGGCGTCTGCTCCTTTGTTCCTGTATTTCCTCACCCTTCTCTTCTGAAGACTTGAGCTGAGGATGGTTCCTCAATCCAGGGACAGTTTCTCCTTTAGAGTATACAAGCCCAACTCTCAGAAGAACACAACATTTGGTTAAAGGATGTGGCGTGTCCTAGGGTTGGGGGAGAGAAGTGTGAAGCGTGGGAGGCTTTATCTTACAGAGACTTGATGTTGATGAAAGGGGACTTGGCAGATTACTGTTGTCTCTTCTCAGTCAGGAAC
This sequence comes from Nyctibius grandis, assembly GCF_013368605.1. Lineage (NCBI taxonomy): Eukaryota > Metazoa > Chordata > Aves > Nyctibiiformes > Nyctibiidae > Nyctibius > Nyctibius grandis. The sequence goes on from NC_090694.1 coordinate 23,859,743, forward strand.
AGTTAAGAGGTTAGAAATGCCTTCTGGATATCAAGTAAAACGAGAATTTTGTTTCATGGCACTGCTTTCCCTTTTATTGTTTCTGTATAGTGCTTAGTGCCTTTTACCACTGTCTCCATGGCATTAGGTGCTTTACAAATAGAGGATGAAGAGAGAGATGTCCAACCGTATCCTGGGTTCCATCAAAAGAAGCATGGCCAGCAGGTCAAGGGAGGTGATTCTTCCCCTCAGACACCACCTGCAGTGCTGCATCCAGCTCTGGGGCCCCCAAGAGAAGAAGGACATGGAGCTGTTGGAGTGAGTCCAGAGGAGGGCCACAAAGATGATCAGAGGGCTGGAACACCTCTCTTATGAGGAGAGGCTGAGGGAGTTGGGGCTGTTCAGCCTGGAGAAGAGAAGAGAAGGCTCTGGGGAGACTGTAGGGGCCTGGACCTTGGGGAAGAGGGTATGCTTGTGTCTCCACAGGAAATAACTGCCAATGGGTTCCGGCCAAATGGGTGAAGCCGTGGCTAGATGAACCAGCCGACGCTACAGGACCAGACAACTCTAACACCAGAGGCCTTGAGGAGGTGTGATCACCGCCTTGCACGTATCATCTGGCCGTGACTCCAGAATCTGAATCCAGAACAGAAAATGCAGGAACATCATGGGTTTTTGGATGAACTGGTTGGGTGGTCTGGGAATTGGAGGGTGGATAGCCAGCCTAGTGAAAGGCTTGGCGCAAGTATAGCTATTCATCTTTGTCTTGGTACTCTGTATCATAAAAGGTTTGCAGGGAATGATATCAAGAACCATTGCTATTAAGAAAGAAAGGGGGAGATGTAGGGGCCTGGACCGTGGGAAAATTATAGAGATAACATACGAGTACACTGTTATGTAAGAGCATGAGTCAGCAAGAAAGCATAAGGATGTGGCTTGCTTAGGTTTATAGTAAGTATCCAATTAGAACAGTAGAAGTGGCAAGCAGCCAGAGTGTGTACAATACTTGTAGCCAATAGCTTAGTGTGTGACCGTTATATAAGTGTGTATGTAGGTTATAAAAGGGTGTGTTAACCAAAATAAAGTGGACTATTAGAGCATCATATTGGTGTGCTGTAGTTCGTTCCTCGCGTGGACCCCAACATTGTGGTGACCCCGACGTGATCTTCGCATCGGAGAAGAAGGGGGACCAGACGAAAACGCGAGGGTGGCTGCCGTGCCGGCGGAGGTAAGCCAGGCCGTTCGAGAGAGACGGGAATCGTAGGCCTACGTGATTAACGGCAGGATGGGGGGTGCAGTATCTGCACTGGAAAAGGCGGCGGTGGAATGTATTCTGCAGATAGCTGCACAAACTGAGACTGAGATAAAAAGAAAAGAAGTAGAAACTTTGCTGGGATGGGGCCAGCGAAGAGGCTTCCTAAAAACCACCGATCAGTTGTTTTCTGCAGCTTGTTGGGACGATCTAGGGCAAGAACTTTTGCAATTAGTCACGGTGGGAAATAAAGAGGCTAGAAAGCTAGCTAAATCTTGGAAGAAAGTGAGGGATATGCTGGAGGCTATGTCCTCTGAGGTGAAAGTGCAATCCGCTCTCAAAAAAGCACTAACAAAACCAGAAGAAAAAGAGCAGTTACCGGCGGACCCTGTAGAGGCAGCCCCTCCCTACAAGGACTCGCCGATACTCTTTCCCCTGCCCCCCCCCGCTGCAGGCTCGGTGCCTGCTGTTTACCCTGCGCTTGAGGTAGAGTTTTGGGGTGGAGAATCAACAGTCCTGTCAGCCCCGTTAATGCCTCATGAAATGGGGCCGGAGGCGACATCTGGGGTCTCGGTACCCCCTCCGGAGGATGACGGAGGCAAACAGCCAACGGTGAATCCTGAAACTGTACCCCTTCCCATGGAAGTAGAAACAAATGAGTCAGATGCCGCTCCCGAAGCAGACAGTAACACGCCTTTGCGAGAGTTACTGCAGCGACAAGAACGGCAAATGCAGGAAATATTAAAAAAAATGGAGAAGCTAGATGGAGGAGCTAGTAAGACATCGCGGCAACTCGCTTACAATAAAGCCTCGCAGGCGATATCTAGTGGGTTAGAGGCTCTCGGACAGGCTATCGAGAAGCAGAAAGGTCCGCCAGCAGAACCGGAACTAACTCCGGCAGAGCTAAAGCACAAAGAGGAAAGAATCCGGAGGTGGACAAAATGGTGCGTGGAAGATGGAGAATGGGAGGAGGCAGCAGCTGACACGTACCTACGCGACAAATATGGGAGTGGCCAGGGCGGGCCGTCACCTCCCCAGGGCGGGCCGTCGCCTCCCCTGGGCGGAACATCGTCTTCTCGTTCAGGCATGCGCTGGCTGACTGACCCTCCTCGACAAGAGCATAGCACTCAAAGACCTGCAGGGGGAGGTCGAGCCCCATCTCCGCCACTGCCAGATTCCGACGATCCTGGTGATGAACAGAATACACGGCCTGCAGCATTACCCGGTTATGATCCAGGGCAACGATGGCAGGGCGTCATTCGAGAGGCTACCATCGAAGGAGTAATGTTACCGCATAGCATCACCGCAATGCCAGTTTTCACACAAGGAGATCGTCGTCATTGGGCACCGTTTGATTGGAAAACTGTGAAGCAGTTGCAAGAAGTGGTGATGCAGTACGGAATGGACAATAAACATGTGATGCAGTTGCTAACATCATTCTTTAAAAACCAAACATTAACACAAGTGGACATACGCGATCTTGGTGAACTGATGTTGCCACCCACTGCATACCTGTTATTTTTGGAAAAGTGGCAGCAAAAACTGGAGATAGCCGCTATTGATAACGTACGCCGAGAGGAAGGGGACCCCTTGAGACTGGCACCGCTTGATGCACTATTAGGGAAAGGTCAGTACGCTGATGGTGCGACACAAGCTGCTTTACAGCAGCACGTGTTACAACAATCACAGGCCTTAGCATTGGCTGCATTAAAGGAGTTGCCAAATATAGGGACACCTAAGCCTCCTTACACGACGGTCAAGCAGAAGGCGGGTGAACCTTATATGCAATTTGTTGATCGCTTAAAAGATGCCATTGATGCATCGCCGAATTTAACTCCTGAAGCTAAGGCCGCAGTTGGGAAGGATTTAGCAGTCATGAATGCAAACCCACAATGTCAGCAGATTCTTGCCATTTTGGGAAAGACGGACACGTTGGCAGATATGGTTGAGGCTTGTAGCAAAGTTCCAATACTGCAAGCGGAGGCGGAAAAGGCGCGGATTCATGCTCAAGCCCATGCTGACGCCTTAGCTGCAGTTTTCAAGCCACCATGGAAAACAGGGAAAGAAAACCAAGGCCCATCCGGGACAGGATGTTATCGGTGTGGAGAAAACGGGCACATGAAGCGGAATTGCCCCAAGAAAAATACTCTAAACAAAGGGAGCAACCCTGGAGGATCCACTGGGCTTGCAGGTGTGTGCAATCGCTGCAATAAAATTGGGCACCAGGTGAAGGACTGCTGATCAAGATTTAGAAAAGATGGAACCCCGTTGCAGGGAAACTGGAGAAACAGCGCCTGGGGACGGGGCGTGATGACACCACAATACCGTCCAGCAGCCTACCCCATTCAGGCTGTCTCTCAGAGCTCTCAGCTTCCACCAGAGGAAGCGCAGGCGTCGATTTGGCCGTGGGATCAGATGTAACAATTACAGATAGCGCCGTACACGTAATTCCCTCAACCGTTAGTGGACCTTTAGGCTATGGACTCAGTGGATTGTTGTTAGGAAGATCATCAGCTACCAAACAAGGTCTTCTGGTACTACCAGGCGTCATCGACGCGGACTACACTGGACAAATTGGAATCATGTTGTGAGTATTAAACCCACCTGTGACGTTGAAACAAGGAACTAGAATCGCTCAAATAGTTCCGTTCCGATCCAGCATTCCTAGAGCCGTTGACAACGCCAGAGGGGATCAAGGTTTTGGTTCCACTGGAGCCCCCACAGTCGCATTTGTGCATGAAATAACTGCTGCCAAACCCTGTCGAACAGTTAATATCAGAGGACCCAGAAACATAACGTTAACCGAGAAGCAGATGTTGTTGGACTCTGGAGCTGATGTTACCATAGTTCCTTGTGCAGCCTGGCCAGAAGCATGGCCTCTTGAATCAGTTAATACCACTGTGGTCGGAATCGGAGGTGCTTCACCCACACATGTAAGCACTCGTTTTGTAACAATCGAGGACTGTCAGGAGAAAATAACAGCTCGAGTTCGACCGTATGTGTTACATACCACTATTTGGATTCTGGGGCGAGATGTGCTTTCGCAATGGGGATGCGTTCTCCAAACGCCTTTTTAGAAGCGGCCATTGCGGCGAGCAACACCCGACCTACACTGAAGCTTACTTGGTTAACAACATCACCCGTCTGGGTGGACCAATGGCCGCTACCCAAAGAAAAGCTCGCACACTTACAGGAGTTGGTGCAAGAACAACTTGATGCAGGTCACCTAGTACCCTCAACAAGTCCATGGAACACACCTGTATTTACAATACCTAAAAAGTCAGGGAAATGGAGATTACTGCAAGATTTAAGGGCTGTTAATGCTGTCATGCAAGACATGGGTCCGTTACAGCCAGGGCTCCCTACACCTACTATGTTACCACGAGGATGGGATATCGTTGTGATCGACCTCAAAGACTGTTTCTTCACGATACCTTTGCATCCGGACGACTGTGAAAAATTTGCATTTACAGTTCCCTCCATAAATCGCGCAGCGACAGCGAAGAGGTATCATTGGGTGGTATTGCCACAAGGTATGAAGAATTCTCCAACAGTTTGTCAGTGGTACGTGGATCTGGCTCTACAGAAATTTCGAAAGACGCATGAGGGAATGCTGATTTACCATTATATGGATGACTTGCTACTTTGTCAAAAGGGAACCATCGCCAGCGAAGTGGTAGAAGAATTGAAGTCGGATCTGGAAAAGCGGGGCCTGGTCATAGCCCCGGAAAAGGTGCAGCTGTCAACACCTTGGAAATATCTAGGGATATCGCTTACCAAATCCACTGTTCGACCTCAGAAATTGGAGTTTCGAGCAAATGTAAAGACCCTGAGCGATGTACAGAAATTAGTGGGAGACATTCAGTGGATAAGGACTGTCTGCGGCATCACCAATGCAGACCTTCAACCTCTCTTCGAAATGCTTCAGAAGGGTTCCGCACCTCAAGAATCCCGCGAGCTCACAGAAGAAGCTCAATCTGCACTGCAAGTAATAACTCAAAAGATTGCCTTGTCTTGTGCTTCACGAGTAGTGCCTGAATTACCCGTGGACTTGTACATTTATAATATGGACCCTGAAGTATCAGGCATATTAGGACAATGGGACCCATCTCAGTCAAATCCACTTCAAGTGCTGGAATGGGTGTTTTTACCCTCTCATGGTAAAAAGACTATCACTACAAGGTGGGAAGCTATCGCTCAAGTCATTCTCAAAGGGACTGCACGGCTATTAGCTGTGGCTGGACGAACACCTGACAAGCTTGTTATTCCAATCAGCCTCAACTACCTACCAGATGTATGTCAACGAGAAAAACTTATGTCCTTAGCCCTATTGAACACAACGATGCAGATTGACAATCACTATCCGTCACACCCCATCTTTAAAACTCACATATCGCTGGAAGAAAGGCCTCTTGTCGTCAGTGAGCCGTTGCAAGCAATCACGGTGTTTACCGATGCAAGTAGCCGCACCGGAAAAGCCGGATTTGTCTGGCAAGAACAGGGAGAATGGAGAAAACATGTCATCGTAGCAGAAGGATCTGCTCAGGTTTTAGAATTACAAGCTGTACTCCTGGCCTTACAAAAGTGGCGCGAAGCACCCTTAAATTTGGTAGTGGATTCCCTATACGTGGTAGGGGTTGTGAAACGCATACACCGATCGTTGCTTTGCCATATCGCCAATGAACTGCTGTTCAAAGCCTTTTTCAACCTATGGCGTGAAATGCAACACCGTCTACACCCAGTATTTGTCACCCACATTAGAAGCCATACCAGTTTACCCGGAGGTTTGGTGGAAGGAAACTCCCGAGCCGATCAGTTGGTATCCACGTTTCCGGTGGACAGATCCCTGCAGGCAAAATTAACAGAGGCTCGTCAATCTCACCATTTTTTTCACCAATCTGCAGCAGCATTGCGATCGCAATTCCAATTGACAAAGACTGATGCAAGGGCGATTATAGCTTCTTGCCCTGATTGTGCTAGAATACCTGTGTTACAGATTGCGGGAGCAAATCCCAGGGGACTCCAACCCAGACAGATTTGTCAAACAGACATTGTGGAGGCTTGGTTAAGTGAGAGGGGGCATGATTTCATGCTTCTGAGCAGTCTGAGCAATCCAGGCTCTGAGCAAGAGTTAGGCCCGGAGCGAGTCACCTTGGACTCTCCTTGAACGCTGCAAAAATGCAATAAAACAAGAACTTGGCAGTTGTAACAAACAGATAAAAGAAACAGGAAAAGGGGAGGGGGTGCTCATCGCTCCGTGTATCTAAAATTATAGACCAATCGTATATGCTACTAGTACGCGTGGACAGCAAGGCTTTACCAATGGAAATGCGGGCTTTGGTGCGTGATCAGCGTGCTCTCTGCTTAGAGTCTATATATATCCTGTACGTATAATCATTAAATGGAGAACTTCCATACTCATATTGGGATTGTGTCGTTACTCTGGGACCGTCGCCCAGCACCCAAGAGCCGCGCCCTCGACTTCCCCTTTTCTTCAACTGGTAGCAGAGGATGGTTACCACGGAGCAAAAGGACATCCTTCTCGCCGCGAGCTCAATTCCATAACTGCGGTAGGCAGAATTTTTTGGAGGGTGCTGGGAAAGGACGGCTGGGAGGGTGCTGCTTGGGTCTCTAAGGCAGAGCAGACACTGGAAGAGCTGATCACTCCACTCCCAGAAATTGGTGCTGCTTGAAAGAAAAGGTAGAGCAGACACTGGTTGGTGCTGTGCCGGCCGACAGACACCAAAACGGGGGGCAGCTATGGAGACGGAAGCTGCCTCCGCGTTGCTCATTAGTATCTCCTCTAAGAGAGGAAATGAGACAACGATAAAAACAACTAATTAAATTGATAAAGCTGTGACAGCTCTGGGTACGTTTTAAGGACACGGCGCTTGTATTCTCTGTGGAGGAATGGAAAGAAATGGGGGATGTGATGTGGAAAAAGACTATTGATAAAGATCCTGAAGAAAAGGAGGTGAAGAAAGTGAGCAGATTGTGGCAGAATGTGATAGAGACTCTTAAAAGTATGAAGGCAGAGAGGGAGGTTGCCTGTGCAGCAGCTCAGATGCTGACAGTCCCTACTCCCCCTATAAAGAAGGTGAAAGTTCCTGAGGCTGTAGCGCGATTTTTTGGGCTACCAGCGGTTAAAGGTATGTCTGCACCAATTCAGCCATCTGTCGCTGCGGCTCGGACTGCGATAGAACCGGGATTTAGCATTGAGCAGTTACGCAGCAGTACTCTGAAAGCAGAAGTTCAGGAGAAAGAGGAAGTTAGTGCTCGGGGAGCCAGCAGCTCAACTGACAGAAAGAAGGAAGTGCAAGAGGAGGAGGAGAGGGAGGAGTGGCCGGCTCCTTCTGACCCTGTCCAGTTGCTGGGTCTGGGAGGAGAGAAAGACAGGCCCCCTCCTTCCGCACCCCCGCTATTTCCTCCACCCCCCTCATACTCTGACTCATCGCGGTCTGCAACGCCACCGCCACATGACCGTGGGAACCCGGAAAAGGACATTGCTAAAGCATTGCAACAACTGACAGAGGGACTGAAAGATTTAAAGATACAGCCGCAACAATCAGGAGCGTTTGCTCCAGGATTACAAAACAGGGACAATACCAACAGTGCCCCACCTGCACCACATGCACCAAGGTGGAGCGGAGTGATTCGTGATGCCATCCTGGAGGGACAGTGGAGCGCAGTAGCTGATTTGGGTGGAATAGGAGCATTCCCTGTGGTACAACAGAATGGAGCAGCTACCTGGGAACCAATTGATTGGAAAATCCTTCAACAAGCAAAGGCGGCAGTTACACAATATGGAGTAAAATCAGACGCTACAAGGAATATAGTTACCTGGATTTTTTCTGCTGATCTTTTGTGCCCACACGACTCCCGGAATTTAATGAAACTGTTGCTGACACCTACCCAATTCCTTTTGTGGGGGTCAAAATGGGCACAACGAGCAGTCAATGAGGCTACACGGAGAATGACTGATCCAAATGACCCCTTGCATGGTGTAACTATGGACATTCTTACAGGACAGGGGAATTATTCCTCAGTTGAGACTGAACAGGAGGACAAGAAGGAGGGTAAACCTGCTTTGTATCCACCTTTACTGGAGTCTCCAGTTACGGAGCCAACAGTACCAGAGTCACAAGGACTTAAAGGACTGTTACCATCACGAAATGGACATGAACTTGACATGACAGAGCTTGGTAGAGGACTGGAAGAATTAAAGACGGAATTGCAGCAGCATCGTTCAGCCAGTGCCTCGGGACACGTGACTCTGTCTTCCCCAAACCCCCCTCTGTGTTCGGGACAAGTATTAGGGCCACCTCAACCTCCTTTGCAATTCCCTACTCCGCCTTTAGATCAGGGCCGGGGGGGAGGTCTGCGTCCATCTGGTAACGTGGGAGGTGAGGGAGAGGGTCAGCGTCCGCCCGCGAATACAGGGGAAAAGGGGGAAGGAGTGAAATGGAAAGGGAGCATTCGAGATGCGTTATTAGGAGTTATAATTCCACAAGCGTATCTGGTGTTTGTGGGTGCGAGTCCTGAGGGAAGAAATATTTGGCAACCATTAGATTGGAAAATTGTAAAAGCAGCATTGTTACTACAGTTAGCGAGGGACAACGCAGATGAGGACTGCAGGAAAATTATTACAGGGATGGCGAATCGTGACCCCACTTTAACCGAGCTAATGGATGCGTGCGGAAAAGTAGGAAACACCACATTTCAGATGGAACATTTAGCAAAAACTTTTGCAGTGACAGTTAAGGTAGCTCATTGTTGTTATACATGCGAACAAGAAGGTCACTTTAAGAAAAACTGCCATAAGAAATCGAAGCTGAGTGGGAGAGATAACTCTGTTTTGATGTATCATTGCTGTGAGAAGCTGAGGCATTTTGTGAAACTGTACAGATCCAAGTACAAGGCTCAAGGTCAGCTGATAACAACCAGCTGCAAAATAAAGGGAAACTGGAAAAAGGCCAGGCTTAAGCAGTCAGCTCGCAACCCGAACCACAGTGATACGCAGAGGTACAGCAACTGATTACAGAAATAGAAAGCAGGCTACATTCCAAATTCGTTCATCGTATTGATTTGAATCAGGAAATACAAATTATCACTTTGATAGGCAAATTCAGTATGCAATAATTGGTCAATGGAATTCAGAATGATCAAATTCGTTACAGAGCTATTGGCACAGATTATCATCAAAGGTCGGATGCGATGTCGAGAGCTTGTGGCCACAGATCCTGCATCACTAACCGTTCCTATTGCAGCTCAATACTTTGAGTGGTGTATGGCCTTATAGGACTTTACTGAACAATTGTTAACACATCTGCCAAAAGATAAAAAGCTACAGTTTATTTACAAACAGGAGGGAAATCAAGTGTCCAGTGTGTCTGAGTAACATATGGGGTTTTGAATGTGACCCATGGGTTCTGCTTAGGTGTTTTACGTGTGATAAGAGGTTTTGGAAGAGAGCGTCATATGCATGTCGATGGTGTAGGAGGTGTCTGAAAGAACAGATACGGTTAGGAAACGAAGTGCTAAAAGCAGGTACAGAACCGTTGACCGAGGAAGAATATCAATTCTGTCAAGCAGGGTGGTTTAATAATACGTGTATTTTTGGGGAAGTAGTCTTACTGGTGGCTATTGAATGTAGTAACGGTAATTGTATACTAGTGGAGTGGGAAGTTGAAAGAAGGAAGTGGGAGAAGACGAAAAAGGAGTGTAAGAAGCGATGGACAAGATGGGCCAAAAGAAATTCAGACTGGTCTGGTCCCTCTTAATCCTGTTACCGCTGGCAGTGGCACATGATACTGTGTATCATCCCAAAACACCTTGGGAAGGCAGTAACAATATCTGGATTACACTAATGAAAACACTGAATTAAACGCAATTTTGTGCCTCTTTAGCTCAGCCTGAACAACCCTTCCACACCTGTTTAGTGGGGATGCCCCTAAACGGATCAGCGAGTAAAGAGGTGTTGTCAGGACGAAGTGAGGCTTTACAAACAAAGTGTAAAACAGCAGTAAAATGCATCAACAGTTGGGATGTATGGGATGACTTCTTACCAGTCAGTCCACTAGAGCCCCAAGAATTGGATATATTGGGGACTCTAGGGGCAGAGGCTTGTGTCTTTTTTAATTATTCTGAAGGTCGTAACTATACAGACTGGAACAACGGCACTGGGAAACAAAATGTAACCCCTAGTGGTGAAGTATGGAGAAATGACACTGTCTGGTGTCACCGGACCTATGGAAAAAGGGGGGAAGGACCGAACCCAGGCACTCAGTGGCAGATTCCAGACATTAAATTTCCCAGAAAGCTACCAAAAGGTCTATTCCTAATTTGTGGAGACCGGGCCTGGCCTGGTCTGCCCAGCAAAAAGATAGGAGGTCCATGTACATTGGGCAAGTTAAGCCTACTAATGCCCTCTCAAAAATTGATATTAAATCACACTCAATTACATCGCCTTAGACAAAGGCGGAGCACGTCCTCGTTTCGTGAGGACTGCCAGGAGGAGGTAGAGTTATGGTCAAAAACGGAAGCAATCTTCGCGTCCTTCCTTGCACCGGGGGTTGCTTCGGCGCATGCCATAGCGCAGTTAAGAAGGCTAACTTGTTGGAGTGGAAAAAGGGTCAATGAGACTTCCAAGGTCTTAGGAGCCTTGGCAAATGATGTTGATAGTGTTAGGCATGCAACTTTGCAAAATAGAGCTGCCATAGACTTTCTTTTGCTTATGCATGGACATGGATGTCAGGATTTTGATGGGATATGTTGCATGGATTTGAATGACTCTTCGCAGTCCATTCACAGACAGATTCAAGACTTGATGAGCTCGACGAGCAAATTACAGGAACGTCATGGGTTTTTGGATAATTGGCTTGGTAGTTTTGGAATTGGAGGGTGGTTGATAGATTTGATAAAAATGCTTATTATGGGAGCGCTTATAATCATGGTTATTTTGCTAATAGTGCCTTGCTTATTTTCCTGCTTGCAGCAATCTGTAACGAAAATTGTTAATCAGGCCTGGCTTGCTCAAAAACAAGAAGGGGGAATTGTGGAGGCTTGGTTAAGTGAGAGGGGGCATGATTTCATGCTTCTGAGCAGTCTGAGCAATCCAGGCTCTGAGCAAGAGTTAGGCCCAGAGCGAGTCACCTTGGACTCTCCTTGAACGCTGCAAAAATGCAACAAAACAAGAACTTGGCAGTTGTAACAAACAGATAAAAGAAACAGGAAAAGGGGAGGGGGTGCTCATCGCTCCGTGTATCTAAAATTATAGACCAATCGTATATGCTACTAGTACGCGTGGACAGCAAGGCTTTACCAATGGAAACGCGGGCTTTGGTGCGTGATCAGCGTGCTCTCTGCTTAGAGTCTATATATATCCTGTACGTATAATCATTAAACGGAGAACTTCCATACTCATATTGGGATTGTGTCGTTACTCTGGGACCGTTGCCCAGCACCCAAGAGCCGCGCCCTCGACTTCCCCTTTTCTTCAAGACATCACCGAATATGCTGCCTTTGGCCGACTCAAATATATCCATGTATCAATTGACACCTGCTCCGGTCACATGTGGGCTACAGCCCTGACCTCCATGACAGCTAAGGCTGTTAAAAAACATTTGTTGCAAGCTATTGCAGTAATCACAGAATCACAGAATGTTAGGGATTGGAAGGGACCTCGAAAGATCATCTAGTCCAATCCCCCTGCCGGGGCAGGATTGCCTAGACCATATCACACAGGAACACGTCCAGGCGGGTTTTGAATGTCTCCAGAGAAGGAGACTCCACAACCTCTCTGGGCAGCCTGTTCCAGTGTTCAGTCACCCTCACCGTAAAGAAGTTTTTCCTCAAATTTAAGTGGAACCTCCTGTGTTCCAGCTTGCACCCATTGCCCCTTGTCCTGTCAAGGGATGTCACTGAGAAGAGCCTGGCTCCATCCTCATGACACTTGCCCTTTACATATTTATAAACATTGATGAGGTCACCCCTCAGTCTCCTCTTCTCCAAGCTAAAGAGACCCAGCTCCCTTAGCCTCTCCTCATAAGGGAGATGTTCCACTCCCTTAATCATCTTCGTGGCTCTGCGCTGGACTCTCTCTAGCAGTTCCCTGTCCTTCTTGAACTGAGGGGCCCAGAACTGCACACAATACTCCAGATGCGGCCTCACCAGGGCAGAGTAGAGGGGGAGGAGAACCTCTCTTGACCTGCTAACCACACCCCTTCTAATACACCCCAGGATGCCATTGGCCTTCTTGGCCACAAGGGCACATTGCTGGCTCATGGTCATCCTGTTGTCCACTAGGACCCCCAGGTCCCTTTCCCCTACGCTGGTCTCCAACAGGTCTGCCCCCAACTTGTACTGGTACATGGGGTTGTTCTTGCCCAGATGCAGGACTCTACACTTGCCCTCGTTATATTTCATTAAATTTCTCCCCGCCCAACTCTCCAGCCTGTCCAGATCTCTCTGAATGGCTGCGCAGCCTTCCGGTGTGTCAGCCACTCCTCCCAGTTTGGTGTCATCAGTGAACTTGCTGACAGTGCACTCTATTCCCTCATCCAAGTCATTAATGAATATATTGAATAGAACTGGTCCCAGAACCGACCCTTGCGGGACTCCGCTAGACACAGACCTCCAACTGGACTCAGTCCCATTGACCACCACTCTCTGGCTTCTTTCCTTCAGCCAGTTCACAATCCACCTCACTACCCGATCATCCAGACCACACTTCCTCAGTTTAGCTGCGAGGATGCTGTGGGAGACCGTGTCAAACGCTTTACTGAAATCGAGATAGACCACATCCACCAGCCGGATAGACCACAGACCAGCCGGAACAAATTAAGACTGATAATGGCCCTGCCTATCGCTCTGAATCACTTGCAGAGTTTATGCAGAAATGGGGTATTACACATGTACGCGGTATTCCATATAATTCTACAGGGCAGGCAATTGTGGAACGTGCGTATCGCACATTAAAAAAGCATTTAGAAATTATTCGAAAACAGGGGGAGATGGGACCACAGGATGCGCTACATAAAACATTGTTTGTATTAAATTGGCTAAACCCTAAGCAGAACTCGCAAACACCACCTGCCATAGCTCACGGGCAGGGAAATCAAAAAGACCTCAGTAATACAAACGTATCGGTAAGGGTATTCATCCCGGAATCAGGCACTTGGGAAGGGCCAAAACAATTAATAACTTGGGGCAGAGGGTATGCTTGTGTCTCCACAGGAAATAACTGCCAATGGGTTCCGGCCAAATGGGTGAAGCCGTGGCTAGATGAACCAGCCGACGCTACAGGACCAGACAACTCTAACACCAGAGGCCTTGAGGAGGTGTGATCACCGCCTTGCACGTATCATCTGGCCGTGACTCCAGAATCTGAATCCAGAACAGAAAATGCGGGAACATCATGGGTTTTTGGATGAACTGGTTGGGTGGTCTGGGAATTGGAGGGTGGATAGCCAGCCTAGTGAAAGGCTTGGCGCAAGTATAGCTATTCATCTTTGTCTTGGTACTCTGTATCATAAAAGGTTTGCAGGGAATGATATCAAGAACCATTGCTATTATATTAAGAAAGAAAGGGGGAGATGTAGGGGCCTGGACCGTGGGAAAATTATAGAGATAACATACGAGTACACTGTTATGTAAGAGCATGAGTCAGCAAGAAAGCATAAGGATGTGGCTTGCTTAGGTTTATAGTAAGTATCCAATTAGAACAGTAGAAGTGGCAAGCAGCCAGAGTGTGTACAATACTTGTAGCCAATAGCTTAAGGTGTAACCGTTATATAAGTGTGTATGTAGGTTATAAAAGGGTGTGTTAACCAAAATAAAGTGGACTATTAGAGCATCATATTGGTGTGCTGTAGTTCGTTCCTCGCGTGGACCCCAACAGGAGACCTTCTAGCAGCCTTCCAGTACCTGAAGGGGCCTACGGGAAAGCGGGAGAGGGGCTTTTTACAAGGGCGTGTAGTGATGGGACGAGGGGGAATGGTTTTAAACTGAAAGAGGGGAGATTTAAATGAGATATGAGGAAGAAATTCTTTCCTGTGAGGGTGGTGAGACCCTGGCCCATGTTGCCCAGAGAAGCTGTGGATGCCCCCTTCCTGGCAGTGTTCAAGGCCAGGTTGGATGGGGCTTTGAGCAACCTGGTCTAGTGGAAGGTGTCCCTGCCTGTGGCAGGGGGGGTTGGAACTAGATGATCTTTAAGGTCCCTTCCAACCCAAGCATTATATGATTCACCCCAGAAGCTTATAGCTGAAATGTGAGGCAGCAAACATTGAATGCTGATAGGAAGAAAACATGGCGAGATGTGGAAGACCCTCGGCCTCCAAGCAGCTGTGTTGTACTTGGGGAGCAGAAGATTTGCTTGGGAACACTGCACTGAGAATAGTTTTTGCTTGCCTTTAAGATAAAGGAGCCGAGACCAGTTCACAGGGCCTTTTGAGGCATGAAAGAAGTAAACATGTGTTGAAGGTCAGTTCTGAACACAGAGCTGAATCCAAGGAATGGTTGTTGATGTTCTGAGCCCAGAACACTGTGGCTCTTCCCAGAATGGGTGATGAGTGCTTAGTGTGTGAGTGTTGATGTTATCTTGAACTGCCTAGTCTGGCTCCTGCATTGTAGCAGTTAAATAGGGTAGTAGAATAACAATAAAAAAGCCTTAGGCCTTTCGGCTTCAGGCCCTTGCATCCTCGATCACAGAATTTGTGCCTTCCTTGCCGACCGCTGAAAATGGTGCCCGAACAAGGCTGAAGATTAATGAAGCGGCAGCGACTCCGATCAAATGATTGTCAGGGGCTAGCGCGAGCTAGGATCGGAGAGTGAGTCCCCAGGATTGGAGAGTCCCCAGGATCAGTGAGTTCCGCAATCGCAATAAACATGGGACAGGCTAGTTCCCAAGAGCATAAGCCCTACGCTGAAGTATTACAGCGTATATTACGCGAACAGGGCTATAAGGTCCAATTAGAGAAATTGGTGCAGTTATTAGTATGGATCAAAGACAACTGTGCCTGGTTCCCTGTATCAAGGACTCATGATACAAAGATCTGGGCGAAAGTGGGGGTAGAAATACAAAACCAGAACACGTTGTAGTCTGATATTCTAAAGGATTTAGAAGCAACGTGGAGGGTTGTTTTTACAACACACTCTGCACTCCAGCCTGCAGAGGAGTATTTGCAATCTCTGTCATCCACTCCTATTAACACCTTGGTGGATGTGAAGGGGCAACAGGAGCCTGTATATGAAACAGTCTCTGGAGAATCAGATGATCCTTACGGTCTTGATTTCACAGAATCAGACATACAGTCCGATTTATACCCACCATTAACATCGGTAAAAGAAACGGCTGCGACCGTCCCTTCGGTACAGGGGTCTCGCGGCCGCAGCGGCTACGGCCAGAGCACAGTTAACACCAACAGCTCCTCTATATCCTGCGTCTGCCGAGCCACCTATTGGCTTTGCTGAAAAGGTACCAGAGTCTCGTGTAACGAAATACAAAACACTGGCAGAAAAATGTAGAGAGGAAGCTGCTCGTAAAGGAGATTTTACCATGCTGACGGTGATGCCGGTAATCTATTGCCCAAATCATTCTCCTGAGTATCACTACCTTAGTTATGAAATGATTAAGGAAGTACGGGCTGTGGTGAGAGACTATGGTTTGCACAGTAACTATACTTTAAATTTAGTAACAGTCATTGGGGAATCCTATACTATGACTCCACATGATTGGAAGTCACTTTTACGGATGATTTTAACACCTGCACAATATTCAGCGTGGCTGGCAGAGTACCAGGAGGCTGCTTCTGCAGACACTTTGGAAAATATACAAGCAGGCTTAGATGAATATTTGGGAATTAATCACTATGTGACACCAGAGGTGCAGGCACAGCTACCTTGGCAGCGTTTACAACAGATCTCTGCATTGGCTTTAAAGTGCCTGAAACGCATTCCGGAGGCAGGGAAATGCCAGCCCTCTTTTGCGGCAGTTAGGCAAGGAGCTCGAGAACCCTATGTTACATTTATTGATCATTTACAAACTGCATTGAGCAGGCAGATTGATGATGAAAATGCAGTAGAAACGCTGTTATTACAATTGGCTTATGAAAATGCAAATGCAGATTGTCAAAAAATTTTGGCCCCTCTAAGAAACTCTTACAGAAGTATAGCAGAATTTATTAAAGCCTGTCAGAACGTGGGTTCTGAAGAGCTACTTTAATTGCAAGTGCCTTGGCTCAGCAACTCGTTGTGGGATGAGCAGAAATGAAATGTTTTGAGTGTAATCAAATGGGACATATGGCAGTAAAGACAAAAGATGAGCAGAGAGGATCAAAAAGAGCTAGAACACCCAGAGGATTATGTCCTAAGTGTGAAAAGGGCTATCATTGGAGCAATCAGTGTCGATCAAGTTTCGATAAGGATGGAAACCCCATGCAGGGAAACTGGAGGAGGGGCGTGAGGCCTGGTGCCCCCCAATACAACAGGGTCTGTTGTGCACATGCTCAGCCCGATAATCCGATAAACGGACAGTCTCAGAACTCGTTGCCAGCACAGCCGGCAGCGCCAGGTTGGATCTGGCCTCAGCCACCGATACAGAATTGAATGATAAAAGGACTAAGATCATAGATACCAATGTATATGGGCCTCTCCCTTCGGGACTGGTAGGATTAATTTTTGGTCGTTCTTCCGTGGGAAAGCAAAATATATTTGTCATACCCGGAGTTATTGATTCAGATTATATGGGCCAAATTAAAATCATGTTATGGACATCAGAACCACCTTGTTTTATACCTAAAGGCCGGTGTGTGGCGCAGTTGCTATTGATACCATATACTGTGCCAGCAGCGAATCCACATCCACACGGCACAGGAGGATTTGGCAGTACTAATAGACCACAGGTGTTGTGGAATCAAAAGGTAACTAATGATCGGCCTATGCTCACAATAAAAATTGATGGACGGTTATTCACAGGTCTGTTAGATACTGGAGCTGACGTGTCCATCATCAGCAAAAATGACTGGCCGTCAGATTGGCCTCTTAAACAAGTAGCTGCTGCTGTGAATGGAGTAGGAGGGTTGCAAATTCCATTGCAAAGTGCACGTACTCTGTGTGTGGTGGGCCCTGAAGGAAAAACAGCAACCTTAGTTCCTTTTGTTCTTTCAGTTCCTTTTACACTGTGGGGAGTGATCTTTTAGCTCAGTGGGGAATTGTATTGTCAGCTATGATGGCGCATTTAACCCAAGGGTCACTGATCTCTTACCCCGGCTCAAACTGACTTGGCTAACAACAAAACCGGTTTGGGTAATCAGTGGCCCCTTAATGGGGAGAAGCAAAAACGGGCAGAGGAATTAGTAAATGAACAATTAAGGGCTGGACATATCATGCCCTCAACTAGTCCTTGGAATACCCCTATATTTGTGATACCAAAGAAATCTGGCAAATGGCAATTATTGCAGGATCTTAGAGCTGTCAATGCAGTAATGCAGCCTATGGGAGCTTTACAGCCAGGTACACCCAGTCCAGCAATGATCCCTTCTGATTGGCAGTTATATATAATTGATTTGAAGGACTGCTTTTTTACTATACCTCTCCATCCTGACGATCAGCCACATTTTGCTTTCTTTGTACCTTCCATTAATAATCAGGCACCTATGAAAAGGTACCAATGGACGGTTCTCCCACAGGGCATGATGAACAGTCCCATGATTTGTAAGTTAGTGGTCTCTGCTGCAATAGAGCCGACTCGAAGTGTTTCTAAACAGTCTCTTATTTACCATTATATGGATGACATTCTCATTGCAGCTTTGACACAGACAGAACTGATGAAAACTGTAAATCATCTAAAAGACTCTTTACAACAATTTGGGCTTCATATTTCCCCAGAAAAAATACAAACAGAACCGCCCTGGAAGTATTTGGGATGGGTACTGTTTACCAGAACCTTACGACCACAACAACTTCGTCTGGTAAACAATATCTCTACATTAAATGATTTGCAGCAACTACTAGGGACAATTAATTGGATTCGTCCTGTGCTGGGTATTTCTACTGAAGAGTTAAGTACCTTGTTTAATACCTTGAAGGGGGATTCAGATTTAACTTCGCCTCGAATCCTTTCTGACAAAGCAAAACAGGAATTGGCATTGGTAATTCAAAAACTTACAACTTCCCAAGCAGGACGTATAATCTTACATTTGCCTCTTCTATTTTTTGTGATTCACACGAAATTCCAGCCTTATGGGCTATTTGCTCAATTGACAGAATCACAGCAATTAGTTACCCTGGAATGGATTTTCTTATCACGCACCTTTACAAAAACAATTACGACTCCTTTGGAGATGGTCATTATGGTGATTCAGAAAGGACGGTTCAGGATACAGCAGTTGACAGGTCAAGACCCTGACATTATTTACCTGCCCTTTCATAAGGAAACGCACATTACTCTGATGAGGGACAGCCTTGAATTTCAGGCTGCTCTGGCTGATTATTTGAATGATATCCATTTTACTTTGCCACAGAATAAAATCTTGCAAGCCTTACCTTCCCTCTGTTTACAACCACAGAGAGTGATGGTGCCTCACCCTATACCAAATGCAAAAACGGTTTTTACAGACGGCTCAGGTAAACCAAAGAAGGCCATAGTGACCTGGAAGGAAGAGGCACAATGGCAACACACATCAATTACTGTGGAAGCATCCACTCAGATTGTTGAATTATCTGCAATACATTTAGCTCTGACATTGTTTGCAAGCGAACCTATTAATATTGTATCAGATTCACTATATGCTGTTGGCGCTATTAACCGCTTAGAAGCTGCATTTATCAAAGAAATTAGCAATCAAGAGCTGTATAAACTTTTCCTTGCTATTGCAACTCTGCTTCAGCAACGACAGCATCCTTGCTTTATTGTTCATATTCGGTCTCACACTCGCTTGCCAGGACCTCTGGTAGAAGGGAATGCGGCAGCTGATAAGTACACTGTTTTGCCCATAACATCATCCTCCCTTACTCAACGATTTCAACATGCACAATTATCTCACTCCTTTTTCCATCAAAATGCTCGCAGTTTACAGAAAGAATTTGCTCTGACAAAAACGCAGGCTCGTGATATTATTCGGGCATGTAACGATTGTCAATTATATAATAGTGCAACTTATCATGATGGTGTAAATGTCAGGGGACTGAAGGCTAATGAAATTTGGCAAACAGATGTTACACATTATCCACCTTTTGGCAGGCAAAAGTATGTTCATGTTACTGTGGATACCTTTTCTGGTTATGTTGTTGCTTCTGCAGCTACAGGGGAACAGACTCAGGATGTTAAGAAACATTGGACAAGGTGCTTTGCACTTATGGGCCTCCCCAAACAAATAAAAACAGACAAGGGACCCGCCTATGTATCTCAAGCAGCGGCCTTATTCCTATAACAGTGGGGTGTGTCTCACGTTACACCCCCACCGGACAAGCCATAATTGAACGGACACATCAAAACTTGAAACACATGCTACAAAAACAAAAAAGGGGGATTGTAGCCACAGCTCCTCAAGAACAATTAGATATGGCTGTGTTCACTTTAAATTTTCTAAATCGGTCATCTTCTCGATTAGATACCATGGTAGTGGAATGACATTTTCAGGCTAAAGTTCCCTTTACACAAAATCCTAAGGTTTGGTATAAAGATCTGCCAGGCCCAACTGATTGGCGTGGACCAGTAGAATTGTTGACATGGGGGAGGGGATATGCTTGTGTTTTACTCCCAACAGGTCCTCGTTGGCTACCTGCGAGATACGTGAAGCCATACCATGAGCTGGAGAAACCACAACCAGAACCTGGTACCGGAAATGCAGACGCTGAAAGCACAGGGACCACACAAGTGACGTAGAACAGTCAACCCGACACCAGGCATTACTTGGGGAATGCTGAAATGACTGGATGAGCACACAAGTAGCATGCTGCGAGGGTTCTTGGGTGGTCTCTGGTGGTCGTGGTCCCCTCATAGTTGTGCTGTCTGCTGTGTGACCCCGCTTCCGTGCAAGCGTGGTTAAGGCCTTTCTGTTGACACATGCAGGTGGCTCTGAGGAGAAGATACTCTTTTGGTTCTCACAGCAGTTATCTCTTCTAGAGCGTGTGAATCTGAAACGGCTGGGGCCCCAAGAGCAAGGGGGATGTTGTAAATACCTTAATTACTCAACTATCTTGGGTGCTCAACTAAACAAAGGGAAGCCTTTACAATTTGGAGAGTGGTAATGGCTGTAAGATAAGGAGGCTCCAGGATGGTCTCACTTCAGATGGCTGGGCCTTGGGATGAGAGAGATAAGGGAATTGCAACAGCTACCTCAAAGGACGTGGCCTACGTGATCCCCGGACTGAGTTTGGGCAGAAGCAGGGGTCAGTCAGCGAACACAGTGAGGAAGACTACCGGCTTTCATCTGAAGACCCCTGACGGCCACCAGAGAAAACAACTGCGCATGCGAACGGACATTTGCATATCTCATGGCTACATAAATGAGTTCTCGGAAATCCTATGACTATGTATAACTTTATGGTATATATTCTCTGAAAATTTGCCAAACTGGTGGAGCACTCATGGTGGATAATCCCCAGTGCTGCCCAGCGCTGCAATAAAGAATGCCTGCTTAATAACACTCTGGGGTTATTGAGTTTTCTTTCGGACTCTTTACCCAGCCGCACCTAGCTTCCCACTTCAGTGAGGAAAGTTAGAAAGCAAGGGGGTTTGGAGATCTCCGATTTTTGTATCAAATCAAGTAAATTTGGACACTACAGGGATGTTGTTCACAGTCTTGTTTATCTTTGGCCCTTCTTTGTAATTAGTGATGCTACAGCATTATTGTATAGATATCTATGTTTACTCCTTTTTCTATATGTATTTATTGCGTGCCTCTGTATATTACTCTGCTCTACACCCCGCAAGCCAAATGTACACGTCCGGCTTTGCACTCCCCAGGAGAAGCGGTTTCTTGAGCAAGGGGGGAGAATGTGGGAATATAACAGAAGACTGGGGAGGATTGTAAACACGCTCAAGTGACTTGCACCTGGGGTGTCAAAAAACACATATATCATACTAGTAACGGTTGTTTAGTCTTGTGTGCCTGACAAGTAGAACATCTGCATTCAGATAACATAGGCCTGTGATAAGACTCAGGGGCACCTAATGGTTCATGCCTGAGATTCCTGCCCTGCTGTGAGAAAGATCAAAGCACAGTGGAAAACTACCGCCTGCAAGAAACCCCTAATATACAGGCGAAGGCAGCAGGCCCGGAATCTCTCGCTCTCTCTCTAGCAGGAACCGAGCTCCACAGTGCCTGCGTCCCCGCTTGCGTGCCTTTGCCCCGGGTGCTGCTTCAGAGATCCCTCGGTTTGTGAGTCCTTCACTTTACCTGGTCTGCAATCAGAGGACTCCGAAAAGCCGAAGCCCACATCATGACCACCCTTGTCATCGAATAAACAAAAATGGGGAAATGTGGAAGACCCTCAGCCTGCAAACAGCTGTGCTTTACTTGGGGAGCATAAGATTTGATTGGGAACACTGCACTGAGAATAGTTTTTGCTTGCCTTTAAGATAAAGGAGCTGTGACCAGGTCACAGGGCCTTTTGAGGCATGAAAGAAGTAAACGTGTTGAAGGTCAGTTCTGAACACAGAGCTGAAAACAGGGAATGGTTGTTGATGTTTTGAGCCCAGAACACTGTGGCTCTTCCCAGAATGGTTGATGAGTGCTTAGTGTGTGAGTGTTGATGTTATCTTGAACTGCCTAGTCTGGCTCCTGCATTGTAGCAGTTAAATAGGGTAGTAGAATAACAATAAAAAAGCCTTAGGCCTTTCAGCTTCAGGTCCTCGATCCTCAGATACTCGATCTTCAGATCCTCAGATCCTCAGATTTTCGATCTTCAGATCCTCGATTGCAGAGTCCGTGCCTTCCTTTCCGCCTGCTGCAGCGAGACCTCTGCTTCTGCATGAAATTGCAGGTCAAGCATTGTATTCTTTGGCTGTATCTCTGTGGGATTACAAGAGTTAAACGGAGCTCAGATGGAAAGCACCGAGGAGCTGATTACCCTGATGGGAGGACGACCTTGGGAGCGATAGATAAAGAGAAGCTGAGTCATGCTGAAGTCGTTAGTGTGTACGACCAAACTGCCTTCGCATGGACAGCGCGTGATCAGCATTGTGATTGGACTGCTTTGCGCGTGGAGTGTTGCAAGGTCCAACTAGCTTTGACGGCTTGTTTGCGCATGCGGAATGGGAAAGCCTGATTAGTTGGGAAAGTACCGAAAGTGTGTATAAAAGGCAAATGCACCACAGAATAAATGTCTCCGCTTGCTGACACAATTCGGAGTCCGTGCCGTTAATTGCCGCATATCTCACTCCTGCAGCGCTGAGGGAGAGTGAGGTGTAGCAATCCTTCCCCTCCGCAGTCACAGCTCTGATTTTGCGCCGCTCCCTCAGGTCCAAGGCTCGTGTCGGCTCCTGTCGGGGCTGGCTGCCAGCACAGGCAGCCAAGCCCCTGCAGGGAGGCTGCAGCGCCTGTTGGTGCCCTCAGGACCCCGACATATACATGAGGAGACACATTTCTATGAAAAATCCCAACTGCTGATGCCCCAGCTGACTGAACTTCAGAATCTACATATTTTTTTTTAAAAACAAATTAGCAAGCAGTGCCTAAGCTCTCTCACCTACTAGTGCTGGCTGCTGTTGGGTGCCACATTGCGGAAGGCGTTTGGCTACCTTGGCCCAAGTGTTCTGGCCACTACCCTCTTTTTTTTCTCCCTCATCTCTTCCCAGTGTAGGCTTGCAGTAGTTGTGCTGGCTTTAGTGAGGCTTGCTAGTTCACAGCATTCTGTGTTGACTCTGAGTTATGGGAGACTACTTAGTTCAGACTGGGTCTTCATTTTGCAGCTATTTACATGTAGCAAGTGAACGATCACTCAGAGTACTCTGTTAGACACTGGAAGCTGATGTTGGCAAGATAAATTCTCCACGACTTTTTAAAAATAATGACAATAATGAAAAATCCTGAAAATCCTGGCTGTAAAACAGCGGAGTCCTTATTCCAAGCTAGACTGTAACGTTTCACTTATTTAAAAACATGCAGAATAAAATTATTTTCTTGTAACAACTTTTAAGGCACTGCCAAACCTCCCAGGCAAGGAACACTTCTACTTAACTGGCCTTGTCAGAAAAAAGCTGTTAGAATAGAGGACTTTGTAGCTTCCCCTGAAGACAGCTGCCTTGGGCTCCGTCAAGGAGATAAATTTCTGGTAAAGTGGTTTAGTGTCTGGAAAAAAGCTTTCTTCAAAGGGTCCATAAAGGAGAGTTTCTGTATTGAAAATGGGATGTAATCCTTTTTCAGCAGGAGATGTGACAGATGGCCTCATTATGAGTTGCTCAGTGCAGAGTTGGTAGCTTCTCATCAGGGGTTTCATCTGGGTGAAGGACATGCTATGGACAGTGAAGTGCCTCTCTAATGGTTTCTTCTGGTTGTTGCAATAGAAATAGATTATTTGGTGAAGCAAAACTTGCACCTTTGCCACTCTAGACTATATGAGACAGCAATTTTTGCATTAGCTTTTTATTAGCTGTTACCTACATTAGCTGCTTTCCTCCCCCTCTGTCTTTTCTCTCCCTTTAAAGAATTGTGATATCTTGAGGTGATGGAAATCATGTTATTCTGGTTGTAGTCTCACAAGTGTTAGATGAGTTTCTGCTGTAGCACTTTGGTCCTGGCTTGCAGGTGGATGGTTGGTAACAATTTCTTTGTACATTTGCAATGTTGTATTACCTCATCATATAAACTTTCATAGAGTAAGCACCATGGATCCCATCCTTGGCTACTCTCATACAACTTCACTGACGTCAGAATTCAGCCTCAGACATGTGCCAACTTGCCCAGTAGACTGCAAACTATTCCCAGTTTCTTTCCATCTTTACTGTTCAAAGTTTTTTGGATTACTTCTTCTGTGGCTCAAATAATATATACTGAGTTTCAAAGCTGTTTTACCAGCTTCTGAAAGTGAATTTGACCATTCAGGCAGATAACAAAGTCAGCTTTGGCTTTGAAACACTGCAAGAATCAGCGGGTGCTTTATGTCCAGCATAACAAGTTGTGGTCCTTAGGAAGTGCAGCTTTTAATTCCATATGGGGAAGATGAGACATGCTGTTTATGACAAACCTGCTGATGCATTTTAGAAGATTTATTCACATTATGAAAGAGACATTTAATTTAAAAACAAATTAACAAAAAACTGTCTGTACCTTCAAGACAGATGAAGCGTTGTTTCTGAGTCCTGTAGATAAGTTAATGATGGTCACATACTGTTTTATGACTATGTTTGAGGGCAGTTGTGCTTGAAAACTTATTCAAGTGCGGGATGTTCAGGAATTATGCTAAGTTACTTTATTGATGCTACTTTGGGATTTTTTTTGGCTAAATAATCGTGAATATACATATACCTGTTTGATCTTGAATACACATTTGCTAATTTTCATTGTTTCTTTCTTAAGAACTCAGCTTTACTGTCTTTTTCTGTTCTTTCCAATATAAAGTAGAATGAAGCCATGGAAATTCACTAACTGCTCATCAGAATATAAAGATCCAATTACTTACTTTATGCAGCCTTATGTTCACTAGAAATGCCGTGCTCTGAACATCCAGCACAGACATAGGACAGATAATATATGCAGAAACAGGAGGAACACATGGCTCTGTTATTGGTTAGTGGTTATGGCTGCGTGTGAAGGCTTGGATATAGATCATATGTGCTGCAATGACATTGATTTCTCTAAAGAGATGACTCTGTCTATCTGCTTGAAATATTTGGAGTATATCAGGCATTCCAGTGTTCTGGTATTGAAGTGCATGTGATAATTAAAGAGAAAATCCTGAATTCTAATGAATTATATGCTAAAATAGTCATGCTTTAACAGGTCTAATGGATGATACTAATTCTCTAATGTCAGCAAGTAAGGCTTTAAATATTTATTTTTGCTCTTCAATCTTCCAATTAAACTAATTCTAGCCATCACCTAATTTCAAGTTATGCAATGATTTTACAAGCTGGCTGTTTTTACCATTGTAGGAAGAACAGCAGCAACTGCTTAAACTAGAAAATGAACAACTTCAGATGGAGAAACTACAGAGACAGAAGGAATGCAGGGATACGTTGCTCAGTGCAGCACAGGACAAGCAGAAGCGTCTTAATGAAGAAAAACAAGGTGAACTTGCCCTAGA
Source organism: Nyctibius grandis (assembly GCF_013368605.1). Taxonomy (NCBI): domain Eukaryota; kingdom Metazoa; phylum Chordata; class Aves; order Nyctibiiformes; family Nyctibiidae; genus Nyctibius; species Nyctibius grandis. The sequence goes on from NC_090694.1 coordinate 23,885,220, forward strand.
GATGAAGATCTTAGAAAAAACTCTTCAGGAACCGCAGGAAGACACTGAGGAGAAAGCAAAAAGAAAAGTAAGGGCTAGAGGTGTTCATTGTGAATCTATGGGGCAATACCTCATCTGGACTAATTTTGTGGCCCTTAGTGAACTGCACAGTATAAATGAGATCGGACACAAGCCCTTTTCTCTGAACAAGTTCATTCTTTTGTTGCACAGCCTGTTGCTTCTCCTCCTGCCAGCACTCTGCTTCTCTGAAGCAGCCCATTATCTGTTAAAACCACAGCAAGTGCTTTAAAGCGTGCTTTGCAATCAGCGAGGCTACCAGGCTAGACAAAAGAAGGGGGCTCTCAGGAAATACTGGAATCTTGTCCCTCCGTGCTGATTTCATTGTGTATAAATCACCTGAGCTTTTTCATCCTTATACTTCATGGATGTCATGTAGGTTAGAAAAATATTGTGTTTCATGGACCTGATTTATTAAATATTTGTAACTGCAGAGGAAAGTAAATATTTAATTTACTTAGAGAAGAGAAGGCTCCAGGGAGACCTTCTAGCAGCCTTCCAGTACCTGAAGGGGCCAACAGGGAATCTGGAGAGGGACTTTTTACAAGGGCATGGACTGATAAGATGAGGGGGGATGGTTTTAAACTGAAAGAGGGGAGATTTAGATTATAAAGAAATTCTTTCCTGTGAGGGTGGTGAGACACTGGCCCAGGTTGCCCAGAGAAGCTGTGGATGCCCCCTCCCTGGCAGTGTTCAATGCCAGGTTGGATGGGGCTTTGAGCAGCCTGGTCTAGTGGAAGGTGTCCCTGCCCATGGCAGGGGGTTGGAACTAGATGATCTTTAAGGTCCCTTCCAACCCAAACCATTCTATGATTCTATGATTTATTGTAATTCATTAATACTAAGAAACAGTTTTAAATCTTTAATAGCTGGATATATAGATGCAAAACCTCACGTTAAATATCTTGGAGATGCCTTGAAACCATGGATGTGTTTGTCACTTCCTAAATTTAAAACAAGTAGATTGTCCAACTTCAGAGTGAAAATGAGTCTCAAGGTAACTTTAAGAGAGAGCAGGGAGCTGCATTCATTACTGTGCTCAAGGTATTTAGAAGCTCCTGTAGGTTAGGAAAAAACTGTTAAAATCTTGGCACAAAATTAGAGGAGGTGATATTTGTTATTATTTATTGTTATATTTATAGATCCCAAGGCTTGTAATGCAGGTGAGGGTGAAGTAGCTTGGTCAGCTGTGGAAAGTCTGTAAAATGTCTGTGTTTGTAGGCAGCTGAGCTGCTATGGGGGAAGGGATCACTCTCTATTTGTTCTGCTCTTATGCTGTTGTCCAGGTGCTGTTGACTGGCCAGGAAGAAGATTCTGCCCAGCTTTTCCCCATAATAGGGATTGGGATGGAGCTCTAGGCTCCCAGTTCCCACAAACCACCACTTCAGGTTTTAAAAGGCTTTTTTGAACTCATTTACTCAAATCTGCAAATGTCTGTGTGTTTGCAGCAAGAGCTGTTCAAGGAGCAACAGACTTACCTGGCACACCTGGCTCAACAGCAAGAAAAAGAAATGGACAAGCTCCTCGATGAAGAGGTGGTGAAGGTTTGGGCAGAGAAGGCTGAGCAAATGCGCTTAGGAAAGGAGGCTAGAAAGCAGCTACTGAAAGATGTCCTGGATACAAGACAACTGCAGATAGAGGAGGAGCGTAAGTATTAACGGCTCGCTGTCTGTGCACCAAACCTCCTGTGTGAATGCAAGTCTTGACAAAGGCAGAGGGAGCACAATACAGTGCTTTTGGGAAGTCTGGCCCAGCGTGCACAGGCTGGATGGTTGAGTGGATAACAATGCTACTGTCTCTCAATCTGCTTCTGAAACTTTATTCCTACAGGCATTCCTTACACTAATTTCCCATTGCTATCACCAGAGCAAAGCCTAATAAAGTAAGGATTGCGTGAGCAAGCAATCATTATTATTATTAATTATATTATGATGATGATGAAGTTCTGAATGTGAAATCTTTTCTATTCTGAGTGGATGAAAAACAAAGCAGCTGAGAATGTACTTGCCATTGTTTGTGTGCCTCTTCAGAAGCAACAAAACTCAAGGTTGCTATTTAGGTTACTTGGCTTGAATACAGTCTCACTGTCCCTTCAAACTTAGCAGTGCTGTTATCTTCTAAAAGTAGGTTGTGGGTTTTTTTTTTGCAGTGCAGAGAAATGCAAAGGAGCAGGAAGAACTCACTCAAGAGAGGAAGTTATTAGCTGAAGCAATCACAGAACTCAAACGTATAGAAGAAGAAAAATATGCGAGGTATTTTTCTTTTATGCCATCGGTTCATTTCATTGCAGATCAATCTTTTAAACTTGTGAGTAGGCTAATTCGCATTTTCAGATAACTCTAAGAGCACTGGGTGGGCTTTCTTCTGTTCAGAGAGGTTCTGCTCTGAACTGCTCAATAGCAGCCCTTTTACGTTGCAATTGATATTAAATCACTAATTCTGATCTCATCATACAAATAATGGGGTTTCACTACATATCCTTGTTTTGGTCTTTTTGAACCATCATGTGACTTACATCCATCATGTTTATTAAATGCACCCCATCATGCTCTGAGCTGTTGTTAGGAGTGGCAGAGGTTTGGGGAGGAGGGTTAATGAAAGGTTAGTTCGTTACTTACCTAGAAGAACGAGTGCGTTCAGGCTTATTGCTTAAACTCCAGCCACACACATCCCTTAAACAATCATATAGTCAGCCACCAAAATACCTGACTACTCCATGTAACCCAGCTGTGCGGGGTTCTCCTTACCTTTACAGTTCCTTAGGGTGAGTATAGTTACACGCAGTAGCTGAAACATTCCTCTGGGTGTCATGCAAAGCCTGGGGCAAAGGGCCTTATTTCACTTACTCAGTGTCCCTTTTGTATTCCTGCCCTTTCTCCACACCTGTCCACGGGAGATAACTGAGTAGCTCCTTCCAGAGCCAGTATCTGTTGCATCCTCTGGCTTTACTGGTAACAATCTCCTGGCTATGGCAGCAATCTCACCCTTCTGAAGGAAACATGCTGGGCTTCATTTGGGATGTGCTTCACTTCACAAAGATGGCATTCCCTGGTGTCAGCAAGCCAACTGACAGTGGTTCAACTGTGCTGCGTTAGCGCACAAGTCTTGACTAGACTGTTGGCATTTTAAGTGTCTGTGGGAGTCTGTGTGACTCCTGCTCCAGAAGTGCCTGAACACGTAGGTAGACTTCCACTGCTTCTCCAGAGGGTAGGGAAAGTCATAGATGTGTCTCGAGGTAGAATGGAAGAATGATTTCTCCTGAGAGCCATTTCCTAGAATATCAGTACAACACCGCAGCAGGAGCCTGCACCCTGCCTTCCCTGTTGGCAGGAGCTTGTAATCTTCACAATGAGGGAGTGGAGACTATCCCTGGAGGGATTTAAAAGCCATGTAGATGTGGTGCTTAGGGACACGGTTTAGTGGTGGGCTTGGCAGTGCTGGGTTAACAGTTGGACTTGATGATCTTAAAGGTCCTTTCCAACCAAAACGATTCTATGATTGTACCTTGAATACTGTGTTCAGTTTTGGGCCCCTCACTACAGGAAAGACCTTGAGGTGCTGGAGCGAGTCCAGAGAAGGGCAACAAAGCTGGTGAAGGGTCTGGAGCACAAGTCACATGAGGAACGGCTGAAGGAACTGGGGTTGTTTAGTCTGGAGAAAAGGAGGCTGAGGGGAGACCTTATCACTCTCTACAACTACCTGAAAGGAGGTTGTAGCGAGGTGGGGGTTGGTCTCTTCTCCCAGATAACAAGTGATAGGACGAGAGGAAACGGCCTCAAGTTGTGCTAGGGGAGGTTTAGATTGGATATCAGGAAAAACGTCTTCACTGAAAGGGTTGTCAAGCATTGGCACAGGCTGCCCAGGTCAGTGGTGGAGTCCCCATTCCTAGAGGGATTTAAAAGCTGTGTAGACATGGTGCTTAAGGGACATGGTTTAGTGGTGGGCTTGGCAGTGCTGGGTTAATGGTTGGACTCGATGATCTTAAAGGTCCTTTCCAACCAAAACGATTCTGTGATTCTATGGGGTGTAAGGCTGCTGCAGCAATGAGCCTGAGCTAGGAAAGGGCTGAGACCCCACACTCTCATCTCTGTCCTCTCACCGCCACTGTGAGGGGCAGGGAAAGCATGCTGATTACAAGGGGCTGTTCTTGCTCTTTTTTTTTTTTGTTAAGCACAGATTTTGCAATCTGCTTTGTAAGATACAACGGAATGCAATTAATTCTCTGAAGAACGTAAGGTTAGTGGGTAGCATTTGGTTAATAGAGTGGTAGTTATTCTTAACACCTAAAAGGAGTTTTGAACAGTTCTTTAGTCTCAGGTTGAATGCTAACAGGTTAAATAATAATAATTGAAAAATTGGGTTGTTTTTTTTTTACCCACACTTCATAAATAAGCCATTCATATGTCATTTCCAGAAAAGTAAAGGAAGCAAAAGAATACCAAGAGCAACTCAGGGCTCAAATTGCCTCTCGACAACAGGCCCGTGATGCTGAGGAAGAAGAGAAGCAGTGAGAATATGAATCGAGTCTAGCAGCAGAGTGAGCTTACCAAGAAAGGATACAGGACATTCTAGCAAGGCCTTGTGAGAAACAAGCAAAAACCCACCCTTTGAGAAGAAAACTAATGTCTAACTCTCAAGAAGATGACTTACTATGATATTTTAGCTCACTCAGTTGCCTTGACAAACATTTTCTAGGGGTGTTTAGAACTGTCTTGAGTTAGCAGACCCTTCTTCACTGTGATGTTCAAAATATTTAACTGCAAAATACAAGAAATATAGTATTTTAAAGGTTATTTTTTCCCCTATGGATTTTTTTTGACAAAATGACCACTCCAAATCAAAGCATTTGACATTTTAATATAAGAATACTGTATGTTCTCTGCAGTGTAATAAGGTATTATGATGAAACGAATGATATGTAGGCGCTCTTTAAAATCTGCACAAAGAAAATCTGTAGAAGAGTTCTTTGCCTCTGTCTATACTGCTGGAGGCTGTCCTGAGGAGCCCCGGACCCCTGAGGCCCCAGAAGAAGTCAGGATAGAGGAGGAATCTGTCTTGGTAGATGAGGGCTGGGTCAGGGACCAATTAAGCAATCTGGACGTCCGTAAATCCATGGGCCCTGAGGGGATGCACCCGCGGGTGCTGAGGGAGCTGGCGGAAGTCATTGCTAGGCCACTCTCCATCATCTTTGCTAAGTCGTGGGCAACGGGAGAGGTGCCTGAGGACTGGAGGAAAGCGAATGTCACTCCAGTCTTCAAAAAGGGCAAGAAGGAGGACCCGGGTAACTATAGACCGGTCAGCCTCACCTCCATCCCTGGAAAGGTGATGGAACAACTTGTTCTTGGTGCTGTCTCTAGGCACATCAAGGATAGGGGGATCATTAGGGGCACTCAGCATGGCTTCACCAAGGGGAAGTCATGCTTAACCAACTTGATAGCCTTTTATGAGGACGTAACCCGGTGGATAGATGATGGTAAAGCAGTGGATGTGGTCTATCTCGATTTCAGTAAAGCGTTTGACACGGTCTCCCACAGCATCCTCGCAGCTAAACTGAGGAAGTGTGGTCTGGATGATCGGGTAGTGAGGTGGATTGTGAACTGGCTGAAGGAAAGAAGCCAGAGAGTGGTGGTCAATGGGACAGAGTCCAGTTGGAGGCCTGTGTCTAGCGGAGTCCCTCAAGGGTCGGTACTGGGACCAGCACTATTCAATATATTCATTAATGACTTGGATGAGGGAATAGAGTGCACTGTCAGCAAGTTCACTGATGACACAAAACTGGGAGGAGTGGCTGACACACCGGAAGGCTGCGCAGCCATTCAGAGAGACCTGGACAGGCTGGAGAGTTGGGCGGGAGAAATTTAATGAAATATAACAAGGGCAAGTGTAGAGTCCTGCATCTGGGCAAGAACAACCCCATGTACCAGTACAAGTTGGGGGCAGACCTGTTGGAGACCAGCGTAGGGGAAAGGGACCTGGGGGTCCTAGTGGACAACAGGATGACCATGAGCCAGCAGTGTGCCCTTGTGGCCAAGAAGGCCAATGGCATCCTGGGGTGTATTAGAAGGGGTGTAGTTAGCAGGTCGAGAGAGGTTCTCCTCCCCCTCTACTCTGCCCTGGTGAGGCCGCATCTGGAATATTGTGTGCAGTTCTGGGCCCCTCAGTTCAAGAAGGACAGGGAACTGCTAGAGAGAGTCCAGCGCAGAGCCACGAAGATGATTAAGGGAGTGGAACATCTCCCTTATGAGGAGAGGCTGAGGGAGCTGGGTCTCTTTAGCTTAGAGAAGAGGAGACTGAGGGGTGACCTCATTAATGTTTATAAATATGTAAAGGGCAAGTGTCATGAGGATGGAGCCAGGCTCTTCTCAGTGACATCCCTTGACAGGACAAGGGGCAATGGGTGCAAGCTGGAACACAGGAGGTTCCACTTAAATATGAGGAAGAACTTCTTTATGGTGAGGGTGACCGAACACTGGAACAGGCTGCCCAGAAAGGTTGTGGAGTCTCCTTCTCTGGAGACATTCAAAACCCGCCTGGATGCGTTCCTGTGTGATATGGTCTAGGTAATCCTGCTCCGGCAGGGGGATTGGACTAGATGATCTTTCGAGGTCCCTTCCAATCCCTAACATTCTGTGATTCTGTGAAACTTTTATTAAAATGCCTTTCAAACCTGCAAATATTTGCAAAATCTTTTTTTTTTTTTGTATTTAGACAAAAAGTACTTGGTGACTCATCTTTCTTTTCCTTGTTAAATATAAAACTATGAATCTAATTTTACTATGGGATGGACAGTAAAAAGCTGATCTTGCTTTGCATACATTCTGATAGCTGTGGAGTATTGGAGTCCTAAAGCTAGTCTGTGAGACCTCTGCTTGGACAGAATGAATTGTGCAGGGCTGAAGTTATAGTTTTCTTGCAGAAATGGTTATTATTTATTATTTTGATGGCAACTCTGCCTCTTTGGACTGCTTTGGATTGCCACCAATGCCACAGTCTGGTCACACAGAATGGGGGAACCAGAGCACCAACAATATTTTAAGACAGAGCCACACAAAAAATGGCCAGATGTCAGCAGGAAGGTCTCAGAAGGGTTTTGGCAGTGGCGAGAGGGGACACCTCCTCACTGCTCTCTCAGCCCCCCATGTTAATGGCCAGATTGTCATTATGAAGGAGGAGCAGAGGGTGACACGAGGAGGACAGGCGGGAGCAATCCAGGTTCTTTCTCCCCACAGCAATGCCCTCCACCAGCTCCCTGGTATGTATTTCATTAGTTTTTTCCTCTGTGCTTTTCAGAGGAGGGAAGCGAAGAATCCATTTACACCCTCCTATCCTTTCTTGCTCCTAGACTGGGGCATTCAGAAATATTTTCTCTTCTTTCTCACATTTTTCCATTTGAGCCTTTGCTGCTGCTTATCTGCAGATGTTTCAGCTTCTACCATCTTTCCTCCAGCCCCTGCTTTTCCACCCCTTTCTTCTCCAACTTCCATCCCTCACTCCCTACCTTCCCTTTGGCTCCCTGTTGTCAACTACCAGGACTCTTTGTGGTTTTGTTGGGTGGGAGTGTGAACGGATATGCTGGGATAGGAGCCAAGGACTCCCAGCTCCCAGGCCTCTTGGAATGAATTGGAAATAAACTGCCTCCACAGTCGCCTCGTAGAATCGTTTAGGTTGGAAAAGACCTTGAAGATCATCAAGTCCAAGGACTCATCTTCTTGGTTTAAAGCAGACACCACGTTGACAAACGCTTTTTAGCTGTACAGCTTTCTCCACAGACGTTTGTAAAAGGCCAGGTAGAGATGTATTAATCTGAAACGATGTCAAGTGATCTTAACAGAGCAACACAGCTAATTACAGGTGTAAATAGTGGAAGAACCTGGTCCTAAGATGTTGCCCTGCTGAGGGGCAAAGGACTGTGGTGGAGTTTTATCCTTGCTTACAGACAAAACTTCTCCGAGAGCAGCTTCCTGAGACAGCAGGTGGAAGAGGGCCAAGTTTACCACCTCCTACCATCCAGACAGAGCAGAGCGGAGCCTCTTCATGTCTTGTTCCTTGAATCGCTTGAATCCAAATAGTTTCTGTCTCCTACAGACATCGAGAAATGTTCCTAAATGGGAAAACATTACAAACTGCGAGAGGTGGGTTGTTAGTCGGGATGTCTAGCCCTTACACAGGGCTTTTCAGCAGCCATACAGAGGACTTCAGAGCTGCTCCTCCTCCTATTTTTCAGGTGGGAAAGGCCATCCCAGATAACGGCAAGAGTTTCATCAGTCCAGAGAACTCAGGTAGATTTCTGCTCTCACCCCTGGGTCAAATTGGCAGAATGAGTAAGAGATTAATTTCCTGCTCTGCCACAGACTCCTGGTGTGGCCCTGCGCAAGCGATGTCTTTACTGCTGTGACCCCCTCTGTGAAAAATGAACATAATAGCACATTCACAATTCCAGGATTAATTAAAGTGTGTTATTAAAGGCTGTGACACTGTCATTGGGTACATCCAATGTGAGAGAGAAAAAATAACACATTAGTGAGCTTGGTGAATTTGAGCCATCCAAAATCATAATAAATCTTTTTTTAATAAAATAATAACTCAGAAGAGGTGAGCAGAGCTATCAAGCATTCATAAAGTGTCTGAGCTCCTGTTCCTGGAGGCAAAATTCCTCTGCGATGAATGTGATGTCTGCACAAAAATAAAAGATCAGACTGGAACAGGTTTGCCTTCAGCAGAAATAAATTCCCAGGGGATAACAGACAACCAAACTCCCTGAGAGAAAACTTGTCGTTGATGAATGTGTTGCTGGGGCTGACCTCTTTGCTGTTGAATGCTTTGGAGACTTCAGGTGGGTCTAGAAGAATGGATAAAGCTCACAGCAGGCTGCTGAGTGGCTGGGTGGGTCAGCATATGTCTTTAGAAGCATCCTTTCTGTGCCCTGAAGTAAGAATGATTTTCTGTGTTAAGACTGAAGAGTTTCCTTAACCGTGGTTATTTCCCCTGAATATTTGAGGGATCCTGGAGCCAAACCATCTATTAAACTGAGAGCACAGGGACACCGCTGATAAGAGAAGCAGCCTGGTCTGGGGCTGGGTGACCTCTCCCTGCACCGAGGGTGTGAGCAACCCGAAGATGAAACCACGGGCATTTAAAAACCAGGCGGTTACAGCCTCTTCATTTATACACGTACTAGAGCTTCGCAAAATATGCTTTCCTATATTTTTTTATTACATTTTTCATGTTGACAGAGGAAGAGCGAAGGTGTAGAGCATGTTGGTGATGTGCCTGTGGCAAAGCCACAAATGGCTTGTCCCCCATCACATCTTCCCAGACCCACACCAAGATTTGAACCCCCGGCACTTGCCAAGGCTTTAAGACTTTGTCTGCTCATAATGGCTTTTATAGTGACCCCAGGACTTTCCACGGCGATGCTTTTGGGCATGCAGAAGGTGCTGAGCTGGGGAGAGGTTCCTGGTGCCCTGTGGCATGGTGCTGGCTTGGTCCCTGCTCCCCAGGGCTGGGCTGCAGGCTCCCAGGGATGTGAGAGCACCTTCGGGGCTGGAGGCTGGCTGCAAAGCTACATCCAGCTTCGGACAGAATCGGTTTTATTTGCAGGAAAATCCTTCTTTGTTAATTATTCATTGCTTTAACCCCTTATTAATTATTCATTACTTTAAAACAGGTAGGAATACTTGCTGCAGAACCAGACAGTGCAACCATGCCCAGCGAATGGTGACACTGCAGCCCCCACCAGACCCGAGGATCGTGCCCAGCCGTAGCACGTGGTGACTCCTGCATGGCCCAGGAGGAGGGAAGTCCAGAGTCGAGGTCTTTGGCACAACTCTGAAGGCAAAAACTCAGGACCTGGGGTTGTATTTAGCAACAGTCAGCTCAGTCCTGATGACATTTGGAGCTGTCAGAATTGATGCTCTGTATTTTTGCATTACCTGCCACCATGCCCCGCACAGGCGGTGTCACGTACAAGAGACATCCAGCGAAAGCACAAACCTTTCCCTGCAAACCTTAATACACACACAGGGAGTTTAAAGTACTTTGAACTGTGCAGATATTGCCCTTAATTTTCAGGAATAAGGTTGACTCAGCTCTCGTTTTACCCCTGGTCACCTGCGCTCTCAGTGGGAGATCCTGCTGCGAAGTATTTCTGCAGGGGATTTCAGGATGGGGTTATCGGTGTTAACGTACTGCTCCTGCATTGAAATTCAACGCTGTAACTGTAGTTTGGGGGTCAGGGGATTTCACTGCAGGAACGCTGGTTTCTCCTGCCTGTCTGAAATTCAATGGCAAACTCACCTTCACTCTTCTACCTAAATAAAACCCCAAAGCTGCCGTGGAACGGTGGGCTGCCTGTTGCGGAGCAGATAACTCTTACCTCCAGCGCCGGCCCCAGCACCCTACCCACCTCCCAGAGCCCCTCACTGCTCTGTGCCATCATCCGTACATCTGTCCCTGGGGTCTCCATGTGTCATTGCAACATGGGGACAAGGCTGTGACCTGTGAGCATCTGGAGGAGCACCCGCATCTCCAACACCTGTCCTGTACTTGCAAGGAAGCCACCGGCTCTGCTTAGAGAGGAAAAAAACCTGGTATTTGGTTCATTTTCACCTCTAAGCGCCTTTGATGTGAATGCAAGAGGTGGTACCATAAAATGCTATTTAGGACCCAGTGCTTGTTAAATATTATGATCAACACAAGTTTTGATTCCCAAGTGGAAAGAAGCTTCTGCCTTCCAAACGAGATGATTTCCAGCAACTCAGCACTTAGGACACACTTCAGGGATTTTGTATGTATTTTGGGGTTTTTAGTTTCTATCTTTAATTAAGGTTTAGATTAATGGAAAATCACACATGGCACCAGCTGGTATTTCATGGGAATGACTGTGCTTTGCCTCTGGGCTATCACTGCTCCCCAGGCTTTGCTGAAACCTTTGCTCCTGATTGCGCTGCTACTTCCCATTTTGTTTCTGCAGTTGATTTAATAAAAGGAGAGGAACAAGTTTTGTTTGCCTGACAAAGCTATCTTGGAGGCTTTGCAGAGATTACGCTGACAAATGTGTTACCCAGGGTAATTTCTAGACAGGGTGCAGGTTTTTCTCCCCTTCTTTACTCCTTCCCAAACTTCCCCCAGAGCCACCTGCAATTTATTTAGATTCACCAAGGACATCAGAGCTGAAAAAGAGAGATTATCTGCGATGCTGGCTGTCTTCCCACCAAATCCCTACCAGGCTCTGGGGTGGCTAAGGGAAAAGATGCCAAAAAGGGGGGGGGGAAGTTTCACCCTGCCAAGGGACAAGGAACAGAGGGTGAGATGCCACCAGCGATCGCTTTAAAGGAAAGCTGTGGGTGCTCTGTGAGCGGCACAGCCCCAAACCACGGGAGAAGGGATCCTTGCTTAGAACTGTGGCAGAGGATAAGCACATTTTCTGCCTGCTTAGTTAAGATGCAAAATACCTTGAATGATAATGAATAGCAATAGTGATTAATTAGGAATACTTTGTGCTTCTGTCATCCTTCTCAGGCTCAAAAAAAGTGCCTTGTAAGCACAAATCGAAACATGGGGTGCTCCCACGGGATGGAGGGAGACAGCGTGGCCATGGAGTGACAGGCCGGGGACAATTTTTGGCAGTTTCTGCCCCAGAAACAATCCCTGACATCACTGTAGGCCGGAGTGATGCACAAGCAGTGCCCAGGAGCAGTGTGTTGGTGGTGGGAACCCAAACCCACCTCCGGGCAGAAGAAGAGAGAGAAAAACCTATTCCTGGTGCATTCCTTGAATGTATTTCCAGTGGGCTCATGTAGGCAACGCAGCTGGTCCCAGGCACAGGTGTGTCCTGGCAAAGGATGCCCTGTTACTTGCACTCCCATATCTGGGTGATCCCCACTGGCTCAGGGGCTGGTGGGGGTGGCAGAGCCTCAAACCACCCGCTTGGGGCTTCATTACTTTTCTTCCGTGGGAAAAGAAGAAGAAGAGAAGAATAAAAGGAATAAAAAAAACCCAAACTCAACAACAAACACGGTGTGTTTCAGCGCCTCAAGGCAGCGAGGTGGCTCCCTAAGGCTGCCGGGAGGACCCTGCCCGGAGCTGGGGGCAGGAGCCGGGACGGGCTCCAGGGGGAAGCAAAAATATGTATTAAAAAATAGCTTTTTTTTTTAAAAAAAAAAAGAAGTAATAATAAAAGCCGACGGAGACCGTAAGGCAAAGCGCTGCTGCCCGCCAGAGGGGCTGAGGGGGGGCGCGGAGCGGGCGAGCCCAGCCGAACCGAACCCAGACGAGTCCAGCCGAAGTGAGCCGAACCGAACCGAACCGAGCCGAGCCAAGCCAAGCCGAACAGAGCCGAGTCCAGCCAAGCACGGCCACATCGCCCCATACCTGAGCGGGGCGCGGCAGAGGCGGAGCGGTGCCGCCTCCCTCCCTGCCTCCGCCCGCCCCTCCCCTCCCCTCCCTTCCCTTCCCCGCGCCCCGGCCGGTGGCGGCGAGTATAAAGGTCGGTCGGTTAGGCGGTTTGGGGGTGCTGCTCGCTGTCTGCCGGCCCCATGCCCCGCGCTTAGCACCACCCGCCCCGGCCATGTCGGCTGCGCAGTTCTACACCAAGGTGAGCTGGGCAGGGGCGCGGTGTATGTATGTATGTGTGTGTGTGTGTGTGTATATCTTCCTTGTATTTTGTGCGTGGGGTTGTCTCACAGTCGTGGAGGGGACCCGCAAATTTCCCCCCACCCCCCCCGGGATGGTGCCCGGGGAGCGGTGGGGATTCCCCGCCCTCACATTGCCTCCCCCGCGGGTACCGGCCCGCCCTGGGCGCTGGGTTGGGTCCTCCCCCCGGGGGTGACCGGCCCCTCATGGGATTTCACCCACCTGAGTGAACAACGTGGCTGGTTTTGTGTGGGGAAGGGTGAACTTCGCCCGTGGGTCGGGGTTGTGGCGGTGTTGGCCTCGTCCTTCGTGGGGCCCGTCACCTGAGCGGGTGAACACGCAGCTAAAACACGCTCTGCTTCCCCAAATCCTCAGAGGATAATTTTTTTTCCCCTCACATTCCTAAAACACCAGGGTGGAGAGAGAGGAAAAAAACAGTCCTTATAACTGCTGTAACTAACCAAAAGGCACCTAAGGTCCCTTGTTTCCAGAGTCCTTTTTTTTTGTTCTGCAGCTCCCAAACAGAACTCCTGAGCCGGGGTGCGACCGAGTGCACTCGCTTCCTCGTGGCAGGTAATAACATGGTTGATGGCCTCGCAGGGTGCTACGCACCGCTGGGCCGGTGCTCGGTGGAGTGGCAGCCAAGCCACTGTCCCAATCGCTGCCCAGAGAGACACCCAGATTTGCTCCTAAAAAGTGGTCATTGTGATAATGAGAAGCTCCAGTGCTGATTTTTAAGCAGAGCCTCGGGTCTAGATAAGATACAGCTTTATTTTTTTTTTTTTATAATTATTTTGTGGCTGTGGGGTATTCCTGCTCCTTGACCAAAGCAAGCTGGGGATGCACCTTGCATGGTTCGGGGCTTTCTGCCCCCTTCCCAGGGAGAGGTTTGTGTCCGGAGAGATCTTTGCTGATTTGGCCTGATGGAAGAGCTCCTCCCACGCAGCGGGAGATCCGCCCGGTACCGAGTGATAAGTGATAGGAAGAGAGCCCTCTCCCTGCGCTCTGCATCTTCCTGAGGCTGCCCGGGAGTGCTGCAGGCAGCCAGGATCTATGGAATGGGCTTAGTAAAAGCCATCAATAACATTAGGCAGGGGCTCATTGAGAAAAGTGCTTGGCTTCAGAACAGTTTTCGCTGAAAGACTGTAAAGTGCCAGCATCATCTACTGTAATAATGTGAATTTTAGTGCTTTAAATTCTTCCTGTGACCATGATCAGCGTGGAGATGTTGCCGGACTGGTACCAGCCCTCTCAAGGAATTGCTTTTTGTCTCCATGACAGTCTTCTGGGCTTAACTTTACTGCAGATTTATGCTTCCGTAACTCGTTTTGCAGATGGCTTTTATGTAATATTGGGGATTGCCACTTAATTTTTTGGCTGTTGATATCAAACGGATGCAGGATGAAGTGTGAATCTGGCGTCTCCTCCTTTGAACCTGTGGGATTTTAAGAAGCTCCGCTGGATTGAGCGGAGCTGTCTGGGAGCGGGCTGACCTCTGTCCTTCTTGGGAGTGCTTCAAAATCAACATCTCGGGTTTAGAAACCCTTTTTCCCTTGGAAAATCTGAAGGGGAGCACAAGGAAAGCTGTGGCTAAACTGCTCTGACGTGCTGACGGCAGCATCTCATCGTCTGAGTGCTTGGATGTGATGGCAGGCATCCTGGGGGAAGGGGAAGGCTGACTGCAAGTGCTATATTATCCATATCTATAGGCTGGCTATAACAACCAGGTTAATTCTTAACTTGATGATCAGGTAATTAACCTGTGTTGTGTTTTTAATGCTAACTTGATTAGGTTTATACTCCTGTTGATCTGATGGATGGGTATAAGATGCCTGCTGGGGTGTCGCTTGTGATTGTACTGCTTTAGAGTGATTCTTGGATGAGGCACCTGGGAAGTGATGGGGATTTGGTGACAATTTGTGCATGTCATTGATTTTTATTTTTAATAACAACAGAGATTCTTGATGAGAGCTGGTGTTTCAGCACTGGCCCTTCTGCTGGTGTCCGTCTTTCTTGCAGGGACGTTTTAGGGACACAACTGGTGGGGTAGGTGGTGGGGCCATGGATGGTGCCTTGAATCCATGTGGGTCATCTATGGGGCTGAGCGCTGGTGTTGCAGTGACATTTAGGACTATCCTGCTGGGTCTTTTTCTGTGTGGGGCCTCTGGGATTTGAAGCAGCAGGAAAAGGTTTCCTGTGACTTTGAGTATATGAGGGAAAAAAAGCCAAGGCGGCTTTAAAAAAAATGCCAACAACCTTTAGATGCTGAACCTGATGGTGCCAATTGCTGATGGAGGTCCTCAAGATGAATCAGATGTGTTGCTCTCTCCTGCACTTGGAAAACATTAAGGAAGGTCCCAGGTCTTGCTTGCACATCAGCTCTGTGTGGATGCAGGTGTTTGACCCTGTGGCCTATAGCTCTGCAGGGCACTTACAGCTTGTGTATGGTAGACATCTCTGAGAGCATGGTAGGGAGAAGACAACCTGCTGCGAAGGGCTGCCCTGCCCCCAAGCAGTTGGGCATTGATGCACCCTCTGCATGTGGCTGCCAGAAGATGTTCTCACAGAGTAACAGAGGAAAGAGGAGGGAAGAGGGGGAGAGTTTCACTGGTGTTATGGTTCAGGAGATGGCTTTCCAAGTGCAGAGGTGAGGCCTCCTGGATCACCTTGTTGGCAGGATGGGGATGAGGCTTTTTGAGGGAAGGAAGGTGGATGATCCACCTTGCTGGAATCAATACAGCTGTCTTGCTAAAAGCCTATTGATCTGATGTGCAGCATTGCATTAGCACAGCCACAACAGTACCTCCCTTGGAGTCATTCCTCCTCCTCCTTAAACCAGGCTGAGAGAAACTGCTGAGGAGCTGCTTTGGAGCAGCTGAATGGGACTTCTTGGGTCCTCCCACCTCTCCTTCCTGCTGGGCTGTGACCGGAGCTGCCATGTGCTGTGTAGAGAGCCCTTAACTTCCACTTGATGCTTGCAGAATAACTCCTGGGACTTTGTGGGACATGTAGTATATTCTCAGTGTTTAAGCTCATGCTTGTTAAGCCATGGTGATGAATTTGCTGTGTTAGACTCAGCACTGCCCTGAGGAGCACTTAAACTGGAGAGGAACCCATCCTGGAAATGCCAGCAGCTGTGAGTTGCTGGTGGAAACCCTCTCCATGGGATGTCTCAGCTGTGCCCCTTTAAGAGCAGGGATGACTGGTGTTTACCTAGTTTGATGAGGGCTATTAATTAACAGCTGTGCCTAATTAGGAGCATGTGAGTAGTTCCAAAACTGCATCAAGCTTCAAACATGGAGGACTCCACTTGGGTAAACAGTTACAGGGAGACCATTATAATACTCTTCTTGCTCCCAGTGCAGTACCTGGGGACTTTGGTATTATCTGGCTGTGGGTTTTATTTTTTTGCAGAAGCAAAGAGGAATTCAGTGCAACTTGTGTCCCAGCAGAAGAGGAGCTGTATGGTAAAGGGTGCAGGCATGGTCCTGCAGCTGCTGGCACCAGTGTGTGCAAGAGGGAGTAGGGGAGGTAGTAGCATCAAGTACTCCTGCTTGCAAAAGCCTGTTCTAGATGGTGGAGCTTTGCCTAACCTGTATATGGCCAAGTTACCCTGTGCAAACGTCTTTCTAAGGCTGCCATGTCCCTGGGGTTCCTGCCATGTCCCTGGGGTTCCTGCCATGTCCCTGGGGTTCCTGCCATGTCCCTGGGGTTCCTGCTGGAGTGTGGCAGTGGTGGGATGTGCCCAGCTGCAGTGCTGCCTAGCCAAACTGGTTGCAGCTGGGCAGGGATGTTTATCCAACCCTCTTTAGCTGAAGCAGGAGGCAAAGGCAGCTCCCTGCATGCAATGCTCTTTCCTTCCTCTCCAGCCAGAGCCCTCCAAAGAAACCTGTTGCTGATGCAGCTAAACTTCAGCCAAGGTAACTGCAGTCCAATCCCTGTAAGCCTGCGCAGATGCCGGCATTACTCTGTAATGAGATAACAGGGCTGCTTGGCTCCTCTGAGCTGGGTGCTGGGTGGAATGGAGGGAGGATGTTGCTACTAGAAGATGCCATCTCCAGCAATGGTTTGATTTGCAGCATTAAACTGGAGATTAGACTTGTTTGCATGGCTAGCCTTTGTTATTGTAAGGTTAAGCTCTTCATATTACTAAACCAAATGTAATTGCTTTTGCTTCTGGATGTTCTGCTCTCTTAAAGGTACTTCTTAAAATATGTTAATTGTTGATTTAAGTGTAGCCTCTGAACCTAATGCAAAGTAGTGCTTCTGCCAGGCTAGGGAACAAGCTGTGCCTTTCTGCTCCTGGGCAGCTCAAGATATGTTCTTCCAAAGGTTTGCAGGCTCTGGAGGAGTAAGACACCAGGGTATTTATTTATTTTTATTTTTTTTCCTCCCATTTCATTGTTATTTGCCAAGTGTTTTTTAATAGACGATAGAACTTAATGCATTAAAAAATCCTCTTCTAGTGTTGGGTGTAGAGAATGCTCTGGTTTTCACTTAAAATTGTTTTAAATAAAGTAGCTGAAATGAATTGGTGGTTTTTGACCCTGGGGAGAAACTTCAAAAGTGAATAAACATTGCCAGTGTGATCGCATGCTGATTGAGTCAATGAATTGGCATAAAACCTTTCTGAAAATGATTTATCCTTCAAGGCTTGGCAAGGATTTATCCTTATCAGGTGCCTGTGCGTTGATTTGGGGTTGAGCAGCAGCTGGGAAGGAGCAGAGAAGATTTTCTGTGTATTGTGTACAAAAAAAAATCTGTGAATAAGTGTGGGGGACAGGGAAAGTTTGGGATTTAATTCTGGGATATCCACGGGACCTCTGCTGCGGAGCTCTTAGGGATGCAGAGCTCCTGAACTCCTGCCTTTGCTGTTAGGAAAAACAGGTTATACTTGAAGGTTTTGGGGTTTTTTTCTTTTTTTTTTTTTTTTTTTAGATTATGGGAATATGTCTAGGTCATGCCACAAAGCGCAGGGACAGCTCAGAGGCCACACTGGGATCTTTGTTTAAAGATGGGGTTGTCTCACTGAAGGAGCTGGATTCATTGGCTTCCCCAGTCTCCTCCCGATCCTGCCTCATTATTAGTTGCAGAGAGAAAAATCATTGAAATGTAAAATAGATTGCTCCAGCTGGCTCTCTGCAGCTGGGGACCATGCCAAGGGCATGGCCACCTCTGCAGCTGCTTGGGGACCTCCTCGGCTTCCCTGGGATGGCATGGAGGGGAGAGAAGCAAAGCCAAACTTGGGGGTTTAAATAGCATTCGGTCCACTGGTTATGTGGCCTTGAGTAGGTGCAAGGAAGGTGAGAGATGGATGCTGGTGGCTTTGTGGGCATTTCATAGAATCATAGAATGTTAGGGGTTGGAAGGAACCTCTGGAGATCATCAAGTCCAACCCCTCTGCCAGAGCAGGACCAATCTAGGGCAGGTTACACAGGAACGCATCCAGACGGGTCTTGAAAGTCTCCAGAGAAGGAGACTCCACAACCTCTCTGGGGAGCCTGTTCCAGTGCTCTGTAACCCTTACAGTAAAGAAGTTCTTCCTCATGTTGAGGTTGAACTTCCTGTGCTCTAGCTTGCATCCGTTGCCCCTTGTCCTATCGCAGGGCACAAGTGAAAAGAGATTGCCCCTTTCCTCTTGACACCCAGCCCTCATATATTTATACACATTAATGAGATCCCCTCTCAGTCTTCTCTTCTCCAGACTAAAAAGCCCCAGGTCTCTCAACCTGTCCTCGTAAGGCAGGTGTTCCAGTCCCTTAATCATCCTCATAGCCCTCTGTTGGACTCTCTCCAGTAGATCTCTGTCCCTCTTGAACTGGGGAGCCCAGAACTGAATGCAATACTCCAGGTGAGGTCTCACCAGGGTAGAGTAGAGGGGGAGGAGGACCTCCCTCGATCTGCTGGACACACTCTTCTTAATGCACCCCAGGATACCCTTGGCCTTGTTGGCCACAAGGGCACATTGCTGTCCCATGGATAACTTGTTGTCCACCAGGACTCCAAGGCCTTTCTCCACGGAGCTGCTCTCTAGCAGATCGCCTCCTCACCTGTACTGGTGCATTTTATTACTCCTTCCCAGGTGCAGGACTCTGCACTTATTCTTGTTGAACCTCATTAGGTTCCTCTTTGCCCAGCTCTCCAGTCTGTCCAAATCACGCTGAACAGCCGCACAGCCTTCAGGTGTATCAGCCAAACCTCCCAGCTTCGTATCATCAGCAAACTTGCTGAGAAGACACTCTGTCCCTTCATCAAGGTCGTTGATGAAGATGTTGAACAGGACTGGACCCAGCACTGATCCTTGGGGGACTCCACTAGTTACAGGTCTCCAGCTGGACTTGGCACCATTGATTACCACTCTTTGGACTCTATTGTGTAGCCAGTTCTTAATCCATCTCACTGTCTGTTCTTCTGCCTCACACTTCCTGAGCTTGCTCACGAGGATGTCATGGGAAACTGTGTCAAAAGCCTTGCTAAGGTCAAGGTAGACTACATCCACTGGTCTCCCTGCATCTACCCATTCAGTCACGACATCAGAGAATGCTATCAGGTTAGTCAAGCATGATTTCCCCTTGGTAAATCCATGCTGACTACTCCTGATAACCTTCTTCTCTTCCATGTGCTTAGAGATGACCTCCAGAATGAGCCGCTCCATCATTTTTCCAGGGATGGAGGTGAGGCTGACTGGTCTGTAGCTTGCTGGATCTTCCTTCTTGCCTTTTTTGAAGACTGGAGTGACATTGGCTTTCCTCCAGTCCTCAGGCACCTCTCCTGTTTGCCACGATCTTGTGAAAATGATGGAGAGCGGTAGAGCAACACCCTGAGCCAGTTCTCTCAACACTCTTGGGTGCATCTCATCAGAGCCCATGGACTTGTGTGTATTCAATTTCCGTAACTGATCACTAACCCAGTCTTCACTGACTAGTGGAGAGTCTTCCTCTCCTACATCCAAGGTCTGGAGATCACAAGGGCTAGTCTTAGGATTAAAGACCGAAGCAAAGAAGGTATGCAGCAGCTCTGCCTTCTCTGCATCCTCTGTTATCAGGGCTGCCACTCATTCAGCAGAGGGCCCACACTTTCCCTGTTCTTCCTTTTGCTACTGATAGATTTGAAGAAGCCCTTTTTGTTCTCTTTTACTTCCTTTGCCAGTTTTAGTTTTAAGAGGGCTTTGGCCTTTCTTGTTACCTTCCTACACATCCTGTCAACTTCCCTATAGTTGTCCCAAGTGACAAGACCCTTCTTCCATGAACTGTAAATTTCTTTCTTCCACGAGCTTTCCTTCAGAAGCTCCTTGCTCATCCATGCAGGTCTCTTAGCATGTCTACCCGATTTTTTTACTCAAGGGAACGCACTTATCTTGGGCTTGGAGGAAGTGGTATTTAAAAACTGACCAACTTTCTTGGGCTCCTTTGCCCTCCAGAGTCTTAGCCCATGGGATTCCTGCAAGTAGATCTTTGAAGAGTACAAAGTTGGCCCTGTGGAAGTCCAGGGTTGTAATCCTACTTATTGCCCTACTTCTACCTTGTAAAATACTAAACTCCACCATGTCGTGAACACTGTCGCCAAGGCTGTTCCCAACCTTAATGTCCCCAACTAGTCCTTCTTTATTTGTTAATACAAGGTCCAGCAGTGCACCTCT
The DNA here is from genome assembly GCF_013368605.1 of Nyctibius grandis. NCBI lineage: Eukaryota > Metazoa > Chordata > Aves > Nyctibiiformes > Nyctibiidae > Nyctibius > Nyctibius grandis. The sequence goes on from NC_090694.1 coordinate 23,905,549, forward strand.
TCTTGTTGGTTCCTCCACTACCTGCATTAAGAAGTTATTATCAATGCACTGCAAGAGCCTTTTTGACTGAACATGCCTAGCTGTGTGGGCTTCCCAACAAATATCAGGGTGATTGAAGTCACTCAAGAGTACCAAGGAGTGTGTTCTAGAGGCTAACTCCAGTTGTCTGTAGAAGGCCTCATCAACATCTTCTTGGTTTGGTGGTCTATAGTAGACCCCCACAACAGTTTCACTCCCCTTTGCATGTCCCTTAATTCTTACCCACAAGCTTTCAACCTGTTCTACCTCCCCCCCTGGATAGAACTCAATACATTTCAGTTGCTCTTGCACATTTCTTCTCCCTCAACAGGCAGGAGGTGGCTGGAGTTTGCCCTGTGCTTTGCCAGTGCTGTGCGGATGGATGTCCCGCTAAAGGGCATGCTGTGCCAGGGGCTTTGTGCTGCAAAAATAAGTGTTTTCTGTTCGTGCAATTGTTCATCTTGGTTGTGCGTTTAACAGCATCTGTGCTGGGGTTAGATGAGAGGCACCGAGCTAAGGGATGTGGAACTTGGTCCAGGTGCTGGGGCACAGCTCTGGGAGTGACTCCGGTGGGGCTTAATTAGCTTGATTCCTGCTTTATGCCCTCTTGCTGTTTGGGATTAGTCAGCTTGCCTTTTTTAAAAGTTATTTAAGAATTCCTGCCCCATACAAGCCCAAGTTGCGGCTCTTTGCTGGGTTAACTCTAGGATGCAGGATGGAAACCTGGGGACACAGTGGGTCTGGAGCCTGAGGCAGCACGTGGCTTGTGCTGGTCTTGTGGGGTGGGATGGGATGAGTTGGTCCTACCCTTTTTTGCCCTGAGGAACGAGTTTAACCAAGGGTATTTGTCACAGGCAGCCTAGCTGCTGTTGAGGAATGTATTTATAATGGAAGATTTTTGCTTCATTATTCTTCTCTGCTCCCAATAAGCAGGTGTAGAAAATAATGACCCTGAAGGTGAACACATGCATCCCTTCTGATGACCAAGAAAGAAGTCTACATGTGTTTGTACTTCAAATATATATATGATTGAAGCTGATCTTAGTCGCTATAGTGCGATGCAGTTCTAGGCACATTGGACTTTTAATTTACATGCCAATTAGCTTGTAGCTCTGGCCAAAAAAAAAAAGGAGTAGTGTACCCTTACTGTGGTAGTTGTCCAGGAAGGAAACCACAGGAGTAGCCTAGCTTTAACATGAAGGTGGACTTTGGACCTTCTGAGTTAGTCGGTGGTATAATAAATAGCAGGTAGTGTAGGTGAACCCTGACTTGGGTTTTTTGTGGTGTTATTTTCTGCTCTTTGACCCGTTCTGCAAACAGAGGCATTTTGCAGTGGCTAAAGAAATATCAGTACAAACTACAATTCCGGTCAGGAAAATGACTGCTTTTATTGTAGCAAGACCCCAAGCTTTGGCAGTCACCTGAAATGTCTGCAAAACTTTCTAGTGAGGAATTTGCTGTTCAGCAAAATTGGAAAAAAATCTGGGTGAGCTTTCTGTGTCTTGAGTTGGTTGTGTGAAGCAATTGCCCTCATATGGCTTTGGCCGGCTGCAAGAGATGTCTTGTTGGGTTGGGTTTTGGCTTAGCCTGGTCCTCCAGAAGGGAGCAGAGACCTGTCTGGAGATGGTGGCAGGGCTGGGGAGGACCAGGGGTCAATGGGCCTCACATGGCCTTCCTTGTTCGAACGCTCTCTAATGTGATGCCCAGGTCATGGTAAACTCAGTTTTACTAATGAGGCTCTTAAGGATTTGATATTTCTGCTCTTTGCCTTTCCTGAGGTATCCAGAGGGTTTGGGGAAGAACATTCCTCCAGGGAAGAGCTTGTAGCCTGGAAATGTGACCTTTTCTCCAGCTGTGCTCTCCTTTTGTCCTTGATTTGTCTGTGTCCAAAGCCTTCTCCAGCTGATTGAAACCTGTGAGTCATGGGAATGGGTTAAACATCTCAAAGGCTGCACTATAGGCCTACAAGAACTATAAGCAATATAGGTCTATAAACCCTTGCTATAAGGAATATAAGCCCTTAATTGCAGGGTATGGCCCCAAACCCGTGGTTTGGTGCAGGGTGGTGGGATGACGGTGCAGCTCCTCCAGCAGCGTGTGCTTCTGACCTGCTGTGTCACTGTCCTTTGCCACTTTTAACCAAATCCCATTTGATTTTTATTTGGTTTAGTGGTGGACTTGGTAGTGCTGGGTTAACGGTTGGATTTGATGATCTTAAAGGTCCTTTCTAACCAAAACGATTCTATGATTTATTTTTTTCCTCCACCAGCAGTTCTTTTTTTTCTTTTTTTTGGCTTTTAGTCCCTTGTACTTGTCCATATGAAGCTGGTGGTACCGTTAGGACATTCAGACCCTGCTCTGGCAATTGCAGCATGTCGCCAGCAATACTGTGTAACGTGTCTTGCTGCCCTTCCCAACTCTATTTATGGCGCATGGTAGGTGGTAAGATACCATGGTCATCTCCTCCTTGATGCACAGCCATCACCTCTTTCGGCCCGTATTTCATGTTCCCACACGGGCATTGGTGGTGGTACCAGTGAGGTGGTTTTGTGTTGTCTGGGTGCCCAGCGTTGGTGTGCTCCGTGTGTTTGGTGCTAGGCCAAGCTCCTTGATGGGGACACATGTGCTGTGTTCACCCATCCATCCTGCCTGTTGGATGTTCCTGTTGGCTCTCATCTGTCTGCCTGCGAGTTTCCATTTGCCATGTGCCTCTAGCTTCGCTCTTCCCTGAGAACAAGTCTTTTCCATGCTTGAGGTTGACCAACCCTTTCGGCTCATGACCGCTTCTCATCCTACTGAACCACGGGCAGCCCCACGGGGCTGGTGGGCTCCACTAAGGGACACATTTCCCTTGGTGACTCCACCGAGATGCAGAGCCAGCGCTTAAACCCAGCTAACCCATGCCTTCACCCTTCCCATGAGTCATTGCCCAAGCTGCCTTATGATAGTCCTGCTGAGGTGTGAGGTGCTGGTAGGATGTGCTAACCACCATTTACAGGGCTGTTGGGAGCAGGATGTATTGTGGCTGAGTCACCGCCACTACTTATCAAAATGACATGTTACATCTCAGGGACGTGTCCTGGCGAGTCACTGCTCTTCAAAGGGAAAAAAAAAAAATTTAAAGATGGCTTTTAAAAATCACGTAAGACTGCGATGGGAATGTCTGGTTTCTCGTGAAAGCCCTGCAGGGACAATTTCAGGTGGCTCAGGCAAACTTCCAGCTGCCAAACCCCTGAGCAGGCGGATGTGAGCAGGCAGCTGGGGATACTGACATGTGTCTTAGTAAATGAGTGTCGAAAACTGGTTACAAAAAAAAAAGAAAAAAAAAAATCTAATCCCTGTGCCTGCTGTGAAGCCAGTCCCTGGTGCTACACCCCAAGGGAGCAAAAAGTCGGTGTAAACATATCAAGGCAGCAAGTGGATGCAGAGATACCGAGGTGATGGAAGCCACAATTTTCAGTCTAATTAAGCTGAGGAACTTCGTCGTGGATTTATGCTTCTTAATTACTTTGAGCTCTGATAACATGGGTGCTGTGGGTATCGCTGGTTTTTGGGCGGTGAGTGTGATGTCCAGGTGGGGCAGAGGAGCGGTACCCACTGAGTGTTTCGGGGGTGGTGGAGGTCTCAGTCAAGGACACTCCCTCTGCTGTGGTGGGGATGGAGAGCTGGAGTTGGCTTTCATGTGGTCTAGGATTGGTCCCACATCTCCTGGTAGGACCATGAGTCCCTGTTTTAGAGACAAGGTGGAGGTGCAGGAGAAGAAGGTCCTGCTCCAGACCCACACAGACCTCAATGGAAGGTGGATGTGTGAATACTGGTGCAGTTCTCACCAGCCTTTGCCATGGTTGTGGAGTGCCCGTTTCTTGCCTGGTCGATGCCTATGTTCACTATGACATTCAGTGGTCAGAAATAAAATAATGAAGGAAATAAAAGACCAAGTGCCATTCATCTGGTGCTTGATGGTGTCTTGTGTCACTGTGCTGTCACCTGCCTTTCCTGTCTCCACCGGGCCTTGTAAGAAATCACTTCTCTGCTGGGATAGACCATGAACACCTGCACTACTCTCTGCTAGCTAATGGTACCAACAAGGCATGTTTTTGCTGAAACAAGACCTTTAACACCACTAAAAAGCTCTTCTGGAAGCCGTGTCTGCACAGGGTATGAACATCTCACCCAGGGGCTGGTGGAGAGCAGCAGGGACTTCCCTACTGCAAATATTGGTGTTTTTTCCCCTAGATTCTGACTTTGCAAAGATGCAGTTTGCTTTTCCTCTCCTGTCTGGCCGTGACATGCTGAAGTGCACTTGGGGATGTGTTGTTTGTGGCTGGATGGCTTTCAGGGGACCGAAGTCTTTGGGGGAGGGACTCTGCTTTTGAGCTGAACCTGCCCTTGGCTCTTCTGCAGCATGATATCCTTCCTGATATTTGCTGGGAGGCCTACTCAGCCAGCCATCCTTAGTCCAGGAGGTTCCTCCAGTGCATTGATGATAACTTTCTGATGCAAATGGTGGATGAGCCAACTAGGAGAGGAGTGTTGCTGGATCTTGTTCTCACTAACAAGGAGGGTCTGGTTGAAGCGGTGAAGGTTGAGGGCAGCCTTGGCTGTAGTGACCATGAGATGGTAGAGTTCAGGATCTCATGTGGCAGGAACAGAATAGCTAGCAGAATCACAACCCTGGACTTCAGGAGGGCCAACTTTGGCCTTTTCAAGCAATTGCTAGGAGAAATCCCATGGGACAGGGTACTAGAAGGTAAGGGGGCCCAAGATAGTTGGTTAGCATTCAAGGACTGCTTCTTCCGAGCTCAAGATCAGAGCATCCCAACAGGTAGGAAGTCAAGGAAGGGTACCAGGAGACCTGCATGGTTAAACAGGGAACTGCTGGGCAAACTCAAGTGGAAGAAGAGGGTGTACAGATCATGGAAGGAGGGGCTGGCCACTTGGGAGGAATATAAGTCTGTTGTCAGAGGATGTAGGGAGGCAACTAGGAAAGCTAAGGCCTCCTTGGAATTAAACCTTGCAAGAGAGGTCAAGGACAACAGAAAGGGCTTCTTCGAATACATCGCAGGTAAAACCAACACTAGAGGCAATGTAGGCCCACTGATGAATGAGGTGGGGGCCCTGGAGACAGAGGATAAAAAGAAGGCGGAGTTACTGAATGCCTTCTTTGCCTCTGTCTATACTGCTGGAGGCTGTCCTGAGGAGCCCTGGACCCCTGAGGCCCCAGAGGAAGTCAGGATAGAGGAGGAATCTGTCTTGGTAGATGAGGGCTGGCTCAGGGACCAATTAAGCAATCTGGACGTCCATAAATCCATGGACCCTGATGGGATGCATCCGCGGGTGCTGAGGGAGCTGGCGGAAGTCATTGCTAGGCCACTCTCCATCATCTTTGCTAAGTCGTGGGCAACAGGAGAGGTGCTTGAGGACTGGAGGAAAGCAAATGTCACTCCAGTCTTCAAAAAGGGCAAGAAGGAGGACCCGGGTAACTATAGACCGGTCAGCCTCACCTCCATCCCTGGAAAGGTAATGGAACAACTTGTCCTTGGTGCTGTCTCTAGGCACATCAAGGATAGGGGGATCATTAGGGGCAGTCAACATGGCTTCACCAAGGGGAAGTCATGCTTAACCAACCTGATAGCCTTTTATGAGGGCATAACCCGGTGGATAATTGATGGTAAAGCAGTGGATGTGGTCTATCTCGATTTCAGTAAGGCGTTTGACACGGTCTCCCACAGCATCCTCGCAGCTAAACTGAGGAAGTGTGGTCTGGATGATCGGGTAGTGAGGTGGATTGTGAACTGGCTGAAGGAAAGAAGCCAGAGAGTGGTGGTCAATGGGACTGAGTCCAGTTGGAGGCCTGTGTCTAGTGGAGTCCCTCAAGGGTCGGTACTGGGACCAGTGCTATTCAATATATTCATTAATGACTTGGATGAGGGAATAGAGTGCACTGTCAGCAAGTTCGCTGATGACACCAAACTGGGAGGAAGGGCTGACACACTGGAAGGCTGTGCAGCCATTCAGAGAGACCTGGACAGGCTGGAGAGTTGGGCGGGGAGAAATTTAATGAAAGATAACAAGGGCAAGTGTAGAGTCCTGCATCTGGGCAAGAACAACCCCATGTATGAGTACAAGTTGGGGGCAGACCTGTTGGAGACCAGCGTAGGGGAAAGGGACCTGGGGGTCCTAGTGGACAGCAGGATGACCATGAGCCAGCAATGTGCCCTTGTGGCCAAGAAGGCCAATGGCATCCTGGGGTGTATTAGAAGGGGTGTGGTTAGCAGGTCAAGAGAGGTTCTCCTCCCCCTCTACTCTGCCCTGGTGAGGCCGCATCTGGAATATTGTGTGCAGTTCTGGGCCCCTCAGTTCAAGAAGGACAGGGAACTGCTAGAGAGAGTCCAGCGCAGAGCCACGAAGATGATTAAGGGGGTGGAACATCTCCCTTATGAGGAGGGGCTGAGGGAGCTGGGTCTCTTTAGCTTGGAGAAGAGGAGACTGAGGGGTGACCTCATTAATGTTTATAAATATGTGAAGGGCAAGTGTCATGAGGATGGAGCCAGGCTCTTCTCAGTGACATCCCTTGACAGGACAAGGGGCAATGGGTGCAAGCTGGAACACAGGAGGTTCCACATAAATATGAGGAAACACTTCTTTATGGTGAGGGTAACTGAACACTGGAACAGGCTGCCCAGAGAGGTTGTGGAGTCTCCTTCTCTGGAGACATTCAAAACCCGCCTGGATGCGTTGCTGTGTGACATGATCTAGGTAATCCTGCTCTGGCAGGGAGATTGGACTAGATGATCTTTCGAGGTCCCTTCCAATCCCTAACATTCCCTGATTCTGTGTGATTCTGTCATGTGTTTTATGGCCATGGGTGTTACAAAGACCCTGGCCAGAGAGCTAGGAAGGTCATGGCTTGCTTCTGTAGAGCCTAGAAATACCTGGTTTGAAATCTTTTGCTCTTTCATTCTGCTTGTTTTCTTTTTTATTTTCCATTCTAAAGCCTTCATTTCTGTTTGGACACTGTCCCAGTAAGGTGAGAACTTGTTCCTCCCTGTGCAGAGTGGTGAGATATGAATGCTTATGCTTTGTCTACACTGCCATGGGGGATGGAAACAGGGCTCTTAAATAAAATACTTTGTCTTTTTTTTTTTTAAAAATAAGGAGGAGGGAAAAAAAAAAGAAAAAGGAGGAAAAAAAGAAAAGAAAAAGAACCTGGGTCTCTTAAGCACACAAATCTGAATTCTAGAAAATATTGGTGCTTGAGGTTAAATAAAGGGCTGGTGCTTTGGGTGCAGCTGGTGGCAGGAACGGCTGTGGGTTTCAGCTGCCCAGCCCCTTGCCGGGAGCTGCTTTGAAGCCTCATGCACTCTTGCCATGCCAAAATAAACTCGGATTTGAGGCTGTCAGAGCTAATCTTCATCCTTTCACGCTTCGCCTTCCCTGCTGCTGTTTTGATGAGTGATGGCTGTGCTCGCACCTGCTTATTTTAGGGAAATCCCTCTCCATTGTGGGGACCATCCCCGTGATGCCAGATGGACATGAGCAGTGCTGCCCAGCTTTGAGAAACCTGAAATATCCATTTGCTTGACCATCAAGGTGGGCCTAAATCATCTTTAGGAACAAAACTTGCTCAAATTTGTCTTTCAGCACCCGACGCTCCATGCTGGAGAAGATGGGATGGCTGAGGCTGCTTCAGGCTGAGTAACTCCTTGCGGTCCCCAAAGAGCGAGCTACGAGAAGGCTTTTCCTCCCCGAGCGCCACTTCACCAGCGTTTGCATCCTAAAGTCCAGCATCAGGCAGAAAAAAATGCTGATCTCGCCCAAATGCAGCTTCCCCAGGGCTCCTCTTTTTGACCAAGGAATGATGTGGTGCAAAAATACATTTTATTTTTTTTTTTTTAAAAAAAGTCTATTCTCAGAAAGAGAATATTCTATTTAGCAATGCCAAAAGGTCTGTAGAGTCTCCAAGCTTTCACCATTTTCTTTTTTGTAATATTATTTTAATTTATTTTTAATTTTTTGACTGAAAAAAGTTCTGTCTTCTGGCAGTCTCTGCTCTGGTACAAAGTTTCATCGCTGGAAGGTCATGTGAAGTAAATCAGCAGAATGCAAACCCTGCTGTTACTTGCTAAACTTTGCCCGGATCTCATCTCATCGCCAACCTGATAAGTACTTAGGAGCTCCAACTTTTTTCCTGCAAGGATGGAGCTCAGCTCCAGTAAGCACTTGTCCCAGCTGAGCATCATCCTGGGGTCCTGGCACCCTCCTGCTCCAAAGGATGATATTTTTTGAACCCTTTGGATATAAATCATGCCTGAGCGATTGCTTGCTGTTGTATCCCCATTTTAAATGTTTTTTTTTGGTGGGTTTTTTTTTTGAGTAGCAGGTTTACTGTTTTTTCTCCTTTTTCTTTTTAGTCTCAGGTGCCTCTGCTTTAATATCCGATCATTTGCAGGGTATTACCCAAATTTAGGCTGTCGCTAATCTCCAGCACGATGGGTTTTGGTGTCCCCGGGTGAAAAACAGACTGGATGTTGTGGCTGATAGAAAATCCCCAGGACTTTAGTGTGCAGAAGTGCTTTTAACTATGGGATCACACAGTTCATAACTTAGTGAGGTTTGTCCTTTTATCAGCTCCGAAGGCAGTTTCTTGTCTCTCTCTGTTCAATACTAAAGGCTGAATGTTTCTAAAGGAAAAATCTTTCAACAAACAATTTAATTTTCCTCGGTAACATTTTGGGGACAGTCTGTTGGTGACTCTTATCTGGCGTGCCATCTCTCGGCTTATATCCCTTTTTGATGTGGCTCATTCAGGGGAAAAATGGCATTACACACTACCTCGATCACTCAGCTGTCAGAGAGGATATCACGTTTGACTAATCAGGGGAAATTTGGGAAGATTTAGTAATGCCAGGAGACATGACCCACTTTCAGATAAACGCTTTTCAGAAATAGAGGTTGCGCTACGTGGTGGAGGAGGGAGAAACATTCACAGGATTGAAATAATTAATTATTTATAATTTTTAAATTTTACTTTATTGTGCTGACCCTTTCTGAGGTTCAGGATGGGTTTTCTTTCTTTTCCTATTTTCTTTTTTTTTTTTTTTTTTTTTTTAGAAAAAGAAAATGCTGGCCCTAACTGGTTTTCAACAAATCTGTGTTATCCAGAGATGACCATCCCCGGGCTGCGGATGCCTGTCACCTTTGGGATGCTCCCTCAGGCACAGGGAGTGGCTGAGGGGTGTTGGGATGGAGGATGTTGGAGAGATGTGGTCCAGTGTGGTGTGGCTCTGGTCCAGATGTTGGTGCCTGGCACTAACTGGGGATGGGGAACTTGGTGTGGGAGTTTGCCTTGAGTGCCCCAGCTCAGGAAGGTGTCCACTCAATAAAGTGCGTCTTAAGTACGTAAGGACAGAAGAATATTAATCTGTAAACCCAAGTTTCGGTGTTTTCTTTGTGCCACAAACCTTATATGCAGTTTATCCTCATTCCAGTGTTTGGGGTTTCTGGCCAAAACAACAACAGAAAATGTAGAGGTGTAGGACTATGATGTTGCACAACTGTGAGCAAACCAAACCTGATGCTTAAAGTTGTTGTCTTTGAAGAAAAAGTTCATAGACTCCAAAAGCAAGTGTTCTTCAAGTAGTAACTACGTAATTTTCAGTGCTGCAAGTTCTGTCAAGCAACTTGTGGCTGTTTCTTTGTGCAAGGTTTTATCTTTGCAGCCATATGAGTTGAGCAAAACCAACTTAGTCCCCTTAAAACTTCTTATAACCCCTTATTAAAAATAGCTTTTGTAATCCTTCAAGAGTATAGCAACAACACTTCTGTCTTCATTTCATATTGGAGCTAAACTCTGGCTGTATCTTGTGATTTACTGTGCTGGTGTGCATGTCCAATGTGATGGAGCAATGTCAGAGCCCACCTGACAGTGGGAAGATGCGCTGTGCTGCATGGGCAGTGATTTTGGGGGGGAAAAAACTCCATCATAGGGGTGTGCTGGAGCTGAGCCACTGCTGGTTTCTGGAAGGGGGTGCAAGTTTTCAACCTTTTATTGTTATTTTTGAAAACAACCTTTTGAATGATCATTCGGCCATAGGTGCTTTTTAATGCTGTATTTTTGTCTGTAGCCATGGACTTCATTGCTGCTCTTCCTCAGTAAAAAAAATGCTCTTGTTTTCTGAGTAGTTCCCCAAATTCTCTTTTAAGAATAGTAAGCTTCAAGCATCTTTACCTAGCAGGTTAGTGGGCCCTAGCAGGGCCCACTGATGAATGAGGTGGGGGCCCTGGAGACAGAGGATAAAAAGAAGGCAGAGTTACTGAATGCCTTCTTTGCCTCTGTCTATACTGCTGGGGGCTGTCCTGAGGAGCCCCAGACCCCTGAGGCCCCAGAGGAAGTCAGGATAGAGGAGGAATCTGCCTTGGTTGATGAGGGCTGGGTCAGGGACCAATTAAGCAATCTGGACATCCATAAATCCATGGGTCCTGATGGGATGCACCCACGGGTGCTGAGGGAGCTGGCGGAAGTCATTGCTAGGCCACTCTCCATCATCTTTGCTAAGTTGTGGGCAACGGGAGAGGTGCCTGAGGACTGGAGGAAAGCAAATGTCACTCCATTCTTCAAAAAGGGCAAGAAGGAGGACCCGGGTAACTATAGACCGGTCAGCCTCACCTCCATCCCCGGAAAGGTGATGGAACAACTTGTTCTTGGTGCTGTCTCTAGGCACATCTTGATTTCAGTAAAGCGTTTGACACAGTCTCCCACAGCATCCTCGCAGCTAAACTGAGGAAGTGTGGTCTGGATGATCGGGTAGTGAGGTGGATTGTGAACTGGCTGAAGGAAAGAAGCCAGAGAGTGGTGGTCAATGGGACAGAGTCCAGTTGGAGGCCTGTGTCTAGCAGAGTCCCTCAAGGGTCGGTACTGGGACCAGCACTATTCAATATATTCATTAATGACTTGGATGAGGGAATAGAGTGCACTGTCAGCAAGTTCATTGATGACACCAAACTGGGAGGAAGGGCTGACACACTGGAAGGCTGTGCAGCCATTCAGAGAGACCTAGACAGGCTGGAGAGTTGGGCGGGGAGAAATTTAATGAAAGATAACAAGGGCAAGTGTAGAGTCCTGCATCTGGGCAAGAACAACCCCATGTATGAGTACAAGTTGGGGACAGACCTGTTGGAGACCAGCGTAGGGGAAAGGGACCTGGGGGTCCTAGTGGACAGCAGGATGACCATGAGCCAGCAATGTGCCCTTGTGGCCAAGAAGGCCAATGGCATCCTGGGGTGTATTAGAAGGGGTGTGGTTAGCAGGTCAAGAGAGGTTCTCCTCCCCCTCTACTCTGCCCTGGTGAGGCCGCATCTGGAATATTGTGTGCAGTTCTGGGCCCCTCAGTTCAAGAAGGACAGGGAACTGCTAGAGAGAGTCCAGCGCAGAGCCACGAAGATGATTAAGGGGGTGGAACATCTCCCTTATGAGGAGAGGCTGAAGGAGCTGGGTCTCTTTAGCTTGGAGAAGAGGAGACTGAGGGGTGACCTCATTAATGTTTATAAATATGTGAAGGGCAAGTGTCATGAGGATGGAGCCAGGCTCTTCTCAGTGACATCCCTTGACAGGACAAGGGGCAATGGGTGCAAGCTGGAACACAGGAGGTTCCACATAAATATGAGGAAAAACTTCTTTACGGTGAGGGTAACTGAACACTGGAACAGGCTGCCCAGAGAGGTTGTGGAGTCTCCTTCTCTGGAGACATTCAAAACCCGCCTGGATGCGTTGCTGTGATATGATCTAGGTAATCCTGCTCTGGCAGGGGGATTGGACTAGATGATCTTTCGAGGTCCCTTCCAATCCCTAACGTTCTGTGATTGTGATTCTGTGATTTTATAAATATATAAAAAATAACCTTTTTCATGGAATTTCTACTTAAGGATTGCCCTGAGTTTAGCTGAAATTCCATGTTAAATACCTGTTGCTTGAGTAAAGGCTTATAATTGTGCTCCAAGCTAAATAATACTTGAATTATTTCTGATGTCATCTAGGAAAGCATGACCTTCATGTGGTGCAAGTGATAGAAAAGAAGTGACTCTTGTCTCCCCAGCCAGCGTGGGGAAACCCTTTTGGCTTGGGGATAACAGCAGCAGCATCTCTTTAATCTGAATTACTAATTGACTGTAATTGTCCAAGAATGGAGGAATAATTTATATTTGGTATATATGGAAGAGGACTGTCTGCTGGTCCCTCCAAAAAGGACCTGTATTTCATTTATTTATGAGCACCAAAAATATATCACGCCTTGATGGGATCTCTCCCGAGCACCTTCCCAGTGCTGGCTGTCATGCTGAAGCCTGTGGAGCTGTGGACCCTTGTCTGGTGCCGTCGTGTGCTTGTGCCCTTGGCTTTCAAAGAATGCCAAGTCCCATGCAAAGGGGAGGTCCTGCAAGGCCATCTCCTGCGCTGGCGTTTGCTTAATGATCCAGAGCTTGTGCAGCATTTAGCACTGGGGGAACAGAGCTTTGGAGCTCAAGTTTTAGGCAGTTGAAGAAAACTCCTACTAAAAATATACCCAAGAAATTTCATAGACTGGAGAAAGAAACGTTACAGCCTACTGCATCATGTTGCGTACCCTGAACATTGCTTGAGGTTTTATTTAGGTTGGGTATGACTGCTTCTGACTCAGCTGTTGAACATCCACATTTATGCTGAGAACTTTATGGGATGAGGAACCTTCATCCAGCAAATCATTTAATTTCTGTCCAAATTTTGGACATGGCACACACTTGAAGATGCATTTGGTGGTGTGGCTTTTTATATTTTTTTTATATATATATATATATTTATTTTAAGTGGGTGCAATTGCCTTTCTTGCAACCCTTCCTCCACTTGGGCAGTTTGCTGCATTTTAATATCTCTTTCATTGAGCTCTTCTTGCAGAACGCAATAATTTTGAGGAAATGGTATATGGGATTTAGGGGATGGTTTTCCAAGGAGCTGCTGTATGATATAAATAAGAGGCTGCAGGATATCAGTGCTGGAAGATCTGGAAAGCCAAAATTTTAGTATTTTAGGTGGGCAGCTGAAGTTACAAGGAAATAAGGAGGAAAATGTAGCTGATTGCCTAGCCATACTGTACCTTCCATTTGATGTATTAAAAAGGAAACCAACTTTTGTTTGAGTTTCCCCGGAGATGTGTTTTGAACTGATTTCAGCTTAGCAATTGCAAAATTTTGCTCCTTGTCTTTGTCTCAGTGGGGAGAAGAGACAAAATACATACATTAATATAGAGTAATGCATCATACAAGTGCGCATCCGAGGTCTGGCACGTGGACAGTCCCTCCAGGAGACCCTTTCCTTGCCCCTCTGTTCCTAAGCAAACGGGTGTGTATGAATATTTGTTCACCACTTTAAATATTTTAATTAAACTTATTTATTCCAGCTTTGCCTCTTGACCACTGGTGCCATTTTCCAGGCATCTTGTCTCCTTGCTAACAAACCTTATTGCTGGAATTTTTTAATTATAACCAGTAAAACATTGCACACTTAAATCCTCAAAAATCAGTTTGTTTTCCTTCAGTTACTTAGCAATGAAAAGGATGGAGAAGTGGCCCGGGGGCCTTTCCAGCACACCCCTCTGCTTAAAAAGGGCTGAAGAAATGCCCCATAAATACAACTATAGATCAAAACCCCTTTGAATTAAGCATGCATGAAGTGATGCTCCAAGAGGGTTTTTAACACATGAGTTCTGGAGAGGTGAGGGATAACTATCCAGGTTGATTAATCCAATTACTTCTTTGTAAGAAGGTTGACAATCCAGTCTGGTGGAGAGGTTGCTCTGTAATTAAAGGTAGATTTTTGGTAGTGCTGTTTGGGCATGGCAGTGCCTGGTGGGGAGGACAGCTGAGTGCTCGAGGGGCGAGGTGGTGTGTACTCTGAATTTTGGAGATGCTTGTGACACTGTGAATGCCACGTGTGTTATTGCAATTACAGCCTTGTAGTGGCTGCTGTTTTTAACTTTTCCAGTTGAAATTCTTGGTGTCCCCCAGCTGCATCCCATGGCCAGGGCTGCCCTGTGCTGTTGAGCCAGGCTCCTCCTGGGACTGTTTTAATATAAAATCATTTAATGGAGAGTGGTCATGGCACTGGGGAATGAACATGCTTATGAGTTTCCCATTGTGAGGCTACGTTCCAAATAGAGGACTCTGAAAACCTGGGGTGAAAGACCATTTTTAACTACTTAATTAAAATCCAAAGGCCATTTTAAAACTACTTTATTAATAATCAAATGTATGTGGTGTATATTGAGCATTTTTTGGATCCAGCCGATGTACATCAAGGTGCTTACGTGGAGTTCAGATGGAAAATGGGATTGCGAAGACAAGATTACACCATGGCACTGCTCAAGGTTTTGACTGAGAATTAGGTGAGAGAAGGGTGATTAATGCCAGTCAAGAGGGATTTGTAGAAAGTAGCCTGGAAGGATTTAACTTCTGCAATACGACAGGCTGTTTGGTAAAAGTCAGGCTACGGAGACACTCGACCCCTGCATGGTGTTTTTAATTAAAAAAGCAAAAAACCCCAAGTCTGTAAAACCCCAGTAACCCTTATTGGAATAAAAAAACTGGCTGCATGGCTGAGTTAGGACTGTGGTAGACAGGGTTTCATCCAGATGCATCTTAGACACCAGGTCAAAGATTTTTTTTCTTGATCCTGTGCAATGTGGCAATTTTTTAATCAATGGCTTAGGAGAAGAGATAATGAGGACTGGAGGAGCTGGGTTGTGTGGGTGGTGCTGGACCCTGGGGAGATGCCTGGGAAGGGGGTGTTGAGCCCCCTGCTCCAAACTGCTGCTGCCCTGATGCCTACACCTTTTCCAGGAGAAGCTGCAAGTCAAGTGCACAATTATCTGTGTTGGCTTTAGCACCAGACTTTTTGTGCTTCCCCAGGGACTCTGCAGTGATTTAGGGGGTGTGTGGAGCGTCCCTCTTCCTGGCAGTTTGCGGAGACTGGGCGGTGATGGGTGAGCATCTTGCAGAGCTGAGCCAGGCCTGGTAGAGAAATTTGGTGCTTGCTGTGGCTCATTGGAATGGTGATCCCCGACTCCTGGTACCCAATGGGACAGGACCTGGGGAGAGGTCTCCCACCCAGGAGACCGGTGGCTGGTGTCTCTTGATGCAGCTCTCTAACAATGGTGAGTATTAAGTTTTGGAGGGGCTTTGCCAGGGTTTGTAGCAGATCTTTCAGTGGAGCATGTGCTTTAAATCCAGGCTTAGACATCCTGAGGGGCAGCCCTGCCTTGTACCCTGGGATTTCATCAGGCTCCTGGCTATATCCTCGCAGTGGGCAGCAGCCTGCCTGCCCCACTGCTGGCTCTCAGCCTTCACTGCTGATGCTTCAGAGCAACCAAAGGCAAAGGGCTCCTGTGCTCAACTGGGTGTGAGGCTGGAAAGGCAACGCTGCAGAAGGAGACGGGCCAGCGCCACCCCGAGCACTGCCAGCTCCGATTAAACAGGCACAACGCTCCTCCTGTAACATCTGGGGCTGCTGTGAGATGGTTCGTTAGCGGTGATGCAGGCAATAATGCGCAGCCCCTGTGGGTGAAGTCTTGTTGACCCTGGCAGAGAGGTTTGGTTTTGTTCTTTCCTAAAGAGTAGAGGAGCAAAGTAAAAATACAAGAGTTGTTGCACTGCCCAGAGCAAATCCTGGTCTCGCAGCCTACGAGGGGATTGCTCCCCAGCCTGGGAGGGGACTGTTTTCCCCCCAAAATGAAGACCAAATAGTGTTTGTGCCATCCCAAAGTTCTTGGGGCTCTGCCCAGTTTTGCAGCATCTATTGACTTATTGCAAGAGGGATTTTGCATTTCAGCCCATTGCTGCGGTGAGAGCGGGGCTGTGTGTGTGCCCGAGACCTTGACACTGAACCCATCAGTCTTAATTAAGCCTGCAGTAACGAGCGCCACTGAGATGCTGCGGGAGAAATGGTAGGGGAGGGGATGGGAAGACATGAGTTGGCTGCTAGTTACATGTGAGACTATCAATTAGTCCTGGAAATCATGTTAATTAAAGCAAAGCCTTCAGGATGGAAATACTGGGGGTATCCTTGGTGTCGGGGCTTGCCTGCAGCCCCACTCTGCTCTGTGCCAGTTTTACCTCTGCTGTTGGTGAGATGAGGCCAGTGCAATGATGAACTGAAGCCTTTTAAACCCCCCTTTCATTAGAAATGCTGCTAACGAGCTGCTGGATAAATGCTGGAGATGCTGCTTGTCTGAGCAGCTGAGCTGCTGTGACACTTTATGCAAATCATCATTCTGAATTAATTTGGGCAGGGAAATAAAATTTAGCAAAGAGTAATAGAGCAGATTTAGTGCTGGTGGGAAACGTGGAGCCATCCATCAGCATGACAGCTCTTCAGGGAGGGAGAAAAATATCCCTGTACCTAGGAGGCATCAGCAAAGCACATGCTTTGCTAGCTCAAATCCATCGAGTCCTGCAGCACTCTGGGATGAACGGAGCTGTTCCCCAAAATTTAGGAGCCCTGCCTTGGCGGGGGAATGGTCTGGGGTGTGCGTTTGTGTGTTTTCCCTGGGTCCTTCTCTGCGCTGATAGCACGAGGAGGATGGGGAATACAAAGCATGGTGTAGATCACACTCATCTGCTTTGGCCCTGGCTGTTTGGGTTTGTGTGTTTTTTATCAGCTCTGGGAAATGCATAAATTGCTTGTTCTCACTTTGAGTAATTAGAGATGTTTCTGCAGCATGCCACTGTCTTTCCCTTTGTATTTAACACTCTCAGCTTAAAATGCTGTTTTTTTTTGTTTTTTTTTTAACAAGTAAAAGACTTATTTTTCTTTTGCCCTATCCCTTGAGCATTATGTTGGGGTAGTGTGTGTCCCTTGCTGTGTGTTGAAATGTTGATTTGCCAATCATGACCTCTCCTTGCAGCTGTTTTGGGGTTTTTATGGTGAGGAAGAAGTGGATCTTTTTTTATTAGAGATCCTTGTTGGGAGCGGATGCCTTCTGGCAGTGCTGGGGGACGCTGGGCTCTTGCATTGGGTACCGGCACTGTAGAAAATGGGCAGTGGAGAGACGTGCAACACCAGAGCATCCCTGTCCGCAGCAGTGAAACCCTCTGCCATCCCTTCCTGACCCCTGTGAGGATTTGCCAGCTGGTGGTACCCGGCAGCACATGGGGAAGCCAGCCTGGGGTGAGATGCAGGAGTCAACGGCAGAACTTGGGGAGCTCTGACCTAAATATGGGCTTTGCTTGTCTGTTGGGCAGGGGAGAAATCGCTCCTGGCATGAAAATCTCCTTTGGAGGATGGGAAAGGAAGGATTATGGTTTGCCATCTGCCCTGCTGTTCAATATTGTAAATAATAATGAAAAGGTTAATGATCCATAAGTCCCTTAACAGAGTTTTTTGCCCCACTGCCGAAGCGCCTCACCTGTGCCTTGCTGCGTCACAGGCAAAGCAGATTTTTTTTCTCCCGAGTCACTGCCAAGTGGGGCAGAAGGGATTTTTAAGGCTGCAAGGCACGCAGGAGAGCTGTGGAGCCGGTGCCTTTCCATGCTCTCCTGCTGACAGCACCCATCTGGGCAGCTCTTCCCAGCACCGACAAGCGCAGTGGTTTGCACGAGCACGTTTAGCACAGCTAAATAACACCATAAATAACTACCTGTTAATCATGGGGGACGTGGGATCCTGCTGCAGTGGGCATAATGCTGGCGGATGGGGAAAAACATCTGTGGCGGTGACCCCAGTTCAGCCCAGGACTGCACGCCCGGTGCAAATTAATGAAGAGAAGTTCGTTTGCTTTAGTGCAGAACTGGAAGGGGATGCTGTTAGCATCCATGCACAGTGGCTACAAAGAGAGTCCTCTTTTTTTTCTGCAGGAGTATCTTTAAATTATCTCTGTGGAGTTATCTTTGATAGTGGTTTAAAAAATAAAAAACATCAGGGTCTGGATGTCATTTTTTTTTTTTCCTTAATTGTGCTGCCTGGTATGACTCGTTTTAATTTAAGGTAGAGTTTGGGAAAAGCAAAGTTTGGGAAAACTTTAATTTTAGTAATAGATGGCTTGTGAGAGCTGAAGGGTGGTTATTGGATTGTTTCAAAGTAAGCTGCTTAACCATTCACATGCTGTATATATAAATGTAAATATTTTTGGGGAAAGCCAGGACTGAAGCTCGTGCTGTCTCCTCTTTCATATGTGTGTTTTGTCCTCTTCAAGAGTGGCCAGTAATACCGAACCATGTTATTTCTTTGAACAGTATATAATGAGGTTGCTAATAAGCCCACTGCAAAGGGAGGAAAAATAAAGTGTGCTTAGTTTATGAATTAAAATATACAGATATTTGTTCCAGTCTTCACCCCATCCTTAGTTGGCATTTGTGTGTTCGCTTTTGATTTTCTAAGGTGCACGTCACTGCCTCTGGTTTCTACCAAAGTCCTTCATAAGTTTGTCTTAACCTGTGTGGACAAACATTGGTCATGAAATACTATATCTTAAATCTTCGTTACTGAATTCCTAATTTTTAGGCGGTCGGTGCTATTGTATCACCAGTATTGTGGGTTTTCTGCCATGCTCTCCCTCTGGCTGCGGTCCTGTTGGAAGGATGCCCCTGGAAAAGTGCCCTTTAGCCAGGAGCAACAAAAACTTCCCGGGGTCAGCTGTGAGTATTGCCATTCCTCAAATAACTCAGGGGATTAAAAAAACCAATAATAATAAAGATGGATTTGCTGACTTCCAGCTTGCCATGAAGACTGTTGCAACCACCAAACACCCCAGACTAAACTGAGATAGCTAATTTTTAAGCATTTTTTTTAATTTAATGGAAAATTATACTCAATTTAATGGAAGGTTGTACTCTGTCCACACCGTTGGTGTAACTCCTTCGGTGCAGACCAGCATCCCTTCCCACCGCACTGGAGCATCCACAGAGCCCATCTCCCTGAGTTTTCTGGGAATACATTTGGCCAGCACTAAGGGCTTTCAAACAGCAAAACAAAACCTGCCTCTTCTAATTTAATGTTGGTTTTAATCTGCATCCTCAGCAGCAGCCTGCTAAAATCTAAATCAAATCAGGAGGTGGGGATTGAATTTATTAAGCTTCTGCTTAAGCTGGGTGGAATAATGCAAGAGACTTCAAGAGCACTGAATTGCTTTGGTTTTATTTGGAATCTGGTTTAAAAAAAACAAACAAACAAAACAAACAAAAAAAACAAACAAAAATTTTTGAGAGGTGCAGGTGGAGCTATTTCTGATTAATGCTGCCACATTATTCAAAGGCATCCTTGAGGATTAAAGAAATGCTTTTCTTTCTGCCCTCCTGGATGGAGACACTGCAGTGTCGGGAGGTTAAGTGATCTGCACAGAGTTGTGTCTCCTGAGCCTGAAGTCAGGCTAATCCTCCACTCCTAATGCTTTAAGACAGACCCGCTTGCCCTTTCCTTTTATCCTCCAGAAGATCAAGAGGTTGTTAAAGCTAACAAAGCCAGGGCATGCCATATAAAGTGGAATAATTATGCTAGAAGTGAGATTATGGAGGTAGAGGTTCACAGAGATGCTCTTCTGCCCAGGTGGGTACCTGCCTGGGGGATGGTGTTGGTGATGTGGTGGCTCTCACCTATGTGAATTTAATTGGCAAACGTACGACATGTGAAGCCGCTTTGGACGGAGTGGGTTGCAGAAGCTGGAGGCAGGGAAGGCAGCAGATGTGAGCATGGTGCTCCAGCGTGCCCCCACCATTGGCTGCCTCCAAGCCTCAGCAGGTTTTAATTGAAGCTTGCCTTGTAAAGATCTAAGAATGACAAAGTGCTTTTATTTCAGCACTGTACGGTTTGAGATATTTGTGATTTATGGGTGAAAGGGAAGGGTTGAATGCGGGCTTGTGTAGCAGCCTACCCTGCCTGGAGGGTTTACATCTATGCTGGAGCACAGCAAGGAGGGGAGGATGGTGAAAATTCACAACAAAAAAAAATTGTGGTCCCCTTTTTTGGATGTGCATGTGCATGCATGCACAAGAGGACAGCATTATAGATGCTTGGGGAAATACATTCATAACAGCCTATTCTCCCTAGCAGCCCGTAGTTACTTAGTAGGATGGGAAGCGCTGGGTGTGGGTAGTGCTTGTGCTGGAGCAGCGATCGCATTCAGAATCTTCCAGCCAGGGAACAAGTTACCCCAAAGGCTCCTGAGACCTTGCAAACACCCGTGTCTTATTGCCTTCTGTACTGTGTGATCTCTTGCACGTGTGTGTATTCAAAGAGTCTTGGAAAATAAGTCTTACTGTTAAAATTCTGTAGTTTTGTGGTTGGGATGGCTGATGGGACGTGAAGTCTTTCACCACCAGGTTGTAAGTCCATCCCTGGATAGTGGATGCTGGACCTGCTACCTTCTGCCAGTGATTCCCACATCTCACCTGGGCGTTGGATGGCTACTGGCCATGGTTGGCGATGAATTGCTGAGAGGGGCCAATGTGACCTCTTACTGCTGCTGGAAGTGGACCCAAATTTCATCCATCAAAACATGCACAAGGTTTTTGGGTTGCTTTGGGTTCAACGTGCCCCTCTCTGCATCCATCTGTCCAGGCAGGTCCATGGCTCAGCACAGCCCTGTGTGCAGGTGGAGAATTTGCAGGACTCCAGCCAAGACCAGCAACGTCTTGTTTTTGAGGCTGCCTTGAGCTGGGTACATCCTGATCCCTGGCTATTTTGGGCGTTTCTAGAGCATGTTTGATCTCTCTTCTGCCAGGGGAGAGCTGGCACTGGCTGAAACCACGGTGGTGGGGATGAAAAGGCAGGCAAGGCATTTTGCAGGAGGGGTGAGAGCTGCAGCAGTGGTCCATAAAGTCCTTGCCATAATGTTGGAGCCTGGAGAAACTGGGGTGAGGTGCAGGGAGTGAGGAAAGCAGAGTGATGCATTGCCATCTCGCCAGCTGCACCTACTCCTTGTTTCATGGTCCGACCAAAGATGGGGCTACTGGCCATGCTGCAAGGATGTTACATTTCTTGCAATGCTGCTTGATGGAGGGGATAGGGGAGATTTGGTTGGGGGTCCCAAACTGGTCCCCTCCTCATGGCAGCCTTATAGCAGGGAAAGCTCTGAAGGCTTGTGGGGTGCTAGAGGTGGTGTGCTGAGAAAAGTCTATTTATTTCTTTTATTTTTCCCCCTCCTTGATAAAACTGCTGTTCTGGCATTATATTTGTTTAGCTCCATTAACATCCAAGGGTTCCTGCTGCTGTGGCTATTGAGCAACTCTAAAAATAATTGCACACAATATATATAAAAATCTATTGCTCTTCAGCTGCAGAGCAGGCTCTTAGGTGGCCACTGCTGCTTTAATTCTTGGGTCACTCTGAGTGTTATTTGGCTGTTGTGTATTGGGGGGTTTGGTTTTAAGGTGAGGGACAAAGCCATCTTTGGTGCTACAGTGCTGGTGTCGTGTGGATTTGCTGTGGTTTCCCCCAACACCTTGTGTTTTGTGTAAGAATAAGTTTATAGAGATCTTAATTCAATCAACAGGAAGAGTTGGGAGGGGGAACATGCCCCCCAAAATGACAAATAAGTGATCGTTGAAGGGTTCCTGTTGACTCGGTGTTGGCTGGCTGAGTCCAGCATCAGACTGGCTTTATGGGACTGTGTTCAGCAAAAAAAAAAAAAGCCTGACTCAAGGTGACCCCTTGAAAGGATGGAGCAATTTTGGGTTCCTTGTTCTCAGGACCGTGCCCTGGCAGCCCCATGAGAAGGGAAACTGGTACCTGCAAAAAGAAAGGTGGATGTAGAGGGTGAGGGGAAACCCATGCATGAAGGTTGCAGCATTACTGCTGGGTCTGCAAGATGTTTGTCCCAACTCCTGAGAGCAAGTACTGGAGGTCTCAGCACAGTGATAGTTACTGGCTTGGCACTAGGAGGTGCTTTTACGCAGCCTGGGCAGAGTATTTCTCTCTGCATCATAAAAGCAAATTAAATCTCATTAGCAGGAGGTGTTGTGGCTCCAAGTAACACCATAATCTCATTACGTGTGAGTGGTGCTGCTCGCTCTTGGGTTTCATCCTTTCATGGACACTTTGGCTGGGCTGTATGGGTCTACCTTTGGGATTTCCTCTCAGAGACATAAGGGTGGCCTGAACTTTGGAGATGCTAAAAAGGTTAAATGTTGCATCTAAGCATTCTTCTGGAGCCTTGAAGCCTGTTTGCAGCTTCACCTCCAACCAAAGAAGTTGGTTTTGGTGTCTTCTATTGCCTGCTTAGCTCCGTGGCGGTGGGTTTGGGTTAGGTCTTGCTCTGTGGGGAGCAACCTGTCGTTGTTTTGCGCAAAAGAAATGTGCTTTGCTGTCCGGTCTCCTGGGGGGAATTGTGTTATTTCATAAAAGCTTCTAGAAGGCTGGATTTTTTTCTCCAGGGAAATTAAATTTCACATTTACCTGGAGTCTGTACCCTGCTTCGTTAGATTGGTAACAAGCCAGTGTACACGTTGTCTGAGAGAAGCCTGATTGAAAGTCTGATTGAAAATCAGACTCCTGGTCTATAATTTACCGCAAAACCTAAAATTAGAATATTTTTTTTTGGACTGAAATAAATGGTTTAGCTGCACTGACTTTACAATGAGTATGGGATTGTATCAATGGTGAAATTAATTTATTTATGATTTAATTTCCTGAGGTTTCCTTGTGTTTAAACTTTTTCTTTCTTTTTTTTTTTCCCCCCCTCTCCAGTACACTAGGGTTTGGATTCCTGACCCTGATGAAGTTTGGAGATCAGCAGAAATTATCAAGGATTACAAAGAGGGAGATAAAAGCCTCCATCTGAAACTTGAAGATGAAACTGTAAGCTTTTGAACATCGTTATTCTTTTCAGTAATTTAAAGCTTCAAATTAATGTGTGAAGAAGCCTGAGCCATCTCATGTTTTTTAGGAAGTATTTTAAAAACGTGTTTTATTGCCTTAGCACTTCCAGCTTTTCCCTGCCCGCTCCCTCCCCAGATACTTGTGCTAAAGTAGGTTGCGAGAAGAGCCTGTGACCTCTCTCATCTCTTTTCATCCCCTGGCAAAGTTGTAAGTCTGTGATATCAGAAAGAAATTTTTTTTTTAATAGAGGCAGTACGTTAGAAATACCAGTTTGTCTTTTTGCTGCTGAACAAATTGGAAAGAGCGTGGCTGGTGGCATCTACTCAAATGTGGGTACCAGTGGAAAAATGTCATAGAGCGCAGAAGTGACTGCAGTGCAACAGCTTTCTTTGTGCCTTAGTTTTTCTCTTTAAGTATGACCTTATGTAAAACCCTTTTCTCCTCCATTTTTTTAAATAAAAGACAAAAATAAGAAACTCATGTAAATGTAGATAATTTTTAGCAAATGCTTCTTTCAACTACGCGAACCAGCCCAGGCTGATGGCGTGCGTGCAGCCAGTGACAAATCATTCCCAAAGCAGGACGGAGGCTGGGGAAGAGCAGCTGCTTTCTGTCCTGCACAAAAAATCCCATGGGGTGAGACATTAGGTAACAGTGGGGGATTGCAGATGAAGTTAACCGTGGCATTTGTATCAGCTGCAAAATTCAGGTGGCTTATGGAAAGGGAGCACTGTGAGGTGCATTTCTCACGTGTGGTGCCTGGTGTAGCAGGAAGAATACGTGTATTTTTCATGAAGAATTCCACCTAAACCAGCTTTCTTTGCTGAGCAGGTAGGGTTTCCTTAATTATCTAGAGGGTGATCTACTCTGTTGCTTAAAAGAGTTAATAGAGGCCACTTTCTCCAAATTGAAAATGCTCTGAGGAGGGTGAGTAATTCATGTCCCCTGCCAGCCGAACATTTCCATACTGCAGGGAATGTTTTCTCCCTATTAATGGGAAGATGGAGAACAGGAATGAGACATGCTTGATTAGGCTGTTCATCAAAACAATTCTTCTTTCAGAGCAGTGCAAGTGCGGGCCATTTGCAGTAGGTGAATGTGCCAGGTTTGCAAAGGGAAGTTATTTGCGCCGAAATCTGCACCCCGTGCATGGTGCTCTTGGCTCTGCCAGGGTCAGCCCAGTCTGCACTTGTTGTCCTCCCCAACTTGCTCTTCCAGCATAGGGCAGCTTTATGAGGAGGGTGAAGAACAGATGATGCTACTCTTGGAGATGATTTTTCCCCTCTGTGGTGATACATCTGGATGAGGAGGTGCATGGATGCCACCTCACTTCGAAGCACTAGGCATGTTCTTGCAAGGGGCTGAGTGACTCAGGGTCCTCCTTCTTTGTGGGCTCCCTGCCCAGTAGCCCTGTAGTTGGACCTCCTGGATTCACCACCCTGCGTCTATCAGTCTCTATTCCAAGTCATACCAATCATCCTTTGAGCACATATTTTCTCTAATGACATGATCCTTTGCGCTCATGATGTGAGCATGATGCTCACATCGGGCATGTTTCCACCGTTCCAGTCATTCCATGCAGCGGCTTGTCCCTGCCTCCCAGTGGCATTGAATGCCACAGGGATGACCATTGTTGCAGGTTTTTTTACATGCTTTTTCTCTTGCTCCTGAGGCAAAAAGATAGAAACCTTGGAGAAATCAAGCAGCAATGCTCAAGCCTTTGTGAGGGACCCATGATGGGTTTGAAAAGCACTGCAGGTTTCATGAGCAGTGCTAATGGGTGCTCTTTTTGAGGTGTCTGGGTGCAGGTGGGCACCCATCTCATCCACAGCAGCTCCTTCCTACCACTTTTGTGGTGCTCAGGCTGCCAAAGGACATCTGCACATATTGCAGAGTGCTGCAACCTCCATCCTTCTTTTCTGGTTGAGATCTTGAACAGTTTTAGTACTTGAAGGGGGAATATTTTTTTTTTTTCTTTAATCTGGATATTTCCTTGGAAACCAAAGGGGCTAAGAAGTCCTGCAAGGTCTAGCCTTTTCATACAGCTGAGTTTAGGGTCAGCAACATTAAAGTACAAGGAGATTAAAGGATGTTTTTACAAATACATTAACAACAAAAGGAAGACCAAGGAGAATCTCCACCCTTTACTGGCTGTGGGGGGAAGCATTGTCACCAAGGATGAGGAGAAGGCAGCAGTACTTAATGTCTTCTTTGCCTCAGTCTTTAACAGTCAGACCAGTTATCCTCAGGGCACCCAGCCCCCTGAGCTGGATGACAGGAATGGGGAACAGAATAATCCCCCCATCATCCAGGAGGAAGCAGTTTGTAACTTGCTGCTCTACCTAGACATGAACAAGTCTATGGGGCTGGATGGGATCTACCCAAGGGTACTGAGGGAGCTGGCGGATGAGCTCACCAAGCTGCTCTCCATCATTTACCAGCAGTCCTGGCTAACCGGGGAGGTCCCAGATGACTGGAGGCTGGCCAATGTGACGCCCATCTACAAGAAGGGCCCGAAGGAGGATCCCGGGAACTACAGGCCTGTCAGACTGACTTTGGTGCCGGGGAAGGTGATGGAGCAGATCATCCTGAGCGTGATCACATGGCATGTCCAGGACAAACATGGGATTGGGCCTAGCCAGCATGGGTTCATGAAGGGCAGGTCCTGCCTGAGCAACCTGATCTCCTTCTATGACCAGGTGACCTGCCTAGTGGATGAGGGAAAGGCTGTGGATGTGGTCTACTTAGACTTCAGCAAAGCCTTTGACACAGTCTCCCACAGCATTTTCCTGGAGAAGCTGGCAGCTCGTGGCTTGGACAAGAGTACTATTCGCTGGGTAAAAAACTGGCTGGACAGCCGAGCCCAGAGAGTGATAGTGAATGGAGTTAAATCCAGTTGGTGGCCTGTTGGGGCCTGGATTGTGGAAGAACTATAGAGAGGACATACGAGTACACTGTTATGTATGTGCTGAGGCAGCATGAGATAACAAGAAAGGTGCTAAGGCAGCATGAGACAGCAAGAAAGTAAAGGTGCAAGGCAGCATGAGACAGCAAGAAAGTATAAGGATGTGGCTTTGCTTAGGCTCATAGCAAGTATCCAATCGGAACAGCAGAAGAACAACTGGAGAGTTGGGCGGGGAGAAATCTAATGAAATATAACAAGGGCAAGTGTAGAGTCCTGCATCTGGGCAAGAACAACCCCATGTACCAGTACAAGTTGGGGACAGACCTGGTGGAGAGCAGCGTAGGGGAAAGGGACCTGGGGGTCCTAGTGGACAACAGGATGACCATGAGCCAGCAGTGTGCCCTTGTGGCCAAGAAGGCCAATGGCATCCTGGGGTGTATTAGAAGGGGTGTGGTTAGCAGGTCAAGAGAGGTTCTCCTCCACCTCTACTCTGCCCTGGTGAGGCCGCATCTGGAATATTGTGTGCAGTTCTGGGCCCCTCAGTTCAAGAAGGACAGGGAACTGCTAGAGAGAGTCCAGCGCAGAGCCACGAAGATGATTAAGGGAGTGGAACATCTCCCTTATGAGGAGAGGCTGAGGGAGCTGGGTCTCTTTAGCTTGGAGAAGAGGAGACTGAGGGGTGACCTCATTAATGTTTATAAATATGTGAAGGGCAAGTGTCATGAGGATGGAGCCAGGCTCTTCTCAGTGACATCCCTTGACAGGACAAGGGGCAATGGGTGCAAGCTGGAACACAGGAGGTTCCACATAAATATGAGGAAACACTTCTTTATGGTGAGGGTAACTGAACACTGGAACAGGCTGCCCAGAGAGGTTGTGGAGTCTCCTTCTCTGGAGACATTCAAAACCCGCCTGGATGCGTTGCTGTGTGATATGATCTAGGTAATCCTGCTCTGGCAGGGGGATTGGACTAGATGATCTTTCGAGGTCCCTTCCAATCCCTAACATTCTCTGATTCTGTGAAGAGGCACGTGGACAGAGCGTGCACAGTGCTTGCAGCCAATAGCTTAAGGCGTGATCGTGAGATAAGGAAGTATGTATGCTGTAAAAGAGCTGTGTTAACTGCAATAAAGTGGCTATCAGAGCATCACATTGTTGTGCTGTAGTCTGTTCCTCGCATGGGCCCCAACAGTGGCCGGTGACCAGTGGTGTCCCCCAGGGCTCAGTCTTGGGGCCAATACTGTTTAATATCTTTATTAATGATCTGGACGAGGGGATTGAGTGCACCCTCAGTAAGTTTGTAGATGACACCAAGTTGGGTGGGAGTGTTGATCTGCTGGAGGGTAGGAAGGCTCTACAGAGGGATCTGAACAGGCTGGATCAATGGGCCAAAGCCAACTGTATGAGGTTCAACAAGGCCAAAGGCCGGGTCCTGCACTTCGGTCACAACAACCCCATGCAACGCTACAAGCTTGGGGCAGAGTGGCTGGAAAGCTGCCTGGCGGAAAAAGACCTGGGGGTGCTGGTGGACAGCCGGCTGAATATGAGCCAGCAGCGTGCCCAGGTGGCCAAGAAGGCCAACAGCATCGTGGCTTGTATCAGCACTAGTGTGGCCAGCAGGACGAGGGAAGTGATTGTTCCCCTGTACTCGGCACTGGTGAGGCCGCACCTTGAATCCTGTATTCAGTTTTGGACCCCTCACTACAAGAAAGACATTGAGGTGCTGGAGTTTGTCCAAAGAAGGGTAACAAAGCTGGTGAAGGGTTTGGGACACAAGTCTGATGAGGAGTAGCTGAGGGAACTGGGGTTGTTTAGTTTGCAGAAGAGGAGGCTGAGGGGAGACCTTATTGCCCTCTACAACTACCTGATAGGAGGTTGTAGTGAGGTAGGGGTCGGTCTCTTCTCCTGGGTAACCAGTAATAGGATGAGAGGAAATGGCCTCAAGTTACACCAGGGGAGGTTCAGGCTGGATCTTAGGAAGAATTTCTTCACTGTCATTAGGCATTGGAACAGGCTGCCCAGGGAGGTGGTGGAGTCACCATCCCTGGAGGCCTTCAAAAAACACCTGGATGTGGCGCTTCAGGACATGGTTTAGCGGGCATGGTGGCATTGGGTCGACGGTTGGACTTGATGATCTCTTTTAGGTATTTTCCAACCTTAACAATTCTATGATTCTGTGATTACTGGGTATTGTAGATGGTAGCTTAATAAGCATATTTCTGTCATGGTGAATTAGAGGAACATCTCATTTTGGGGTTGTGCAAGAGATCACTGCTTATGGCAGGTGCTCCCAGAAACCTCTGTTTGATGCTCTTCCATATGAAACCCTGCTTAGATCCAAGTCATGTGGGGCTGAAAAGCTTTAGGGAAGGGGAGCATCACACGTGTGCATCTGATGGAGATACCGAGTGTACATATCTTCGGGGGTTTTGAAGTTGTTGAAAGCCTTTTGTTCCTGACAACCAACATGCATTACCCAACTGTGTTTAGAGCTTCTCTCTTGTCCTTGTGCTTTTAAGTGAATTTTCATGGATTTTGTGGTTTCTGGCTATACTCTGTATGCAAGAGTACTCCTGAATGGAGAGTTGATTTTTAAATATCACAAGGGATCCCTGGTGTGTTGGCCATTAAGATGTGAGACTGAGTGCAAACTCTTGCAAACTGGCATTGGCAATGTGGAATTGGAGTATAAAACAAGCCTGGGGTTGTCAGACGTGCTGCGTGACCCTGTCCTTGTGCACTCAGGTCTGCTTTTCTTGTGCAGTTTGTGATCCAGTGCAATGATAGTGGTGCCCTTCTGCTTGCAAACTGGGATTCCTCTCTTCTGCTGGGAGCTGAGCATCGGGACCCCTTCCTGCGACACCCCATGGGAAGCAACATCACAGGCAACTATTATATTTTTTTTCTCCACTGTAAAGAACAATAAAATACACTTTCTTTAGCTGGTGGCTCTGCTGTTCATTTGGAGATGAGTCAAAAATAGTTAGCATATGGGCAGCCATATGTTTCGACGGCATAACCGAGCTCTTCAGATATTGAAGCAGCAGGGACTCTGCTTATCCATGTCCTTCGCTGCCTGAAGGGATGTGAGGTTTTGAGTATAAAAGTAACTTGAATTAAAAATGAGTTGAGAAACCACTCTGAGGGGAAGAATATGGTCTCTTTTGAAATGAGGCTGCCTTTCAAAGAGCATGAAGATGTTTAGATAAGATGAAGCTGTGGTTTTCTGTATGGTACCTGTTACTGCTCAGAGCTGGCTAAAGGCTATTTGCCTGAAGGCTGCCCTGAAAACAGCTCAGGTATGCTCAGATTGGTGCTTGTGGACCATCTGTGTCCCCCAGGACCATCTGTTGGCCATCTCAAAGCTATTTACCAAGGGGATGACCTGTCTCCTGGTAGTGTGCCAACCAGGTCCCTATAGCATTTAGCATAAAGGGGCTTTCATTTAGAGCAGGAGGTGTAAGTATTTTATAGTATCAGGATGGAGTTATGCTTGGATAAGTTATAGGATGTTAAAGGAGCTGCTGTTTTTTGTGTTCTCATGTTCCTCATGTGTGTCTCTTCAGCTCTATGAATATCCTATTGACCTCCAAGGAAATGAGCTGCCTTTCCTGCGCAATCCAGATATTCTGGTGGGAGAGAATGACCTGACAGCCCTGAGCTATCTGCATGAGCCCGCGGTCCTCCACAACCTCAAAGTCAGATTTCTCGAGTCCAACCACATCTACACATACTGTGGTGAGTGTCCAGGCCACACATTCGGCTCCTGGAAAGCAGTGGGTTAGAGCATGTCCACATAGAACCCCCTGAGACCACAAGCCAGAGGCTGTGGCAGGAGGAAGGTCTGGGGGCTGTGAATTTGGGGCATGTAGGAGACACGAGTGTGTGCCAACAAGGTTTAGGTTGCAAAACCAGAGGTAGTTTTTGAGGGTTGGTGCACTGTGAACTTCCTGAGCTCATGGTCCTTGTATGTAACTCTTGATGGGAATGTCTTGTCAGATAAATTTGAGGCCAACTTTGCATGTGCTTGGCAGTCTGTGGGGGGAAAAAAGCAGGACCTAGCAAACCACTGGAGAGCAGCAATGTGCCAGAAAGATGCGATCCAACTGAGAAATGTCCATAGCGGGTTTTCCTCCTGAAAGACTGCAAAAAAACCTTGCTGCACTCTTGTTTCCTTCCTTTTCTTGATGACTTGGGGGGGGGGGTCATCGAACTCTTAAATTCAAAGCAGAAGGAGAGCAGGTGTGAACTTGGGTTTGTCATTCCTGGGAAGGCTGGTCTGCCAAAACCATTCAAGACAGCAGTTACTTGTGAACGGGTGGTGACAAACTGCAACCTAAAAACAAAGGAAGAAGGCAATTCAGCCATTTTTATTCAGTTATCTTGGAGAATATTGAATGTTGAACCCTCACTCAAGATGACCTTGCTAGCAGTGATGCAGACTAACGATTCTCTAAGTGATGAGTTGCAAGGTTTCAGCGAAATGCATGGGACTATTTGTGTGACAGGGTTAAGGCTGTAGGTACAGCTACGATTAAGTGTTGCAACTTTTCCTGAGGAAATGCTTGGCAGGAGGAGACTCTTTAGAGTAATGCACTTGAAATACGTGGCCTTAGCAGCTGGTAATAGTGGTGATTTCCCTTTAAATTTGCAACGATGTGTAATGTAAGAGTACTGGCGTAACTTGCAGCTTTTGGCAGCTGTATGTGTGCTCCCAGTCAGCTGCAAGCCTGCTTGAATCCAAAATCAGTGAGGTTTCATTAGTGCAGCTTCTTCTGAAGGTTTACGATAATCTTGAGCACAGCATCGCATTAATGAAGATGCATAAATTCAGGCTTAGCTGTTTGGGCTTAGCAAGTGCGGGTCTAGCTACAAAGCACTGTGCAGGTGCAGCGTACCTTGTGCTCTGGTTATAAAGTAGTTGAGAAGAGGAGAAAAGTGCTTATCTGGCAGCAAGTGCTGAGGCATCTACTGCCCTTCAGCTCGGTGTGCATCACAGCTGCAGTCGTGTTTTTGGCAACTGAGGGAAAGAGATGCGTGACCCTGAAAGAACCAAGATGCAGACAGATAGGAGCAGGGCACGGTGAGGTGGAGCTGTTGGGTTAATATCCCACAGAGGCAGGTAATGTGATTTAGCTGACCTTTGCCTTTCGTTGTGGGTCAAGTCCTGGTGTTATCCTGGTGTTTGCTGCAAGCTGAGAGTTTCTGTGCTTTGCTGTAATTTGACTGTGCCCGAGCCCTGAGTCGGCTGGGCTGGGAGCACAGCACCCACTCTGACCGGCCACATGCTCTCCAGAGCTCCTTGCAATAGCAATTTAAACCTGCAAAACCTGAAGGTAATTCAGAAGTGGAACTTGAGTGCTTCAGTTTTGCAGGGTGCCCACCAGCTCCCTTGAGCCCATGGCAGCACCACATGTAGCTTTGCCTCTCATTAATTCCTGGGCTCGCTGCCTCTTCCGCACAGGCACAATGTTCCTAGAGCTGGAGAGGAAAGAGTCTTTAAAGCTTTAATGCGGGCTCTGGTGTTCCTTTTCTGTGATTTATGTGTTTCATTTTGATCTGAGTGCATTCTTTGTTATGGGTTTTTACTCGGAATTTAAGCCAGGGGAAAATCCAGGATATTTGTTTGGGTCTAGCAGAGCTTTGGTTGCATAGGAATTACTTTTCTGAAGTGATGGCTGAGGCACTGTTTATCTCTTCTCCTCACTCTTTCTGCAAAGTCTGGCTTCACGTAATGAATATTATATATTTACTTTTCTCACCAGTTTTATATGCCTCCTCTGTAGCTGTACTGGAGCTTAAAGCCTTGCTATCAAAGCATAGCACTTTGAAGGAGATGCTGAGATAAGAATTAGGAGTCCTTCCCCATTCCCTTTTCATCCTTTTTTTTTTTTAAGCATCATATTTAAAAAAATTGATTGAAACGACTAACACAAGCCCTGAAAAGCCTGAAGTATTAACTCTGTGCTTGGTTTGTAACATATCTGTCTATTTGTCTGTTCTAAGGTATCGTACTCGTTGCCATCAATCCATATGAGCAGCTGCCAATCTGCGAACAAGATGTCATCTACGCGTACAGTGGCCAAAACGTGGGGGATATGGATCCTCACATCTTTGCAGTGGCAGAGGAAGCCTATAAGCAGATGGCCAGGTGAGTGGGCGCTCAGTTAACGGATCAAAAGCGAACAAATCTCCAGTTAAATATTGCAAGTGTGCAATTTAAGTGATGTAGTGGAAAAGAGAGTAAAATTTCCAGTTTTTTATCTCTGCTGAGAATATGGGGTCTTCTATCATGCTTTTATATCCCCGAGTTGGTATGGTATCTCCCAATCATGGTGGCCCTCTTCACCCATGGATGCTGTAGCTCTGTCCCTCTTCTGTGATGTGCAAGGCTTGATTCCTGCAGCAGCCTCTATTGCACGGTGTGAAACTGCTTCACACTGAAATCTCTTTGAGGTCAGGTATTTCTAATGAATTCTGCTTACCGACTTGACCCCGTTATAGGCTGCCAAGACTGCTGGGCAGGCTGGGCTGATGTGGATCTCTGTGGTCCTCAGGAGCTCACAGGGTTGGTGCAAGCGTGATTCAGATGGGGATCCTTCTCCTGTTGCTGCTTGGATGAGTTTCCTGGAAGAAATTCAAACCACTCTGTAAATGTCATGTTTAATAGCTTGGAGGAAAATGCATTTCAGATAATTTGGTGAGATAATCAGACTAAACCCAGAAGCTAATGTTAGTTGTCTTTATGGAGACACTGATTTTGAGTTAGGAGGTGACTGGCAGATATTTGGAGATACTTATGGGTCCTTCAAAGCAGTGTCTTTACCAGATGAACGTGGTGTGAGCTTTATTTATTTGTATGTTTCTTGTGTTGCTGAGGACAGATGCAGGATTTTGTTCTTACCAGATAAGCCATGATCTAAAAGAGAATTCAAGAGGAAGCTGAAAGTTGTTGCACCGGGGATCACTTTATTATAGTTGTCTGGACTCGCACAGTGATTTTAGATTTGCTTGTGGATTAGCTGTGATTTTTATGCAGCCCTGGCTTTTAATAACAAGAGTAAGTGCTGAACCATTTGCCAAGGATTTCAGCCTGTTTTCTGCTGTCTTGGCTGCAAGTGGTGAGTTAGGATGAATTTTTAATCAAAGATGAGCCAGAGTTGAATCCTGAAATGCATCTGGAGGAGCACTGCCGTGGGTGGAGATCGGATGGGTTGTACCCAAGCTAACTCCAACATGCAGTTCAGACCCTCCTGCAAGTACTTGTGCTTTGGGCAAAACCGCTTTGGGGAGAATTTAGAGATTTGGGGAGCTGTCTATAGAAAGAGGAAGGCTTAGGACTGTGTCCTTGTTATGTGAATCCAGGCTAAGCAGCAAGCTGCACCGTTCTTTTATAGAAGATGTCAGGGTTTTGCTGACCAATGTGGACAGGACCCATGGATTATCTTAGGCACGTGTCTAAAATATAAGGCGACGACTCACTTTTCTGCTGAAGTCTGTGCTAGGGAAGACTCGGTGGTTTCCCACATCCCTGTGTAATTTTGCAGGCAGTGGGCTAACTGATAGCTCTAGCCAAAGATGCTCGACTCTGCTCTCCTTATCAGAGTAAATCTACTTTTGACAGCCACTATAATTGATAACTGCTGTCTCTGGATGTTAGGACTGCTCTGTTTGCAAGGGGACATGGAATAACCACCTTCAAAGCTCTTAAACAAGACACTCACTGTTAAGTGCCGCTCTGGTGCTTTCTGTCTTGGGCTGGTATTATGGTAATTGCAGGGTTGGGTACAAAAGAAGGATTCAAATGGGGCTGAGAGGAGATTGGAACATGGATTATAGGAACCTGCCTGGTTATTTGAAACATGCCTTAAAATGTAGCACACTGTATTTTAAATCTGAAAGCTTCTGGGTGGATGTTGTATTCTTCACAGTTTGATCGGAGCTTTTCCTTCCGCAGTGCTGCAGGGAGAGTGGTGGAGCTCCTTAAGCAGGGCGTGTGGATGGCGTGTCTCATGGGTGATGGACGTAGTGCGTTGGACAGGACTTCTTTTTGCTTTTTTAAAGTGAATTATTGACTCTGCGAGATGCCTTCTATAAAGCTTTGCTTTAGGCAGTGGGGGTGCACATGAGTGTGGTGGGAAATGGGTACTTGGACAGCTCAGCCATCAGGATGGAGGTCTGTGAGCCTGTCAAACCTAAACTGGTGCAAAAACATCACTCATTTTGCAGTGTCGTAGCTTTTCAACAATTGCATTATGTCTGGTGCATCCTGTAGACCAGGAATAAAACTCAAACCTGCAATCTCAGAAGGTCAAACTTGCAATGTGACTGGGAGCAGGAAACCAGTCTCTGGCTAGCATTCTGGGTTTCTTTCTTTATAAGTGTGTGCTTGTGTATGTGTATGCATATATAGGCTTGCATATTTTAAAAAAAAGGAATTATTCATTCTAAAACCAAATTAAACAAAAATCATATCATAGGAAAGTGAGAATAATAATGCAGATGTGCATTCTGTTTGAATTCCTCTGGTTTTCTTTTAACAAGAGCATCCTCAATGTGAGTAAGAAAATCAAACAGGTAAAACAAGCTTTCTCTGTGGAAGATTGCTTGGAAACAGCTGATGTTATTTGCAACATCTCTGAGCAAAAAGGTGCTAAGTACATAACTTGCTGGAGCCACTGAGCACTCGTTGCTGCGTGAGCTTGTCTGGTGTTTGGAGTGTCATTTTGCAATGAGTGGCTTCTGCATTGTCATGCTTTTATATATGTCCATGGGATAATATTCATGCAGTTTGTGTGGCAGAGCCAGAACTTGATTAGCTGACTCTCATTAAACTGCTTCCTTGAGGTCAGACACTGCACTGGCATAACAAACCCTTCAAAAAAAGCCTTGCTGAAATGGTGCTTGAAACTTTTTTGGGGCCGCAGGGAAATAGTGCGAACTTGGAGTGAGTGTGTGAGTGGGCTGGTGGTGCCAGCTTCTCCCTTGCTGCGGGCTTTCAAGTTGCAGCGGTCCTCCGAGGGCAAACTTTTCGTCCTTCTCATGAAGACCTGGATAAAGGAAGGCTGCAAGGTGTGTCACGTTTTTATAGGACAAACAGAGCAAGGACATAATCAGGAAACATGAAGCTCTTCTCCAGTGTAGAAGGCAAGGTCATATATATATATATATAAAAAAATAAAATAATAAATATACGCACATATATCACAGAATCACAGACTGGTTGGGGTTGGAAGGGACGTCTGGAGATCATCTAGTCCAACCCCCTGCCAAAGCAGGGTCACCCAGAGCACGTTGCACAGGGTCGTGTCCAGGCAGGTTTTGAATATCTCCAGAGAAGGAGACTCCCCACCCTCCCTGGGCAGCCTGTTCCAGTGCTCTGGCACCCTCAAAGGAAAGAAGTTTTTCCTTATATTGAGATGGAACTTCCCATGTTTCAGTTTGTGCCCATTGCCCCTTGTCCTGTTACTGGGCACCACTGAGAAGAGTCTGGCCCCATCCTCTTGACACCCACCCCTAAGGTATTTGTAAGCATTGATAAGATCCCCCCTCAGTCTTCTCTTCTCCAGGCTAAACAGACCCAACTCTCTCAGCCTCTCCTCATAAGAGAGAGGCTCCAGTCCTCTGATCATCTTTGTAGCCCTCCGCTGGACTCTCTTCAGTAGTTCCTTGTCTTTCTTGAACAGGGGGCCCAGAACTGGACACAGTACTCCAGGTGTGGCC